>NC_044308.2:81828303-82481303 GCF_007474595.2 Lynx canadensis
CCAATTCTCGGATTTTTTGTTTGTTTGTTTTGAAATTATAATGGCCACCTCAGAAGTTTGAGATGGTGATAGTTTGTTACTCTTCCACAACTTTGTTATCAAATTGTAACGAAAGTAAGCCTCAGATGGAATTTACTAAACACAGATATTCATTGGACTACTATTCACTAGTAAAGTAGGCACAAAATATCCTATATGATCTGTTTGGGAAGTTTGATGAAGTCCTAGCTCTCTCCCCTTTAGGTGGTTTCCAGCCATATCTTGAGTAAAAGCTTTCCTTGAGATAGGACTCTGCATCATTTAGTAAGCATCATGCAGTCAGAAATTCTTCTAAACCAGTGGCTGGAGATAAGGACACACTAGGGATTGAGCCTCAGACAGCATTATTAAGGGTATACCTGAAGATTCTTGTCCTTCTTTTTGCGAGTATTTCTGCAGTGTTTTAGTTAATTTGCGTTGAGTACCATTAATTTTACCAAAGAGAATCTTTCTAAATTTCCACTTGCTAAATGGTAAAACAGTGGTTATTGAGGTAGTAGTGAGGCTACCCCCTTTCTGATACATTGGTGACTGGCACATACTCCCACTCCTGGACTGTATATTCCAGATATCACTTTAGCTGATGACACCTAGAAATGAAGCTTTAACTGTCATGCATACCATGTAGATTATACTGAAGTATTTTAAAGTAAATTATAGATCTTGTAACATTGGGTTACCATTTCACACTGAAGCTTACGATCTATGATTTGCCCAGAGTTAGTTGGGTGAAGGATGGATCAAAAACTGATCCCAGGCATAAATGCCTCTGAAACCTATGTTTCTTTTGTAATATGAGTGCACCTGACTATATGCACTTCCAGTGCTGCCTCCTGGGATTGAAACCCTTTGCCCCTTGGCCACTTTTTAACAAAGTCTAAAAATTTAGTTAATAGTAATATCCCAAGGGGTGCCTGGTTGGCTCAGTCAGGTAAGCGTCTGACTTTGGCTCAGGTCATGATCTCATGGCCTGTGGGTTCGAGCCCCACGTCAGGCTCTGTGCTGACAGCTCAGAGCTTTAAGCCTGCTTCAGATTCTGTGTCTTCCTCTCTCTCTGCACCTCCCCTGCTCATGGTGTGTGTGTGTGTGTGTGTGTGTGTGTGTGTGTGTGTGTGTGTCAAAAATAAATACACATTTAAAAAAATAGTAATATACCAATAGTAGAAAGTGAGGAATCCACATCTTCTCCTAACCTGGTCCTTCCTGTAATTCTTCCTGAGGAGAGGAAAGACAATCCCTACCAGAATTATGAAGTTTTACTTGTATTCCCCAAAGGTGGCTTTGTTTGCTTTGATTGTGACAGCTCTTTTCATCAAATAAATTGGAATATATTTTCCAGGGCCTAGAGGACATTTGCCATGACCCAAGGGCAAGGACTAGTCTGCACAATGAGGTGGAGATGAAGGACTAGGGGATACATCTGGGTGGGACCATGCCGACAGCAACAGTGAGGAGTTCAAGGCAATCCAGACCAGAAATATGCTAGACAAGCGCCAGGAGATTTTGGATGGCACAACCTATGGGCTCAGAGGAATGTAGGCCTGGGACAGAGAAAGAATAACCAAAAATGAAATTAGTGCATTCTGAGATAGACTAAGAGCAAAAAATAGTTATCCAAAAACAAATAGAAACCCAGAGTGTTTGGTTAAGAAGAATGTGGATACTGAAAACCTTTTGTTTTGTCAAATTGGGGAATTTCTGCTTCTTTTATCTGCTAGTATCGCTCTGCAGTGCTTTTACTGTGGACTGTATGAAGCTTCTGACATATCTGAAACCGGGGTGAGTTTTCCCAGTGCTCCCCACCCAAAAACTCTGCAGGGCCCAGGTAATTCCAGAAAGGTGTGAGTGATCCCATACTTTTTGCTATTCTTATGTGTTCTTCTTATTTCCTGAGCATGCCTCTTCGTCTCACGGTCCTCCTCACAGATCCTTTCAGAACACCTCTCTGATTCATACCCAGAGGATTCCTGGTGGCCACTCTAACTGGCCAGAGTACGCGAGGCCTTTAAGGTATCCCCTTTGGACCCTTGCTCTTGGTTATCTGATTCATAAAAGGGACTCTCTAGTGCCTACTATTCGTTAAGAATAGTGGTATTGGTATTTGACAGAACAGGAATTGTTTGAAGGGGCTATTACAGTTCTATTGGACAATAGCCAGTTCTATACTGATGACATTGCAGTATTTCAGAACAACAGCTATTTTGGGCAGGACTTCAAAACTGCACTCTATAGATCCAAAGTGAGTTTGACTTATATATGGTAGTAATTATTTTTTAAATGCCCTTCAAATGTTTCATTTAACTTGAAAACAAAAATCAAGGGACATCTTTTTCCACAGAAGTCTTTTGATTTTATGGCTCTGTGTATATGCTAGGAAAGGAAGAAAAAAATGTTTTATGGCCAAAGAATGCAGAATCCTGGGCCAGGGGTGAAGGAGTGTCTATTTCTTGGCCTTAGATGGTCCTGAACCTCAGAAATATAGACAGATCTGTGGACCTATTAAGGCTTTATGTAATGACTAGTGGGATACAGTTTTGGTTTAGGAGTTAGAAGTTCCAAATTTATTAAAAACATACATCATTGTCGTCATTATCATTATCACAACAGTAATGGTTTTATTCCATTTTTGAGTGCTTACTGTGTATCAGCCTCTATGTTAAGAAGTATTTCATGTAGGGGTGACTGGGTGGCTCTGTCAGTTAGGCATCTGACTTCGGCTTAGGTCATGAACTCTCAGTTCATGAGTTTACGCCCCATGTCAGGCTCTGTGCTGACAGCTCAGAGCCTGGAGCCTGCTTTGGATTCTGTGTCTCCCTCTCTCTCTGCCCTACCCCTGCTTGCTCTCTGTCTCTCCTCTGTCTCTCAAAAATGAATAAATGTTTAAAAAATAATAATAAAAAAACTACTTCATGTAAACTAACTGATTAAATCTTGAGAAAATTTATTTTTTTATATGAAATTTATTGTCAAATTGGTTTCCATACATTGAGTAAATTTATTAAAAGGTAGTGGAAGGACATACTCAGTGCCCAGATCTTGGTTTCTAAACACAATTCTTCAACAAAAGGAATCAGAGCTCCTAGGAGAAATGGCTAATTCTAGGGTTAGGGCAGAGAACAATGTAAGATGAGTGTGACCATCATGCAGTGTGAGAAAGTAAGGAGGTGCCCAAAAAATAAAAGGGTGGGACATATCACAGGGACACAGAAGTCAAGCCAGATGAACTCCTAATGGCCAAATCTGGAACACTGAACAATAAAGTAAGAAAGGTACTATTGAGTTATAATCCAAAGTGCAAAATAAATATACATGAGTACATATTCATTTAAATAAATAATTTAATTAATTAATACACAGGGAAGAAGAGACAAATTTTTCCTACAGAAGAATACCAAATAATGTGTGTAAATACTCCTATGTCTAGGAGTAAGAGCTTAACCCACCCCTGAACCCCACTTAGGCTGGCTAGGCTTAGTGGGACTTACTTCCGAGGAACAGAGTATGGAAAGAGAAAAATAGTAAATTCACAAGAGAGAAATATGGCAAATACCACCTTAGGCAAGTGATGAAGGTTAGCATCATTAGTGATATTGTGCCGGTGTCACCTGTCTCTTATATGATGTGATGATAAGAGTTCTTCATCTCAACAGTATTCCTTTCAAAAACCTACAACCCCATTCTAATTTTGATGTGAAACATAAGGTAAACCCAGATTGGGGGTCTTTCTATAGAACAGCTAATCTCTCTTCCTCAGGACTGTCATGTTCATGAAAAAAAAACAAGACAAAACAAAAACAAAAACAAAAACTTTTCAAAAAAAAAAAAACAAAACAAAAACAAGAAAAGCCTAAGAAACTGCTACCAGAGGAGACCAAGGAGATGTGTCAAGTAAATGCAACGTGGCACTGTTCCATAGTGGGTCCTGGAAAAAACAGGGCATTAATGGAAAAACTGGCAAAATCCAAATAAAGTCAGAATTGTAATTAATAGTAATGTGTTGTGATCAGCTTTATAGTTTTTACACATGTACTTTAATAGTGAGATGTTAACAGTGGAGGGCAGGAAGGTATTACAGGATACTCTATACTATCTTTGAAGGTTTTCTGTGGACCTAAAATTATTCCAAAATAAAAAGCTTATTGAAATAGATAAGTGAATGAATAAATAAGTAAATGAAATAGTTGAAAAAATTTTAGAAAGTAATAAAGACTCATTTTTTTAAAAATCAGGGTGTTGTATTATAGAAAGTGAAAAGCAAGTTCCTCTCCTAAGTAGGAAATCCAATCCCATCTCATCACAATCCCAGAAGTTAATATAATTTAAAAATTTGATATAACTACCCCTAGATATTTTCTCTGATCTATATGTACATTTAAAATGTATAACTGGAACCTTGCTTTTCGTTCTATCTGGTTTCTCATTTTGTTCTATACTAAATACTAAGTCATGAACTTGGTTTCAAGACAGATTATAATGATTTTCCAGGTGGTTTTTAAATGTGGGGGAGAGTATTGCTTCCACAGAGTCACTAACTATCAAGGTTATAACTTTATTTTTAAGCCTTTTAGATGTATCTTATAGACATATCTTAGACATTTATGAATTTTTGTCATAGTACCCAAGATTATTACCTGCTGTGCTCTAAAAATAGTATTTGGTAATCATTGATTTTTAAGAAACAAAGACTAAGAAAATAAAGTTGTTCATCATTAAAAAAAATGAAAGTAATAAAGATGTTGCTATTTGACCACATTTAGGTCATAACTTTGTAGATGGAATAGCATCCATAACTGAAGCTGTTAGTGATAGAACTGGAATGTATATGTATTTATGTGTGTGCATATGTATATATGTATACATATGTAAAATCTAAAAGAATTACTGCTGGCTCAGGAGGGGAAAATAGTAACCTGACTGAGCTCAGAGCCAGAGAAAATACTAGTTTGAATAAGGTGTTCTTTATTTTCACCCTTTCTTGTAACACAATCAGAGCTGGGACCTGAGTATGGTTCAGTTCTGAGCATCACACAGCACAGCTTCCTACCCATACTGGGTAGCCCTGCTCTAGAAGCTGAAGAGGGTTACACAGCCATGCGCACTGTTTCCTGGGCAAACCTGGGAGACTGTGTGCATGTTCAAGTGCATAGGAGGGTCTGCAGCATGCTCCTTGGGCCTTTTCTCCTATCCTATTTCTCTCCTACTCTCAGCCCATGTTGTAACCATCCTTCCCTGGTCAGACTTGCTGGGCCATTCCCAAAATCCCATTTCTCCACCAATGGTTGGCATATCCTACAGAGAGAAGCAAAGCTAAATGCTAAGAATTATTCCCATGTCCTGCCTCCCAGATACAAATCTACAAGCTGGTATACCCCTGTATCCCTACTTTCTCTGGGTTTTATAGGAAGAGGCATAATACTGTTAAAAGCATGGGTTTTGGAGTCAGGAAGAAATGGACCTGTTTCTGGCTCTGCCACTGTAGCTGTGTAACCTTGAACAATTTTCTTAAAACTTTATAATTCTCAATTCCCCAGCCTGTTAAATGGTCATAATTATTGTACCTACCTGGTAGTGTTAGAAGATAATGCAGGTTCAGTTAATTCAGCATGGCATCTGGTATAGTAAGTGCCTGGTGTGGTAAATGGCGATCATGACTTCTGTCTGTTCCAGATTCAATCTGCTTTCCAGGGCTTACCCAGATAGTAAATTTTTCCTATTGCTCTGGCTTCTTCCACTGTCTATAAATATGCTCACATCTTCTCTAGGTTAAAAGTAAACAAGAACCAAAAAAATCTCTCCCTGATTCTGGTTTTATTTCCTATTGATGTTCCATTTCTGTTTTCTCACAGTCAAGTTTTTTAACAGGGTAGGATACCCTGCTCCACTTCACGACAGCTCTTAGCCTAAAGCAATCTGGATTCCATACTTACACCAAAACTGAGCTTGCTCAGGTTGCCAGCAAGATGTCTCTAAAGTGGATATCTGCTTTTGCTTACCTCTCATCCTTTCCCTTTTTGGCTACCAGTGCACCATCTCGGGAGCTGTCCTTCCACTGAGGATCTTGGTGTAACTATCAGTTCGGGTGCCCTGTTTTCTTCCAGCCCAAGGAGTGGACACAGGACCCCAAGTCAGGCCAAGCAGACAAGCAAGTTAGGGGAGTGGTGGATGGTGGCATTACCTTCCTGCTACCCTGTCCTCTGGGACATTCTCTTTTCCTGTCTTTTCTGTGGGTGAATTCTTCAGGTTTTCCTTGGAGTCTGTGATCTGTTTTATATTCCTTCAATACAGTTCTTTTCACTTTTGTGAGACAGTTGCTTCTGTTGCTTATAGCAAAAGAACTCAAACTGATACAAGTTCTTTGAAGCTTCTTTGATGCCTCACATATAGTCAACCCTTCCCTCTTGCTTTCGTCCTTAAAACTAGCATATGTTTCTAGTAAAGCTCATATTAATTTACCAGGTCATAACACATGAATTATAATCATGTATCCATGTATTTCTTTTTTCACTAAAATGTGAATTGTTTTGAGGAAAAGGGCCATATTTTATTCATTTATGTATTTCCAACCCCTAGCACGGCAGGAGCTGTTACCATGTAGTTGTTCCCAACAAATATTTGTTGACATATTTAGTGTTACTAAAAAACCAAAAACACTATTATGTAATTCACACAGAGAATCAGTTTGTTTTAGGGTATGTTGAATGAGTCTCTTCCATTATAAATTTAGGACAAAATTTTAGCCTCACTGTTGTAACATAATTGGACCTCTTTAGTGAGAAAACTAGGTCAAGGAACTGGTGTAGTGCATGGAGAGCAAAATTGTAGACATTTTAAAAGCTAGTCTGAGTTTCTGTATATAAAGTTCAGTCAATCACGTCCATTTTAAGGTACTGTTTTAGCTAGATATATTATGATTTTGTATGAAATTGTTCTTTTTATTCCCATAAGTGCTTATCTGAATTCTGTTTAGATTTACTGCAAGTGGAGATTTTTAGACAAATAGCCAAAAATGTCAGGAATATTTGTAGGTTCTTTTTTTTTTTAAAGTTTCTTAATGTTTTTATTTATTTTTGAGGCAGAGAAAGACAGAACATGAGCAGGGGAGGGGCAGAAAGAGAGGGAGACACAGAATCTGAAGCAGGCTCCAGGCTTTGAGCTGGCAGCACAGAGCCTGACATGGGGCTCGAACCCATGGACTGTGAGATCATGACCTGAGCTGAAGTCGGACACTTAACTGACTAAGCCACCCAGGAGCCCCAGGAATATTTGTAGGTTCTTATTTGTGGACTGACATTTAAGAATTTAGTGACAGATGGGGTGCCTTGGTGGCTCAGTTGGTTAACTGTTCAACTCTTGATCTTGGCTCAGGTCTTGATCTCACAGTTTGTGAGATGGAGCCCCGCATCAGACTCTGTGCTGTGCTTACAGCAAGGAGCCTGCTTGGGATTCTCTCTCTCCCTCTCTCTCTACTCCTTCCCACTCCCCCACTCTCCCGTCTCTCTCCCTTTTGCATTCATGTGTGCTCTCTCTCAAAATAAATAAATAAACATTAAAAAAAAAAAGAATTTAGACACAGAATTACTGAATGGAAAGCAGTCTTAGAGTGTGCAATAAAATCATGGCTGCTGTAGGGGCACCTGGGTGGCTCAGTCAGTTAAGCATTCTACTCTTAATTTTGGCTCAGGTCATGATCTCATGGTTGTGAGGTCCAGCCCCACATCAGGTTCCACAATGGGTATGGAGCCTGCTTAAAATTTCTCTCTCTCAATCCCTCTTTCTCTTTGCCCTATCCCCCCCACTACTAGCCCTCTCTCCCACTCACTCACTCTCAATAAATAAATAAATAAATAAATAAATAAATAAATAAAACTGACATCAAAATCATGGCCACTGCTAGTCATATGGCACTTATATGTAATTTAGAAAAAAGACATCCCTTCCTTAAAACACTTTACTTTCACCTTTAGGAAATTGTCATTGTAGATTATTTTATTAGAACAGGGTGTTTTCCTGACATCTTCTGGAAAACCACATTAAGAGATATGCAAACCTAGGGTATCTGTGACGTGTCCCCACCGACCCCGATCCCTGGCCCAGAAGTGGAGCTTTTGTTCAATGCACAGCCTGCATTGTGACACACACGGCAGCCTTAGCTATAGGACTGTATTTAGCATTCTCTTCTTCTATGTGGATTTGCTACCAGTTACTTGTTGTTCAGAAGAGGATGAGAGTTTTCAGATGAAAACCAAAAAGTGTTAGTTGCATTTTACTGAAGGGGAGAAGAAGCTGACTTTGGGCTTACTGAAGTGATTCTCAGATCACATCCAGACCATTGTCTCCTATAGAATGAAATCGGGCACCGAAAATCACTGTTTAGGCTGTTGCTTTCCTGACTTGAAAAGTATAAGCTCAAGGGTTCTGAAACACTATGTCCATTAGCTATGGCTCCACAAGGATCCACTTTCAGTTCCCAACTTCCTTCCAGGACAAGATTTCCAAGTACAGATTTTAGGTTTATAGTAAAGCACCAAAAACTGTGGCCAGTATTTGGTCACTGTCACTTCTTATACTTCCTTAGTCAAAGATTTGGAATCTCTGTTCTTATGCAAATCCTGTGGTTGATACTTAACATATATAGCCAGGAAACTATTTGTTCCCTGAATAAAAATGAACCCTTGCTTACTTCCTCATAAATAATGAAGTTTTGGATCTAAAAGAATTTGGACGTACTTTGTTTCCCTTGTTTTTCCCCTCTAGGTTTGTTCTCTGACTTGTGTGTTGGGTGGGGACTTGGGATGCAGTGGGCCATAGCAATTTACTCCAGGTATATTCTAGTTTTTAACCTTTCAGGAGGACTGTCATAGCAGGAGAGTTGTGATCCTAGTAAAACTGGGAAGTGAATGGAACATTCTGAGGATAGGTACAGGTTGGAGGTAAACTTGTTTACTTTGGACCTGGAGTGGCAGGTGGGGTTCCCCAGGGGATAGTGCAAAGGGAGAGAAGCTGTCAGATATGATAGGAGCTAAATGGGAAGATGCCTGTGCCAGTATGAAAAGAATCCTGGATAAGGGTCAGTGTATTTTCAGTAGAGCCCAGGATGGTAGAGATTTAAATCATCCTGCTACTGATCCATCATGGAGCTCTGGTAGCATTGCATCAGAACAGACACCTGCTGAGGCCCCAGGTGCAGAGGAGGTCTGGGGACACAGCAGCTGGCAGACTAGTCCCTAAGCTAGGCTTGGCTCAGGGACTGGCCTTGGATGGATGGAGGCTTCTGTCTATGACAATAACTCAGCTGACACTCTTGGATTCTAAGTGTTCAGTGGGATTAAAAGGCCCTTGCCTCCTTAGAGCTGCCAAAAAGAGACACATAACAACTATAAAATAAAGTAGAATGAGCTGAGTGCTACAACAGAGTTTCTGAATGGACAAAATCCTGTGGGAGTGCAACATAAGGAGCATTTTACCCTCTTGAAAGGAGCCTTCTCCAAGAAAGGGTCTTTAGAAATGAATATCTTTGTTTGCTCCTGATTTTTTAAGGAAAACATGATATTAGAAAAATGGAAGTACAAAATACATGTAAGAATCAGAAAAAGAGAGGTGCTTGGGTGGCTCAGTCAGTTGAGCAACAAGCTCTTGATTTTGGCTCAGGTCATGATCTCACGGTCATGAAATAGAGTCCTGTGTCAGGCTCCACACTGAGCATAGAGCCTGATTGGGATTCTCTCTCCCCATCTCTCTCTCTCTCTCTCTCTCTCTCTCTCTCTCTCTCTGCTCCTTCCCTGCTCTCTCTCTCTCTTTCTTTTTCTCTCTCTCAAAATAAATAAACTTATAAAAAAGAAAAAGGTATACGTTTAAAATGCTTTTATTTTGAAATGATTTTAGATTTGTATAAGAGTTGCAAAGATAATACAGAATGTTCCCATATGGCTTTTGCCCATCTCCCTCCAATGTCAACATTTAATGTAACCATGATATATTTACCAAAAGTAAGACCTTACCATTGGTACAGTACTATTAACTAAACTATAGACCTTTTTCTTTGAGATTTTCTATTTGTTCCATTAGTGCCCCTTCTCTGTTCCAGGATCCAGTGGAGGATCCCACATTATGGTTACTCATCATCTGTTTAGTCTCATCTGATCTATGATGGTTTATGGAGTCATTATCCTTCCTTGTCTTTTATGACCTTGATACTTTTGAGAACTAGTGGTCAGGCATTTTCTAAAAATTTTCCCTCATTTTGAGTCTGTCCAGTGTTTTCTCCTGAATAAACAGGTTATGGATTTTGGGGGAGAATACCACAAAAGTGATCCCTCTCATTACATAAATCAGAAAGCTCATACTATCCACACAACTGATGATATTAACCTTGCTCACATGCTTAAGGTGGTGGTTTCCAGTATTATTTTTCTCTTTCCATGCTCTGTTAGAAACAAGTCACTAAGTTCAGCCACACTCAAGGTGAGGGGACTTGCACTTCACCTCTTGGAAGCAGGGGCAGGGATGGTCTATCAGAAAATCTGTGGGCATATGCTAAAAGTCTTAGTAAATTTGGGAGGTAGTATTCTGAAGCCATGCAAATATCCTCTTTCTCCTGAGTATTTTCCCTACTGATTTTAGCACTCATCAATGGATCTTGCCTGTAGTAATTATTACTATGGTGTTATAATGGTGAATTTCTATTTCCCTCATTCCCATATATTTATTAATTGGATTTTTTTTTTGGTAAGAGATGTTACTCCTACATTTCTTTATTTGTTCAATCATTTATTTATATCAGTATAACTAATGGATATTTATTTTACGCTTTAGATTATACATCAACATTGTAGTTATTCATTACATTGATCAAATTCTTTCGGCTTTGCCCATTGAATATATATTTTTGAGAAGCTGGTGAAGGTCACTCTAGGCTGAGAACACGGCGTGAGTAATGATCTGGTAGAGGAGGAACCTGATGTGATCAGGGAATACAGGTTAGGTTCCGCAGTAAATGGCAGAAGATGAAGGGGAACGGGAGTAACAAACACTTGCCAGGAGGCCCTCGAGGCCAGCACTGAAAAGAAGGCAGCAAACAGCCGTGTTGGCATCTATTTCAAAGCACAGTAACTAATGAATCACTGGACCATTTACAGGGACGCCATCTAGAGTTTTGTTTTGGATTCTGCTGGGTAAAGTGTGATGTGAGGGATTAATTAGAATTTCTTCCTCATTGGCTCTGAAATCTTTCTCCTTCCTGTAGGGGATATTTCCAGCTACACTTTTAATAAGGATTGGTTTCTTACTGGTTTTTATTAAGCTTTACACGTTACATGGCTCAATCTCAACAGAGACCAGGGCTCACTTAGACTAAAATCATTTGATTTCTGCTCGTTTATTTATTGTCCTTTGATTGCTCTTTCCCATTCACTGGGGCCAGTGGGGTGTTGCTTTTCTTCAGTGCTTAAAGAAGGCTTACTTCCGGCTGTGCAGACTTATCTTTGAATTGCACGTGAGAAGGGGTCTCTGCTACTGGCTGGCTACAGAAACTTGGGCAAGTCTTTTCTCCTTTCTGAGCTTCTCCTTCTCTACCACTGAAAAGGAGATAATTTGTTTGCCTCACAGATCTGTTGTGATGAATGAATAAGATGATTGATTTAAAAAATCACCTAGTGGGACTCAGTTGGTTAAGCGTCTGACTATAGCTCAGGTCATGATCTGGTGGTCTGTGAGTTCGAGTCCTGCATCGGGCTCTGTGCTGACAGCTGAGAGCCTGGATCCTGATTCAGATTCTGTGTCTCCCTCTCTCTCTGCCCCTCCCCAACTTGCACTCTGTCTGTCTGTCTCTCTCTCTCAAAAATAAACATTAAAAATTAAAAAAAAAATTACCTAGCATAGTGCCTAGCCTGTTGTACTATTGTACTCAATAAATGCTATGAGAATCTTACTAGAACTGAGAGCATCCTTAACAGATTATCTAGTCTGTTCTTCTGCCTGTGGACCAGTGAGTGCCCCCAACTTTCAGGTTAAATGTTATGTATTTTCTAATATCTCCAAACCTGTAGACTCCACAGTCATCTTCAGTAATGGTGAAAACATTTATTTAGAACCTCTTATATGTTGGTACTATATGACTATGTGCATTACAAATATGAGTAAAATATATCTTGGCCACCGATAAGTTTACAGTATTGTAGGGGACACAGTTGTGTAGACAGAATCAGAATTCACTGCATTAAGTGCTATACTGGGGGTATGAACACAGTAATGTGAGTGCATTATGAGAAATGAATGAATTTTTCCAGACTCAGGAAAAGTTCACAGAGAAGTTTACATTTGAACTGGACCTTTATCCCAAATTAGAATTTGCTAGGAAAAGATGTGTGCATGCATGCATATGCGTGTGTGTGTGTGTGTGTGTGTGTGTGTAAAACTCCATACTGGTAGTAGTGGAGTTCCGGGTAGGATGACTAGCACACACAAAAGCTTGGAAACAGGAGCAAGCATAGGGTGTACCAGTTTTATGTGACTTGAGTGTCAGGTGAGTAGATGCCTGGTTGGGGCAGATAAGTCCATGGGACTGGAGAAGTGAGCTGGAGCCATGCTAAGGAGTTAAAACTTTATCCTTGTGAATCGATAGGTCACAAAATGAGAACTGTGCTTTAGAAAATCACTTTTGTAACAACCTGAAAGATCAGTGAGTAGTGGGAGGACTGAAAGTGGTGAGCAGGTTATTGTCATAGGCCAGGTAAGAAAAAACAAAGGCTGATATGAAGCTGTAACAGTGGAACTGGAAAATGGGAAAAAGACTCAGTTTCAGAGGTATTTATATCAGGACTTCAATGGAGTGAGGGGACGGAAAGAGATGAACCAAAGCTGGCCCTGAGGTTTGTAGTGTGAATGATAAAATGGATGGAATATCATTATCTGAGATATGGACTAGATAGAACATTTTTGTTAGTTCGCTGCTGGATGCCATGCTTTCCTGGGCACTGGAGCTACAGAGAGAAAACACATTGTCCCCTCTCTCATACAATTTACCATCCCAGTAAATAGACAGAAGCATGAAACTGACCAACCAACAAAGCAGCCAACCAACCAAGCCCCTGTCAGTAACAGGTTGGTTATATACTAATGCTATGGGAACACAGGAAAACAAGCATGTAAGTCTACCTAGGTCAGTAGAGTGGTCACTAGCAGTGGCTAGTCCATGGTGAGGGAGTAACCTTTGATAGGTAAAAAAAGAATGAAAGAGGATGAATTGCAAACGAAATGGCTGGGTTCCCCATTTGTGGGGCGTGGGGTGTGAGAAAGAAGGTGGCAGGTTTTGAAGGAAATAAACTGATAAAGTAGTGCATTTGGACCAGTTTAGATCAGTATTCTCTAAGATTCTTCTAGAAACAGATGCGTTGTAAGTCCCCTACTTTATATTTTAACACAACTAGGGCCCTTGGAAAATATGATTGGTTTATAGACTGTAGACTCTGCCTGGTGGACAAAATGGAGTGGTTTACCCAACTTTAGATTTGTAACTGTAAAATCGGTGCCCCTCCATAACCCTCATCCCATTTGTTGAAGGGTGATGGTGGTGGTGGTGGTAGGAGGGAGAGGGATTATTTAGGTAAATATCTAAGTAACTATCCCATTGGCTAAGGTAAATAGCCATAATTGTTTTTGATCTTTCACACTGGCAATATTTTAAACTCTTTTTTTCATTTGGACCCTGTCCCCCTGTCCAGTCCAGTATTATCCATTTCTATCTCACCCCAACCTCCCATTGAAGTATAGATATTTCAATGTAAAAGAGATTAGATTTTAATTCCAAAGGAAAAGCAAATAGGGGGCTTTTTAAATAATTTCTCACAATTTGTATTCCCAAAGTCTCAACTGGGAATAATACTTTTCTAGATGATAATACAACATGAATAGCAAATCATGACAATTGCACTGGGGCCCCAGTCAGGATATTTTTGTTTTATTCATTGCTAAGTGGTAGGTTTACATTGCCAGAGATGGTTGGACTCTGGAATCAGGCATTTAAATTATAAATAGATTTAGTGTTAGAAATATAAAGAATAATAGAGTTAGGAAACAGCTTAGAAAATCATCTAGATTCTCCTCCGTCTAGATTCAAACTCCATACTTCACAAATTCAGAAGTTCATACTCAAAGAGTCTAAGCCATGTGCCCAGGTTAGCACAGGGAGCTAAGCTATACTTGTTCCTAGAGTCCAGACCTGGCTCCCTGACTGACTGGTATTAACCTCTGCTGCAGATGACAGGACACGGCACCACATTCTCATTCCCTAATTGCTTCCAGGCTGCTTTTATCTCTCTTGATTGCATAAGCTACATGGTGGCAGTACCTGTGTCGAGTGAGTCATCTCAGGACAATAAAGTTACTTATCTAATGATAAAGTAATGGTACAGTAGGGAGAGAGATTCTCTAGGCACAAGTTTTTCTGTAGCTCAATAGTCATTGTTTTTCCCATGCTAGGACCTAGCATGCTCTCTCCTTTGTAGAGCACTAATGGGGGCACCTGTCATTAAGAGTATCTGATGTCTTAACCAGAACTTACTGACAACCCCAGGATCCATTGAGCCTTCCTTTGGAACTGACCATATAATGTGTACCTTTTATGGTTGGTTAACCCTCTTGACTACCAATTCTAATCCTTTTCCATCTCCTCTGAACAGCTTCCTCCAACCTCTCTGGCCCTCAGAGACTACACTCTTCCTGTGATTCTCTGTGGGTGCTACTCCTGGAGGACCTGTACCCAGGCTGAGTGTGAGGAGGGACTCTGGGCCATCTAGCAGTCTTGCTGGTCAGCCTTTTCCCTGTCTTCTCATCAACCAGTCCTCACTTTTACCTCAAGCCTCTCTTTACTACCTTACCTCCTCACTCTCAGGAATACCATGCCTCTGACTTCCCCAAGAAACTGTTGATCATAAGGTAGAAACAATTCAGCTTCCATACCCCAGGCTTGCTTACCACCATGTGCACCCACAATTTCCTCCTTCATCAGGGGAAAGGTGTCCCTGCCCTGTCCGCAGTTAGTCTACCCCACTTCCCCTTCCTGGGGCCCTTTCCCACTGGTCAGCCCCTCTCTATTCCTTGTATATTCAAACCTCTCTTCACTGACTCTTCTCCTCACATATAAACACCCTCAAAATCTCTCCCATTAAAATAGGACAACATAAAGAAAACTGCACACATCAAACAGCAATCTGTTCATCCTGGCCTTTTCCTGTCATCCTAACCTTCCTTGTTTGCCCCTTTCCATGAAGGACCACCTCTGCTCAGCTTCATGCCATCACTCCCAATTCTGTTCCTACCCATTTACAGTCGCCTGATGTCTGATTGCCATACTTCATTCTTTTATCAGCCAACACATCTTCTTTCACTTAGAAAGTAGCACTTGAACTAAACTTGATGCCGGGGATCCCCAGAAATTAATTCTTTGTAGGGCAGTGCCTTCTGGGGTCAGTTGCCTCTGAATGTTGATAGCCTGTCTCCCACACCACAGTGACTGTGGGTGGGGTGGGGAATGGCTGTGATCCTTGGCACGTACTCTCTGACTTCAGTCCAAGGTCTTTAGAAAACCATTGTGAGATCAAGACAGTCTGCCCTGAGAATGGAGCCCTTTCACTTTCAGAATGTTGACTTTAACTGGCATTGCATATTTCATCTCTTGCTGTGTTTCTTTTCTAAGTAGAGAGTGACATCTTCTTTTCTCTACATTTGGATTACAAAATGTGTGTGTGTGTGTGTGTGTGTGTGTGTGTGTGTGTATTTTGGGAAGTGCTGTTGGTCATTAAAGCTATAACAAGGATTTCCGTTTATGTTTAGTCTGTTTAGTCAAAATGTTAATTATGTTAAGTTGAGGTGTTTAAATCTCAAATTTGTCCCCTAGGAGAAAGAGAGTCTTGTGTGAGGTCATAGCACAGCTCAGAGGAGGCTGGGGGAAGAAGTTCTAAGGCATACTACACCCGACTGCTTTACTTTACAAACAAGCCTGACCTCTCTCTTGATGAAGCTCCCAGAGTAGGTTCTTGAAAGAAGCCCGCATGATAGCCAAACAGAAGGGCATTCCCTGCAGTGGGCTGCTCCAATCAAACCATGAATTATTCAGAAGGTCTTTTGGAAGCCCTCCTGGGAACAGTGGCCCCACTGGGGCCACTCTTTTGCATGAGAGGCCCAACTACTTCTTCCCTCTTTCCTGCCCCACTAAATCCACAATACAACAGGGCCTTCAAAACAGAGATCAGTGTCATTAGTTTGTCACCAGGAGTCTTATCTCAGAGACTGATAAGACATGTAGTTTTATTCCAGTGACTCGAAGCTTGGGTTAAGAATACATATTAAAAGAGAGACAGAGAGAGAGAGAGAGAGAGAGAGAGAGAGAGAGAGAAACAATTCATAAGAGACTCTTTTTTTTACATTTTTTTTTTAGTTTTTCAGTTTACATCCAAGTTAGTTAGCATATAGTGCAATAAGATTTCAGGAGTAGATTCCATTGATCCATCCCCTATGTATAACACCCAGTGCTCATCCCAGCACGTGTCTTCCTTAATGCCCCTTACCCACTTAGCCTATCCCCCTTCCCACAACCTCTCTAGCAACCTCAGTTTGTTCTCTGTATTTAAGAGTCTCTTATGTTTTGTCCCTCTCCTTGTTTTTATATTATTTTTGCTTCCCTTCCCTTATGTTCATTTCTTTTGTATCTTAAATTTCTCATATGAGTAAAGTCATATGATATTTGTCTTTCTCTGACTAATTTCACTTAGCATAATACCCTCTAGTTCCATCCACATAGTTGCACATGGCAAGATTTCATTCTTTTGGATTGCTGAGTAATACTCCATTGTATATAATACCATATCTTCTTAATCCATTCATCTGTTGATAGATACTTGAGCTCTTTCTATACTTTGGTTATTGTTGATTAGTGCTGCTATAAACATTGGGGTGCATGTGCCCCTTCAAAACAGCATACGTGTATCCCTTGGATAAATATCTAGTAGTGCAATTTATGGGTCATAGGGTAGTTCTATTTTTAATTTTTTGAGGAACCTCCATACTGTTTTCCAGAGTGGCTGCACCAGTTTGCATTTGCACCAGCAGTGTAAGAGGGTTTCCCCTTTCTCTGTATCCTCGCCAACATCTGTTGTTGCCTGAGTTGTTAATGTTAGCCATTCTGACTGATGTGAGGTGGTATCTCATTGTGGTTTTAATTTGTATTTCCCTGATAATGAGTGATGTTGAACATTTTTTCATGTGTCTATTACCCATCTGGATGTCTTCTTTGGAAAAGTGTCTATTCAAGTCTTTTGCCCATTTCTTTGCTGGGTTATTTGTTTTTTGGGTGTTGAGTTTGATAAGTTTTTTATAGATTTTGGATACTAACCCTTTATCTGATATGTCGTTTGCAAATATCTTCTCTCATTCTGTCAGTTGCCTTTTAATTTTCTTGATTGTTTCTTTCACTGTGCATAAGCTTTCTATTTTGATGAGGTCCCAATAGTTCATTTTTTGCTTTTGTTTCCCTTGCCTCCATAGATGTATTGAGTAAGAAGTTGCTATGGCCAAGGTCAAAGAGACTCTTAATGATACAGAACAAACTGAGGGTTGCTGGAGGGGAGGTGGGTGGGGGATGGGCTAGATGCGTGATGGGTATTAAGGAGGGCACTTGTGATGAGCACTGGGTATTGTATGTAAGTGACAAATCACTAAGTCCTACAACTGAAACCAATTTTACCATATATGTTAACTAATTAGAATTTAAGTAATAATAGGGGCACTTGGGTGGCTCACTTGCTTAACCATCTGACTCTTGGTTTTGGCTCAGATCATGATCTCAAGGTTCTTGGATTTGAGCCCCACATGGGGCTCTGTGTTGACAGCATGGAGCCTGCTTGGGATTCTGTTTCCCTCTCTCTCTGCCACTCCCCTGCTCGTCCTGTCTTTCTCAAAAATAAATAAATAAACATTAAAAAAATTAAAAAAAATAATAAAAAAGTATGAAATCTTCAGAAGTGTTCACACTCATGTAATTAAGTGGTCAAAAACTCCATCTCTTTGCTGGTTGTTTTTTAAAGTATTAATTGCTCAGGAGCTAAGATTATGAAAATACATGTTATTTACATTTATTATGAAAAAAGGCAGATCTTTCTTTCTCTTCACCTTTAATTAAGGTGAACAGATTTTTCTTTTTCTTTGTTTTTTATGAAGTAGACTAGTAATTCCAATATCTGTTTGTATTTTTTATTATATTTTAAATAGGAATGAATTTCCATCAATCATATTTTTGAGATTTTAATTTTCTCTCCAGTGATTGTGTGACCATTAGTATCCTGCTTGTTAAACCTCCCTTTTTGTCTTACCTGAACAAGCCTATTTTTCTCTACAAGCATGAGGTATGGGGACAGGGCTGAATTCCCAGCTACCTCAGTTCTGCATAGGAGTCTTCCCTTCTAATCTTCCCTTCTAATCTTCCCTTCTAATCTGATCAAGCTGCTTAACTACTTCAATTTCTACTATTTTTCTTCTTTGCTACTTAAGATTAAAAATAACATAGTCCAGGGGTGCCCGGGTGGCTCAGTCAGTTAAGCGTGGGACTTGGGCTCAGGTCATGTTCTCATGGTTCATGGTTCAAGCCCTGCGTTGGGCCCTGTGCTGACAGCTCAGAGCCTGGGGCCTGCTTCTGATTCTGTGTCTCCCTCTCTCTGGCCCTCCCCCACTCACACTCTGTCTCATTCTCTCTCTCAAAAATAAATAAACATTAAAAAAAATAAAAAAATATAACATACTCTAACCTCATATCCCCACCAAGTTGCATTTGCCCATCATGGAATGCTGCTGGAGACAGGAAACTCATTGCCTCACAGACAGCACATTTATTTCCAGGTAGCTCTGACTGCTAAAAAGCCCAAACCTGTTGCCCTCTAACTTCCTCTCATTAATCCCACCAAGGCCATATAAAGCATGTTTAATCTAGAAATTGGAAGGCAGTTCTCATGTCTTTTATTTCCTCTTTCCCTCCCTCCCTCCATGTCTCTTTTCTAGGCAGAACTATCTCAGTTTCCATTAGTCAGTCTATTAGCCCTCCTGATTATTTTTCTCTGAGTAGGCAGGGGCTTTGTTTCCATTAGCATATGGTACACAGGACTGAACATAATCGATTGCAGGGTAAGGTGGGACTGTCAAACCATTTCATCTTTATACTGTACCTTTAAGGTCACATTAGTTTATTTTAATCAATTCAACAGTAATTTATTAATTGCTTCCCAGGTGGTAGAAATTGTAATAGGTGCTTGGGTTCCAGGACTGTGTATAAGTGCTATCATGGAACAAACAGACTAGGAAATTAAAAGGAGAGATAGAGCGAGTAAGTGAGTACAGAAATAGTTAACTGGAGAGTATGATGAGCATTAGCCTAGGAGAAGCACAGGTGGTTGGTGTGCATACAAACAGTTAGAGCACATTTCCTAGCAGGCTGGGGAAAGCCTCCCAGAGGAAGTGACTTTCAAGCTGGATCCTACAGGAGCTGAGTGGGAGATGGGGGGGATGAGACAGGTAGAGGTGTGCCAGGGAGGAGAATATATCAGGCAGAAGGAAGGACATATGCAAAGGCCTAGAGGTGAGAAAGGAACTGAACACAGTAAGATCCAACTGAAGATTAGCCTGTGAAGAAAAGGCAGAGATGCAGTAGGAGACAGAGGCAGCGCCCACACTGTGGGCCCCTTAAAAGCCAGCCATCCAATGCATATTTGAGCCCCTACTTTGTGCCAGCCACTGTTCAGGGTTATGACAGTTAACAAACAGACAATAAAAAATCCCTGCCCTCATGGTGCTTATAGTTTAGTGGCTATCAAGACATCAAAAAGCCTTGTTGAAGAAGTTTAGGCTTTACTCTGAGGGCAGGGGGAAGCCACTGAAAGAGTTAAACAAGGGAGTGATGTGGTTAGAATTATACTGTTCGAGTTAGGTATATGATTTCATCACTCTTGAGAATGAAGATATTAATAATAATTATGCTGGACAATAGGTGTAAATTGGGCAAAGCAGAAAAGGTGGGAACCCTTTTAAAATGCAGGGGAAAAGACTGTGGACAAATCAGTGTAAATCAGAAATTGCCATTGAGGAAGCAATGTGGTGCTTGCCCTCACAAGAGTACCATCACTGTCACACAGAAAGGAAGGACTTTCTTGGTTCCTGGTCCCTATCATTTTTTTGTCTTATAAAGATGATGCTCTCGACTGGATGGTATTGTTCTAGGTTCTTATGAGGAATGCTTATAAAATTTGTTGCTGAACACACTAGATATCCAAAGTGCTATTTAATTGCTTAATTACCAGAAATGAACCCAAATAATGACTGAGTTTGATTTCCTGCAGAGTGGAATTGTTCCTGATGCATGACATTAGTGGAGTTCTGCCGTGTCTCTAATTGCACAGTCCTGAGGCTTAGCCATAAATAACTTACTGATTGATCAGGGAGGAAACCAGTGGTTCTATTAATGCTGGTGAAATGGAAGAACAGGGCAATTTGCATAAAATAAATTTTTTATTTCACTGTTAAATGATGGGGGTGGGGAGAAGATAGTTTCTTAAAGCTAAAATATATTACTCTTATAAAGGGCTCTCAAAATATAAACAGATGAGTAAGTGGTTAGAGATATGTTTGGGGTTTGTAGTTTCTGGGTTTACTGGCCACGCAGAGACGTGGGCAGGTTGGTTTTAGTACTGGACTGGCTTGGCTTGCCTCATTCTTCGTGTATTCTGCTCCGTAATAGCATCCTCTTTCCTTGTGTAAGAGGAAGAGGAGTGACTCATGATGACTCCTGGTTTTAGTTTCAGTTGATTCCTGAAGGTGCAAAACTGTGTTAACAAAATAATTTTCCTTAAACTTTGGTTGATTTCATTTGAGGGGAGCCATTTGCTAGTTTAAACAGTAATGTTGAGAAGCAGAAGTTTATAGATTAGACCATAACAAAAGAACTTCAGAAACGTGAAAATTAACTGTCCAATTTCCTAAAAACAAACGCTGATCTTGTTTTCTATGACCTAAAAGACATCATAAGCAGTACAAGAGCTATAACCCCTGCATCTTCTTCCTTCCTTTCTTCCTTCTTTCCTTTCAACACATGTTTACCGAGTACCTACTTATTCCTGGCGCTGTACTCTGTGCTGGGATATAGAATTGCACCCCCCTCCACTGTTGTAGAGGGGATGAACAAACAAATTGCCTTGTAGAAGGATACATGTGGTTCTGAGGAGGCCGGCATGCTGAGGGAGTGTCTGACAGGCTAGGAGTCAGGGAATGCTTGTTTCACAAATCAAAATTGTAACCATTTTGGAAATGTTGTTTATTAACTTAACATTTTTCTTTTACTTTTGATGGATCCTTTGTGGATTTCCGTGACTGTAGAGTTCACTATTGAAGATTTCTGTAAAGAAATACGCGCTTGGCAGACAGAGGAAGGAATGTTTTAGTTCAGTGAACCTTGGACCAATGCAAATTTAGTGGGTCAGATGTAGTGTTTGTAATAGATAAGAAATATTAGTCATCTGAATCAAATGCCAACACTGTGAACCCGGAAATAGTCACAGTTTATTTCACTATAGCAACACTTCTTTATAATAAATGCAAATGTTAAAAATCATATTTTTGGTTTTTGGAGACTAGAGATAAAGTAGAGGAAATGGCAAGTCTCTCAGGTTTGTGGAATCAAGCATTAACTCATTAATTGAAAATAATTTTTCTGAACACAGTAAAAGGACAGATTAGGAACTCCCAAATAAATAGTTTTTTTGTAGTTTGGAGACTGTTTCTTATGAACACCAAATAATTAGAGAGAAGTGAAGTGAGAGGTTGAAGTGTTATTGCTAATTGTTGCCTGTCAAGTTTTAGGGAAAGATAAGAAGGTTAGATGCAAACTTTGGTAAAATTTTTGAGGAACTTCTTAATCTTTTGGAATCTGATGGTCCTGGTTCTTTATAAGGTAAAATTTCATTTCAAAACGTATTTGTGTGTGTGTGTGTGTGTGTGCGTGTGTGTGTGTGTATTCATGCGTGCAAGGTCATTGTTAGCACTTCTGGGAATAGACCAAGCATCAGCTAGTTGTGAGTGAGTTTTTCTTCACTTAAAATCTTTATAGGAAGAAATAATTACTATATAATTATATAAAACAGACTTGAAATGTGTGCATCCATTTGATTAATATATAAGAGCTGTACATCCTGATACCATAGTTACCTATGGTTAAAGATGAGGGATAATGAGAACAACTGTTATATTGGAACAAATAACAAGCATATTGCTACCGAGTGAAGGAAAAGGCCCAGAGACAGCAACTGACAACTTAGTATAAGAAATAGCACACTTCAGGGTGCCTGGGTGGCTCAGTTGGTTAAGCGTCTAACTCTTGATCTTGGCTCAGGTCATGATCTCACAGTTTGTGAATTTGAGCCCCATGTCATGCTCTGTGCTGTCAAGAGCCTGCTTGGGATTCTGTCTCTCCCTGTCTCTTCCTCTTCCCTGCTTGCATACCCTCTCTCAAAATAAATCAATAAACTTAAAAAAAACTAAAAAAAGAAATAGTACACTTCTTAGCTGGTATTCAGTTTAATTTAGAGACATGCCTTCAGGGCCTAGAATGTTGGGACTATGCTGGGTATTGTATATACAAAGATTGAGACATAGTCTATCAAGCAGCTTTTAGTGCATTTGGGAAAAATACATACATAAGCCCCAGCCCCAGCCCCAGCTCAACAATAACTGATTGATGTATCAGTAAGCTAATTTTCTAGGAAGTCAGCCAAGAGGAGATGCTGCTGTTAAGAACACTTAAACAGTTGCCAGATAGAGAAATAATGGAAGGGTCTTCCAATGACAAAAAGAAAAGGATGACAAAGGTGACAAAGAATGACAAAGCCTTAGCCACAGGAGAGTATATAAGACATAAAGGAATGTTGACTCATTCCATTTGGCTAGAACATAGGGTGCAAACTGGGGGGAGAATGAGAGGCTGGTGTGGTAGATAGGAGCTAGATTTTGAAGGACCCACCTAAGATGTTTGGATACTCTCCTCTAGATGACAGGGAGCCTATGAACAGTTTGTAAACATATAGCAAAGTTGAAATAATTCTATAATGAGTGCTTGCATAACTATCATCCAGATTATGCTATTAACACTTTACTGTATTTCTTTAATCACATACGTATCCATCCATCCATCCATCCATTAATCCATCCTGTTATAATCCATCAATCCATTTTATTTTTTGTCCATTTCCAAGCAAATTAAAGATTTCAGTAAATTCCTCTGTAAATACTTCATAATGAATATCATTAACTAGAGTTCACTCTGAGATATTTAATGTAAAATTATAATCTTTATAAGTTTTAAAGTATAAGAATAAGGCAATCAATTTTGTATTTATGAAATATATTGTGGAGGATCACTTGGAAGAGGGAAGGAAATTAGAAACCTGCTTCAAAACTCTAAATGAGAGATGGTAAGAATGTGATGAGAGCCTGTGGTAGGAATGGAGAGGTACTAATTAATTCAGGAGATAATCCAGAAATAGAATCAGTGGATCAGTTGACCAAATGAATATAGGGATGGAAGTAGTGGAGGGCAAAGGCAGGGTTGGGGGAGTATAAAAAGTAAAAAATGACCACAAAAGACTCCAAATAGCCAAATCAGTCTTGAAAAAGAAAAGCAGAGCTGGAAGAATCACAATTTTGGACTTCAAGTTATATTAGAAAGCCATAATAATCAAAATAGTATGGTAATGGCACAAAAATAGACACTTAATTCTATGGAGCAGAATAGAAAATCCAGAAATAAACCCACAATTATATGATCAATTAATCTTCAACAAAGCAGGAAAGAATATCCAATGGGAAAAAGACCGCCTCTTCAACAAATGGTGTTGAAAAACTGGACAACTACATGCAATAGAATGAAACTAGACCACTTTCTTGCACTATATACAAAAACAAACTCAAAATGAATTAAAGACCTAAATGTTGAGACCTGGAACCATAAAAATCTTAGAAGAGAACACAGGCAGTAACTTCTTTGACATTGGCTGTAGCAACTTTTTTCTAGATACATTCCCCTGAAGCAAGGAAAATAAAAGTAAAAAATAAACTATTGAGACTACATTAAAATAAAAACTTCTGCACAGTGAAGGAAACAATCAACAAAACTAAAAGGCAACCTATGGAATGGGAGAAGATACTTGAAAATGACACAGCTGATAAAAGGTTAGTATCTAAAATATATAAAGAACATATACAACTCAACACCCAAAAAACAAAGAATTCAATTAAAAAATGGGCAGAGAAGACATGAACAGATATTTCTCTAAAGAAGACATCCAGATGGCCAATAGACACATGAGAAGATGCTCATCATCACTTATCATCCAGGAAATGCAAATAAAAATTGTAATGAGATATGACCTCACACCTGTCAGAATGGCTAAAATCAACAACACAAGAAACAACAGGTTTTGGTGAGGGTATGGAGAAAGGGGAACCTCTTGCACTGTTGGTGGGAATGCAAACTGGTGCAGCCTCTCTGGGAAACAGTATGGAGGTTTCTCAAAAAGTTCAGAATAGAACTCCCTATGATCCAGCAATCACACTCTACTGGGTATCTACCCAAAGGATTCAAAAACACTAATTCAAATGGATACATGTACTCTTATGTTTATAACAGTATGGTTTATAATTGCCAAGATATGGAAGGAGTGTCCATTGGTGGGTGAAAGGATAATGAAGTGGTGTGTGTGTGTGTGTGTGTGTGTGTGTGTGTATATAATATTATATGTAATATAATATATAAGTAATATATAATATTACTCAGTCATCAAAAAGAATGAAATCTTGTCATTTGCAATGACATGGATGGAGCTAGAGAGTATTATGCTAAGCAAAATAAATCAGAGAAGGACTCATATGTGAAATTTAAGAAATAAAAAAAGCAAATGGGGAAGAAAGAGAGAGAAAGAGACACCAAGAAACAGACTCTTAACTATAGAGAACGAACTGATGGTTACCAGAGGGGAAGTAGGTGGTGGGATGGGAGAAATAGGTAAAGGAGATTAAGGCGTGCACTTGTCGTGATGAGCACCAAGTGATTAAAATAAAAAGTGGAAAAAAAAGTGAAAACTGGATCCAAAAATTTCCAGCTTGGACAACTGGGTGTTGGATGATGAGATATGGATACAGAGGAGAAAAAGGTTTGGAAGTAGAACAGAAGATAGTAAACACAGTTTTGAACATCGTTTGAATAACATTAGGTGTCTGCATAACGTTTCAGGTGGGTATGTTCAGATGGTGTTTGGAAATACTCTCTGGAGTTTGGGAGAAATATCAGAGCTGGGGTTGTAGTCAAGGAATGCATCAGGCCAGGTAAGTTGAAGCCATCTCTCAAGGAGAGTATTTAGAATAAGCAGAAAAAGGGGCTAAGGGGACCACCCTGGGGAAAGCCAGTATTTAAGGAACAAGAAGATAATGCT
The DNA here is from genome assembly GCF_007474595.2 of Lynx canadensis. NCBI lineage: Eukaryota > Metazoa > Chordata > Mammalia > Carnivora > Felidae > Lynx > Lynx canadensis. The sequence continues at coordinate 81,853,857 of NC_044308.2, forward strand.
GAGCCAACAAAGGAGGTAGAGAGAAATACTAAGAAGGCTAGAAAAGAAATCAAGCCTTAGATAGATAGATAGATAGATAGATAGATAGATAGATAGATAGATAGACAGGTAAAGGTTTATTATGTATTTGCTATGTTCCAGGCATTCTAGGTGGTTATATTCATGGATTCATTGAATCCTTATAACAACACTATTTTATAGATAAGGAAATAAGGAAACTCAGGGATAGAGAAGTAAATGCTGAAGTTCTTACAGTTAGTAGTGGCGAGCTGGTTTTTGAACTGAAGTCAGATTAGTTTGCTTTATTAGGAGGGCCAACAGAAGAGGGAGTTTCCAGGAAAAAGCAGTCAGTAGGTCACCAACTTTGTCTTCTAATTAGTCTTCACCTACCCAAGCCTTGTCAATTTCTAGTGCTCCATGTTTCCACACAGGCTCAAATTCTGCTACAGCTTACCGAAGTGGTTTGTGGGTCACCAGTTCCATGAGATGCTCTGTGAATAAAAGTGTCCTGTGGTCAAATAAGTTTGAGAAATGTTGCCAACTCTATTTTTCTTTTGGGTATTTGCAAGTAGCATTAGTCCATCAAAAGTATTGGGAAATAAATAATGTATTCTAACTTTGTCTGCCAAGTGTTTCCAAAATTCTTTGAACTTATTTGATCTTGGGCCCTATCCCCCCTTTCCATATAGACAATATATAAGCTTCCTTCAAAACTAAGGTTCAAGTGAAACCATGGCTACAAGTGAAACATGATTTTTCTTTCCTTCAGGTGGTCTTATGTGAGATGCACATAGCTTTTTCTGCCTCTCACTCTCGATGGCCACAAAACTCATTCTCCCCTATAATATCATTATTCATGCCCTGCACCTCTCCCATGGCCCAAGAGAATGGAGTCCACAGCGATTTCATTTTGGGGTTTTACATAGGACCTTCTGCACTGCCTCTTACATAGTCAGTGTTCTGTCAGAGTCTATTTGTTGATAAATAAAATGTACAAAATACAGAAGAAATTAGTACCGTTTCTTTTTACATAAAAGTTTTCTATTAAAAGGACTTAACTATTCAAAACACGAATGAAAATAGATTCAAAGCTTTTCTTGGAGAATAAGGTGAGTGTATATTTTCTCTTTTTGTTTCCATTTGAACTGTTTGCTTTTGGTTTTAGTTGAGTAAACTGAGGAAGGTAACATTTTGGTTATTACTGTCCCAACTGCATATGGGGTATACCACGAGATCTTGGAAATACCACTTTTCTTGAGCAGTGTCTGGTCTTCTAATTTGAAGTCAGACTTGGATTTCTTAGGTAGATCAGTGCATACCTATACCTTTTTAACTCTCTTACTAGTTTGATATAATTATTTCTTTTGCTTATTGCAAAAGACTTACTGTTGGCAGTAGTCCCACTGGTTTCATTATTTTACTTGTGAGTCCTTATATAGACTTTAGTTAAACGTGATGTTGTGTCTGATCTTTCTCTCCTTTGAATTATATAACACATTCAGCTTGCCCTACTCTGTTTTCCCTATGAGACTGGAGTAGAGATTTCTCTGACTCCCTCCTACACCTTTTCTGCATCCTGTGGCAAAGAACTCCCACATGTGGTTAAGTCATATAGAAGTGTATATGTGTGTGTGAGTGTGTGTGTGTGTGAGAGAGAGAGAGAGAGAGAGAGAGAGAGAGAGAGAGAGAGAGAGAGAGAGACGGGGGGAGGGGGAGCCGGGGATGAAAGAGAGAGAGAGAGAAAGAGAATATGTGTGTACAAGTCAGCATGAGTCATGCTGTGGGACACAGGCCAGCAATGAGCACAGGCAGTCCAAGAGCATGGAGTTTCCTAGCAAAGGCCTGAACATTTGGGTAAAATGACTACTTTCCTTCTTTATATCAACCGCACCTGCATTGAAGTTTTGTTTGTGTTTTAGCTGGCTGTCCTACCTCTGGAGAAGACTCCTTGTGAGTTTAGAGGGCTCTGTAGGAGTTTTATTAGCCCACAATACTTGTTTAAGAGCCCCTGATTAACCATAATTATTGTTTTAGAATGAGTCTCAGCTATTTTATGGAGAAGGAAACCCCTACTTGGGGTATATTTTGTATTTTTGGAGTCTCCTCAATGCCATGGAGAGTAAGTTATTTTAATTTGCATATGTTAATGTAGTGGTAGTATATTAATAATCATTATTCAGAGAGAGAACAGTCCTGGTGGTCACTTACACATAAAGTTCTAAGTTTATTATATTAAATGATTTGTAATTTGGGAGAGGAGAAAAGACCCAAGAATCAGATCTGGCCAGATATATTCTTTTATTATAATAAAAGAACATTATGCTATCAAGAATAATTCTCATCAATTTCCTTAGCAACATTATGGTATGCAATTAAAATGGCAATATTCTACATGGTGTGACAATATTGTATTGTCGTGGCCACCGTGTCATATAGGGAGAAAACTAACACTTAGTATCACTGTAATAATACTGAAATATTTAGAGCAAGCATTAGAACTTTTTTTAAAGAATGAACAACTATTATGATGTCATCAAAATTGAAAGTGTTGTAAAGGGCAGAAAACACAGTTTTGGCTGAATGCACAGGGAATGCTGATGGTATTCATTAAGCATAAAATAATATGAGGAACAAAATTTCCATCTCTGTCCCCTCCCTTATGAAATATCTTCTGTGTTTTCATCACTCCCTTTGAAGTCAATATAAGATCTTTGCTTTAATCCATTTTTAAAGCTTCCTTTGAAGTCAGTGGGAGCTCGTGCCTGGAAGAAAGGAAAGTAGCTGAAGACTGGGTGCCTGCTGGGGAAGAGGGACCAGCCTAATCATCACCAGAAAAGAGTATTTGTGAGAGGACGTGATTGTCCTCATGTACATGGTCTATTAGGCTCCATAGCAGAGTCATTTTTAAAATGGTTGATTTGTTTTCTAGTATTGTGAAAGTATTAAGATGACCCAGACCAGTTACTTTTTTTTTTTTTAGGACAGTGTTTTCATTTAATGTGATTGAAGAAAAATGAATATTTATAAATGGAAGTAATTCTTTTATCTTGATACTCTCACAAATGCTGTTTTACCTAAGTGAATTTTCCAGATAATGAAACTAATAATTATCTAATAGAGTAATTCCTTCAAGGACAATTGAAGAGTGTAGGATTATTTTCTCCGTGAAATTACTTTAGACTGCTTAGCTTTTTTTTTTTTTTTTAAATATCATTAAATACATGGGAGCAAGATAGGAAGTAATTGATTAGTCATTCTTCCTGCCTCTTTCTTGCTGCTACCAGTTGTCCTCTGTGATGCAGGTCATGTGCTCTGTTTATTCTATTCTGCTCTCTTATTTTACACAAAGTTGCTTGAAGAAGGTTGGGGAGGCCTGAGGTAGCTTTATACCTTTCCTACAGGGTAAAGCACTAAGACTACCCCTTTCCTCATTTTCTTTTCCTCTCTCCTCATCTTGTCCTGTTCCTCACTTCCTGTCTCTCCTTACCTCAGTCTGCTTCCTTTCCTTTCCTTTCCTCCTATGGCCTGCTCTGCTCTGACAATGCCAGCCCCCTGCCCCGGGCGCAGAGGGGGCCTGCATCCATGTTTGGCCTGTAGACTTGGGTGCAGGCTTGCACACTGCCTGTCTGATTGGATTTGACCTGGATGCCTCTCAGGACCTCAAACTCAACACTTGAAAGCTGAGCTCAGCAGCTCCCACCAAGATTTTTATTTTTAATCTCTGTGAGTGGGGTCATGGCATCACCTTCTACCCAGCCTGTATCTAGCCTGAAGATCTGTGAATTGTCCTTGAAAATGTGTCTTCCTTGTCACTCCACATTTAATCATTTAACAAATCCTGTCATGTCCATCTTGGAACTCCATGATCGGCCCATCTTCTTCACTCCTCTCTGCCACATCTGGTCTAGTCCTTATCACATCTTGCTGGTAACTACAGCTGCCTCTCTTGTTATATCCTTGTACAAACTTGTCTTCTCACTGTTGCAAGTTTTCTTCCTAGAATTTGATGCTGACTATATCATTCCCAGACTTAAGAATCTCCCCATTTGCCTCAGCTGAGCATCTGAAACCTTTTATAATCTGAGCTGCCTCTCCAGCTCCTTTTCTATGCAGGAAATCCTTTGCTCCTGCCACTGAAAATGCTGCTTGATTCACTTCACAAATGTTTGTGTGTCCTTCCATATTAGGTGGAGTGTCTTTTCTGTGAAGCCTTCCTTACTACCTTCAGGCAGACACCTGCCTCCGTCTGGGCACCCACCTTCTGTTCTTTCCTCATTTACAGTACTTGGCATGGTGATCTACAATGATCTCTTTTTATGTGTGCCTCCAGCACCAGAATAAATGCTCCTGGAGAATGTAGTGTATAGTTCATTTCTTGCTTCATCCTCATCCCAATGCCTACCTGACATCAGGTACAGATTAATAAACATTTGGTGAAGGAATGAAGATTTTGAGAGGTCTTTTTCACTTCCTTTGGGCTTGAAGCTATGTTATTGAAGGTGGGGTTCATACATTGAAATAATAAAACATTTTAACAGATTCTCCCTTCAAGGGGCATATAGTTAGAAAGGGTATAATTTTTTTTTTTTTTTTTATCTCTTATAAGGGAAAATAATGCCTGAAGCTTGAGGATGATCCAGAACAAGGACAGAAAGTTCTGGTCCTTAGTGATGTCCTCAAACCCTTGAACTACCTCCAGTATCATCTGCTGCTAGAGTCCTTGTTACATGAGAAAAGTAATCCCCTATCATTAAAACCACTTTTAGTGGAGTACATCTGCTTTAGAGCTTCCACTTTGCAAGATTTCTGGAAGGATTTCAGTTAAGAGCCTCTTACAAAAGCGTTTTTTCCTTAGTGTCTTTGGCAGGACCTATGAATCAAAAACAACAAATCCCCAAAGTTTTATTTAAAAAAATAATAATAGAGTGGGAGAAACATGCAGCCAAAATACTTAATCTATGATAAGAATGAGAAACCTTTTTGCTTTGGAAGAAATGTAGAAAATGTCAATGAGGTACCCATCCTTACAAAGAGAAACTTGGTTTTAATCCTAGTGATGTTTCTGGGCAATGATAGAGATAGGAAATGATCCATTTAGCTAATTTAAAAATTGAGTGAGAGCGTCTGACTTTATTCAGTAAATACATAAAATAAAAGTATGCTTCAGTTCCGTTGGTTGGACAATTAAAGGAAAGAAAAAATATAAGACAGATGTGGAGGCAGAGCAGTGGGGGAAGTAGGAAGCAGAACACAGCTTGCTTTAGAGGGAAAGCTGGGCAGGTAGAGCTTCACTGTCCCTCCCTCCTTTCTAAGCTACCTCGTCTGGCCCTGACCATCCTCCAAAGGTATGTCCACCCAAGGTACTTCATGTTCTTCTCTCAGTTTCTCATCAGTCTCTATCCTCATTCTCTGCTCCAGACTCTCACTGGCCTAGGGCCCAGAGTCCCATGAGCTGTGGGGTCTCATTCCTCCCTTCCCCCAGATGGATGAAACTTGGACCTGCTCATGCGCAGCTCGGTGGCATCCTAACTAACCTATGGTGTGTTATTTAACCCTCTGGGTCTCGGTGTCCTTATACGTGCAAAGAGGATTAGTAATACATACCTCACAAGGCTGTGAGTTACCCAGCAGGACCTCAACAAACATTTATTTTCTTTCTCTCTGCGTTTTTGCTTCTGTTCTAGTTACCTCACTTCTCCTCTTGCTGATACCAGTGCTCTCCAGTCCTCTCACCATCTAAGCCACTGGTTGGAAATTTGCCTCTGGAATTCTTCCTGGAGTCTATCCCTGTGTGTGTCTGAGAGTAGGGTTTCAGAGGGAGGCTTTGAGGTGAGGACATCTTTGTACTAGCTACAGAGTGAAACATCAAGGCTCAGGTCCTAGTTCCATCATGTACTTGCTGTGAGAACTTTCGACAGGTTGGATTTTCACTTTGGACAGCTGGCCTAGTGTCCTCATTGGTAATTTAGGGATAATAATTCTACTTTTAGGATTGTAGGAAGGATTAAATAGGCTATTTTGTTGAAAGGATTTAGTGTAATGTCCAGCACATTGTAAGTGCTCAATAAATGTTATAAATACCTCAATTTAGAAAATTTGCTGGGGCGCCTGGGTGGCTCAGTCTGTTAGTGTCCAAATCTTGACTTCAACTCACATCATGACCTTACGGTTCATGAGATTGAGCCCTGTGCTCTAGCACAGAGCCTAGAGCCTGCTTGGGATTCTCTCTCTCTACCTCTTTCTGTCCCTCCCTGCCTCAAAAAGAAAGAAAGAAAGAAAGAAAGAAAGAAAGAAAGAAAGAAAGAAAGAAAGAAAGAAAGAAAGAAAGAAAATTTGCTGACTAATGGCATGTTGTCCTCAATGTCCTACTTTCATCATCTCATGTCAGAAAGCACGGCAGGATTCAAGTGCTGGTTACAGAGGTGTGTCCAGAGCAGGCCCTTGATAGACATTTGCTGGCGTTCACTGCCTGTGGGGGAGGAGGGAGTTTCAAGGTGGACACTGGCTTTGCTTTGTTTGGGAAGGAAGCTATCCCAAAAGGGAAGCATGCAGTGGCTTGGTTGTGGCTCCCCATGAAGGGAGTTGTGGTGGCAGCTGGAATGAGGAGAGTAGAAAGGGTGCTGCTGCCATCACCTGAATGTTTTTGGTATCACCACCAGCCTCACCTTGTTGCCTCCAGCTCAGAAATCACCTAGTAGCACCAGAGCCCTGCAAACCCTGCTTAAAAAAATTCTGCTTTATGGGGCTCCTGGGTGGCTCAGTCGGTTAGGCATCTGACTTTGGTTCAGGTCATGATCTCCCAGTTCATGGCTTCGAGCCCTGCCTGGGGCTCTGTGCTGACAGCTCAGAGCCTGGAGCCTGCTTCAGATTCTGTGTCTCCTCTCTCTGACCCTCCCTGGCACATACTCTGGCTCTCTCTCTCTCTCTCAAAAATAAAATAAACGTTTAAAAAAACTGCTTTAGAAAGATCATGTACCATTCCAAGACAGAATTTTGAGATTCTACTCAGGAGGGCAGAGTTCACATATTTTTTTTTCTCAGTGAAAAGTAGGGAGAGAAGCTGAAGATCAAACTGTTTTCAAAGATTAGCAAAATATTTAGGTGTGCCCAAAAAAGAATTGTCCTAAAGCAACTTTAAAGTATATCTGTTATTTAACTGTTTGTCAAAAATATTATCATATAACATTCTGGCCACAGGACTAGAATGCTTTTAAATAGGAAACAAGAGTTTGTGTGTCTGAGTGTGTCAATGTACATAAAGGTATTATGCTATCTCTTAGTCTAGTCTGAAATAATGAATGAGTTATCTTTCAAGGGCCTGTATTATTTTCTAGAATCACTTTAGTTTCTGAAACCTATAATTTATCACATATGCTGAGTCAGAGACAATACCTGAATTTGGCCAGTCCCAGAAAATCCAATATGCTTGCCTGGTGACAGTATAGGGGAGTTAGGTCATGTGTAATTTAACATATGCAAATTCAACCAGGAGCATTTGGAAAGAGATTTAAATATTGTGATTCATTCTACATGCCAATTCACTCCATAAGCCTAGGCCTGCTGGAGAGCTCTCTTGAGATGGGAGACACCCTTTTTCTTTTCCTCAGTTGATCTCAGCTCCCTTGTGATCCCCAGGGTGGAGCATCTCCCTGAGCTAAGGGTGCTTCTGGGTTTAAACACAACTCCTGAATGCAGGCCAACTTTTCATCTCTGCCTAACCCAAGATAAAGTTAACCCTTCCAACCCTGCTGGAAAATAGTGTTACTGAGTGGCCAAGTATGAAGCTCTAATGTGGTGCTTTCCTGATGGATTTTCAGGAATGATTTTCAAAAGGAGTATCTTTTGCCACATCTGCAGTTTTGGGAGTTTAAGCCCTGGTGAACCCACCACTAATTACCTCTCTTATTTACCATTCCACAGTCCCTCCACCAACTCATGTTTTCTTCTTTCACTTTTGTGCATATAAGTGACTAGGGAGGCTGTAGAAGGCCTAGTTCATGACCAGCAAATGGCCACCAGTAATGGGTTCAGTGCTGGAATTAGGAGCATCTGCGTAGCCACTAGCACCCTGAAAACTAAAGGCTTAGGTTTGGAGAAACACTATGAGGGAGCAGTATCCCTTAACTTGTGACACCAGACTCTAGCCCAAGAGGAATGTAGTCATTGTGTTCCATCTTGCTAGAATAATGAGAGGAAGACTTTCTTTCTAGACTATGTTAATTCTCACAACACCAGAGCAATAGGTAGAGTCTCTATGTGTCTTGAATTGCCCTAGTCTGTGGAATATTTAGGATATTTTTAATACCACTAGACAGATCCTTATGGGGGAGTGGGAGGCCAAACTCTGAGAAATTTAAGGTTGTCACCTCATGTTTTGTTGCTGTTCCTTAGTGATAGGAGGAGAAAAGAAGACAGGGGTAGCTTTAATGGCTACCTACAAAGTCATAGAATCATAGAATTTTGGTAAAGGAGGGAATCTCAACTCCACTTGTTGAGTTTTAGAGGGGTGAAATGATTGTTTGAGGTCAAAATATGTGGCGGAACTAGGACCAGAACCTCAGTTTCCTGGCCCCAGGCTGGGGTTCCTTATGCTGTTACCATGTCTCGGATGAACTGGTTTAATAGGAACAGGTTTAACCTGTTTGGTGGTTGCACAGCCCCACCCTTTAATGCTCTCCCTGAAAAGGGGAGAACAAAGTCCATATTATTCTTATCTGTTTTGTTTTTAGGGTGCATGATTGATTGTCACTGGCAAAGTGCCATGTGTGCCTAAGCTCTAAAAACTTTTGCTTGTATGTGCAGGGGGTGGGGATGGATTAGAATGGGTGGGTTAGGGTGGGTGAAGGGGTATGGTTTATGCTCATAATGAAAGTCACAATTGCAAAAGTGGATGCTCTTGGTAATGGATGCTTATGGGATTGATAGGGGTTTTATGAATATTTCATACTTTGATTTATTTGTTATTAGGCAGATCTGCAAGAAGTAAATCTGAAATGAGAAATAGTTTTAGACGACTTTCTTGGTACTTCACCTGTCATTGGTCTTGCTATTACTTCACCTTTGATAAGAAACACCCTCTATCCTCATGATACCCTGGAAAATGGGTGGGCCTGATAAGCTGAGAGGCAAAAGCAGCCATTATGCAGATTGAAGGCATTTATTTAAACGTTTACTCTGATTCAAGCTTTGAAGTCCAGGAGTTCCTGTCACATGGCCATAGAAGGAAAGGAATTCTTCTTCCCCTTTATCTTTTAACGGCATTGGTTTGAATGGAACTTCTGTTTCACTGAGATTACTACTGTATTTTTTTTTACCTGCTAGTAGTGGCCTCTGGTTTTTTAATTATTGTATTTGCTACAGTACAACATGTGCCACACCCAGCATAGAATAAATCTTGTTTAGGTACCAGTGTATAAGGGTTTGCTTCTTTATGCTGTAGATAGAGGATTTACAATTGTTCTCTGGGACCAACTCCACCCACATACCTTTCCTCAATTGCACCAGACTCTTTACTGAGAACTTTGTGAAAGCAGCTAAGAGATTAAGTGCAAAGGACTTGAGATTGCTAACTGTTAATTTAAATCAAATGGCACATGACATGAAGTGTCACTCTCACATTGATTTCCAGCGCCTCCTGATTAGGAAGTTGGCACAACTCCTTGACTCAAGTATCTCTGCTCTTGCCTTATTCAGATCTTCTCTGATGTCTTGCTCTTGGGTCTATACCTTTTCTTTCTCTACATTAGAGAGTTTATTTCCTTCCTCCCAGGCTTTTATTACCAACTGGGAAAAACTTGCAATGTCTTTACCAGTAGTGGTTGGGAGCTCATATATATAGACTATATATATAGGCTGTAGGTGTTTCTGTTCCTACAGGTTTCTGCACAAATATGTAAAAATCTAGCTTTTTAAGAGGTTTGTTTTCCTACAAAGCATGTTCTTTGGAAACAGCTTCTTTCTGACCTTTGCGCAGTTGAGAAAGCAGTTGTATGATCCACCTGGACTCTGACTGGGAAGAAAGCTACTTCTCAATGGATTCTGACCTAAAGCCTCCTCCTCTACAAAGAAGTCACCGACTCCATATGATACTCCTGGGCTACAACCCACAAGTGTTCACAAAGAGTTGATGGGGATAGGGAATTCTCTTAACTCAATTCTGAATGAGCTCAATCAGCATAAATTAGTATTCATGCATAAATGATTTTGTCATGAATCTTATAGGCAAATATAACTCAGCAAGTTTACTAGCTTTCTGATTGTTGGCTGTGTGACCCTATTCATGCAGTCAGTGAGTGAGAAAAGAGAGAGGGAGACAGGTTAGAAGAGGTAGAAAGAAGGAAAAGCATGGGGTAGTGGGTGGAAAGAGGGCAAGGGGATGGGGGTGTGAGAGATTGAGAGACAGAGTATTTATCTGAAGGCTCACCTTCTGCTAGATTATGTTAATTTCTGATTTTAGAATTGGCCCCATTATTCAGCAGTATCCCTGAAAATGAAGATGATACATTTCAACTGCATTTTTAAAGACAGAAATATATATGCTAGACTTTCAGATATGCCACAGGAGGAAATTGGCTGTATTCCAGAGTGTCATTATAGAACAGAAAATATCTCTAGAATTCTAGTGTGAGAGCTGGAAAAGATCTCAGTTTAGCTTGTCATTTCCTGGTATCAGAAACTGAAGTACAGTGATGTGAAGTGACTTTGCTAGAGCTCACCAGCTGAAGAGGCAAAGCAGGGATAGGACACAGTTCTTCTGTATTCTGTGGGCTTTCTCCTGAACCCTGGACACATGTGCATCATCAAATGTGCAAGAAAACTGACAACGTCTGGGAGACTCCAGAAAAAATGGCTTGGTTGGTATTGAAGTCAGGAGAGGCTGACCTGTTTTTCAGTGGGAACAAGGCTGAGGTAAAGATTTTGATGGAGGCAGTTCCCTCAGGCAGCCTCTGATGGGGCAGGGTGGGATCTGAGTCCTGGAAGAGGAATCTGTGAGAAGAGATATTATCATCTGCAGCAGCAGGTCTTCAGTCTGGGCTTCAGCTTGTGGTGACCAAAAGAGTAAGGTTACATGGCTGGTATCTTTCATATCTTAACTCATCTGGCTAAGCAAAGGGAGTGAGCAGGAGAGCACAAGGCATTTTTTTTTTTTTCAACGTTTATTTATTTTTGGGACAGAGAGAGACAGAGCATGAACGGGGGAGGGGCAGAGAGAGAGGGAGACACAGAATCGGAAGCAGGCTCCAGGCTCTGAGCCATCAGCCCAGAGCCTGACGCGGGGCTCAAACTCAAGGACCGCGAGATCGTGACCTGGCTGAAGTCGGACGCTTAACCGACTGCGCCACCCAGGCGCCCCCAAGGCATCTTGATGAAGGCAGTTGACAATGAACTGCAGAGGAAGGAAATGTTGGCAGTGTCTGAAATTTATCTTATTAACTCTGCAGTCTTATCTAGTGTTGACCCTTTGCCTGTCAGCTATATGCAGGTAAGTAGATTTTTAGGGCAAGTATATTTGTAAGGCAGCAGTTCTATACAAAGACCTTAATAAGGATGTTGTCATTGGTTGACACCAACAAAAGTCTAATTCACAAAGGAAAATTCACCCCTGTTTTAGGTCTGGGAAAAACTCATTTAAATATTTGGGATCTTCCTTCCTAGCATCTGTCTGTGCATATTTACATGTGCATACACACATTTATTATTATACAAATGTGATCATACTGTACATCTTTGTAGCCTGCTTTAAGTTTTAAATCACTTTTATTGAATCCAAGAATTGAAGAGGCAGGTGGCAACATGATCCTCTCTTCAACTTAAGTTTTTCTTTCTAAAAAAAATTGAATTTTTAATCCAAAAATTATTGAAGTATAATTTATATGAATAAAATAAACCCACTTTAAATGACTTAAACATTTTTTTTTAATGTTTTATTTATTTTTGAGAGAGATAGAGAGACAGAGTGTGAGTGGGGAAGGGGCAAAATGAGAGGGAGACACAGAATCTGAAGCAGGTTCCAGGCTCTGAGCTGTCAGCATAGAGCCCAACGTGGGACCCTAACCCATGAACTGTGAGATCATGACCTGAGTCAAAGTCAGAGACTTAATCAACTGAGTCACCCAGGTGCCCTGATATACACCCACTTTAAATGTACAGTTTAAGGAGTTAAGAAGACATAAAGAACTCTTAACAATTCAATAATAAGAAAACAAGTAACCCACTACAAAGGAGCAAAAGATTTGAAAAAACTCTGTGAAAGAAGATATTTCTCTATTTGGTTCCATCAGTTTTTGCTTCTTGTATTTTGAAACTGTTAGGAATTTGAAAATCTATAAGATTGTTACATCTTTTTGATGAATCAACCCCTTTATTATTATCATATATCCCCCCTTTTAAAAAACTTATTTATTTTGAGAGAGAGAGAGAGAGAGCACACCTGTGCATGTGCGTGCCAGCAGGGGAAGGACATAGAGAAAGGGAGAGAGAAAATCCCAACCAGGCTCCACAATTCAGGGCTCAATCTCATGACCCATTGAACCACCATGAGATCAGGACCTGAGTAGAAATCAGGAGTCAGAGGCTTAACTGACTGAGCCACCTAGGTGCCCCTATCATATGTGCCTTTTACTCCTTGGTGTTACTCCTTACTCTGAAGTCTACTTTGTTTGATATTGAAATAGATGCTTTATATTTCTCATGGTATATCTTTTTCCATTCTTTTATTTTTAACCTATCTTTGTCTCTATATTTAAAGTAAGTTTCTTATAGACAGAATACAGTTGGGTCTTGGTTTTTAATCCCTGCCTTTTAATTGGAATATTTAGCCAGTATAATTACTGAGTAGTTGGATTTAAGCTTACTACCTTCTATTTGTTTCTTATTTGTTCTGCCTATTCTTTGTTCCCTTTTTCCTATTTTCCTGCCTTCTTTTAGGTAGAGTATTTATTACTTTAGAAGTATTATTTAGTAGTGAATATTTATTATTCTGTCTCCTCTATCTCCTTTATATTTGGTATACTGCTTTATTGCTCTAAAATTTACCGTATGCTTTAACTTATCATAGTTTATATTCAAATAATACTACTTCATGTATACTTTAAGAATCTAAAACTTTTAATTTTTCCCCTCCTGGCCTTTGTGCTATTATTGTCATACATTTTACTTCTATATATGTTGTTAATCTCATATATGTTATTATTATTTTGCTTTAAACAATCAATTATTTCTGAAAAACATTCTTTTAAAGATTTTAAGTAATCTCTACAATGTAGCGCTCGAATTTACAACCCTGAGATCAAGAGTCATATGCTTCACTTACTGAACCAAACATGCACCTGTTAAAAACATTTTTAGATGAGAAAATATCTTATGTATATATGTGTATCCACATATTTGCCCTTTTTAATACTCTTAATTTCTTTGTGTAGACACACATTTTGATTGAGTTATTTACATTTTGTCTAAACATCTTTTAACATTTCTTATAATACAATGTTGCTACTGATAAATTTTCTCAACTTTTGTTTGCCTAAAAAATAATTTCTTTTGAAAGATATTTTTACTGGTTATAGAATTCTAGGTTGACAGTTTTTCTTTTACACCCTAAAAGGTCATTTAGTTGTCTTCCGCCTTGCATGGTTTCTTACAAGAAACCTATGATCATTTTTTATTCGTTCTTTGCAACATAAAATATCTTTCCTCTGACTACTTTTAAGATAATTTTTTAACATTTTTTTTTTTTTAGCAATTTGATTATGGTTGTCTTTGTGTGTGTTTTTTTTGTTTGTTTGTTTGTTTGTTTGTTTTTTTTGTATTTATCCTACTTAGAGGTATTGACTGTCTGGGATTTGTGGGTATATAATTTCTATAAGAGACAGAAAATTTTCTGTTACTATTTTGGATTGGATGCCAGCCCCTGTGAATTTTCCATTGTGTGCACTGGATTTTGTCATATTTCTTTAAAGGCTTTTGAACTTTTCTCAAGAAGAAGTTAGATGGTTTGCAAACCATTTCAATGTTTTAGAGTTTTATTTATAAACTATAGTACTTGTCTGGAGCAGTCTTTATGGGTAGTTCAGCCCTACTACTAGGGTGTGACTCTTCTGGAGGCTCTATGAATGCCCTGTATTTTGAAGGAAGTTTCTCTTCTCTGCCTAGTAGGAGTTAGAATGAGTCCCAATCCTCTGTGAGCTTTGAGAATTGTTCAACTTGCATCTCTCTTTAATTGCTATTTCTTAGGAAGCTGACTGGCCTTATACAGTTTCATCCTGTGCATCCACAGATTGTATTCAACCAAAAACTCAAGGAGATTTCTACTCATTTCTGGAGCTATTTCTCTTTCTAGCTTCCTCTTTTCTGTATTCTTCCCTATCAATTTAAGGTGCCATGCCCTCTCTAAACTCTAATTTCTGTCTCCTCAACTCTGTGAGACCATCAGCTATTTTTAGGCCTCCTTTCTCTGCAATATGGTCTGGAATTTGCCTCTGGGCAGAAATCTGTGCCTACTATAGTGCTGGCCTCATTTATTTTCCTTTTTCCAGGAATCATGGTCATGTTGCTCTCTTTGGTTCAATGGCTAAAAACAGGGCTAAGACCAGGTTTAGGAGAGGTACCAAAGGTACAAAATTTAAGAAGACACTCACTCTCAGGCTCATGCAAGTGCAAGATTGGCTTTTAAAAAGGAGTGCCTTCTTGGGGTGCTTGGGTGGCTCAGTCAGTTAAGCGTCCGACTTCAGCTCAGGTCATGATCTCACTGTTCCTGGGTTTGAGTATTGTGTCAGGCTCTGTGCTGACAGCTCAGAGTCTGGAGCCTGCTTGGGATGCTGTATCTCCCTCTCTCTCTACCCCTCCCCCACTCATGCTCTGTCTCTCTCTGTCTCTTGAAAATAAATAAATGTTAAAAAAATTTTTTGAAAAAGGAGTGCCTTCTTAAATTTTGCACCCTAATCACCTGTCTTGCCCCCCCTTAGTCCCAGACCTGATGAAAAGAATTGTCATGTATTGTATCCAGTTTTCTTATTGTTTATGCTGGGAAGGTAATTCTGGATTCTGCTAATCCCTCATTGCCTAAAGTGTAAATCTCTTGTTGTTTGTATATTTAACTCACCAATATGTCATAGACATTATTCTACATCAGAGAATTTAGATATTCACCACCCTATAAAATGATTGCTGTGTATTCTGTTGTGTGGAATGGATCTAAGGAATTATGGAAAGTAAAACTCATTTATTAAAAACACTCCTCATTCTCAGATGTGACATTAGTGTATTACTGAAAATGAAATATGAGAATGTACATAAACAAACATTTCATTTAGAAATATGCTTTTTACTGAGTGTATTAGCTAAGAAGCAAGAATAGCAGATGGTTTTTCAGTACACTTCTTGATTTGTTACCTGCATGTATTTATTAATCCAGAAAGTGGTCTGTAAATAAAATTTGTCCTTGTGGCAGTGTTCAGCATTACATTATGGAGCATGGGGTGACCTTAACAATGAATCAAAGCTAGCATTTTGAGAGATTGACAAGACACATAAAAATTACTATCTTGTGGATGTTGCTCAACTGGTTTTCTTTCTCATTTAACAGTTCTTTAATAGAGATAAAGATGAAATAAGAACATTAAGGTCTATTTAGTATTCAGAAACAAATCTAAATGGAGAATAGACTGACATATGTTTTCCCATTTTCAGTTTAACAACAAACTAGTTACCTAAAAAGCATAGTTTGTGCTAAAAATACTTTTAACCATCTAAATATTGTTCTCATTTGTAACTTATATGGTGCCTATTAATTTCTGAACTAGATAGAAACATTTTATCGTTATCATTATAGCAATTATTAGACATTATGTAAAACCAATAAAAAATTCCAGAAGGGTATACAGGAAAATGATGCAACATTGATTGTTTGGATGGTAGGATTTGGAGTGGTGTTTCATTTCCATTTTTTCCCCTGTTTTTTAAGGTAGTTATCACACTTTTAGAGTAGAAAAGTACATTTCCATATCAAAATTGAATGCAACAACAAAATATTAGCAAGTCATATCCAAAAACAGGTAAGAAGAATAATACAACACAACCAAACTAATGCAATCCATCATGTCTACAGGCAAAATAAGAAAAATTTCATGATCATATCAGTAGATGCAGAAAAAGTATCTGACAAAATACAACACTGATTAATGATAAAAAGTCTCAACGAACTAGGAATAGAGGGAACATCCTCAGTTTGATAAAGAACACCTACAAAAAAAAATCCCTACACCCAATTCATACTTAATAGTGATGAACTAGAAACTTTCTCACTGAGATCAGGAACAAGGCAAAGATAGTCCCCTCTTACCAATCTTTTCAACATTGTACTGGTAGTCCCAGTAATGCAATCATACAAGAAAAAGATATGAGAAGTATGCTGAATGGGAAGGAGGAAATAAAACTATCTTTGTTCATGGATGATATGATTATCTTCTGTCTATATAGAAAATCCAAAATAGATTCTTAGAGCTAGTAAGTGATTATAGCAAGCAAGGTTGCGAAATACAAAGTTAATATACAAAAGTCAATAAATTTTCTATATACCAGCAATGAATAATCTGAAATTCAAAATACAATACTATTTACATTAGGCACGCACAAAATGAAATACTTAAATATCAATCTAGCAAAATATGTACAAGATCTATATGAGAAAAAGTACAAAATTCTGATGAAAGAAACCAAGGAAGAACTACATAAATGGAGAGGTATTCCATGTTCATGAATAGGAAGACCCAAGACTGTCACCATGTCAGTTCTTCCCAACTTCATCTGTAGATTAAATGCAGTTGCAGTCAAAATCTTAGTAAGTTATTTTGTAGATATTGACAAACTGAATCTAAAGTTTATACAGAGAAGCAAAAGACCCATAGCCAAAACAATATTGAAGGAGAACAAAAGAGGACTGACACTGAGGTATTGGTGGAAGAATAGACAAATAGATCAATGGAATAGAATAGAGAGTCTAGAAATAGACCTACAGAAGAATATTCAACTGATCTTTGACAAAGGAGCAAAGGCAATACGATGGAGCAAAAACATTCTTTTCAACACATGGTGCTGGAGCAACTGGACATCCATGAAGAGGGTTAAGACCTTACACTCTTCTCAAACCTTAACTCAAAATGGATCATAGACCTAAACATAAAATGCAAAACTATTAAACTCCTAGAAGATAACATAGGAGACAACCTAGATGACCTTGGGTGTGTGATGATTTATTAGATACAACACCAAAGGCACATTTCATGAAATAAAACATTGATAAGTTGGACTTTATTAAAATTAACAACTTCTGCTCTGTGGGGCACCTGGGTGGCTCAGTCAGTTTAGCGTTCAACTCTTGATTTTGGCTCTGGTCATGATTCCATGATTTGTGAGATCAAGCTCTGAGCTGAAGCATGGAATGGAGGCTGCTTAAGATTGTGTCTCCCTCTACCCATCTTCCCTGCTTGTGTGTGCTCTCTCACTCTCTAAAATAAAAACAACAACAACAACAACAACAACAACAACAACAAAACAACAAACCCTTTTGCTCTGCAAAAGACACTTTTAAGACAATAAGACTGGGAGAAATTTTTGCAAAAGACATATCTGATAACGGGCTATAACCCAAAGCATACAAAGGACTCTTAAAACTCAACAATAAGCAAATGAACAACCTGATTAAAAAAGGGACCAAAAGGGGTGCCTGGGTGGCTCAGTCGGTTAAGCCTCTGACTTCGGCTCAGGTCTTGATCTCGCGGTCCATGAGTTCAAGCCCCGTGTCGGGCTCTGTGCTGACAGCTCAGAGCCTGGAGCCTGTTTCAGACTCTGTGTCTCCTCCTTTCTCTCTCCTCCCCCACTCATGTTCTGTCTCTCTCTTCTCAAAAATAAGTAAACGTAAAAAATTAAAAAAAAAAAAAGGGACCAAAAAAGGAACAGACACACCATGAGAGAAGATATACAGATGGCAAATAAGCATATGAAAAGATGCCAAACATCATATATAACTAGGGAATTATAAACCAAAACAACAATGAGATACTACTACTTACCTAAGGTGACCAGACTCCAGCATACTGACAACACTAAATGCTGATGAGGTGGTAGAGCAACAGGAACTCTCATTTATTACCAGTGTGAATGCAAAACGCACAGCTACTTTGGCAGACAGTTTGGCAGTTTGTTGCAACACTAAACATACTCTTACCATATGATCCAGCAATTGCACTCCTTAGTATTTACTCAAACAAATTGAAAACTTATGTCTACACAAAAACCTGCACATGGTTGTATATAGCAGCTTTATTCATAAATGCCAAAACTTGGAAGCAACCAAGATTTTTTTAGTAGGTAAATGGATAAACTGTGATACATCCAAGCAGGGAAATATTATTCTGTGCTAAAAAAAAGGGAGCTATCAAGCCATGAAAATATGTAAGGAACCTTAAAACATATTACTGAGTAAAAGAAGTCAATTTGAGATGGTTCCATACTATATGATGCCAATTATATGACATTCTGGAAAAGGCAAAACTGTAGAAACCACAAGGATCTGTGGTTGCCACAAGTTAGCAGGGAGGGAAGGATGCATAGGTGGAACATAGAGGATTTTTAGTATAGTGAGACTATACTGTGTAATCAATGTCATTATACATTTGTCAAAGCCCATAGAATGTGCCACCCTAAAAGTGAGACCTAATGTGAACTATGGACTTTTGGTGATAATTATGTGACAATGTAGATTCACTGATTATCATAAATGTACCACTCTGGTGTAAGATTTGATAGTGGGAGAGATTATGCATATGTGCGAGGCAGAGAGTACTTGGGAAATTTCTGTACCTTTAGTTCAATTTTTCTGTGAACCTCAACTCCTGTAAAATAAAGCCTATTGAAAAAAATTCAATATAACACTGAATAAAAATAAATGTTATAAGGCTAAGAGTTTTTGCTTAGTTTCTCTAGAAAGCAGAGCCCAAGGCAAGAATTCAGGTGCTTCGCTTGAAGGTACAAACCCAGGTAGTGAGGATTGAGAGTAAAAGAGAAATGAAGCAAGGAAGAATACCAAGTTATGTGATGTAAAGCATTATTGTACTGGCTAGCCCTTGACAATGAGGAACAGATCACTCAGCAGGCAGTGTCCTTAGAGACTCCTCTGAAGAGCTGCATGAAAGACCTGATCCTTCAGGTATATTATAGAATCTGAAAGTGGAGGAGCAACCCAGTCCAGTGGGACACTAACCAAGAAAAAGAAAAAAAGGAGGTGGTTAGGGCAATATAAAGACATGCAGGTTTTGTGTACAAATGTATTAAGGAAGAAAGAATGAGGAAAGTGTAGGAAGAAATGGCATCAAAGTCAAGAAGGGCAGTAGGCAACTATAGCAAGGTCCTGGACACATGATGTTCTGGAACAAGGACATTAGTTTTAGAGTTACAACTGGATCTAAATCCATGTTCCATAATGTAGCTTTTGTGTGACTCTGGGAGAAGTTAAGGAGTTAGATTACCTTTCTAAGCCATATTTTTCATTGTCTCTGAAAATGAAATGAAATATAATTTCATAGGCTGGGTTTTTTTAAAATCTGGTTTTATTTTTTTAATTTTAGAGAGAGATCATGAGTGGGGGAGAAGGGCAGAGAGAGAATCTTAAGCAGGCTCCACACTCAACACAGAGCCTGATGCAGGACTCAGTCCCACAACCCTGGGATCATGATCTGAGCTGAAATTAAGAGTCAGATACCCAACTGACTGAGCCACCCAGGCACCCCTCATAGAGTAGTTTTGAGAAATAAATATATAAGCTTAATGAAACTGCTTGACTCTCGATGTACATTGCTTCCCTCTGTTCTAATTCTGTTCTTTTAAAACAATTTTTTTAAGTTTATTTATTTTTGAGAGAGAGAGACAGAGCACAAGTGGGGGAGGGACAGTGAGGGGAAGACACAGAATCCAAAGCAGGGTCCAGGCTCTGAGCTGTCAGCACAGAGCTTAACATGGGGCTTGAACTCACATACCATGAGATCATGACTTGAGCCAAAGGCAGACACTTAACCGACTGAGCCACCCAGGTGCCCCTATTTCTAATTCTCAGTGGTTAGCTATTTGCATTCCTTTTTCTTTTCCTCTTATTTGTTGTTCAGCAGTTTGACATTGCTTTTGTCCTCATGTCTTTTCATTTTCATTTTGGAGATGGAAAGCTTTTAAATAGAAAAATGGCATCATGGAGAATATCTCGAGTCTACATTTCACCAAGTTGGTGGAAATTGGTTATTGAGGGTAAAAAAACCCCTAAAATCTTTTAGTATATAAAGCACAAATATACATATAGTACATGTAGAGTCTATCTGCGGTGGTAAAATTTTATGAGGAGTGATAACAAAAATATGGTGCTAAAGCAGCACCTGTGGGGTATTGGTATGAAAAAACAGGTTCAGAAACAGTGGTTGAGAGCCAAGAAAGATAATTTATAAAAGATAAAACTGTCTTATGGACTGAGGGCTTTCAAATAACTGTTTCTGTTAACACTGTTTTATCTGTTAATGATCATCAGACCACAGAAAATGCTGATTATGTAGAAGTTAATTGTCATTTATATCCTTTCTTTTGCTTTCTAACCATGTCTTTTCTTTAAATGTTTATTTTTAAGGGAGAGATAGAGGACATGAGAGTCACATGGGGGCAAAAAAATGGGGGACAGAGGATCCAGGGCAGGCCCTGCGTTGACAGCAGTCAGCCCAACACAGGACTCAAACTTACAGACCACGAGATTGTGACCTGAGCCAAAGCCAAACCCTTAACTGACTGAACCACCAGACACCCCTTTCTAGCAATGTTTCTTGTGTTTTTGTTTTCTTTCTAGTTGTTGGTTTTTGTGGCTATTTTTCATTGTTCTCCAGTGATGATTAAATTATGTATTGACAAGATCAGAATCAGGGTTGTTGGAGAGAGTTCAGACTTTAAAATCATCTCTTTCATTACATTCCTCCACAAATAACTGCTTTCTCCTTTTACCTTATTTCTCAACTCTATACTTCATTAATAAAAGAAAAAAATAAGAACCATTGGTTCAACAATAAACAAAAATTTTCTGGTGTTTCTAGCCATTTTATTGATAGGACTCTGTTCTGAATTTCCAGGGTACTTTTTATACTACCTTCCCATCATGAGCTTGGCTTTATAGACTTTTTCTCAGTTCTGTTCTACTGTACTCCTTATCTTCCTAGCTCCAGAGTGTCTTAGGTCCATAATTACTGGCATTCAGAAGGTGCCCAATAAGTATTCATTAATATCTAGTTAAGGTCCCAGATAGTTAAAATATAGCACCAAAGAGAGATACCAGAAATAGTAATTTAATATCTATGTGCAGAATTTTTCCAAACAAATGCTTTCCTGTAGATGAGTGAGGAGCTGTTTTGTGCAATAAAAGGAGGAGTCCTGCCAAGTTTAGGCATGCATGTCTGTGAAACAGGTGTTTTTAGAAACATTGTTTTCTAGGAAATATTAGTTGAAATCTTCCAGAATTTGAACAAGCTGTTGCATCATTTTCCTCCATCCTTCTGGAGAAAATTTCACCACAAACAAAAGACTTCAAAATAGATTACAATCTCTGTGAACTGATATGGAATGGTTTCTTTGGTATATTGTTAAGTGAAAAAAGCTAAATGTAAATGATTATCTATAGTATTGTACCTTTCATATAAGAAAGACAAACAAATAAGAAAAGGTTCATTTGTGAAAAAAGAAATACAGGAAGGATGAACCAGAAACAAATGAGATTGGTTATATGGAGAAGGCAGGAGGGGAAAATATGTGTGTGTTGGGGGTGGGGGTGCAGAATAGAAATTGAGTAAAAGAGATGAAGAGGACGTGATATCTCTGAATGTATATAGTTCTGACTTTGTATAGTTCTGACTTTGAGAACCATGTTAATGCTTTACTTTCTCAGAAAATCATCCTGGATGTGGCGAAAGACCAAATAGAATATGGTGATATCAAATGAACCTAATTATTACACATGAATAAGGTAACCACAGTAAGTGGGATGGAAAAGGAAAGTAACTTTGGAAAACAATTTTTGACTATATAATGTAAGACCAAAAACCAAAAGAACTGCACACAAATAATGTCCTGTGGTTAACAGCTTATCTTTTTCCACAGGGATGTGGGTTACAAATTTTGAAATGATTTCACGTGTATTCTAGAGCAAATAAACACATTGTAGACAATGAAAACCAAGTCTGTTACTTTCAGGGAAAGTAAATGTAAATAGACAGGGGATGACCCCTTCGATGGATTAGAATTGGAGGTATCAGTATGAACACATGGTTTTAATATATACACAAACATATATAGAAATAGCTATAATTGTGCATGTATGGGTTAGTATATGGATATTTCCTACTTCCGTCCACCGAGAGGGCCTAGAAAGAACAAAAACCCAGTGGCCATGAGCACTACCAGCCTGGACCTTGGTTTCTAAATATCTTTCTCAGATAAAAGGAACTTCAGCTCCTCAGAAAAATGGCTAATTGCAAGGCTGAGGCAGAGAAAGAACAAGATGAGCGTAGAGTGTCTTATTATGTCAGAAAGTAAGGACATGCTCAAGAAATGATTGGGACATGCCAAGAGGACATAAGAGCCAATGTGAAGGAGCTCCTACTAGCCAAATAGAAAACAATTTGAGCAACAAAGTAATTAATGATAGTAATGGATTATAATTCATGGATAAAATAAGGATCCATGATCCCACAGTATTAAATTTAATAAATAAATGGGGAAAAGAGACATCTCTTCTTGTAGTAGAATTCTAATTAATAAATACAGAAGAAAAATGGAAATAGAAAAACTATCATTGGTTAAATACTAGAACAATAATCACTATAATCAAGAATCATCAATGGATGCTTAAACTAGTAGACAGGAGCATTTGCTAGTCTCAAAGTATCTGTCCATGAAATATTTATTAATTTCAAAGGGAAAATACTAACTTTACAGTGGAGAAAGCTGTTAGATACCCCTTAACCAAATGATCAAAGTTAACCTCATCTGTAATTAGACGTATCAACATCATGTGTTTCCTGCTAGGATACACTGAGAAAGGTACAATATCACTTCTGTGGTATTCCTGTCGAAAATGCATAAACTGACTTTATTAATGAACAAACATCAAACAAACACAAATTGAGAGACATTCTACAAAATAACAAGTCAATAATCTTCAAAATTATCAGGGCTAAAAGACAAAGAAACACTTAAGAACTGTCTGTCCCAGGTTGGAGGAGACCAAAGGGACATGGCACATAAATGCACGTGTGATCCTGAACTGGACCCTAGACTGGAAAAAGGACATTAGTGAGACAAATGGCATAATTTGAATCAGGTTTATAGATTAGTTAATAGTATTGTATCAATATTTATTTCCTGGCTTTGATAGTTGTATTGTGGTATGTAAGAGATTAGTATTTGGGGAAGGTACATGAAGAGTTTACTGGAATTCCTTATGCTATTCTGCAACTCTTTTGTAAATCAACATGAACAATTAAAGTTGTGAAATTTAAATTTAAAAAAACTGAAAAGAAGAATTGTAGCGGGGAGAGATTTAAGGACAAATATAGTTTCTAGTCCTCTTCTTGGCCATTTTATTTCTGGATATGACTAATAATGATGAAAAAGGAAGAAAGTGCTCTTCCTCTAAAGAAATAGATATGTTCAAAACACCTGAGATTTGTCATGTGTTTTAAATTCTGTTTCAACTCTAACTTGAAAAATTGAGTATATGAGTAAATAATAGGATGGGGTGTGGAAATTAAATTGGAAGGGAAGAACAGTTTTTTAAAAAGAAAAGAAATTGTGTAGAAAATATCCACCTTCAACCAGGTTCTCTAGGCTTCAATTACTGCATGTTTAAAATCAATAATGACCATGAGGCCCTCTCATCTACAGTATTATGTTAAATGATTATATTTAACACAGGTGCATAAATTTTGCTTTTTCAAGTATGAAATTGATAACTAGTAGTATCACATTCATTAAGATGATCTTTGAGCTGTAAATGAAATTGAAAGCCATTTGATAGTGGTGTTTCAAGAGGAGTTTTCCTGATGCTCTTCTTCCAAGGTCATTTTCTGCTTTCAATATAGCTTACTAAGCATTCGTGATATGTTGAGTGTCACCCACAAGGGATATGCTCTCTGTTTGCTTGAGGAAAATGTTTTAAAATTCCAAAGATTTAGGATTGCAAAGGAGTCTGGCAAGTATGTGTTATAACATTAGGGAGGTAAGTTCAAAAACTGGGACAGTGGGCAGGGAGTAGTGTATGACCTTTGGCCTTATACTTCTACAGGATGAGACAGAACATCAGAGTCTCAAATAAAATAAAAAGTCTTAAAGCACAGCAAATATGGGTCACATGCATGTTGGCAAACAGAGCAAACAGCAATCAAGGTCACCTACTCTTAGAGAAATGTATATTCCCATCACATGGTAGTTTTCTTTCCTTTTCTCTTTCCTGCATCTGAATGCAAACACACATACAAAGGCACATACACAGATTTCCCTGGATGTGGCTGCATCATGTTTGTTTGTTGCATGTGTCTTTTTTTGGTGGGGTAACCTTCAGTTCTTTTCCTAGTCAACTGAAAAATAGTTTTTTTTAATTTGAGTTCTGTCATTTAGTTGGAGAAGCAGTTACTGACCTGTGGACACAGCTTTATTTTTGTGTTAAAGGTTCTGTAATTGCCATTCTTAGAAACTAAAGGAAGAGGAGAAAAAAGACCTGGGTCTCTTGAAAATTGTGGGGCAAAACAAATTTGCATGTAAAAATTAAATGTCTTCTAATTAGAGTAGATCCTAGTGCAAGTCAAGGTCACCTTGGTGTTCTTTCCAGGGGCCTTAGTTACCACAGGTTAGGAGTTGACCTCAGAAATTGAATACTAACAGCATTAACCTAATAGCTGTTTTCCTTACCTTTTCCGACCAGGAGCTCAAAACAGATCCTTTTCATGCCTACTATGGGCAATCATGGGAAACTTAGGGATATGTTCCATCCTCCTGCAGGCTAAATATAACTCTATCTTTTTTCTCCTCCACCTCTGAAAGCACATAAGAATGCAGATGATAGTAACAGAATTATAGTGATAACCTTGAACCTGCTTTCACTTATTAAGTAGTGAGTTATTTGCATAGTCTGGTACTTTATTATTCATAGCTAGTTACTTTCAATGTATCTCAAAAACATATATAGCCCTTGAACACCTGCACTGAAGTGGAACATCCTGTCCTAGAACAGGTCTGCTGCTTTGTTATATAGATGAAATGCTCTGTTGTCTATGCTGCTATCTGTGTTACTTCTTTTTTTTTCTTTTTTAAGATTTTATTTTTAAGAATATGGAGCTCAAACCCACAACCTGGAAATCAAGAGTTGCATGCTTCTCTGATGGACCCAACCAGACGCCCCATCTGTGTTGACTTCTAAAGATTGTCCAGAAACTTGCACTTTTCCCCCCTATTTGTCTTTTTTTTAAGTTTATTTATTTATTTTGAGAGAGAGAGAGAGAGAGAGAGAGAGAGAGAGAGAGATCAAGCAGGGGGAGGAGCAGAGAGAGAAGGAGAGAGAGAGAGAATCCCAAGTAGGCTGTGCATCGTCAGCATGAAGCCTGATGTGGGGCTTGAACTCATGAACCATGAGATCATGACCTGAGCAGAAACCAAGAGCTGGTAGCTTAAACAACTGAGCCACCCAGGCACCCCCTCTCCCTATTTATCTACCAAAACCTTCCCGGGGTATCACCTCCATCCTTCATATCTCAGATGGAGTTCATTGCTTTGATGTCTTAGCACATTTATAGTGTAAGCATACAGCTGTTATTGCCCCCTGCACCTGTATTGTGTTCATTTGTTCACTTGTCTGTCTCTCCATTTCACTGTGGATTCTAGAGATGAGGACCCATTCTTATTTATCATCATATCCCCTTTGCTTAACACTGTTCCTGGCTTAGAGTTGATGCTCTAATTAAAGTCTGGTGAGCTGTGGAAATAACTCCAAGATATATTATTTGTGAGTGAAATATGTCATTCATTATCTACAATGTGTATTCATATCACTGGGGAAATGGCCAAAAGACCTCTGCTATTCAGTAGATGAGTAAAGAGTATTGTTAGGGATGGAAGAAGAGGGAGAAAGATGGGAGAAGAAACAAAGAGGAAATAGTTTTCCTTTTTCACTTAACTCCTAAGTTTGCCTGTGTGATTTGATAAATTTCATTCCAGACTAACTGCCATCCAACAGTAAGGGGTGGAGTTTATGGTCTTGACTTCCCAGCTTTAAGATGTTTAACTTTAACTGCCATGTCAAGAACAGATGATTTTCCTTCCTAACAGCATGTTCTTGGAAATGAGTTGACTTTGGAGTAGTCTACCTGTCAATCATGTTTCCTTTCTCTCCCCTAGCTGAAGCCTGATTTCCTTTTGGCACCCAGCTTCTCTCTACACTAGGCAGGTGGTCTGAGCAAGGGATAGACCCTGCTCAGGGGGGAGGAGAGGAAGTGCAGAGCTGACTCTACCCCCAGATGCAGGAATAGGCCTGATTGATCAGTCCCATCCTTCTGCCAGTAACTGGTTCAGGAATGATTTTGTGTTACAACCTGGACCCATGATAAAAGAGGGAAGGTGGGCTAATGATTTCTGGGAAAGTTTTCCCTCACTCTTTTGCATAAGTGAACTCTCTTTCTTGTGCTAGAGGCTTTTGTGGACAGCTGTGAGACTGAAGGGCTGCTGCCATCTCATTGGCATCCTGAAGATGTTGACCCTCAGAGGTTGGCAGAATTAATAGAATTCTGGGGAAACCAAGCCAGGGCTGGTGGATTAGGTCACCCATGGAATCTGCCCTTATGCTACTTTTCTAGTTATGTGAGCCAATAAATGTTCTTATTGTTCAAGCTAATTGATAAATGTTCTGTTGTGATTACAGCAAAAGTGTTACAACTCGTTAAAATAACAAAACAAAACTTACCCAGTTTTGAATAGATGGAAAATGGAAACAATGCAAGATAGTTTAGAAGGTGGGAGAGTCTTTAAAAGACAGTTTCCTTAGACCAGTGCTTCTCAATCTTGAGCATACATGAGAATTGTCTGAAGACCTTGTTAAAACACAAATTGCTGAGACTTAGTCCCAGAGCATCTGATTCTGAAGCTCTGGGTGGAACCCAGGGATTTGCATGTTTAACAAGTTCCCCCATGGTGCTGATGCTGCTGGTCCAGGGACCACACCTTGAGAACCACTACGTCAGATTCCAAGTATTTTGCTTTTTCTGTTGGGATAGTCAAGGGCATTGGGCAAGGCCATGGTGCCAAGAAAGGTGCTCTGTCTGTTCCTGCAGGAGGCACTGAGCTCTTCAAAACAAGTTGGGCAGGTAAACCCACATAATGGACCAAGTTATCAAAACATGATTGTCTTCTTAAACAAACTATACACTTCACGAAGAGGGCATCTATGACATAAATATCTTTGCTCCCCATCGGATTTAACACACAGATCTAAGCACATTGTAGGCACTCAGTAACACTTGATTAACCACTGGAAGGAAAGCACTATCTGCCAGGCTTTTTTGGTTGGATGTTTTAAGGCAAGAGTGGGTATGGTATATGTGAGGCAGTCTAAAACTAACACAGGATAGTGATTAAGTAAAAAGCTCCCCTAGTTGCTAAGAAACTCTAGCAAAAATTTGCTCTTTAGGGAAATGGCAGCACTGAGATCTTTGCTTTGAAGTTTTAGACTTCTGAATGGGAAAACTGTAATCACCTATCACCCTCTACTTACTTTTCATACTAACCACAGAATAAATTTCTGATACTTCTCTACTTATTTGGCAATGTTGCTTTTGCCTCAAGTATTTACTCCCTCTGTAGATACCCCAACTCCAGGTTTATAATAAAGGAGACCTATGTGTTACAGATAGATAACCAACTCTCACTTTCTCAGAGGAGAGAGCTTTCCTGCCCTCTGTGTACCTTGCATTCAGATAAGTAACCATTTCTTAAGTAAGGAACATAATTGATGTTTATGCACTGGCTGGAAGTGCTTCCACACGGTTGGTCCCAAATGCAGTGACGCTCTACTTCTGACCTGTGGTGGGAGGAAATCCACAGTCAGCAGGCATGAGGCCTTCTCACTGGCAGGGAGTTGCTACTTCCTCCAAGCCTTTGTTTAAACCAGGTGTTTGTTCACCCTGAGGCACCATCAGGCAAGGACTTCTTGGCGTAGGTAGTCTTTTGCATTTCTTTTGGCGTCAGGTTTTGCCAAGTGATTCATATATGCTGGAAATGCAGAGAGGAACCTGAAGGAGTAGCCTTTGCTTTAGCCAGGAATGGATTAAGACAGGAACTTCATATTTGATGAGCAATCCCTGTGCTTTTCAGCCATCCACAGATGTTTTCAGGCCGTTCCCATAGCTTCAGGCTTCTGCTGAGTCTGGGCCAGAAAGAGTGGGGCAGTCTCTGTGAACAAGCGAATTTGCGATGATCACCAAATTTGCAGACCTTCCAGGTGGTTGTTGCTCCAACACTGGAATTGAATTTTTATTTTGTACAAATTGATGGTACTCTGCATACTGCTTTCTTCCCTTTGTCTTTCCACAAGTTATTAGAAATAAAATTTCAAGAAAATACTCCTAATTTAGGTAGTCAGAGGAAGACACTATTAATAGTTTGATAAAGACTCACTTAGGTAATCAGAGGTTTCAGTTTAATCTGGTATTTTCTGAAATGTTGGCTTTGTTGGGAAATACCATAAAATATAAATATTAAGCTGAAAAGTTAGCATATGATAAGGAGATCTACAGAGCAAGAATTTTTCAAAGCTTTTCATCACATGTTCCCTCCTTATTCTCAAAAATATCATTGCCAGTCATTTAATTGTTGTCTGATTTTCACCTTGTTACTTCAGTGACAGGGATAAATCTTTCCATGTCATGGTAGGAGTAGACATTTGGTACCATATAAAGCTGAGCATTTTGGGAACTCCCTGATCAGATACCCAAATTACAAAATGCTTTATGGAACAATAAGCTTCCATAGCTTCTTTGTTCCACCCAAGGCTGATTTCTCAGTGAGGTCATACATTTCTTGTTGAGAAAGATAGAAGTTGGGAATTTCCCTGTCGTATCCTTTTCAAAACCGCTTGGTTCTTTTTTTTTTTTTTTTATAATATCTTATTCCTTTCTCATATTTTTATTCCTTCTTTTACTTTTAAAAATAATTTAAAACCTACTTGTCTTTTCGCCTGTCCTGATAATTCTACTACATGAAATTCAGATTTGTTGTTTCTGCTGACTTTTGTTCACAGTCACATGTTCCTTCAGGTATTGTGATATAGGGTTGTGAGTTCTTGTTATCTGTGAGAACCCTTTATGGCCTGAGTTGAGGATATGTCTTTTTACAAAGAGGCTTCCTGTTTGTTCCTTATTAAGCCAGGACCTCAGGGACATTGAGATTTGGAAACCACTTTTGATGTTAATTTCTGTTTGAGGTTTACCTGCCCTTGTAGGTAATATAAATGTGTATTTCAAACCCACATGAGGGCAGGACTGTGGTTACAAATTACCAGGGGAGATTTTTTTTCCCTTAGAGTTCAGCCTGAGGTAGAGAATGTTCATTGTTTCCTTCCTCTGTGGGTAGATTTTTTTTTTCTAGTTTACCTGTTCTCAGAGAAAGTCCTTTTAGGGTCCTGGCTCAACACAAGTTTCAGTTTTATTGCCTCACCTTGTGGCCATCTTATGTGTCATTTACACAGAAAGCCCTTTGTTACTGAGAGTGTCAGTGACCTCCAGAGTAACAGAAGCTTGAGTACCTGTTTTTCAGATTTCTATTTGAGGCCTTTCGAGGTTAGCCTTCCATTTTCAAGATAGGAAAAAAAAGTCTCTGTTTTATTTCTGGACCATCTATTGAGGCTTCTAGACTCTAGACTCTAAGGAGCAAGGAGGCCTCACAACCTGGAATTTCTTACAGTTCCAGAACCTAAGGAAGACTGTAGACTTGAGGACATTTCTCTGGTTGATCTTCATTTAAATATGAACATGAAGGAATTTAGAGCCTCCCTAGAATATGGGTATGGGCTGGGGTAGCCTACTTTGAGTTCTGGCATAATAGAATGAAAACCAGATTTAGAATCACAAGACCTAAGTACATCTTGACTTTGCTATATAAAATTAGGTAAGTTCAAGGGATACAGGAGTACTGATGCATAGGGGCACTTGTACCCCAATGTTTATAGCAGCACTCTCAACAATAGCCAAATTATGGAAAGAACCTAAATGTCCATCAACTGATGAATGGATAAAGAAATTGTGGTTTATATACACAATGGAGTACTACATGGCAATGAGAAAGAATGAAATATGGCCCTTTGTAGCAACGTGGATGGAACTGGAGAGTGTTATGCTAAGTGAAATAAGCCATACAGAGAAAGACAGATACCATATGTGTTCACTCTTATGTGGATCCTGAAAAACTTAACAGGAACCCATGGTGGAGGGTAAGGAAAAAAAAAAAAAAAAGGTTAGAGTGGGAGAGAGCCAAAGCATAAGAGACTCTTAAAAACAGAACAAACTGAGGGCTGATGGGGGGTGGGAGGGAGGGGAGGGTGGGTGATGGGTATTAAGGAGGGCATCTGTTGGGATGAGCACTGGGTGTTGTATGGAAACCAATTTGACAATAAATTTCATATATTAAAAAAAATAAAAGAAAATAAAAAAATAAAATTGGGTAAGTTAAATTGTCTGAGCTTCCATTTCTTCATCTGTAAAATGGAGACACAAGTAGCTGACGGAATTGCTGTGGAAAGTTAAAGGGTATAGTATAGGTTAAAAAAAATCAGAATGGAGCAAGCATTCAATAATGCTAGTTGAATATAAGTCTTTAGTGATCTTAATGGTTGCTGATCCAGGTGTCCTGGTCATGGTGGTTGATAATCCAACACCCATTCCATTCTAAACTGGTGGTTCATAAACTTAAGTGTATACTAATCACCTGGAATGCTTGTTGTAAAATGGATTGCTATGCCCAATTCTGGAGACTTTGATTCAGTAAGTCTGGAGCTGGTCCTAATAGTTCACATTGTTTCCAGGAATTGCTGATGGTCCAGAGACCACACGTTGACAACCAGTCATGGTAATCCTAGTCTTCCCACTGATAATTTGTTTAGGAAAGAGCATGTAATCTAAATCTGAGATGTGAGGGGAAGTCTGCTGAGAGTTTTCAGGAAAGGTTACCTCAACCCTGAGGAAAGACAGGAAAATCTGGTCCTGCTTTCCTCTGGACATTGTGTCAGAACATGATGCCTAGAACTGCCACAGGCATCTTGCCTTCATCCAGAGGATGAAGCCATCTATGGTAATGCGCAGAACCAAGAGACTCCCAGTGCAGAGCTGGAATCCTAATAGCTCTTCCTTGTCTAGACACTACCTACCTCTGTTATTTCTCTATGTGAGATACTGTGTAAATGCAAAATTAAAAAAAAAAAAAACTTTTTAAGTACTGTTTGAGTCTGTTTCCTGGTCATTGAAAACTCCAAATATTCTTTTTTTTTGGTCTTTTAAAATGTTTATTTATTTTGAGAGAGAGAAAGAGCACATATGTGTGAGTGGGGGAGGAGCAGAGAATCCCAAGAGAGGGAGAGAGAAAGAATACCAAGCACACTCCACGCTGTCAGCACAGAGCCTGACGTGAGGCTCGAACTTATGAACTGTGAGATCATGACCTGACCTGAATTCAAGAGTTGGATGCTCAACCAACTGAGCTACCCAGGCATCCAACAGCTTCAAATATTCTAAGTGATGCAGCTATCATTTGGAGATGTTGTCTTATTCTCTGCCACACCCAGCTATGCTAAAGTATTTGAGTTCATTTAAAATTATGCTTTCATTCCTTTTTTTGAACTACTAATTTCCTGTGAAACTTTCTTCTCCACTTTACTCCCCGCCTCCCTATGGTCCTCTGGGGGATGTGCTATAACACTGTCAAAATTGTGAATCCTTTGAAAGGAAGCAACTGCTCCAAACTTGCATCTCATTTGCACATGTGGGACTGTAGGATCCATTTCTGGTTGAATGCATGATGACAGTTTTACTGGATGTCTACTTTCTTGTATTCTATTTCTACACATTGTTATTTTCTGACAATCTTAGGTAATTAGGAATGTAATCTGTCTCCTTCAGACTTTAATTTCAGTTCCTAGAATTTCCCAATCAAGTTAACATTGATTCTACCAGAATTTCAAAAATACCCTGTCCTTCTGTGTTGAATTTTTGCGGGAAAGAATTACAGCAAGAATCAGGGCCACATGATACAAGTGCCTGAATCCTGAATCGTGACCAGGATTGCAAAGAAAATAATAAGGGAGCTCTCTAGAGAGTTGGGCCAGGTCAGCACCTCCACATGAATCTGAAAACTGAAAAAAGGAACAGTGATTTTTTTTCCCTTCTTTTTAATCCTAGTTTGGACAGCTTCTTTATTCAGAACATCAAGGACTGTTGACAGATGAATGAAAAGAGTAGGGGCTCTTGGGATTGCTAATGAGATAGAAAGCCACCTTGAAATCAAAATACATATTTTTTTAACGTTTTATTTATTTTTGAGACAGAGAGAGAGGGAGACACAGAATTGGAAGCAGGCTCCAGGCTCTGAGCCATCAGCCCAGAGCCCGACACGGGGCTTGAACTCACGGACCGTGGGATCGTGACCTGAGCTGAAGTCGGATGCTTAACTGACTGAGCCACCCAGGAGCCCCTAAATCAGAATACATTTTTATCTGTTGGCTTCTCTGGCCCCAAGGAAATGAGTTGAAAGTCTCAAGCTAATTTCTATTGACAGGTATCCTTATCATGGTTAACAGTGTGATGCATGTCCTAGTTGTCTTCCCAGATGGAAGGCCAAGGGCTTCAACTTGTGTGTTTCCTTCCCATCAGATAGCTGGACTGTGGTGAGCAAATTGGTACTGATGAGTCATGAAGCACACTATCTGGTAGGATGGTAAGGTTCTTTTTTTTTTTTTAAGTTTATTTATTTAGAGAGAGACACAGTGCAAGTAGGGAGAAAGTACAGGCAGAGAGAGAGGGGGAGAGAGAATCCCTAGCAGGCTCTGTACTATCAGCATGGAGCCCGATGCAGGGCTTGATCTCATGAACCATAAGACCTGAGCCGAAATCAAGTTGGATGCTTAACTGACAGAGCTACCCAGGTGCCCTGGACAATAAGGTTCTTAATAATTATAGCTAACATATAATATTTCTCATTAAATTACATTTTTAAACTTACAGATCCAGGCAAGTGTTAAAATGAATTCTCTTTTTTCCTGATATCAAATGCCTTTTCCATTTCCTCTCCAATTGTAATCATGTCTATAGGCCAGATCATATTCCAAGTCTTCTTTTGAAGCCTTGCTTGACATCCCAAGCTAGAAATAACATTTCTTTCTTCTGATCACCCAGAGAAGTTAATCACCATACTATTATCTTATCTTACTTTGTAAAGAGCTATGCAGCTCTTTGAAGGCAGGGATTGTATGATGTCTTTTCCTATATTCTCCACAGTGGTTAGATATAAGGGCTCTAAGCCAGGCGACCTGCACTTGAATCCCAGTTATGTCACTTACTGATTGTGTGACCTTGGATAAATTACTGAAACTCTCTGAATCTCAGTTTCTTTATCTGTAAAATGGGAATGGTAATAGTGAGCTAATTCTTGGGGTTTCCCTGAGGATTAAATGGCTCAATACCTGTGAAGTATTTAAAACAGTGCCTTGCACACATAGTAAGCATGATGTGTTAGCTGTTATTATTGCTATTGTTTTTGTTGTTCAATTTTACCTCATTTTCATCAGTACAGATTAGCCGTGGTAATTATGTCTTCAGTGGCCCTTTCCACCACCACATTCTCTCCCAGGTAATCACTTATGGGTCACAAAAGATTGATGAATTGCTTTGCAGGAATTAGGTAGTTTTACTCCGTATCAGGTATAATTCTCTATTTTCTTACTGGAGTTTACTTGGCATTCTGAGGTCAAGTTCTTACATTACGAAAGTACATAAGTCATTTTAAACATTACAGGGGGAGAGAATCAAGATCCTTTGAGTTTCATAAATATGCCTTTTTTCCTCATACAACATTAAAAAATATTTACAAAAATATTCTTCATTCTAAGAAAAACTGTTAGTAGGGTCTTCTTACCGACATTTTAGTTACTGTTTACTTAGAAATAGTTAAATGAAAGGCAAAGAATGCAGACAGATTGAAGTCAGTATGGTCTAGAATTCATTCTTTCTATTAGCTATAACATTAACCCTTTAAAACGATGAAAGGTTAGGGGCACCTGGGTGGCTCAGTCAGTTAAGCATCCTGATTCTTAATTTTGACTCAGGTCATGATCTCAAGGTTCGTGAGTTCGAGCCCTGCATGGGACTCTGTGCTGATAGCATGGGGCCTGTTTGGGATTCTCTCTCTCCCTCTTTCTCTGTTCCGCCCCTTCTCTCAAAAATAAATAAATAAGCATTAAAAATGGTAAAAGTTTCAATTTAATCCCAGAATGTATAAATTTCATTTGCAGAGATGGTATGACTGGTGACTTCTTAGTTCCCACTTCTGAGAGAAGCAGAAAAGTGATGATGTGTTTTTTGTGGAGGGAGAAATTGTACTAAATGAGGCACTTTTCATCCAATGTTACTTTTATGAAGTGACTAGTAAACATTTGAGAAGGGAAGTTATATATAGAGGCTGTGCTGCAGAGATTCCTCAGCTTGGTGCATGTTCTGTGATATTTCCCCTAATATTCCCTGAACCCTAAAACTATAATTAAACAACTAATATCAATTACTCTATTCCCAGGAGTCTAAGAGCCCATGGAATTAGAATATGCATATTTAAGGAGGAGAAAATTTCCATTTGAGGTCTAGGATAATGATGGAAACTGGGGTTATAAGGGGGTAAGAATATAAATTAATCAGAGTCTTAGCAGGAAATAGTTGATATTGGATAATTTCAGAGTTTAAAACTAAATTTATAAAGGTATGAGAAATGGTAAAGGATAGTGCAGTATTCTTAGGCTACTAAGGGGTGAGGGTGGTGTCTGTTCACCCGTGTGTCTAAATTGGGAAAAGGAATAAGCAATAATTGTAATCCAGACAGACACACACACACAGACTCCCCCCCCCCCCACACACAGAGGGAGAGAGACAGGGTGGGAGAGAGAGAATGTTGAGAACCAGCTGTGTGGAAGGAGTTTCTGATAAGAACTCTGAAATCTGACCATAGTCAGAGGATGGTGGGAATATAAAATGGTACACTACAGCCATTCTGCAAAACAGTATGGAAGTTCCTCAAAAAAACTAAGAACAGGGGCACCTGGGTGGCTTAGTAGGTTAAACATCTGGTTCTTGATTTTGGCTCAGGTCATAGTCTTGTCATTTGTGAGTTTGAGCCCTGCATCAGGCTCTGTGCTGACAGTGTCGAGCCTGCTTAGGTTTCTCTCTCTCCTTTCTCTGCACCCTGCAACCCCCCCCCCTTCTCCCGCAAAATAAAAACATAAATTAAAAAACCTAAAAAATTGAACTACCATATGATCCAGCAATCCCACTTCTGTGTATATATCCAAAGGAAAAAAAAAATTACTGTCTTGTAGAGATATATGCACCAAACATTCATTGCAGCATTACACACAGTAGCCAATTTAGGTTGCTTATGAAAGCAACCTAAATGTCCATCTACAGACAAATCGATAAAGAAATGTGATACAGCAGAATAATATTCGATGAAATATTATTCAGGCAAAAAGAGAAGGAAATCCTGTCCTCTGGATGATCCCAGGGGAACATTGTGCTAATTAAAATAAGTCAGACAAAGACAAATGCCATATGACCTCACTTATATGTGGTATTTAAAAATACCTAATTCATGGAAAAAGAGAGTAGAACACTGGTTGCCAGGGGCAAGGAGGTAAGGGAAACAGGGAGATATTAGTCAAATGGTAAAAAATTTCAGTAATGTACAGCATGGTGACTATAGTTAATAACACTGTATTATATATTTGAAAAGTGCTAAGAAAGTAGATCTTAAGTGTTCTTACCACACACATGCAAAAAAGGTGAATATGTGTAGTAATGGATAGGTTAATTAGCCTGATTGGAGGAATCATTTAACAATGTATATATGTACCAAAACATCATATATATGATATTTGTCCATCATACCTCAATAAATCTGGGGAAAAAAGTCAAATAATATTACCAGACTGAGGCAAGCCTGCAGGGAAAGGAAGACATGAACGCCCCAGTCTCATTCTTCTTACCTGATTTATACTAGTGGTCCTTTATGAGTCCAATTGGAAGCCAGAGGGCAGGGAAGACAATGTGCTCCATGGAGGTAATGGCGTACCAAACATTTCTGACACCAGAACAGATAATTTTTAATATGCCTCCCCCTACCCCTATGGGATAGACAGAATTATTTTCAATAATAGTCATATACATAATCAGTCATCGTCATTGTTTTCTTGATTCATTCTTAAGTTTTACAAAAAATAACAGTTTAGAAAGAATATAATGTTAAAATTATTCAAATTCAGTAAAATATTTTATGTATGATCTTAAATTTGCATTTATCAAACAAATGATATAGTTGTACTCTGCTTTACTGTTTGCACGTGTTCTAAATTTTAAGCATGAATTAAAAATTCCAGGGGGTCACACAAAATGGCACAATTGATATAACTCAGGTTTTGGTTCTTCTTGATAATCACTGTTTCTAATACCATATACTATTTAAACAAGGGATATGAAGTACTCTAGGGGCTGGAGGCAAGAAATGCTTCTACAGCAAGCTCTGATGATTTTGGACCCTTAGAACTCAGTCTGGAAAGGAATGCCTGTAGTTGGGTCTCTGTGGGTCAGGGCTGACAGTATAACTGGAAGCTTTCTGAATTAACTTCCATGTAGAACATAATGTTAATTAAAAGTAAAAGAGAGAGAGTTGGAGGCCTATATACACATTATTAAAACTGTAGCAATTCTTTGTTTCAGAATTTAGCTGTAGTGTTAATAAAAGCAGAGTGAATTTTGGTTGGTTCATTATTGTTTTCAAATTATCCGCAAACAGTTCTCCTCTTATTGCCTACACCAGGGGCACAGAGCAGGGTAGGGAGTGGATCCAGAGGGACAGCAGCAAGGCATCTTGCTGAGGACAATAAATTATGAATTGAGAGTTCTCTAAGCCAGGAGTGGTGAGCTCTTACATCCCTGTTTTCCTACCCCTTGTTTGTCTGCATGAGGTTGTTGGGAACATTAGCCTCCGATTACAGATTTTGTGACAGCTATGTACTCAACATGAGCGGCTGAGTAGAGTGATTATAAGAAAATAGAACATAATTCTATATAACAAACGAACACTTTAGGAGCTCTTCTCTAGCTGCAAGACTGCTTCCTAGAGCTTTTAGGAAATGCTGTTCTGGGATAATTTGTATTCTATATGTGTATTCTCTTTTTTGGGGAGTTTACATACACCCAAGTGCCTTCCATTTATCTACCTTCCTCTTCCTTCTGCTTCCCCATGTCTTCAAGATATGCTGGCTGTTTTTGCTCTCTTGGCCTTCTCCCCACCCCACATCTTGGCTACCTCTGTTTCCTTCTTCTTCACTGGACCAGACATGAATTTGTTCTGGGAACTTTTAGTAATCTATGGAAAAAGTTGTTAAAGGCTTCATGTCAGATGTTCAGTTGCTTGGTAACCCAAAGAACCTCCTGCCAAGTTTATGTTCAGAGAATTAGAAAAATGGTTCAGTCCCCACTGTTTTTGGGTCTGGGCAGCATCAGTTCACCCACTCAGCTATGTCTAAGGAGATCCCCATAGAGACACAGAGAAGAGCCTCAGCCTCCACATTGAGGGAGAGGGCAATGGCAGAGCCCACCTGGCCAGGCCTGAAGAAGCACCTGGGGAGGCTGACCTGTACAGAGGTGTGTGCACCTTTGTAGAGCAACAAAAACAGACTAGTCACTGTATGTTGGTGTGGTAGTTTGAGATGATCTCAGTTTCTCTACTTTATGATCTCTCACATTCTCATTTCACGTCTTAGTGTCTTTTAGGAAACCCATAATTTTAGACTTAAAGACTCTAACAGCTGGTATCGAGTAACCTCAGAGCAATGGCACTGAACACACTCTTGTAGCCAATCTCTATAAATACACAAAACCAAACAAAATCCCCTAGGATTATGGATTGGGAGATACCAACTTGGGGGAAATGAGGCTTCCATAATGGTGGGTAGGATAAATCTGGGTAAAATATTTGGTTTTAATGCCTGTTAATTGCTGAAGCACCAGAAACACCCCAAGGTCCCACAAAGAGTTCCTTGCTGGACTGCAGACTATATTTACCTCCTGACGATGTGCCGAAAAGTGCCAGAAGAGTAGGCTCCCTCTGAACAGTGTCAGGATCCTGTATTACATGCACAAATCATTGGCCTTGAAACTCCCCCAAAATGTAGCGCCAAGGAGGTGGAAAAGCTTCTCAGAAGAAAGGAACTGCCACAGCATGAATAAAAATTAGCATTTGGCACACCCTGGTGAGGGATGGGGAGTGGGAGGGGAAGCAGGATTTTCTCCAAGACTGGCTGGCTGGGAGCCAGGATTATTCAAGTGGAAATGAATAGGGAAGGAAGGGGAAAGAACAAAAGTCTATTGAAGAGTACAATAAAAATTTTAGTAAGTCTTCAAATGTTGCATTGTCTTGTAAAAGTAGTTATTGTATCAGTTGTAAATTAACTTTGAAATAATTGAATTGGGATAAAAACTTAAGAGTGATTACAAGAAAAGAAAAGATCTCACATTAGCAACAATATTTATACTAAAGTTTTCAGTGTTCAGAGTAACAGATTTTGGTGATGGTTTTAAGTGTTATGACCTCATTTGATTTTCATTTGAATGGACAAGGAGTGTTTCTAAATAAGAATGAGATCTAGGGCATCGGCTGCAGTTTTCCCTAAGAATACAGGTAAATTGAGTATGACTTCATTTTAGCTTCTTTTAATAATTAGCACTATTAATCATATTCTGCTGTAGTTTAAAAAAGTATCTCCAAGTAGGTATATGTAGGGGAGGAATATGAATTTTGTGCCTTTACTTTCATGGCCTTGGAGTAGGAATAAGGATCACTGCTTGGTGGATATTGACGAAGGGTGTAAGTTCATGTCCGCAGAGAGGATGATCCTAGTGAGAAGCTGCATGTGTGGGATAATTAGTTTATATAATCAATCACGATTAGTTCAGATAAGCCGCAATCTTGTACAAAGATTCCCTTCCCTTTTGAAAATGCTAACTACTGTGATGACTTTGGGTGTGTTTGAAAGGAGTTAAGAAGGTACAAAGGGGTTTGGTGGCATGGATGCTCAGTCAGGTGGCTTAAGAAGCTTATTTTGCTCCCTTATTTCTTGATTTTGCTGAGGTTCAGGAAAATTTGGGGGGGGGGATGCAAAATTACATGGATAAAGGAGGAGCCCAGAACTCTTGAACTGAACTGATGAATTAGAAAATATTTTTTTTCTTTAAAGGCTAGACCAATGGGTCAAAGTTATAAAAGCACATTTGAATAGCTTTGTAATTGATTCATAGTTGAACCATCTTCTTCAAAAAATAGCAGCTCTATATCCTTGACATGTAGCAGGAACTTTGAAGTAGTTATTTTTCCTGGGATGGGAGGTTGACAAATGACTCTTGAGGTTCCTTTCTACTCTGAAATTGTATGGTTCTCATAAAAACATTTTTCTTATATGCAAAATGTACTTCACATATTGACATAGCTTAATAACAAAGGTTTTCTTCTTTTTCTGATTTGAAACTGACATTAAAACCAGTAGGGGGCTTAGTTAAGCATCCGACTTCGGCTCACGGCATGATCTCACAGTTCATGGGTTTGAGCCCCACATTGGGCTCTGTGCTGACAGCTGAGAGCCTGGAGTCTGCTTTGGATTTTGTGTCTCCCTCTCTCTCTCCCCTCCCCTACTCATGCTCTGTCTCTCTCTCTCAAAAATAAACATTAAATTTTTTTAATTAAAAAAATAGTAAATAATGTGAAAGGTAATAAAATTCCACATGTTCAACCTGATGTTAGATGCTCAGCTCTTACAAGAGGACCAGAACTTCAGAGGTGTCCTCATGAGAATCTACCTGACTTACTTACCTGTCTTGATCATGTATGATGAGATTTTTAAAAGGTGATGATGATGATAAATGTTCCTTGAGTGAGAAAGAGAAAACTAGGATTTTATGAAGTAAAGTGAAACCTAATTCATTTCTCATAGGTAGACAATGTTAATAAATTTTTTTTTGTTTTATTTTTCAATTCTTTTGGGATACTTTTAA
Source organism: Lynx canadensis (assembly GCF_007474595.2). Taxonomy (NCBI): domain Eukaryota; kingdom Metazoa; phylum Chordata; class Mammalia; order Carnivora; family Felidae; genus Lynx; species Lynx canadensis. Next base: position 81,894,269 of record NC_044308.2, read on the forward strand.
CTTTTGATGGTGTTTTTTTTTTAATTTTTTTAAATGTTTATTTATTTTTGACAGAGAGAAAGAGAGAGACAGAGCATGAGCAGGGGAGGGGCAGAGAGGGAGGGAGACACAGAATCTGAAGCAGGCTCCAGGCTCTGAGCCATCAGCACAGAGCCCGACGTGGGGCTCGAACTCACGAACCATGAGATCATGACCTGAGCCGAAGTTGGACCCTTACCCAACTGAGCCACCCAGGTGCCCTTTGATGGTGTTTTTTAGGAAGTTTTGTTTAAGGTTTAGATCTTATAAAGAAAAAAACTAATTTTAGTTGAGAAGAACTAGACCATACTATGCTTCCTAAATAGCTAATTAACTCAAGCATAAATTACAAGTGTCTCTATATTTACCCATACATAATTTTATTTAATATCTAAGAAGCTGATTTGAAGTCCTGAGTATGTGGGAGAGGCATATTAACTGTGAGCAAGGCATTGGTTCTCAACCAGGAGTGACATTGTTATCTCCCCACCCCCACCCCAACACACACCTTAGGGACATTTGGCAATAACTCAGTGAAGTGCCCTGTCACTGTGCTTTCTGCTGCATTCAACCACAGCTCTTGGCACCATGACTTGAGGAAAAAAGCTCTTCACATTTTTCTTCATTGACTGATGGTTAAATCCAAGCTGCAAGAAACAGTGTTAGATTTCTACTTCTCTATGGAGCACATCCTCATTCTCACATTTTGGGGTTTGCCTTTAATGTTTTGTCCCAGGCAGAAGGATGAGCCAAAAGTGGAGACCTAAATTGGCAGCCAATGTAGAGGATCAAAGGGAAAATATAGACTCTGAGCACAGGGATGCCAGTGTCAGAAGTTAATCAGAGGTTTAGCTAGCCAGAATCTAGAATGCCAGATGAAGGGTTCCAGTGTGAAACTAGGAACATATTGAAAGAGGGACATAAGCTTATCAAAAGCAAAATGAGAGATTCAGAGTTGAGATGAAAAAGTAAATAAAATGCGAAGCTAAGCATGGCTTTCAGTTTTTTCTCCTTTTAATACTGATTGATTGAGTTTGGGTCAGCTGGGGCACATAGGAGCAGAGACTGTTGAAGACAAAGGGCTGGAAGGCAGGATAGGAAGATTTCTTGCTTTTGACTACATGAAGTCTGGAATCCATACTCTTTTTGTATACAAGTGATACTTGGAGTTTTCTAGAGCAACGTTCCCCATAGTGTTCCCCAAAGGAGCACTGTTAATGAAGAAAAATATTTGGAAAATAATAAATTAAACAAAATTAAGAAGTTTCTTCCTGAAGACTCCTAGGAGCAAATGTGCGCTACATATCCTCCCATAGGAGAAATGTGTAAACGGTGTTCCCCAAATTGTTCAACCTCCAAACCTCTTCTTACCAGTATTATGTGAGCCACATTTTGGGAAATGATGTTTTGGCTGCTATCTGGATGTTCATGTAGAATTTCCATGTCTTCTGCTCAGGACATTTTGTTCTGCTGGCTGTCAGAGCTCACCTTGTGAAATTTTGTAGCTGAATGAATCTATTGATTTATTTTTATACTTATTTTCAAAGCATTGTTTATTAAGATGACAATGCATTGAGGAAAAATTTGAAGCCCTTTCACCTTACAGCCAAGTTACAAAGAGAGAATGACCACAGTAAAAGTTCTGGGCAGTTCAGATCTCTAATTTAGTCTTGCCTTAGGTAGAAAATAACCTTGAACAAATTACCAGATTAATCTATTTACTGAGTAAAACTTGCCTTTGCCCAGATAACTAAATTTGGAAGCATGTTTAGTTTGAAGCAGAAGTAATTATTTCACGTATTTTTTAAATTCCTCCCCTCTGTTCAGTTTTGAATAGAGGATTGCTTCTTGGCCTTTTGGCTAAGATCAAGGAGAGTTTTAAATAGAAGTGATTGATCCAATTATAATCTAAGACTGAGATTTTGGATATTTTTCTCCTTAAATATTTCATAGACACACAAATAACCAGTGATACTAGAAAAAGTCAAAGACAAGAAGAAGCGGTTAAATCTGTATGATGATGAATTCTTTTGGGGGTATAATGTGATGTACAGGTATAGAAGACCCTCTGTTAGCCATTGGATGATGTCATCCTACAGTGTCATTGTATGTAATGCCCATGAATTTCCTAAGATTTTTAGGTTAATGATTTTTGTGTGTGTGTGCCTATCCCAGTCCATTAAATGAGCAAATACTCAATACCTATTTAAGAATTACCTTTGTTATTTTAAGACTTTTGACTACTTTTTGAATAATAAAAACAGTGTTATTTAATTCAAGTGACTTCTTCATAGTTTGAACCCAAGATTTATTTTAATGTTTTGCCCTCATAAAGAGAAATATTTTAAATTTTGTAGTAAAAGTACATTGTTTTACTTGTGTTTGCCTGAACACTGAGATCATTTTATAATATAAACCTAGTTATATTTAAGTGTGTGTGTGTGTGTGTGTGTGTGTGTGTGTGTGTGTGGTTTAATATATAAATGTAAATGTAGAAGGTTGTAAGAACCCTGTGAGGTGACAGCCAGATATTTTCCTTTGTTGTAATATAGACTGATAAACTTGGTTTAAAAGTAAAGAGACTTGGCTCAGCAGGAGATATTCCCATCTTGGCCCTGGATATCCTAAAAGGGCCCTATACTAGGCATTAGCCCCTTGCTAGCCACAATCTGTGACAGTCCTGTTGTGACAGGGACCAGAAAGGAGAAACTCCTGTCTGTATCCCCAAAGACCATAAAAGGGCCCTATACATGGCTCCAGCTTCCTGACAGCCATAGACTGTCAGTCTTCCAGCAGTCTGGGGGCCAGGGTCCCAGAGGGAGACATTTCTATCTGTGCCCTGGGAGATCCTGAAAGGACCCTGTATTTCAGCCCCTCACACACTCAGTATGTCAGTAGTTCTGGTGGCACAGAGACAGGGCAACAGATACTTTTGCACACTTTCAGGGTATCCTGAAAGGGCCTTAAACTTTGTTCTAGGCCCTCCCAGGTGCAGGCTATGAGTAGTCCAGCTGGCACAGGGACAGGTGGAACATCCTCATGTCTGAACCTCAGATCCTGAAAAGATGCTACAGTTGGCTCCAGCCCTTTAGTTATTGTCAGGGACCAATCCAGCCTACTCAGGGACCTGATGGGAGACACACCTATTTGTGCCTCTGGAGGAAGGGGCAGACCTCAATCTTAGCTGTGGAACCTAAAACAGCCTTGTGGATTGAATCTCAGCCGTGGTCGAGAGCTGGTCCTGTCCACCCAGGGACTCATCCAGGAACCAAGAAGTAGTCTTCCCAGGGTCCTGGCAGGAGCCACACCTGCCACAGACATGGGAATAGGCCCCCTGTCTGAGGATAGAGCTGTGAACCTTGAAGTGGATACTTGTCCTGACACCACTTTACTGAAGAAGTTACTAGAGGTAGTCCCATCTACTCAGGGACAAGGCACAGTACCTGAGACCCTGGTAACAAGCCTGACAACCATGCATCTTGCTGCATACCCAGTCACAGCTTTATAACAAGCTCCAACCCAGTGCAACTGTGATTCTGGAGGTAATCCCATCAATCCAAGGAGCAAATAGGAGAAGGTCTTTTCCTGCTGAAACCAGTCTGTAATGACTAGAAAAGATGTTGGCTCTTTCAAACGCAAATGCATCAGTGTGGGACTATATGGATAATAAAGAATCATGCAAATTTGACACCACCAAAGGAAGCTAATAAAGCTCCAGCAACTAACCCCAAAAGAAATATCTACAGTTTGCCTGAAAATAATTAAAAAAAAAATTATCTTAAGGAAACTGAATTAAATGCAAGAGAATGTAGATAGACAGATAAATTAAATCAGAAAACCAATGCATAAACAAAATGAGTTTAATGAAGAAATAGACACCATAAAAAAGAACCAAACGGAAATCCTGGACCTGAAGATACAATGATAGAACTGAAAAATTTAAGAGAGAGCTTCAACAACAGACTTGGTCATGCCGAAGAAAGAATCAGTGACCTTGACAGATCTTTACTTTTTTGTTTAAGTATGTACGTATGTATGTATTTATTTATTTATTTGATAGAGACAGAGACAGCGTGAATGGAGGAGGAGCAGAGAGAGAGGGAGGGAAAATCCCAAGCAGGCTCCACACCAACAGCACAGGGCCCAGCATGGGGCTCAAACTCACCAAACTGTGACATTATGATCTGAGCTGAAACTGAGTAGGATGCTAACCGACTGAGCCACCCAGGCACTCCTCAAAGACAGATCTTTTAAAATTAGCCAGTAAGAAGAACAAAAAGAGAAAAAAATGAGAAAGAGTGAAGATAGCCTACATGAGCTAAGGACACCATCAAGCAAATGAACATCATATCATAGGAGTCCCAGAAAGGGAAGAGAGAGAAAGGAGAAAAAATATTATAGAAAGAAATAATAGCTGAAAATTCCACAAATCCTGGAAGAGATATGGACATTCAGTTATAGGAAGTTCAAAGGACCCCAGGCAAGATCAACCCAAAGATTACTCTGAGACACATCATAATCAAATGTTAAAAGTCAAAGCATGGAGAGAATTTTGAAAGCAGCAAGCAGAAAATGACTTGTCCATGCAAGGGAAACCACAAAAGGATGTCAGTGGATTTCTCTGCAGAAACCTGAGGGGCCAGGAGGCAGTGGGATGATATATTCAATGTGTGGAAAATATATATATATATATATATATATATATATATATATATCAACCAAGAAAACGGTACCTTTATGCCTTAAAGGCAAAACTGTCCTTCAGAAATGAAGGAGAGAGAAGAACATTCCCAAACAAAAACTAAAGGAGTTCATCACCACTAGACCTGCCTCACAAGAAATGCTGAAGGGAGTACTTCAAGTTGAAATGAGAAGACACTAAATAACAATATGAAAACACAAAATTCACTGGTAAGGGTAAATATATAGTCAAATTTAGGATTCTCAAATAATGTGATGGTGGTGGGTAAGCCACTTTTATCTCTAGAATAAAAGCTAAAAAATAATAACATTAAGAATAGGTATAGGGGCACCTGGTTGGCTCTGACTCTTGATCTTAGCTCAGGTCTTGATCTCAGGGTCATGAGTTCAGGCCCTTTGTTGGGCTCCATGCTAGGCATGAAACCTACTTAAAAAAAACAAACACCTACTCCCTCAGACAAAACAAAGTAAAACAAAACAACCCCCCAAAATCCTATAGATAAAATAATTTGCTAATGGATACACAATATAAAAAGATGTAAAGTGTGACATCAATAGCATAAAATGTGGTGGGAGAAATAAAAGTATAGTTTTTTAATAAGGTTGAAGGAGGATAGTTATCAGCTTAAAAGACTGGTATATTTATAAGATGCTTTATATAACCTCATGGTAACCACAAGAGAAAAAACCCTTAATAGTTGCACAAAAGACAAAGAAAAAGGAAATAAAAGCATACCACTACAAAAAATATCATAAAGGAAGACAGTAAGATGAAACAAAGGAACTAAAAAAACAGGAAATAATAAATCACAATAGTAATTAGTGATTACCTACTAGCAATTATGTATAAATACACTAAATTTGCCAATCAAAAGGCACAAAGTGGCTGAATGGACAAAGAAATAAGATCCAGCAATATGCTGCCTGCAGGAGACTCACTTTAGCTTTAAGGGCACATGTAGGTAGAAAGTGAAGAAATAGAAAAAGATATTCCATGCAAACAGTAGCCAAAGGACAGCAAGAGTGTCTATACTTATATCAGATAATATAGACTTTTAGTCAAAATCTGTGATGAGAGACTGTCACTTATAGTGATAAAGGAGTCAATTCATCACAAAGATATAATAGTTGTAAAGATATATGTTCCCAACATTGGATGACTAAATATTAAAATTTTTTAAATGTTTATTTATTTTTTGGAGAGAGAGAGCAAGCAAGCAGGGGAGGGGCAGAGAGAGAAGGAGACAGAATCTGAAGTAGGCTCCAGGCTCAGCACAGAACACAATGCGGGGCTTGAACTAATGAACCACAAGATCATGACCTGAACCGCAGTTGAATGCTTAACCAACTTAGGTCCCTGGAATGCCTAAATATTTAAAGTGTTAATAGAACTGAAGGGAGAAATAGATAGCAATACAGTAATAGTAGGGGACTTCAATACTCCACTCCCAACATTGTATAGTACATCTAGACAGAAAATTAATAAGGAAACGGCAGACCTGAATAACAGTCTGGACTAAATGAGCTTGACAGATATGTATATAGAACATTCTATAAAATGTCACTAGAATACATATTCTTCTCAAATGCATGCAGAACATTCTCCAGGATGGATGATATGATGGGCTGCAAACCAAGCTTTAACAAATTTGAGAAGATCAAAATTATATCTAGTATCTTTTCCAACTACAACGGTATAAAAATAGGAGTAAATCTGAATATGGGGAAATTAAACAACATTCCTGAACACCCAATGGATCAAAGCAGAAATCAAAAAGAAAATCAGAAAGTGTGCTGAGACTAATGAAAATGAAAACACAACATACTAAAATGTATGGGATACAGCAAAGTAGTTCTAAGAGGGAAGTTTATAGTGATAAATGACCACATTAAGAAAAAAGAAAGCTCTCAAAAAAAAAAAAAAAAAAAAGCTTAACTTTATACCTCAAGGAATTAGGGAAAGAAGAACAAACTAAGCTCCAAATTAGAAGAAAGGGAAAAATAAAGATTACAGCAGAAATAAATGAAATAGAGACTAGAAAGACAATAGAAAAAAATCAATAAAAGTTGGTTTTTAAAAAGGTAAAATAATTGGCAAACCTTTGGCTAGACTAACTGAAAGATTACAACTACTACTACAGCAATACAAAGTATCATAAGAGGCTACTATGAAACTATTATGCCAATGGAATGGATAAGCGAGAAGAAATGGATAAATTCCTAGAAATATATAACCTACCAAGACTGAATCAGGGAGAAATAGAAAACTTGAGGAGACCAATAATGACTTAGGCGATTGAAGCACGAATCAAAAACTTTTCAACAAATAAAACCCCAGGACCAGATGGCTTCAATGATGAATTCTACTAAACATTTGAAGAAGAATTAACTTGAGTCATTAAATGCTTCCAAAAAAAAAAAAAAAACAAATGAAGAGGAGGGAACACTTCCAAATTCATTTTTGAGGCCGGCATTACCCTGACACCAATGCCAGATAAGGACATTATAAGAAAAGAAAACTACAGACCAATATCCTTAATGAATATAGATGCAAAAGTCCTCAACAAAATATTAGCAAACCAAATTCAGGATCATACACTATGACCAAGTGGGATTTATTTTTGGGATGCAAGGATGGTTCAACATACACAAATCAATAAATGTGATATTACACATAAATAGAATAAAAAATAAAAATCATATGATCCTCTCAACGTATACAGAAAAAGCGTTTGACAAAATTCAATATCCTATCATGATTAAAAGCTCTCACATTGGGTGTAGAAGAACATACCTTAGCAGTCATATATGGCAAATCCACAGCTAACATCATATTCAATGGTCAAAGGCTGAAAGCTTTTTTTCTAACATCAGGAACAAGACAAGTGTGTCTACTCTCACCATTCCTATTCAACATAGTACTGGAAGTGCCAGTCAAAATAATTAGGCAAGAAAAGACACAAAAGGCATCCAAATCAGAAAAGAAAAAGTGAAATCATCTCTGTTTGCAGATGACATGATCTTATATAGAGAAAATCCTAAAGACCCCACCCAAAAATTGTTAGAACTAATATATGAATTCAATAAAGTTGCAGGATACAAAATCAACATAAAAAATCAGTAAATTTTCTTTCTTTTTTCTTTCCTTCTTTCTTGCTTTTCTTTCTTTCTTTCTTTCTTTCTTTCTTTCTTTCTTTCTTTCTTTCTTTCTTTCTTTCTTTCTTTCTTTCTTTCTTTCTTTCTAGTAGGCTTCATGCTCAGCACGGAGCCCAATGCAGGGCTTACACTCATGACTCTAAGATCAAGACTTGAACTGAGATCAAGAGCTGGATATTCAACCAACTGAGCTACACAGGTGTCAGTTGCATTTCTAAATGCTAGCAAAAAAATATTTGAAAGAGAAACTTAAAAAATTCCATCATTTATAAAAGCATCCAAAATGATAAAATACTTAGGAATAAATTTAACAAAGGAGATGAAAGAGCTATACACTGAAAACTAGAAGATATTGATGGAAGAAATTGAAGAAGACATGAATAAATGGAAAGATATCTTGGGTTTGTGGATTGGAAGAATTAATATTGTTAAAATGTCCAAAGACCTCTATAGATTTCATGTTATTTTTACCAAAATTCCAATGGCATTTTTCACAAAAATAGAAAAAAAAATCTTCTGAAATCTGTATGGAACCAGAAGAGACTCTGAATAGCTAAAGCTATCATGAGAAAGAAGAAAAAAGCTAGAGTCATTACATTTCCTGATTTCAAACTATACTACAAAATAATAGTAATAAAAACAGCATGATACTGACATAAAAACAGACAGAGACCATGTGGAATGTAATAGAATAGAGAGCTCAGAAATAAAACCATGTGTATATAGTCAACTAATATTTGACCAGGAAGGTAAGAATATTCAATGGGGAAAAGATAGTCTTTGCAAGGTATGGTATGGGAGAAAATATTTGCAAACTATGTATCAAATAAGGAGTTAGCATTCAAAATATGTAAGGAACTCATAAAACAGAGCAGCAAGCAAACAAACAACAATTAAAAATGGGTAGAGAGGGGCGCCTGGGTGGCTCAGTCCGTTGAGTGTCCGACTTCAGCTCAGGTCACGATCTCGCGGTCCGTGAGTTTGAGCCCCGCGTCGGGCTCTGGGCTGATGGCTCGGAGCCTGGAGCCTGCTTCCGATTCTGTGTCTCCCTCTCTCTCTCTGCCCCTCCCCCGTTCATGCTCTGTCTCTCTCTGTCTCAAAAATAAATAAACGTAAAAAAAAAAAAATGGGTAGAGGACTTGAGTATACATTTTTTCCAAAGAAGATATGCACATGGCCAATACATGTATGCAAAGATGCTCAAAATAACGAATCAGCAGGGAAATGCAAATCAAAACCATGATGAGATATCACCTCACATCTGTTAGAATGACTATTCTCAAAAATACAAGAAATAGTAAGTGTTGACAAGGATGTGGAGAAAAGGAACACTTGTGTACTGCTGGTGGGAATGTAAATTGGTGCAGCCACTATAGAAAACAGTATGAAGGTTTCTCAGAAAATTAAAAATAGAGGTGCTGACTGGCTCAGTCAGAGGAACACATGACTCTTGATCTCAGGGTTGTGAGCTCAAGCCCCATGTTGGGTGTAGAGATTACTTAAACAAAAAAATAAAGAATTAAAAAGCAAATTAAAGATAGAACCGCCATATGATCCAGCAGTCCCACTTCTGGATATATATCCAAAGGAAATGAAATCACTATCTTGAAGATCTATCTGAAGCCCCATGTTTGTTGCAGCATTATTCACAATAGCCACAACATGGAAAAAAAAAAAACCCTAAGTGTTCGTCAGCAGATGAATGGCTAAAGAAAATGTGATATGTATATAATGCATCCATAAAAAGGAATGCAATTCTGCCATTTGTGACAACATGGATGGGTCTTGCAGGTGAAGTGAAATGAGTCAGGCAGAGAAAGACAATTACCATATGATATCACTCATATATGGAATTTAAAATAAAGCCAAACTCTAGAAATGAAGTAGAATGGTGGTTAGTAGGGGCTAAGCGTAGGGAAATGAGGAGATGTTGGTCAAAAGGTACAAACTTCCAGTTATAAGATGAATAAGCTTTGGGGAGCTAATGTACAGCATAGTGACTATAGTTAACAATATACTTTATTATACGTTTTAAAGTTGCTAAGAGAATAAATCTTAAATGTTCTCACCACATACTAAAAACTGTAATTATACAAGCTGATGGATATGTCAGCTAACCTTATTGCGGTAATCATTTTATAATATATATGTGTATCAAATCAGTTTGTACACCTTAAGCATACACAATGTCACATGTCAATTGTATCTCAGTAGGGCTGGGGAAACAAAGAAAAAATGGAAAAAAAAGTACAGAGGCTTATTCTTTATGTTCATGATCAAATTTCTACAACCTCTTCATCCTTACAGTTCAACTGAGAATTAAGTACACATAGAAGCTGCTAGACCTTCGTTTCCTGGGCCTGAAGTTTCTGGAGGGTGGGTTGTTAGCAAGTGTTGACTGAACTTGGTTTCCAGACTACCCAGGAAAGTGTCAAACAAAGTGAGATGCTCATTAAATACATTTTTTTTTTCTCAAACTCTAGTGTACATAAAACTGTCAGGCTGATATATTCTTCTACCTCCTTATAAATATGTCTAAATCTGTTTTCTTTTACATTTGCATCTTATTTTGCACATTGTGGTAGAAGAGGAAAACCATATTCTGTCAACTGTTTCTGTTTTTACATTATGTTAAAAAAAATGAAATAAACAAAACTCTCACTTTATAGACTCCAGCTTAATTAAAGGGCCATTCCAAATGCTCTTATTTTAAAAACTGAGTCAGCTGCATGTTAATAAAATATTCTGGATTATTCATTTTCAGGCATAAGTGATATTTCTTACTCAAGAAACTCATTCAAAGGACCTTGGATATCTAAATCAGTGGTTGAGTCATACAGAACTATTAACAATGACAGGATCGTGGCAAAGGCCACAGTGAATAGAAGCTATGACAAGCAGAATCTGTCTGAGATGCATTTGTATTTGGCTTCAAATGACTAAGTAAGACCAAAAGTAGCTGTGTCATGTGATGTATGATATGATTGTTTTTCAGTAACTGAAAAATTATAAATGGATGATTTCTAGAGCCTATTGGAGAAGGGCCAGCTGTTTCTGAGTGTCACATCGGTTTTAACTATTGCTAACAAAGAAAGATATGAAAAATAAGAATAAAAAGCTTAGGAGACAGTCAGCTTTCAAGCATTTGAATCTCTCTTGGATGAAAGCCAGGTGCTCATGTGCCTGGATGATAGAGCTTATCGAAGACTTACCTAAGTAGGGCAAGAAGTGAAAGGCTCGGAAATGATGACCTCTCTGGGAACCTGCTGCTCCTTTTCTTCCCCGCCAGCCACCGCTGGACTTGGTTCATGGTGAGTGATAAAATCAAATGGCTGGAGGGTTTAGCTTTCAGCTTAGGCTTTACACTCTCATGGCAGAGGAGAGAGAATATGGGTTTGTCTGTTACACTGTTCAGCATTTTCCCCTTTGTACTTCTGTGATTTAGAGGAGTACAGAAAAAATTTTTTAAAAAGTTTTTTTCTGTGTTTGCTGAAAGGAAAATCTGGCAAAGCATCTAGTAATATTCAGTTTATAACTAATTTTCTAGAATTGACATAGGATCTGCTGAGTTCTTTTTAGAGGCTTTTAAGTAATTAGCCCTTACTTAGCATTTTCTATATTGCTATTTATTTCACTAAGCAAGAGAATAAATAATTTATTAAGAAAAAGATAAAAATTCAATGAAGGTGAATTTATGCTTAAGCTGGTCCATGCCTCAGCCTTTTATTGTATACCAGAATACACAGCCCAAAAATATTTATGAACTTATACTGTCTCTATACTTTTCACTAGGAAATATGTATTTTGTTTTTCTTTGAAGGTCTGTGATATATAACTTTTGTTTGTTCTAGGAGTTATTTTTCAAAACACTGATTCATATGACAACAAGTCATATTTATCAGACACTCACCTTCAATTTAGATGGCTGGTTGGGCAGAAATGTTTGACACTATTTAATGAATGTGATGCATATGAAACAAAACCATTGTAATATATTTAAAAAAACAGATTCTACTTGGCTAAAACTGTTTCTTTGAAAAGCAGACTTAATTATTCCTTCTTTAATAAAGAATATTCAGAGAAAGATCTTTGATCACATCAGATCTTTGGATATTAAAAGCCTTTGCCATTGCCCATTGATATTTTTTTAATCTGACATCAGAATCTTTAAAAAAAAATCATTTTTGCATGTCTGGGAGGCTAGGGTGGGAAGGAAATAATAGTGAATAGGAAATAATGCTTTTGAAAATCCTGGTCTTTATGAGAGTTCATCACCCGTAAAATGCCTTCTGTTTATGGAAGAACAGCAGTATGGGTAGTTATTTGATGTGTTCTCATGTTGCAGCATGAACAGCAAAAACGAATGTAATATTACTTGAAAGATTTGGCTTAAATTCCTTATTTGGTATTTCACTCTGATTCATTGTCCTCAAAAATGAAAGTTGTTTGCTAAAGCATGTATCTCTTTGTGAAACAAATAATAAAATAATTTCACCTTTAACTTGATCACTTAATCACCTGTGGCTTTTATCATGAAATCAGATTTAGTTTATAGGAATCAGCTCTTTCTTAAAGAGATTGTTTGAGTGAAATAAATACAACCTTATTATTGAACTGAGTCACAGTAAGCACTTTGTTTTAAAAACCACGGTGTTTTAGGAGGTGGGTAGGTACAATTTTAAACTTAGTATTTTAACCAAGTGCCACATCCAATCTTGTAACATTCTCTACCAAAAATCAAAGACTAATAATTTTCATATTCACATAAGTTTGGGAATTAGTGACCCCTATTTAGAAATGCTCAGTGTACCTGAGAGTATTAAAACCCTGTCTGGCAATTAAGAAACTCTTTTAGTGGTGTCTGGCTGGCTCAGTTGGTTAGTGTCCAACTTCAGCACAGGTCATGATCTCACGATTCGTGAGTTCTAGCCCCGCATTGGACTCTGTGCTGTCAGTTCAGAGCCTGGAGCCTGCTTTGGATTCTGTGTCCTCTCTCTCTCTCTCTGCCCCTCTCCCGGTTGCACTCTGTCTCTCAAAAAATTGAATAAATGTTAAAAAAAAGTTTTTAATAAAAAAACCTCTTTTGTTTTTTAATCTATCTATATATATTAAATTTTTTAGAGACAGTGCAACTGGGGGAGAGGGAAGAGGGAGAGAGGGAATCCTAAGCAGGCTCACGCTCCGACAGGAAGGTGGGGAGGAGGGGCTGCGTCCCACAATCCTGGGATCATGACCTGAGTCGAAGTCAGGAATCAGACCCTCAACCAACTGAACGCTCCGGGCACTGCTTAATCTAGATATTTTTAAGTTTTATGTTTGCATACAAATAGTTAAGAGTCAAATATATGCTCTTCTTTTCCATGTCCTGTTCTCCCAAGGAGAACAGGAGGAAAAATTCTACCACTTTTCATCTTTTCTTTAAAAAATGCTTGTTTATTTTTGAGAGAGAGAGAGAGAGACAGTGAACATGAGTGGGGGGAGGTGCAGAGAAAGAGGGAGAGAGAATCCCAAGCAGGCTCCACGCTGTCAGCACAGAGCCTATTGTGGGGCTTGAGAGATCATGACCTGAGATCAAGAGTCAGTCGTTTAACTCTCTAAGCCAGCCAGGCACCTCATAGACTTTTCATCTTTTAACTGATTTTTTTGGTACCAACCTCTGTGTTGAGACAATAGAATTGTATGACTACTTCCTATTTTCTCTCTTTTTAAAATTCAGGTATACTTAACATACAGTGTTATGTTAGTTTCAGTGTGCAATGTATTGAATCGCTGTTCAACAGTTCTATACCTTTCTCACTGCTCATCAAGATAAGTATACTCCTAATCCCTTTTATCTGTTTCACCCATCCTCCCACCTACCTTCCCTTTGGCAGACCACCAGCTTCTTCTCTATATTTAAGAAGCTGCCTTTTTGTTTGTCTCTTTTTTTCTTTGTTTGTTCATGTGTTTTGTTTCTTAAATTCCACATGTGGTATTTGTCTTTCTCTGACTGACTTATTTCACATAGCATTATACCCTCTAGGTTCATCTATGTTTTTTGCAAATGGCAAGATCTTATTCTTTTTTATGGCTGAGTAATAGTCCATTCCATACATATAGACACACATGCACCACTTCTTTATCCATTCATCTATTGTGGACCCTGGGGTTGCTTCCATATCTTGGCTATTGTAAATAATGCTGTAATGAACATGGGGGTGCTTATATCTTTATGAATTAATGTTTTTGTCTTCTTTGGGTAACTACCCAGTAGTGGAATTACTGAAACACATGATAATTCTATTTTGAATTTTTTGAGGAACCTCCATAATGTTTCCCCACAGTGGCTATGCCAGTTTGCATTCCCACCAACAGTGCACAAGGGTTCCTTTTTCTCCACGTCCTCATCCACACATGTTACTTCTTGTGCTTTTGACTTTAGCCATTCTGACAACTGTGAGATGATAATCTCATTGTGTTTTTAATTTGCATTTCCTTGATGATTAGTGATGTTGAGCATCTTTTCATGTGTTTATTGGCCATCTGTATGTCTTCATTGCAAAAAGGTCTATTCACGTCCTCTGCCCATTTTTTAATTTGATTATTTGTTTTCTTGGTGTTGAATTGTATGTTCTTAATATTTTTTGGATATTACCTCCTTATCATATATATAATTTGCAGATATATTCTTCCATTCATTATGTCAACTTTTGCTTGTCGATGGTTTCCTTTGATGTACAAACCTTTTTATTTTGGTGTACCCCTAGTAGTTTATTTTTGCTTTTTGTTTTGCTTGCCATTGAAGACATATCTAGAAAAATGTTTCTATGGTTGATGTCAAAGAAATTACTGCCTATGTTTTTTTCTAGAAATTAAATGGTTTTAGGTCTCACATTATGTTTTTAATCCATTTTGGGTTTATTATTATGTATGGTGTAAGACAGTGGTCTAATTTCATTGTTTTGCATGTAGCTGTCTAGTTTTCCCAACACCATTTGTTGAGGAGATTGTCTTTTCCCCATGTATTTTCTTGCCTCTTTTGTTGTAGATTAACTGACATTGCAAGTGTGGGTTTATTTCTGGACTCTCTATTCTGTGTGTTTCTGTGCCAGAACCATGCTGTTCTGATTACTACAGCTTTATAGTATATTTTGAAATTTGAGATTGTGATACTGCCAGTTTTATTTTTCTTTTTTCAGATTGCTTTGGCTATTTTTGTGGTTCCATACAAATGTGACTTTTCTCTTGTTTTTATCTGTTGACTTCTTATTATGAAAGATTAGAATTTATTTAGCTTGCCCCCATCCCATCTCCCTGTCACCCTTTCATAAGGGTGCACATGCATATGTGTGAGCCCACTCACAATTCCTGCTCTCTCATTCATCCTGTAAAATTATGTTGTGACTTGGATTATATCAACATTTAGTGTTTATATTATTAAGATTAGGTAAATGTAATTTTTTTTTTTTAGCTAAACCACATAGAATAATATGATTCCTGATTTGTTTTTGTACACTCTTTAATTTTTTCTGGAATTTATAATCACTGTTTGCTTAGTTTTCTATGTTTATCTCTATTTCAACTCCCAATTCTCTACCAGTTGAGTAAGTCTCTTCTAAGTATATTAATTTACATCAGGTTTTCTCTCAATGTCACCTGTTTGAAGCAGTCTTTCTGAGAGTCTTCTGACCTGTTCCATTCTGGACTGGATGCTTCCTTGTCTGGTACACAGCTGCCATCCTGAGATTTCCTTTATTCATAAACCTGGAATGCTAGGTCTCCTGGGTTCTGATTCCCATGGCTTCCTCTTTCTTGGTTTCCTTTGTTTTGGTAGAGTGTCTAGAGAGACGTTGATATCTTTTGATAAAAGTATGTGGGGAGTTAGTTTTTGTGAACTTAAATATCTGAAAATATTTTTATTTTATCCTTACATTTTACTGTTTATCAATCTGTATTATTTTTGGTATACAATTCTATGCTATATTTCTTAACTTTTTTTTTTTTTTTAAGTAAGCTCTACACCGAACTTGGGGTTTGAACTCATGACTCCGAGATCAAGAGTCAAATGTTCTGTTGACTGAGTCAGCCTGGTGCCCCTCTATGCTATAATTCCTTTTCCTTCTTAAGGAAAATGTTGTTTACAATGTAGCTGCTATAGAAAAACACACTCTTGTGTGTCTCCTCTATTTTCAGTACTCTACTTCTGGTGCTTTTGGTCACTAACTGTGTGGTGGTTTTTACCACACCAAGCAATTCTATGATAACAGCTGGGTATCCTATATTTTAACTCAGTTCTGACATTATCTACCTGAAGATAGTGTCAGAACCCACAGGTTAAGGACTCAGTTCCTCAAGACTGTCTCCCTCCCTCCACCCCCTTTAAATGTCAATCTTAAGTCCAGGTTGTTACCTATGTATCTGACTAGTTATAACTCAAACCCCTCCTCAGGTTCCTACCACCCCCTTCTCAGGTTTGATTAATTTCCTAGAGCCAGTCACAGAATGCAGGAAAACAATTTACTTACTAGATTACTAGTTTGATAGAAAGGATATTAAAGCATATGAATGAACAGCCAGATGAAGAGATAAATAGGGCAAGGTCCAGAAAGATCCTGAGCACAAGAGCTTCTGTCCTCATGGATGTGTTTTTGTTCACTGATCTGGAGGCTCTCTGAACCATTTTTGGGGGTTTTTATGGAGGCTTCATTACATAGGCATGACTGATTAAATACTGATCATTGGTGATTCATGCAGCTTCCAGCCCTTTTCTTCTTCCCCGAGATTTAAGGGTGGGACTGAAAGTTTGAATGCTTTAATCATGGTTGGTTGCTCTGGTAAGCAGCACCTTCCTTAAGGGCTTTCCAAAAGTCACCTCATTAACATAAACTCAGGTGTGGTTGAAAGGGACTGGTTATGAATAATGACAGTCTTTACATTTTTGGTTTTGGTGCTATTTCAGGAACCAAGGACAAAAGACCAACTACTATAACAAAAGATACTTTCCTTGCTTTATGCTTAGGAAATTCCAAGTCTTACGAATTCTCTGCTAGAAATGATGACATAGACCAAAAATATGCTTCTTATTATGTCATAATATCATAGTTGCTTTTGAGAAATCCAAAGCAATCTAAGTTATGATTCTTTGTATATGTCTATACCTCTAACCTAAATTTCATTTTCCCTGATATTCTGAGATTCCAAATAAAGTGCCTTAGTGTTTGTCTATTTTTATACACTACGTGGGTCTTTTTAATCTAGAAACTTATGTCCTTCTATTTCTTCAAAATTTCATTGATGATTTTTTTTCTTTTCTCTTTACTTTTGCCTTCAGGAACTCCTGTTCTCCAAATGTTGGGCCTCCTAGATTGGTGGCTAATTATCTTACCTTTTCTTTCCTAATTTCTGTCTTTTTTTTTTTTTTTTTTTGCTTTACTTTCTGTGAGATTTTCTCAAGTTTATTTTCACCCATTGTATTGAGATTTCCCTTTTTGCTATCGTTTTTATTTTTCCAAAGTTCTTTTTTGTTCCAAAAATATCTTTTAAAAATAACATTCTTTTCTTTTTTATGGATACAAAATCTTATCTCTGATAATATTTCATTTTCAAGAAAATCATCTTCTTTGTGCAGAACCTGTTTCCTACAGGTTGAGGTTGTTTGTTTGCTTACTTCAGGTCTATTACCCATATTAGAGCTTTCCCTAAATCTGTGCTAATTCTTGAGTGCCTGATCATATTTAGGAGTGGGAGACTAAAATGCTGAATGAATGCTCTGACTATGTGGACAGACCTATTGACTGTGGATGTCACTGTAGGGTGATATGGATGTGCTGGTTTTATATCTTGTCTTCTTGGACTGATCAGACCTCTTGGAAAAGGGATCTCTAGTCTTTTGACTAGAGGGTAGAGACTTTGGAGAATCAAGTTGGGAGAGAAGACTGGCGGGAAGGGGGGTTCTCAACACTCAGAATGTTATGTTAACTCACTCCCTCATTTTCAAGGTACTTTTTCAACTGTGTCCAGTGTCCCCAAATCCAGAGACCTTTTGATTGATCTTTTCTGGAGAAGAAACCTCCAGTCTTCTGACAGCATTGGGTGTGAGAGCAACCACCCAGCAACACAGAGTAAGGAAAGATTTAGGATTATAACTTCTTTTAAAACATTTTTCAAACAAAATAAATCTCAATGTGCTATTGCCCCTTTACTCCGAGTTAGGCCACACTCAAGGTTAAGGGCACAGTCCTCCAAGGCTGTCAAGTGAGCCCAAGACTTCTGACAACAGCTGCAAATTCAAGGGTCTCCAGGGATATCCTCACCTTAAAGCAGCTGATTATAAATTTAGGGATCCTCACAGACTCCTTCAGATCTGATAATTTTATAGATCAACTCACAGAACTCAGAAAAAGACTATACTTGTGCTTATAATTTTATTATAGCAAAATAATACAAATCAGAACCAGCCAAAGGAGGAAATATATAGGGTGGAATCTGAGACTGAGAAGGTTTCAACTGCAGAGCTTCCACATCCTCAGGGATGCATTACCCTCTTGTCATTAATGTGTGACAATACTCATGGAGTATTGCCAACTTGGGAAGTTTGCTTGAGCTTCAATATCCATAGTTTTTATTGGGGCTTCATTACTTGTACATGATTGATTGAATGATTGCTCTGGTGGTTGCTCAAAGCCTGAACTCTTTAACCACATGGTTGGTTTTTCTGTCTGGCTAGCCCCCATCATGAGTCACCTTGTCAGCATAAACTGTCAGGTGTGCTCTGAGGGGCCGACAATAAATAATAAAAATACTCCTACCATTCTGGAAATTCCAAGGTACAGAGGTTACCTCCTAGAAGTCAGGACAAAGGCCAGACTTCTCTTTTTGTAAAGTTAATTTTTCTCTCTACACTCTTCTTTCTTTACTTCAGAGGTACCTGGTTCTACCAGTTCCAAAATGTTTAAAGGATTCTGAAGTAAACTCAGGTTGGTTCTTTGTTCTCTGCTCTTCTGGGTTAAGATTTAGCTTTCTAAATCTTTCTAAATCTTTCAGCTAAAGAATTTATCACTTGTTCATACAATTTTCTGTTTCCAAAAAGATTATTGTTTTTCCTCCCATTTTTGAATGTTCACGTTAAAAAAAAAGAAAAAGTCCCAAATAAAAAATCCCTCTGCAATGGTGTTAGTGGGATTTCTAGAGGAAGCAGAATTAGATATTCAGTTTGCTATCTCTACCCAGAAGTCACCCAGAACTCTCAATTTATTTGTCAGAATTTATTCAACTTCTAGTAGAATACCTATTACCACTAGATAAATAGATACTGAGTTAGCAAACACTTGTATGTTGCTGCATTAATACGGACAACTAATTTAGACTTCAGAACCTTTAAAAATGACTGTTCCTATGAGGCTCATTTCCTTTCTACTTTACATAATGAGGTCACAAAAGATAAATAGCCTCTTATCACTTATTGACTGGGGATAAAAATATAGGAATAGAGGAGGATCTTTTAACTTCAATGTTATCTATTTTTACAATATTTGAATTAATATATATTAATTTTTAATTAATTTAAAATAATTTTAGAACAGGAAAAAGTAAAAACATTGCATAAAATAATCCTTAAAAAATTTCCACTTCACATCTATGATACTAGGGTTAATGGAGAACTAAAAATGGAGAATTCTTTTTATATTTAATGGAGTAGGTAGGACAGAGCACAGAACTCCTTTAATTACTCTGATCTGAAAGTCATATTTGTAGGCATCTTTTCTTTTTCTGTAGGCTTCCTTTCTTTTTCTTTCTTTCTCCCATCCACTCTCTTTTCTGGACCAGAAAGAGGTTTTTAAGCTTATGTTTTATATTAATGAAGTCTACCTGGAAAAGAGGATGTTAGTCCTCTCATAATGCTGATTTCTCATTTCATTTTCTTGGTAAATAAGTGTAGATGCATTGATTTTCCTGTCCCATTTTAGAATACAACTGCAATCCTTTTCTCTTCTTTACAGTCTTTTTCAAGTTTCAGCTTCCTGTGAGATTCATTCCAAACTCTTCCCTAGCATGGCCTTTGCAGTACTCTTATATTATGCCCACAACTTACTTTGTAGCCTTGTCTGTTTCTGGTCCCTATCAAGCTCCCATTTCCTCTCAATGCTGAATTATTTGTTGATTCTCTTAACTTGTTGGTGTAGCGGCATTCTCCTAGGCTGGAATTGTTTTCCCACTTCCCTTCTACCCCTGCCCATCTAAATCATACCTGTTTTTACAAGCCTATCTCAAATGTTACCTGGTCCAGAAAATATTCCTTCTTATCTTTCCTCCTTTCAGGATTAATCCCAATCCACTGGGGCCTTCACAGGGCTTTGTTTGCCTACCTCCTGCTTGTGTTACCCAGCAACACAGAGTAAGGAAAGATTTAGGGTGAGTGTGTGTGTGGGGTTGGGGGGGAGAGAGTGGAGGGAGGAACAATTATAATATTGTCCATATTATAATTTCCTTGAGGGCAAATATGATGAATCATATATACACATAATACCTTATATAAAGTTGATTTTCAGTAATGTCAGTTTTCTTTCTGTTAATAGCACTGATGAGAGCAGAAATAGTGTAGATTATGTATGGTTTTACAAATCCATTTCCTCTCAAGACGCTTTCTTGAACAGTAGAAAAGTAGCTGCCTAACAGTTAAAGATGATTATTAGGAACTTGGGATGAGAGTAAGAAATATGAAGACTCATCACTGAATCCAGGTCCACGCACTCATGAGCATGGACACCATTTGCAACTGACCGGTTGATGCAGCCATATGAATCTCTGGGTGACAGGAGCCGACTGCTGTGGTGGGGGAAAGAAAACACAGGAGGAGTAATGACTAGACGAGTCAATCTGGGTGTCCCTGCCACAGGAGAAGGACTTGATAATCAGGGTGGAGGGCTGGAGAGTAGGAGGAGAAGCCAAGGAAGGAAGATGGTTTGATGAAGTGTGTTATGGCTGATGGAAGACTCTATGCTCTGGTAAGGGAGTTAGTGGTGACTGAAGGGAGACTGGGAGAGGTCCTTGTGTGATTAGCAGCGTATAATCAACCATCTGCCTGGGGACACAGTTGTGCACAGAGGACATATTAAAGAGGGAAAAAGAGAGAGGGGAAACAGCAGTGATAACACCAAGAAAATCATTTTAATTGCAGAAGTCTGTCAGGGACCCACTATTTACATGTTGTCGCCCCCTTCCCTCCCTCCAAAGTCCTTCTCGAGGATATCCTATCCGCTTGCAGGCTGTTCTGTTGTGGCAGGAGGGTTAGAAAGTGAGACTAATCTGGGGTTATGGCAGTGATCTCACTAAACCTTGTTACTCCAGGTGAATGCTGCAGGGCTTGGAGCCAGGAAGAGGGCTAAGGAGAAGGAAGAAGCAGACAGTGATTATGGAAACTTCCTTAGGAGCATCTTACAAAAACCACCCTTTATTTTCCCCCTCAAGAGCAAATCTAACTTAACACTTGTCAGGAACTCTTAGGCTCTCATCTTTAAGAGCTTAGAGCCATTTAAAGTTTCCTAATGTTTGACCTCGCAAGAGGCCAGGAATGTACACAGGCAGCAAGATTTAAAACCGGATAATGAATTAGAGCCTCATTCATCTAGGTAGGCCATGACATTTAATTCACCCATTTATTAAACTTGTTTTTGTGTTTTCTTCGCAGAGCCTGATTCTAGAATGCCGGAACCAGATACAGGGTACCCCCTCTTAAGTTTATTTCTTTTTCCTTAATGTAATCAAAGCATAAGAGCTTAACCTTGGACAAAAATGAAAACATTCCAGTGGAACTTTTTTTTTTCCTTTCAAAATTCAGTGTCTCTGTAAATAGGTTCTGTAAAGGATGACTATGAGAACATGAAAGAGATGAAATGAGGAGGGAGGAAAAAGGATCCTCAGTGACGCCTAACATAATTTTCTCTGTCTCAGTTTTGTAACATGTGCGTAGTAGCAAACATATCTGTTAATTTGGCTAGAATTATGCTTTCGTCTCTCACTTGTTTTTAGGGACTAGGCAGAGCACAGAAAGATTGAGAGCAAGTATTTAGGTTTGGGTTGATTTACATGGATGGTAGAACTGCCTCTCACACGATACACAGGATGATGTTCTTTACTTGGAAAGAGCAATTTCTTCCTAAGAAAGGAAAGGGGGCCTGACCCTATTCCACTCAGATTGGCTTTGTCAGCTGGTTATGTTAATGTAGTACTATTAATTTAATTATGCATTTATTAATTTATTCTGCTTTAGGATTACTCAGTTTTTAGGGTATGTTTCGTCTTGGTTCTTCTTAACTGTGACTGGATGTGCTCTGTCCACCCAAACACTCTTTTCCATAGTGATCCTTGTTTTGGCAACTGTCTCCTTTTTCTCTGCTCACTTATCACGGCTTGTTTGCAAAAGACCCAACTGTAACCGAACAGGCCTGGAGCTTATACATTAGTTTCCAAATAGGGACAGCGGAGTAGCCTTCTCTTTTTAAGAGATTTGGGCTACTAAGGACATACGAAGCTGGTGCCCTGCAGACTCACCAGTGTCCTGCTGGCATGGAGCAGGCCTGACACCAGCCTTTATCTTATTTGGCCACAGGAAGAGAACCCGAGGGGGGTGGAGAAGGAGGAGCCAGACGCTTAATCCCGAAGGACCTTTAGGGACAAAAGCATTTACAGTGAGTACATACGGCAGATTTCTGGCTTTTCTATTCTTTTATTTAAGAGAGAAAGATTACTAGAGAAGGGAGAAGGAGGTGGGCAGCTTAGATGGCTGTGTGGCTGCATTTTTTGGTCTCCTAGCTTGGTACAAGAACACTCTCTGATTGAAATGTGTCTTATTCAAGTCGAATGCATTCTGCTAATGTCAGGTTTCAGCTAAAAACTTGTGGACTGTCAGGAAGATAGCAGAACTGGTCCGTGTCAGTAAGCAATTTGTGGCATGTTTCTTCTGTTTCTATAGGATGATAAATAGAGTATGGTGGGAAAAGCCCTCCCACATATTTAAAAAAGAAAAAAGAAAAAGCTTTTAAATCTTTACTGCTTGCAGCTCTTGCACTTTAAATGTTGAATCTTCTTTGGATTTGTGGAAAGGGAAGGATTTGATTTATGTTATTTTTAACAGCAGCTGGGATAAAGGTGGTATTATCTCTAATGCTGGAGAGGTGGCCACAGATAATTACTTGATGGGGGAGGGGAAGGAGAGGTTACTGGTTTCCAAAAAGCTGGTTGATCGCTCCTGTCACACATGCACCTTTGGAACCTGAGTGAGTGGGTGGGCACCTGGGCACATTTGGGTCATTGCTTTCATCTGTATCATCTGTTGTCTACTGGCTTTTTAAAAAAGTTTCTACGTGCCTGGAAAGGAATCTCATTTTGAGACCCCTTGTAAAGAAAGAATACAAAACTTAAACAGTATTTAGAAGAACGTATAATAGACCTGTGCTGAATTTCCTACTATTTGCATTCAAATAGAGTAATTAATTCAATGGAAAAGCAAGCTTGAATAGGCATGGTAGGGGCAGGAAAAATATACATAAAGGTTGTTACTATAGGTCTCTACTATGTGAAGCAGTTTTCCTTTAAATTATAAATTTATCTTTGAAATCAGATGTGATTCTGTGAAAATCAAAAAGAGATTGGTTATCCATGGGGGCATATTAAATGTGAACTACTAGAACGGAAATTTAAATGTTTATGGTAATTACTTTGCATGAAAATGGATAATTAATCAATTTTATGCCACTTTCCAGGCTTGCTATGCTGTTACAACACAGGCAGTATTCCTTTCCCAGTGGCAAAGGTATACGAGAGGGAAAATAGAGATTAAAATAAAACTTGAGTAGACCCCTGCTTTGCTTTACTTCTCTGAGATACTGAAGTTTTCTTGTTTATACTCTGCTCAGTTAAATATAGAAACATCACATCCAAGTTGAAATTTTATAGACACAGGAAAATTTTGCTTTGCGGCTTGAATATTAGGTTTCCTTAGCATTTACTCATGTGTGATGAACACCAGCTACATTTTTGTTTAATGTTTTTATTTTATTCTGTGTCCTCTACATATACAGCCACATCTCTGTTGTCAGTCTTTCGTTTCAGACTCTAAGAGGAGAGAATCTCCCATATTTGTTTCTCTGGGAAGAATTAGCAACACATAATGTGTTAATAATGATTTATAAAATGCATTTGCGTGGTAATACTTTATTTCATTCCATTAAGTAGGAAAATCTATTGATGCTGTTCATGTGCTTTGTTAAAATGGAGGACCAGCACTTGGTATCTACACAGCTCTCAGTATAGGCAGGATGCTATTTTAATGGCTTTGGAATCTCTGGAAAATAACCCAGGGTAATCACAGATTTTTATAGTCTGATGGGATCTCATTGATCACCTAGTCCAATTTTGTCATTTTAAATATGACGAAACCGAGACCCAGAAATGTGGAGCATCTTGTCCCACATAAAACTGCACTGTGCCTGCTTAGTGCACAGCCTGATGGTATCTATGGAAATATTGTATATTAGGACATAAATTGCTTTGAGTCGATTTTTTATATGTTCTTTAGTTTATAGTAGGATGTGTATTCCAGAGAAGGCCCTGTGTTGATCAAGGAGTTTCAGAGAAAACACAATGACCAAGCATCATTTTTCAGTTGCGCAGCGTGCTTAGGAGAGATCTGGGGTTGCGTGTGTGAGTCGTTTGTGGGTGTGGCAGAAATAGTTCATTGTACACTACCCTGGCATTTAGTTTTCTGATTTGGGTGAATCTGGTTTCTTATAAGAGGTAACCATTGTGATACCATTGTCTTCTTCATTTAACACCAGTTCTGTGACCTTCCATTGGAAACCTTTATTAACCTTTGTGTATCCGATTCCTTCTCTGGGATTGTGATTCTAAACGGATCACCCAGAGAGCAAGTGAATTGATTAAAAATTTAAAAGTGCTTTGAGAAATCGGAACCAGAGCCTGTCTGAGGCTAGGGTATGAATAAGTAGATGGCAGCTCACTCTTCCTGGACTTTTATTGCTTCTGAAGTTTTGATATCTCTTAATTGTGTTTTTTTTAATAGCCAGGTCTAGGGGTGCCTATGTGGCTCAGTTGGTTACGCTTCTGACTTAGGCTCAGGTCATGATCTCACTGTTCGTGAGTTTAAGCCCCCCAGCAGGCTCTGTGCTGACATCTCAGAGCCTGGAGCCTACTTCGGATTCTGTGTCTCCCTCCCTCTCTGCCCCTCCCCTGCTCATGCTCTGTCTCTCTCTCTCAAAATAAATAAACATTAAAAAAATCTTTAAAAAAATAGCCAGGTCTAGTATGATTTTAAAAATTGTATGTAAGAGTGGTTAAGAATGTGGGGCATGGATTTCTCTCTCTCGCAATTAGATGGAGAAAACTGTTGAATTGAAGCCTAAAATCACTTTCTAAGGCCAGTACCAGAGTGATAAACTTACCTTAAGACATAATATTTTATTTTTACAAATAACTTTGGTTTCAAAAATTCATTCATAATCCTGCTTATCATCTAATTTAAAAATTAAATGTTCAAGAAATTGGGAGGGGGGCAGTGCAATGCAGAGTTGGAAGGTTTCTGAAATAATATGTCATAGGAATAACTTATTCTTAAGGCTTTTGTCAATTCAATAAGTTTTTTCATTCTCTGTGCCCATTTCTGTATGGAAGGTTACATGTTGCTGGTCAAAATAGGAGCTTTCTTGATTTTCCTCCCTCTATTTTTGTAGGTAAAATAATTTTGCTATTGTTACTAAATGAATAGTGAGAATCTAAAGAAATAAAGGCTACTTTCTGGCAATCACATTTAATTTCATATTTTGTTCAACCACATTTCATCTTTGGAGAAGGGAGCTAGAATGTGTAGAACCAGAGAAAGTCTCATAAAAGAAGAAGAAACCCAGGGATGCCAGAGTGGTTCAGTAGGTTAACTGTCCGACTTCAGCTCAGGTCATGATCTTGCAGTTCAGTTCATGAGTTTGAGCCCCAAACTGGGTTCTCTGCTGTCAGCAGGGAACCCTCTTGGGTCATCTGCCCCCCTCTCTCTATCTCTGCCCCTTACCCACTTGTACCTTCTTTCTCTCTCTCTCAAAAGTAAATGGACATTAAATATTAAAAAAAAAAAAAAAGGAAAAGAAACCCACTACCTTGAGTAGAAGAAGCTGCTTCTGAAACTAAAAATGTCTATTTGAAATGTTTAAAGTAAAAGATCCTAAACGTTGTCATTTTGTGTTAGACTAGTTCTAGAAGAAAGATAAATTATATAGCTTAGATCATTACATTAGTAAGCTAGCTTACTAACAAGCTTATCAACTTTACTTTAAAAAGAAAGTTTATTATGACTTACAGTTATGTTATTTTAAACATATTTAGTTAACTTCTTAATGTTAAGTGTTTAAGAGCAATTTATTACTCTTGAAATTCTAGAAGCTTCTAAAATTTTCAATATCACCAAAAATTAATGTAATTTAAGTTGATAGTTAATTAGATATTTTGCATATACTAATTCCTGACTTACACTTTTTGGCAAAGTATAGGTTTGGAATTACTGCATGATATCCTTTTATCTAACATATCATAGAAAGGAGCAACCTCTCCTGAATTCAGCATAGTGTTTTTGTTAATTAGAACCTTGTTGCCTCTCTAGTTATCCCACATATTGAATATACTGATTATAATAGCCAAGATGATGCTTAGGTGCTTATAGTAGAAAAGCCCCAAGTGATAGTGACTAAAACAAGATAGAAGTTTGTTCTTCTCTCAATAAAAGTAGTTCAGGGCAGCAGTCTAAGACAGATACAGTAGCTTCTTGTTATCCTGTGGGATCCATGTTCCTACCACCTTGCTCTATCATCCTCTACTGCCATACCCAAATGCATCTCCTGGTCAGAGACAAAAACTGGAACTCTAGTCATCAAGTCCACATTATAGGCTAGAAGCAGGGGGAGAAACAGAAGGGCAGAAAGGAGGCCCCTCCTAAATTAAGTCAGCTCCTTTTAAGCAGCTCTCCCACACATTCATTTACACCTCATTGGTCAGAACTTAGCCACATGGCCATACCTAGCTGTGATGGAGATAGGGAATGTAGTTGTAAATTCTTGGCAGGAATATGCACAGCTGAAAAGCAGGATTTTATTAGTAAGGAATGAGGAGACGATGGATGGTGGGGTAGGCAATACCACATGGTTTTGT
The DNA here is from genome assembly GCF_007474595.2 of Lynx canadensis. Classification (NCBI taxonomy): domain Eukaryota; kingdom Metazoa; phylum Chordata; class Mammalia; order Carnivora; family Felidae; genus Lynx; species Lynx canadensis. The sequence goes on from NC_044308.2 coordinate 81,921,332, forward strand.
GTTCCTATTATATGCTGGGTCTTGGAGCTACTATGTAGAAACTCACAACACCTCCTTCTGTTTTTGCCATGAGCTATGGTTTCTTAATTTAGAAATCTGGCTTAATTTAGAAATCCTGTTTCTTCTGCGAAGTATGATTTCTTTATTTGGCAATCTTGTCTGACTCTTGCTTTCTTCTTTCCTCTTGCCTTTCAGCTGTTTTGGAAAGAAGTAAGGTTTAGACTTCTCCATGTTAACCATGAGCGTGACACTTTCCCCTCTGAGGTCTCAGGACCTGGATCCCATGGCTACTGATGCTTCACCCATGGCCATCAACTTGACGCCCACTGTGGAGCAGGGTGAGGGAGAAGAGGCAATGAAGGATATGGATTCTGACCAGCAGTATGAAAAGCCACCCCCATTGCATACAGGGGCTGACTGGAAGATTGTCCTCCATTTACCTGAAATTGAGACCTGGCTCCGGATGACCTCAGAGAGGGTCCGTGACCTAACCTATTCAGTCCAGCAGGACTCAGACAGCAAGCATGTGGATGTGCATCTAGTTCAACTAAAGGTAAGGAAGGTCTCTGGACTTAGGTCCGTTCTAGACAGAAGTCTGAAAAAGGCTGTAGCACCTGGCGCCTGAGTTCTATAACTTGCAATGAGGAAATTTCCAGGAAGAAAAATAAAATACCAGGTTCGATACACATGGGCAGAACTCATTCTTGCCTGATTTCAATTCACGGTTTGGCTATCTGGAACCAAACTGATCTTAGGGGGTAATGCAGACAGGGGGGAAAAGAGGAGGGCATTTTGGTGCAGTGTCATAGAAATCAATTATGAAGAATAAAAGTATTTTAAAAGGTTTAATAAGCCTCTCACAGGTAAAACATCAAACTGAGCTGTGATTGTGAGTATGTGTATGTGATTATTATCTTACATTGCAGTTGATGCCACCTTTGTGGCATACAGTGAGTTCTGGCATGATGGGGAAGGGTAGTGTTTGCCTTTTAGAATGAGTCCTTTCATCCAGGTACAATGTGTCATGAGGAACAAAGGTGCTTTTATAACAACTCACTCAATGTTCAGATGTTAAAAAAATGTCTGTGGATTCTAGAGCCCTTGAAAAGCCTGATGTTTGTTAATCATGAAATGGAGGTGCTAGTAAAGAGTGTTATTAATAGAGATTCTGGCCTAGGGACCCCACAGTACAGTGGATCTTGTCCTGTCATAGCCACTTATCTCATCCAGGTCCCTGAGGCAGACACACGCTCAGGTTAATGACCAGCAAAGCAAGGCAGTTTTGTCATCAATCAGGGCATTGACCCCAAATCCTAATGTAAATTTCTAGTTAGTTAGATGAGATCTTAAGGAGAATTTTTTTTACCTAAGCGAATTCATCCCAAATGGTCTGAAACCAAAGACCAAACAGATTCCTGGATCTTAACACTTAAATGGTTTATAGGCTGCAGCCATCAGTGTGAGAAGAGAAGGTGGGTAGTTAAGGTAAGAGAACATGTGCCCCAAAGTCTAGAGCAGAGCTGGCTCAGCCTTTAGGCTGGGTCAATAGATCCTGAGCCCATCTTCCACATTAGGGAGAGTCCCAGAGAGGGAAGGATGGAACTGGGGGAGAAAGAGAGAAAACAAAAGAAGCCAGAATAGCAAGGTGGCTAGCTGGGCTTCTCCCAGGTTGAGTAGGCTTGGGTGGTTGTCTTTCCACAGGTTTTTGGGAATGAGAAAGTGCAAAAAGGATAATAGAGAGAAGGCTAGGAACTAGTTTCAGTGTAAGCCTGCCTGTTTCCCCACTGTGTCCATAGGGAATGATTTGTCTCAGTCTTTGAAATATGGTTCCTTTAATCAAAGGAGCAGCTCTCCTTGAGGCTGGAGTGAAATGGAAGTCAGGGGCTTCACCTCATTCCTCCTCTCCTCTGTTGCCTCTAATGCTGCACTTACATGAGACTCCTGTAAGTAAATACGGGGTTGGGGTTGTAAGGCAAGTTGACTGTTGCTCCGCCCAAATCTTGCAGATTTACACAGAAAAGATGGTGAAAGATTAAAGGAGAATGGGGGAAATGGAAATATCTTGAGATGACTCCACTAAAAATGCTGCTAAGGGCTCCTAAAAACATCAATGAGTCAGTTAAATTCATTTAATTACAACACATAATACTTACATAAAAATTTAAATCTTAATTTCATGCAGGAATGTAAAGTTTTTATATAATCAGCCAGGGTTAGGGTTAGTGTTTGAGAAATCACCTCTAGGGTGATTTGCTTGTCTTTTTCTCATTGGAACTGTCACCTTCTCACTTTAGTCAAAAAGCATGTAACAACCTGCCTCCACCCAGCTCTGTCCCAAGGTGTGGTCTGTCTCCTCTGCTGAAAAAGGAGCCCCAAAAGAGCAGGAATTCAACATAGTAATCACAGAGTAGTTAATCAAAGACTGTTAAAGGGATGAATTGACATTGTCTTATATTAATTTAATTTTAGGGTTTCTATCACTACTTTTTTTTATACTTGTCTCATCAAGTGACTTAACCAACATTTTCTGTTATGTTCTCAAATATTCTGTAATAATAGAGCCCTTCCACATTGAGCCCAAAGTCAACAAACTCTGGTCAGTGAACTGAGACTTAATCTACACAAGTCTCCTAATCTCACATATGGTTAAATTTTCCCTTTATTTGTGTAATATTTCTTTATTCAACCAAGTAAGCACTTTGATGCATTTAAAACAATTTTAAATACATGTCAATTTCTCAGATTCCCACATTGATCCACAGAATAAAGGGGCAACTTGGACATAATGTTTTATATGTGAAAGCACAACAAAACAACCTTGTGGGAGCAGCTCTCAAGTAAGGGATATGGCAAAGCAGAGGGGCAGACCCAGCCTGGGCAAGACCAGCCATCTGCTATGGGATGTCCCATTTTGGCTCTTACTGCCTTGGTGAATAATTCATTTTTTTAATTTACCATGAAAAATAACCATCCCAAGGATAGTAATGCCATGGCTTTAAGGACCATCTAGGCACAGATAATTTCTAGATTTATATATCTATCCTAATGTTCTCCCAGGAACCCCATCTGCCTAACTGACATCTCTAATTGTATCTTTAAGTGAGAATCTCAAACCAGATATGACCATTGAAAAGCTCTTAATCCGTCCTACCCCCATGTCTTTCCAATTTCAGTGGAAGGCACCACACATTGCAAAGCCCAAGTGTGACTCTCCATCCCACCCATCTGTCTTATCAACAAGTCCTGTGGATCCGTCTCCAAAATATGACTTAAAGCCATTCACTTTTCCACAACACTACTGTTGTCTCCCTAGACAAGCCACAAGACTGCTTGCCTGGGCCACTTGTAGAGTCTCCTCTACCACCTGCAGTTTATTCTCCACACAGTAGCCAATGGAATCTTTTAAAAATGTAAATCAGGTCATGTTTTTCCCTTGCTTCCTATTGGCTTCTAATAAATCCGAAATCTCTTCCTGTGGCTCTGCACCTGTTTGGTTCTCTGGCCATTTCTCCTGTTACTTTCTCCTTGTTCATAAAGCTCCAGGCACATTGAAATTCCAAAGGAATGTTAGGCTTTTTTTAAGTTAGACATCTGGCTTCAGAACTTTTCCTGTTGCCTCTGCCTAGAAACTTTCTTCCTCTGTCTTTGCCTGGTAGAGTCTGGATTCTCATCAAGCAGTCAGGCAGAGGCGCAGCCAAGTTCTAACATCTGGAGGTGCAAGCCTAGGAGAGAGTTAGGCAGGGGTTGGGGTGAGGTGGGGCCTGCACTGTGTTTGATGAAGGGCAAGCACAAAAAAAGGCACTACCCTTACCTAGCTTGTTTTTGTGCCTCACACTCCCTTTCAACATTGCTTGCTCTATGTCTTGTTACCATGGTCTTCTCTGCCATTGTGTGGATGTCTAACTTAAAAAATCAGTTGAAAAGTGCTTTTGGAAAATGCTCAGGATAGGCTCAGCCTATGGTTTGTTTGCTTTGTTTGGTTTTTTAGATTCCATATATAAGTGAAATCATATGGTATTTTTCTTTCTTTATCTGACTTATTTCACTTAACATAATGTTCTCTAGCTCCACCCATGTTGCCACAAATGGTAAGATTTCATTCTCTTTTATGGCTGAGTAATATTTCATTTTGTGTATATACTGCAGCTTCTTTACCCATTCATCTATTGATGGGCACTTGGGTTGCTTCCATATCTTGGCTATTGTAAACAATGCTGCAATAAAAATAGGGATGTATATATATTTTGAATTAGTGTTTTGTTTTCTTTGTGTATATACCCAGTAGTGGAATTACTGGATTGTATGACATTTCTATTTTTAATTTTTTGAGGAAACTTCATACTGTTTTCCATAGTGATTGCACCAATTATATTCCCACCATCAGTGCATAAGTTTCCTTTTATCCTTACCAATGCTTGTTATTTTTTGTGTTTTTGATTTTAGCCATTCTGACAGATATAAGGTGATATCTCATTGTGGTTTTGATTTGTATTTCCCTGATGGTTTGTGATGTTGAACATCTTTTCATGTGGCTGTTGGCTATCTGTGTATCTTCTTTGGAAAAATCTGTATTCAGGTCCTCTGCCCATTTTTTAATTGGATTATTATTTTTATTATTATTTTGATGTTGAGTGGTATATGTTATTTATATATTTTGGATATTAACCCCTTATCAGATATATCATTTGCAAATATTTTCTCCCATTTAATACATTGCCTGTTTGTTTTGTTGATGGTTTCCTTTGATGTGCAAAAGCTTGTATTTTGGTGTAGTCCAAATATTTCAATTTTGTTTTTGTTTCCCTTGCCTGAGGAGACATATCCGTAAATATGTTGCTAAGGCCAATGTGCAAGAGATTACTGCCTATGTTTTATTTTAGGAGTTTTATGGTTTCAAGTCTCACATTTAGGTTATTAATCCATTTTGAATCTATTTATTTATTGCTTTAATTTTTATTTATTTATTGTTTATTTTTATTTTATTTAAAATTTTAGTTAGTGACCATATAGTGTAGTATTGGTTTCAGGAGTAGGATTCAGTGATTCATCACTTATGTATAACACCCAGTGCTCATCACAAGTGCCTTCCTTAGTACCCATCACCTGTCTTTTGTATATGGTGTAAGAAAGTGGTCCAGTTTTATCTTTTTGCATATAGCTGTTCAGTTTTCCCAACACCATTTGTTGAAGAGACTGTCTTTTTCCCATTGTATAATCTTGCCTCCTTAGTTATAGATTATTGACCATATAAGCGTGGGTACATTTCTTGTCTCTCTAGTGTGTTCCATTGATTTATGTGTCTATTTTTGTGCCAGAACCATACTGTTTTTATTACTACAGCTTTGTAGTATATCCTGAAGTATGGCATTGTGATTCCTCCAACCATATTCTTCTTTCTCAAGGTTGTTTTGACTATTCAGGATCTTTTGTGGTTCAATACAAATTTTAGGATTATTGTTCTAATTCTGTAAAAAGTAATATTGGTATTTTGACAGCAATTATACTGAATCTATAGATTGCTTTAGGTAATAAGGACATTTTAATGTTAATATATAATGTTATTATATATTAAATGTCACTTTCTCAAGGAAGCCATTCCTGACCCCTATTCTAAAACATCCATCTTCTTTCCCAGCAATTATCTAGTCCATTATTCAGCTTATTTATTTATTTAGTAACAATCACTAGCTGCAATTATCTTATTTATTTGTTTACTTATTTGCATTAGCCCCAACGACCTCAAATGTCTAATTCTCCACTTTATCCCTGTTGCCTACGACAAGAGCCAAGCACTTGAGGGGGGCTCAGTTCACATTTGTGGTTGAGTCCAAGTTTGTATGGTTAGTGCCTTCTCTCCCCATAGATAGGCTTGCCCTGGAAGTTCACACAAGGAAGGCTGTTTGTCAGGGGTTGAATTAGGACGGAGGCATTGGATGAATCAAGGCCCAAGTACATTTGGGGTATTACTTTCTCATCATAGAGAATCTGAGTGGCTCAGAAGTCTTGGTGATCGTTCCTAAGAAAGTCTGCATGGAAGAGTCTAGGTGGCTTCTTTCTGTAAGTAACTATGCCTCGTCCTTCTCCCCCTCCTCACTTTTCTGTTTGACTCCTTCTTTGGTAATGATTTTAGTCAATAAGCATATGCTTAGGTCTTTTGGACTCAAATCCACTCTTTTTCTTTAAAGGTAATTTTGCTTATCTTTTGGTCATTATGTTGATCTCAAAGTTTATTTATCAGAAACTGTATTTATATCAACCTTACTTCCAAGTTCTTAGGGGAAGTTTTATTGTAACCCCCAGGATGAACTACAAAGCACTATTATGAGGTTCCCATGTTGGCAGGTGGAGAAGTGATTGTTTTAGAGAGTGAATAAAAACATCTAACCTTAAGACTAAAATATGGAAACAATGCAATATATTATACTGTGTAGTTTTCCCATTATTTTTAAGCTGAAAATATAATCCACATATCTTATTTCTTAGCTTCCAGATATTCTTTAGTTAAGAAGTATGAGAAACCAACTGAACCATTTTTAGAAACTTTCCCCTCTCCTCCCTCTCCTCTTTTGGATTCTGAGGCTGTGCTGTGTAGGAAAACCAGACTAAGAACCTCACAAGATTTTGACTTTAACTGAGACTTCTTGTCTGGATGAATGTATTTGGGTGCTAAACAGGCAAATTCGGCACCCCTGCTTCCTGATTAACAGTCTTCTTAGAGAAAATATTATTTGTATTCCTGGAAACATGACAGGGAAGAGACAAAGCTTAGACTAGCTAGCATAGGCTAAATTATGTGCCTACATGACAAATAGAAATCTTGACGTGACATAGCTGGAATCAGCTCCTCCAAACAACCTACTTTAGATAAATTGTGCTCTCAGCCACCTCCAAATGAAGTTTGTGTCTGTTTCTTGGATTTGGGCCTGGTTCTCAAAGTTAGAACATTAAACAGAGACTCTGTTTACAAGATGTTCTGACTGGGCTGTATCCAGACTGAGATGTGCCTGATATCTGGAGTTGAGCCAGATACCCAGTGACTCACGTGGGGTCTGGAGGGCTTGCTGGAAAAAAAAAGCTTGAATTCTCTCTGTAGCTGAAGTTGGCACATCAGATGGGCCTGATGGACTGAAAGTGATGGAGGTCCTAGGATGAGGGAGCTCTTAGGAGAGAATTCACCCTCATCATGGGGCCAGGGGTCTGTCCTAGTGCAGGAGGGAGCATAGGGAGGGGGGTGGTAGTTTGTGGTAAAGTGTGTTTCTGACTCTTGGATCCATCCTGAGCAGCCAGCCAGGCAGCGTGGGGACCCAGGGAAGGGAAGAGGTTGTGGAGGTGACTTGGAGGACCTGCGTCAGCTGACTCTCTGCCTGAAATTCTTCCCTCCTCTTGTACAGCAGGTGTAGAGGAAGGAGTGTTCTCTTTCTCCCACTACTGGAGCATAATTAGCTGAAGTCTGCTGGAGGTGGCAGAGGTTGTTTCAGAGTGGCAGCTGTGAAGTGCTGGGTCTGCTGGCCATGACTGAGCAGCAGCCAGGGTTGATTCTTGGGCACATCTAAAATATGCCCTAGGATTCTCAGAAATTCTTCATAAAGGGAACCCTGAATGAAACTAAAGTTCTGACATTAACAGTTTGGAGCTTGAAGGATTCTGATCTTAATGTTAATATGACCAACTTGAAATGTACGTTAAAATGGCAATCCCAAAAGCATATTCCAAATTCCAGGAAACTAGAAAATAGAGCTGAGTTTTCTGTTGGTAGGTATAAAGATATTACTTTGTTTTGACTTCCCCAAGCCCAGATTTGTGGCTGGAATTTCTTATATGGTTGATGTGAATTCCTCGGAGGGTATTTTCCCAGGAAAGTTGGATGTTCATTGTCTAGTGTTTTGGGAGTGTGGCTTCAGAATGGTGCTTATCAGTGGACAAGTTTTTCCTATGGTTAGTGCCTAGATTATGAAAAAGTGTTTGGTGTCATTGACCAATAAAAATGGATGAAATAAAAAGAGTGTTTAATGTTTGAAAAGCTAAGTTTCGATATTCGGGACACCCGATTATGTGGAAAATTCATCTCAATCTTGGAATAAATATCTCCCCACTTCCCTGCTCACACATCCAATGCTAGAAAACTGTCTGTGTGTTAAATAAATACTTTTTGATTGTTGACTGGTTAATATATTTTCATCATGATTTGGGAGATGATCTAAAAGTCTCAGATCTAGCACATGTTTCCTACTACAAGTCAGTATTCTTGGTTAAGATTTAGGAAGGGCAACATGGAAAAATTAACATTGGTAGCTTCTGACACATACTACTATGGAAAATTTTCGAGTATATATGAGCCTTACTCACATACACTAATGTATTTAGAGCTCAGGATGGGAACATTAATTGTCAAGGTGGCCCAATAAGTCTACCGGATTTCCTAGCTGTGTAATTAAAAAAAAATTTTTTTTTAGTATTTATTTTTGAGAGAGAAAGAGACAGAGCACGAGCAAGGGAGGAGCAGAGAGAGAGGGAGACACAGAATCTGAGGCAGGCTCCTGGCTCTGAGCTGTCAGCACAGAGCTTGACAAGAGGCTCAAACTCACGAACCGTGAGATCATGACCTGAGCCAATGTCGGACGCTTAACTGATTGAGCCACCCAGGCGACCCCCAGCTGCATGATTTTTAATTAGCAATAGTAGCATGGAAAATGAGGATTATTATAGACTTCATAATTTGAAAGAAACCATTAAAACAGAGTTTAGAGAGAGGTAATAAATACCATAAAAGGATTTGAAAGTGAGACCAGTGAGAAACGTCTGAAAAAACACATTATTTTGATTAGAGAAGTCTTACTGGGATTTGTTACTTAAAAAAAAGGGGGGTTTAAAATACTGTTGGTATGGTACAGTCTTCCAGTTATGGAATGAATAAGTCATGGGAATGAAAGGTACAGCATAGGGAATATAGTCAATGGTATTATAATAGCATCACATGGTAACAGATGGTAGCTACACTCATGATAAGCATAGCATAACACAGAGAGATGCTGAATCACTGTTTCATACACTTGAAACTAATGTCGCATTGTATGTCAACTATACTTCAATTAAAAAAATAAAATAAAATAATTCCAGGATGAACTATCACTGAGCAACACTACTTATCAGCTTTTACTTATCACCTAACTCAGGGGATTAGGTGTTTGTAGGACCAGTGCACCAGAGGCAAGATATTAGTTAACTGTCTTTCCTTGCCTAGAGAGTTTTCAGTTGAGTAGCATTCACTGAATGGCTGATATGAACCAGGAGTTTTTACTTACAATATTTTATTTAATCCCTACCATAATCCCCTATCATGTATGAAGAAGTTGAGTCTTAGAAAGGTTAGAAGCTGATCAGCTTGGGAATCAAACCATGCTCAAGAAAAGCCAAACCATACTCAAAAAGATTCTTAAGTTGAATATTCTTTCTACTTTAGTGCAGTGGTCTCACACCCTTCTACATTGTGAGAAATTTTGGTGGCTATAAAGTATAGGGCAATAAGTTCTGGCTTTCTTGTATTAGATGTTTAAGATGAATGGATTTGAGAGTGGGGGCTCATTGTTTTTCTTCTTCTTCTTCTTCTTCTTCTTCTTCTTCTTCTTCTTCTTCTTCTTCTTTTTAATTAAGAAGAAGATCTAAACTATGGGTATTTTAATTCATCACCAGCAGGAATGTGAGGGTTTTGAAGTGGGATGTAAATGAAATCCTGGGGTCCCTTTGAGTTAGGGGTGTTCACAGCTACCTAGAACTAGGGAGAGAACTTGTTTCTTTTGTTTCTTTTCATTATTTGCTGCTACTTTTCCCACTTTGTCCCCTTCAAAATGTTATATCCCAAAGAGGGAAACATGTGATCTAACTAAAGTGAAATGATACCAAGCTGTGAATTACTAGTATTCTAACATGGACGTGGGTGGAACAAGCGATAGACATCTTTAATGAGAAATGTTAAGAAATCAATTGATTTCCAGGTATGGCATGCATAGAGACAGTGTTTCTTATCGTTGGCCGCACAGTAGAATCTCCTTGGAAGCTTAAAAAAAAAAACCAAACAAACCCATTTACCAGGCCATGCTCCAGACAGATACATTAGAATCTGGGTTTAGACCTAGGCATCAGTCATTTGAAAGACTTCTCAGGTGATTCCAGTACAAGCTAGAGCTGATGACCCTTGGAAGATGATTTTGAGCAAAGGGCTCTTGGATTCATTTCTCTTGATCAATGCATTTGATCCCTTTCCTCCCCCACACGCCACCCCCCCCCCCAAAAAAAAAAACAAAAACAAAACAACCAGAGATTCAGAGTAACTGGTTTAGGAGCAAAGACTCCTACATGACTTTTTTGAGGTCAAGTGACCTCATAAAGTCAGTAAAAACAGTGATAGGGAAAGGAATAAATCCATGCCAGATACCAGCCTGTATGTTTTAAAAGTATCAATGTTATTCTCTTAAAATTCTTATAAACAAAAGAAAAACCAAATCCAAATAGAGTAAATATTTCTCTCTCATTTAATTCATATAACTTTTTGAATTAGAAATTATTTTATAGGGAAGCCCAGGCACAGGGCTGCTCACCTATAGTTGTACAGGCTATGTATAAATGGCACCTTTTTTTTGAAGTTGTGCAGTCTACCACATGCACAGCTTTCCATGGCTGCCTTGTATAAGCAGGGGAGATTGCCTGAGCAAAGAGTGCTTTGAATATGAAAGACCGAAGGGCTTCTTTTCCCTGGAGCCAAGGAATGATGAATGACACATATTATTGAAGTTAGTGGAGACACATTTTGAAGGACCATAAATACTTTGAATGCCTCAGAGGAGTCTGGACTTGATCTAGTAGTCATAAAAACATCTACAAAGGAATAAATGGTAAAAACCTATGTCTTACAATGAGATTACGGGTATGTGCAGGGTGCTCTGGAAAGGGGAGAGATGTGACACAGCTATAAGATTGTTTGGTAAATGACAAAGGGTGGTGAAAGTGGGAAGCAAGAAAAAGTCCATCAGACCAGGTGGCTGATGCAAGCCCAGAGAGGCCACTTGGGAGTCAGAGGCGACTGGTACTCTGCCACTGAATTTGCCCTCATCAGGCTCAAATTGAACTGCTATGTCTATTGTCACTTTGTGTTAGGGCTGAGGGCTGTATTTCTTTGTATTAATGTGAATAGAATAGAAAGGAACAGAATAGAAATCTCTCTGGTGTTCGTTTTAGCAGTGTGACTGTTATTAGTGGGCTTTTTAGAGTAGCTGCTTCCATTGTTCTATGATAACTTAATGCACCAATTTTCTTCATTATTTGAATGCAGCAAATCTGCCAAATACATCATTAAATGGAAAAGGAATATATGAAATGAAAGTGAAAAGTGATCTGTTCCTCTCCTGAGGAAGAGGGAATGAGTATAATAGCTGCTAGAGAATTGGTTCACAAGGAGGGAAACTGACCTTGGGCAAATTATGAAGAAAGTCTTCAGGGATGCCTGGGTGGTTCAGTCAGTTAAGCATCCCACTCTTGATTTTGGTTCAGGTCACTATCTCACAATTTGTGAGTTCGAGCCCCGCATGGAGCTCCACACTGACAGTGCGGAGCCTGCTTGGGATTCTGTCTGTTTCTCTCTCTACCCCTCCCATGCTCGCTCTCTCTCTCTCTCTCTCTCTCTCTCTCAAAATAAATAAACATTTTAAAAGATCTTATATAAAAAAAGAAAGTCTTCAGTGCTTTCTTGCAGTTTCCTCTCTTCTAGAAACCGAATTTCTGTCAAAAGACCCTGTAAAGTAATTCAAACTACAGTGTTAACAGTGGCTGCAGCTCAAACTTTTTCTTTTTCAGTGGGAATATTATCACACTGGCCAAAGGCATCCACCTCTGTCTGTAATTGTGGGAGTCAGGCGTTAATGACAAGGTGGAGACAGAGTTCTTCAAATAACACCACATAGGAGACTGCCTCCTTTATGCATGGTCTATGCCCCCATCTTGGAAATAACTAGGAATTAAATGTTGTTTGAAAAAATACTATAGGGGTGCCTGGGTAGCTCAGTCTGTTAAATGTCCAACTCTTGATTTTGGTCCAGGTCATGATCTCACATCTCTTGAGTTTGAGCCCCACATTGGGCTCTTCACTGACAGCGCAGAGCCTGCTTGGGATTCTCTCTCTCCCTTTCTCTCTGGGCTTCCCTTGCTTGCATTTGTGTGCAGTCTCTCTCAAAATAAATAAACTTAAAAAAAAAAAGAAAAAGTATTTTAACTGCAATGTTTACCTGCCTTAGCTTTCAGGTGCCCTCCTAGATAAAGTCCAAATGCCTGGGCATGGCTCATAAGTTCCTTCACAGTCTGGACCCAGCTGGCCCACTGTGTCTTCTGACATTTCCTTTCCTGCACCTCTAAAAAGTTAAGCCCTTTTAGAAATCCATGTCTTGGAACATGGTTTCTCTTTCCCTGGGAAATCACCTCACTCTTTACCCCAAACTTCTGTCTCTATGAAAATAGCTACACATCCTTTGAATTGCAGCTGAAATATTATCTGGGGTGAAGGCATTTTGAAGGTCAATTTGGTCACTCCTTCTGTACTTTCTCCCCTTATTTTCATATGGTATCCACTGTAGCATGGTGGTAGACACAGCCTTCAATCTGAGTTATTAATACTCTAGCCATTATGAGGAATCCTATTTTCTCTTCTTGTCCAAGCTTGATATACAGCTTATGTTAGCATAAAATGTATTTCCTTTGAATGTTTGGTTCATTGAATGCAAATTGATATACTTAGACCTGTCAATAATTAGCAGGTGTTATGAAGGGAGAGTTAGTTTCCATATCTCTGTTGGAAATCTGAGGGCATGCATGTTTGCATTTCATTTGACCTTTGACAGAACATCCCGGACACTTTGCACTTTAGGGATATGACTTGGGGGGAAGACCCTTACCTCAAAACTCTATTTGCAATTCTAAAAATCATGTGTCAATGAACATTTAAAGGTAAATCATGTTGGTAATAAAAGCTTGATGTCATTAAAGAATAGTTCCTGTAAGGAGACATTCAAAGTTGAGGTATCTTCAATTCTTTTTTTTTTTTTTTTGTACTATATTTTGTAGACAAATGTAGGATTTGTATAAGTGGGTGATTTTGTCATTATCATGGCAAAAACTATTAAACAGCATGTAGATTTGATTTGCTGGGTTCTTCTTTAAATATGTGAACTCTAGTAGTTTTCCCTGGGGTGTATATTATCTATCTGTTGGATTCTGGTCTTCTACAATAAGTAATGAGCTAGATAAACCAAAAGGAATCTAACCTCTGCATAATTAATACAGTAGCTGACATTATTTTATGTGCATATGATTACATGCTTTCCTTTTCATTTTTTCTCTTTTCTGCTTCTTGTGATCTATATGTATCTCTTCTTTATTAGTTATAAACGTGAGGTGTCTATATTTCTCTAAATAGTATTTCTTTTTAAACTTTTATAAATTAAGTTGTAGATAATGTAGAATGTATTCAGTTAGAAAAACCAGTGAATTTTCATGTCAGAACTGGTGGACATTTGTTTTGTTACTGTTGTTTGTTTCAGGTTTTAAAGTTACTGGGCTTAGTTTTTCCTACAGATCTACACACAATTATAATTTTTGTCTCCCACAGGACCATAAATAAGAATAAATATTTCATAACTGTTTAACATGGTTATTCTAAACTTCAGCACATCTTTTAAAATGCAATTCCATAAATGTGTTGCAGGTTTCCAGAACAAATTTACTGATGCTTAAAGCACAAGATTTTATAAAGACTATGCATTTAATAAAATTTTATGATCTCTGCTTTTATTTTAAAAAGCAAATGTAGTCTATTTTATTTCTCATCAAATTTAAGTTCTTTCATTTCCTTTGGTCTGTTATTGATAGTTTTGTAGATTTTTTAGCCAAAGATGGAAAAAAAATGTAAATCATTGTGTTTCCCTTATATCATGATGCCAGCTGGACAGTGCAGCACCAATTCTAGATTCACAGCTACTCTCATCCACATCAAACTTATATTCAGTGATCTAAGGCCTAGCACACAACTCTTCTCTCCACTATAAAGCCCTTCTGGTGCTCTCAGCCTGTGCTGCTCAGCCCCTATTCTCTTGATCCATAATTTAGGGCCAGAGTTTGCTATCTTGCATTCTTATTTGTTTTTTCACATGTTGTTTTCTTTTCTTTCTTTTTTTTTAAGTTTATTTATTTATTTGGAGAGAGAGGGAGGGACAGAGAGAGAGAATCCCAAGCAGGCTCTGTGCCATTAGCACAGAGCCCAAAGGGGGGCTTGATCCCATGAACCATGAGATCATGACCTGAGTGAAAATCGAGAGCTTGATGCTCAACTGATTGAGCCACCCAGGTGCCCCTCATATGTTGTTTTCTAATTTACTCAAAGAAATCTAGAAGTTTTTTAAGGGAAATTTCTCCCATTTCTTTTGTCTAAAATTGTGAACATTTTTGGTCAGCCAGTTGACTAAATCCTCACATTATCCTTTTTAACTTTCCTTTCTGCTCTACATGCAATTAGCATGCCAGGGAAACCATAACTTCCCAAGGATATTTCAGTGAAATAATAAAATATGTTCATAAGCATTTTTAAATTAGTATAATTGTTCACAGAAATTTTGGGGTTAGGGCTTGGTTGAAACAAACAGAATTTTGTTGGAATTAACTCAGGACAAAATTTGACATTTTTCTTAATAAGAATGGAGTGATGAAGTAACCTTAATTAAGTTCCTTCAAAGACAAGAAACTCCAGTTAATATAACCCAAAGTTTGGGCCACATTAAATCTCTGAGTCCTATGCAAGCCTTTTATCAGTTCAGTTCTAATAAATCTCCAGTGTAACACATATTCACGTTTGAGAGGAAGTGGAATTATGAATCTCTCCATCTTGGGCTACTTGTCCAAGCTTAATATACAGCTTAATATTCATTTCCATCCATTCGCCGTCCAAATGAGAGCTGGTATGGAAATGTGCTCCCTCACGACATTCACTTGAATACCTCCTGTAGCGGGAGTTTTGGTTTCAAAGGTTAAAACAGGTGCACTGACATAAATCAGTCACACATCTACCCACACCCTGCTTTTCCTGTAGTAAGGAGAGCAAAGGGGGAGGAACTAGAAATGAAATGCACTGACATCTTGATTAATGATGCCTAGAACCAAAGGTCCTCTCGCAAGGGAGGCAAAATGTCTATAAATCAGGTGAGGCTGAATGGCTTCTGTTTGTAGTTGGATAACAGTGGTACCTCAATGGCAGCTTCTCTTTGTTTTCAACCTCCTGGAGTAGAACCAAATCCAGTGTCCACGTTCTGACACTAACCTTATGATGCGGCAGTGCTCCCCTGTTCTGGGCTTCCTCATTTGTAAAAAGAGGTAACTACAGGGCTCCTTCCAGTCCTAACATTTTGCAGAATCACCAGGCACACTCTGAGCAAGCTGTAAATCCTGCAAGTCTGTGGCTCTGCTCCCACAATCTCCTCTTTCTGTGTCTGGATCGGGACTCTTGTTTGCTCTTGAAGTTCCTCAAGTCCTTTACTCTGCTAGTAACAATACTAGCCAGTTACCTAGCATTTATGCTTTGCTTTCCTCAGAGTGGTTTGCCTCTCAGTTAATCCTTACAGTAGCACCTGGACCTCTGGTGCAGGACCTGAGGCACAGAGAGGTTAATTGACTTGCCTAAGGTCCTACAGCTAGAAAGTGGTCAAGTGGTAAAGCTAGGAATAGAAGCTGAGTCTTTATAATCCTAAAGTCTGTTAACCATTTGTAGATTAACATTTTCTTTGAAAATATGTTAAAACTATGAACTGTCTTCTCAAGACATTGCACACACATGCCCAAAATATTTTGCATACTATTTCAAGAGACCCTTTGAAACCCATTCGTGGGCACTCCAAGTTAACTCCTGTAGTATAATATATCATACTGCTCTTTCAATTCACTTTTTCTTTTTTTTTTTTTTTTAATTTTTTTTTCAACGTTTATTTATTTTTGGGACAGAGAGAGACAGAGCATGAACGGGGGAGGGGCAGAGAGAGAGGGAGACACAGAATCGGAAACAGGCTCCAGGCTCTGAGCCATCAGCCCAGAGCCTGACGCGGGGCTCGAACTCACGGACCGCGAGATCGTGACCTGGCTGAAGTCGGACGCTTAACCGACTGCTCCAGCCAGGCGCCCCAAATTCACTTTTTCTTGATTTCAGAATGGGGAGTTTCAGAGAGAGAAGGAGAGAGATGGAAAATGCATAATTCATTCCATAGTCTTATGTTCAGTGAAAATAGCCACCTGGATTCTCGTTTGCATTAGTTTTTTTCCACGTGCATGAATGTCAGGGGCTTTGGGGGAGGCTCCCATTCCCAGAAAGATAATGGAATAGCAGGGGAGATCTTCACCTTGAAAAATTTGCTTCCCAGCCTGCTCTTTCTCTGTCCTCACAAAGGCTTTCTTTCTATAATTATAGATAAAGCATTAAATATACATGTCATTGGGATAAATAATGTATTGGCTTACATTCACATCAAGAATACATACCAGAGCCTTTCTCAAAAAATGTTTTTTGGTGGAGGAGAGGGTTCTGGGCTTGTTTCTGGAGGAGAGGAGATGGAAGGGAGTGGCTTCAGACAGAGGCCTTGCTGGTGAGGGGAGTCTTTGAGTCATATAGCCTCAGGACTGCTAATGTAATTCAAGCAGAAGAAACTAGATTCTGAGCACATGGGGAGTAACTGCTAAGACAGTTGAAGGCATTCTGAAAACAGAGTTGAGACTGTCTTCTAGAGTTTACAGGGCAAATTGAGATACCCCAGTCCCTTTTCGTGATGGTGGCTCATTTAGTGCAAGCTGCCTCAGAGATTTCAGAAGCACATTGGAAACAATCAAAGCTTGTTGCCTCCTTCGTATCAACCAGCTTAATAATGCTGGAATGGAACTTTCTCAAATCAGTGACAATCCGTTGTCACCACTGCCCTCATGCCTCCTTCCTTCCTTCTGGCCCACTGCTCGGAGTGAGGCAGAGTGGAAAGCCCTTCGAATTTGGAGATGGTGGGCCTGGTTCTGATCTGGTCTCTGCTACCTACTGGAAGTGAGGTTCCAAGCAATTCAGTGATTTCTATGAGCCTTAATTTCCTTAACTATAAATATCTACCTCTGAAGGCTATTATAAAAATTAAGTAAGAACTTTCTTTGGAAGAACTTTGAAATCTCTCAGGTGGTACATAAATGTTAGTAGTTCTGGTTATGATTATTATTTCCCAGTCTAAACACTGCTGGCTGCATTTGTGACTGTGGCAGGGTGAATAGGCAAAGTATGTGTATGTAGATGTGCATTATGGTTGAAGGAATTATATACATTCCAATTATAATACACTCTTCTATAATTTGCTTTTTGCCATTAAAACACAATAAAATATAGCCTTAAGACCCACAAGGGGCAGGACAACTTTAATTTGATATTTTTAGTTAACAGAATGAAATAAAAAAACAAATTTGATTTTATATTATGCTAAAAAATGTTCTACAGTATATTAGCACACTTCCTTCCCAAATTGCAAGCTCATGGTACTGAACATACCTAAATCTTTTTCAGGATTAAAGGTATTGCAGCTTTTGAGGTTATCACTTGGAACATCATTTTTACAAAATAATGTAGATTTAGATGTAGTAAGTGATTTATGCCAAAGTTTTCTACTTCCTTCAATGTCCTTTTTCAGGGTTTGTTTTTCTTCTCCTAAAATGTGGAATATGGGGAGGATCCAGTTTTGGCCAATTATGTCTGTAAGAAGGCATCTTTAAATTCCATATACAGGGACAAAAAGCCTTCTATAAGAATATGTTTACTGTATCTTGTTGATAATAGCATAATGTTAAGAAAAACAGAAATGAGGAAAGGGATGATGTTTTATCTACCTCATAATCCAGTAGTGGAAAAAATAGTTCCCTCGGGGGAAAATGTTGCTTTAGATTTGCAAATAGATTGGAGTCTGGAAATACCTGTGAACAAACAAACATCCTTTCTTTAGCCTTTCGCTAGTTTGCATGATTATCTAAGACTAAATGTTATACTGGCTGGTATATTGCAATCCATTTTGATAACTAATATAGATCTAGATATATGAGAAAATAAGATATTTTGTTGCAGTAGTACATTTTGATGTAATCAATATTTGTAAGGAGAAAACATGAACTTCCTGATCAGTACAAATCCATTCAGTTAGTTGAATAATTTATCATCCTTTCAAAAAAAAAAAAAATCTGGCCTTACTTTCAATGCTCCAGCTTCTATTTTCTGCTTCTTTCCATTTATCACTCTTTTCTTTCTGGTCTATTCTGCATAACTAGCACAAAGGGCATAGCTTTCTTGGCATAAAAGCCTATTTATTTGCTAGTATGTAACTGGTATCTAGGAAACTTGCCAAATAAGCACAATCACGTTTAGGTGTGGAAAGCACACTGGTAAAACATAGACTGGGGTCTCATGCTGCAGACATAGCAGCTCCTTAGATAAACCTGTTGTTGAGTAATTTATTTCTGTGTCTTCTAGGCACAGGTGTGATGTTTAAACAAAACATTTTGTATTTTTTCTGATTATAAAGTAACACATAGTCATAAAATCAACATCAGTGTCTATAAAGCTGTCCAATATGGTAGCATGAACCACAATGGATATTTAAACTTAAATTCGTTAAAATTAAATAGAAGTAAAAAACAAACAAACAAACAAAAAAAAAACAAAAACAAAAAACAACTCAGTTCTTTAGCCTCACTAGCCACACTTTAAGTGTAGTTAGCAGCAACTGTATTTGATAGCAGCAGACTTTTCCATAATTGCAGAAATAGTATTGGACCTTGGATTGATGTTTGAACCTGTACTTTATTCACCTCTTTTCTTTAATTCAAGGATAAGTCGTGTCTGTATTTCCACTTAAGTAACTATAGCTGTATGCTATCACTTTTAATGCTGCATCATAATCCACTGCCTGGATGTGCCTTAATTTATTTGTCCAGTCTCCTATTGACGGTCATATAGCTTGCTTCTTTTTTTTCTCCATTATAAAAAGTGTTGTGTTTATTACCTTTGAGCATGTATCTTTTTGTAGTTGTCCAAAATATTTAAAATTTCAATTGCTTGGTTAAGGCTATTCACATTTTACGTTTTGGTACATATTGCAGAGCTGCCCTCCAGACACTGTATCCGTAAACATTCCCTCGGTTAATTGTGAGAGAAGCATTCATATCTACTGGAGCAAGTCACTTAACTTCTCTAAGTCACACTTAATTTTTCTATTCAAAATAATACCACTTGCCTCACTAGGTAGTTACTAGGAATGGAATAATATTTGTGAATACTTTAAACAAGTAAAAGGAAAAGTGTGTCTGTATGATATTCATATTATTAAAATATCTGTTGACTGTAAATATGGACACCAGGGACCCTTAATCCTCTGCAGTCTAGTTGAACACCCCAAATAAGGAATAAAGGTGGCAGTAGTGGTGGAGAGAACATGCCTTTGAACATTTCATCATGGGAATGGGACCCCTGGCCTCAGAAATATCATTTATTGCTGTACACATTATCAGTGTGAAGGTAGGATTTTCCATACAGAAACATTTACAGAAGTGGGATAATTTTTATTTTAATGTTAGAAGGGGGTGAAACCTAAGAGATCATCCAATCCTACTCGTCATTCTACAGATGAGAAAGGAGAGGCCCAGAGAAGTTAAATGAGTTCTTAGATTTACACAGTTGACAAGGGCAGGATCTAGGTTAGACCCCAGTCTTCTGATCCTCCAGCCAGAATCCTTTCCTCTACATTCTGCAGCTCTAAATGATGTAGGCAGGAGATGGCAGTGTCTTTGCTGTCTCTCAGATGAAGTTTAAGTCAGTCTTGCAATCCATTTTGATAACTAATATATATCTAGAAATTTATTCTTGAAATAAATGCTTGTATAGGCTAACTGGGCTATTTGAGAGTCAGGCTGCCAAATGCTTGTCAGCAATTTGAAATTCCTGTAGTGATAATAGAACTTTTCAGGCTCTGTGAGCCAAATTACGAATAAAACCTGTCCCATGAATGGCATCTAACTTAGTCAGCACTGCTTAGAAACAAATTGAGGAAGCTCTGAGTCCCTGTCTTTAGCTCATCTTTCGTACTCAACCTTGATACCTTAATTTACTTTATGACTTTACCTAAGAAACCATAAGTATGAGAGCTGCAAGTTATGTGGAGGATTTTGATCAGCCTGCAAAACCAACCATATGGCCAGTACCACCCCTCCCCCACCCACTCCACTGTCTGAACATGCCTTCAGAGTCCATTCCCTCAGTGTGTGTGCCTAGTTGTCTCCCTCAGGATTTCTCTTCTCACTGGCATTTTTTTTTGAATGTGCAATAACTGCTGGCAATAAATAACCTAGAGAAATTAAGGTTGGTGGCTGTCATCCTATTTGCATATGGGTCTTCTAAGGAAGAGAGTAAGAACTCTTAAATCTAGAAAGGGCAGACCACCTTCAGTGAGTTGTGTGCTGAATTGCAACTCAGTGACAGTGCTAGTCCTTCTTCAGGAGCCAAAGACTCACACGTTTTCCATGCAAAGCATAGTTTCTCCTGTGGCTGTGCGTGACTCCCATATCAAAGGGCTTTCCATAAACGACAATACTTGGTCTTGCACTTGCTGATATAAAGTATTAGAAGATGAGGCAACACAGTGTAAGTACTAACGGTTTGTTGGAACAGACCAATAGGGACATAACTTACAGTGAAAACTTGATTTTTACATGAGATGAAAAGATGAAGATAATAGACATTTGTAGGTGTTTAAACAGCTGGGTTTTTGTGGGTTTTTTTTTTTTCGCATTTCTTTTTTTCTGTAGTTAAAAAGGCATATAATTATAGATTTGGAATGGATTAGGGTTATTTGCCCCAACATAAATGCTTCCTTATGCTAAATTGCTTTCCTTCTTTTTTCATTTAAAGATTTGTGTTTTTCTTGAATATAGAGCAAGTGAATAGTGTTTTTCTTGAATATGTAGCAATTGAATGATGTGGATATGAGAATTATCCATTGGAAGAGAGTCTCAGGTATTTGCCAAGTTGTCCTCAAACATGGTTGGCTAAAAATCCCAAGAAGTTCTTTCTGGAAAATAAATTTGCTTGCCCTCTCCTTTTTATTGAAGCTAAACTGGTTCACTCCAAAATTTTCCTTTGTGATGTTGATACTTGGGTATAAAAATGGTGAGCTTTGTAGTTTCTGTCCCCTTTATCTCCTTTAAGAGACTCTGATCTGCTTTTATCAGGACTGTCCTATTTTTTAATTACATAACATTTGTAACCTGCCCCAAACCTACTTTGGAAGTACTCAAAGTACAAATCCCAAACAAATGATTGAGTTTGCTGACTGACTGGTCATTTCTCTAGATAAAATGGGTTGGTGGGAGAGGTGATGGTCAAAGCAGGACATTCTGGAGTGGCCACTTTGATGAGAGTAAGGGATACCTCATTTTTAAGGGCAAATGTTTGGGGCTTTTTGTTTGTTTTATTTCTACTTTTTCAGTGGTGGAGGAGCATATGTAGGGAAAAGTGATACACATGCATTTCAAAAATGTAAAAGTGACTAAGGATTAATATTTTATTTTGATGTGATAGATGAATGAGAATATTTTACTATAAAGCAGATACAATATACTAGTGCTAAGGCTGTTAGGGTCCCTGGAAATTGGTCTAGTTATTATCGAAATGCTTTATATGAAAAGCAGCATTAACCATGGTTTAATTTTAATGATGAACAGTCTTTGAATGCCAAATAGTGCCATAGTATTTAATTTGGTAAACCTTCAAAATGAAGAAAAAAACATAGAAATATCATCTTTACTTCCCAGACATGTTTGATTTTGACTTCAAAAAGAACAAACAGTAGAGATTAAAATTCTTCTTTGGGGCACCTGGGTGGCTCAGTCCACTGAGCATCCTACTTCAGCTCAGGTTATGATCTCATGGTTAGTGAGTTCAAGTCCTATGCTGGGCTTTGCATTGACAGCACAGAGCCTGGTTGGGATTCTCTGTCTCCCTCTCTCTCTGCCTCTCCCCTGCTTGCACTCTCTTTCTTTCAAAAATAAATAAGCATTAAAAAAATTTTAAAACTTCTTCTTTTTACAAAAACCAAAAAATCAGAATAAAAGCTATAATAATATGTAAAAAAATCACCAACTACAACTGTTTTCAGAAGTAAACATGGAAGATTGCTTTGTTTCAATATCAAATAACAAAAACACAGAGCTCATAGCAGACTTTCAAAATGAATTATGCTCTCAAATTGAAACAAATAACTTTGGTGGATGTAAAATATAACTAACCAAGCTTTTATGATGGTTTAATAATGTTTGTAAATGGCTGGGTCAACATATCTGTTCCAAAATAAGTACCTTAAATTGTCACGTGTCTGTGGGTGGCAAACAGGGCTGGTCACGACCAGAGTCAGAGAATTGGATCATGTCCAGGGACCTCAAATATAACTCTTTAATGGACTTGCTACTACTTCCTTAGTGCTGATAATTATATACATTTTAACCAAAGATATTATGTTCCCCAAGAGAAGGGTATAACACATTACGAGAAATAATTTGATGTAAAGAAAATCAATGATCTTCAATCTGTAATTTCCCAACAAATGATACTCTTCAAACTACTTTGAAAACTTCAAAAAGCCTGATGGAAATTGTACATTTATCTGTGATATGGTTTTACAGACTGATTTTTAATTGCCTTCTATCTGAAATTCTATCAAACCAATGAAATAACAAACATGTTTTATCTCATTTTGTTAGGGAGCTCTGAGAAACATTTGTATTTGTAATTGAGTAAAAGGAAAAATGGAAAAATAATATTTTCTAAATAAATTTAGCTTGTCCAACAAGAATAATCTTTCAAAACATGGGGTTTATGGTGGGAAAGGATAAGATATAATGAGGGTTAATGAGAGGTTTCTTGGTGAAGACAAGGTTGAGGAACCACTGAATTAATCTACTGAATAGGTCCTTATCTACTGAGTAAGGCTTTAGGAAAATCACTATGGAAGAGGTAAGTATTGATCAAGTGGGGGAGGGGAAGGGCTGAATACCCCCCTCCTCATCCCCTGCCCCGGCAAAGAGCATTTTTAGCAGTATCAGGTGAGGTCATGAGGATTCTGAACTCTGTTTTACCTGCTTCTCAGTTTGGTGCTCAGATGGCCCTGGTGTGGAGTGAAGGCAGCTCAAAATTAGAAACTTGCCATGGCTACTTGAAAATTCTCTATGTAGCACATATAGTGAAAGCACATCTCTCCACCTAGCTCTCAGCTCTGGGCTGGGGCAGGTAAAACTCAGAAATCCCAAGCTTCTCGTTAATCTAGGATCAACTTCAGGATCTCAACACAGTAGTAGACAAGAGAGTGAAACCAAACAGAGATATTTGTGTGATAATCACACTCGAAATTCTTCCCTGTGTGCTGCTCGGGCTGACATTCTGATAAAGTTCAGGTGTCTGGTGAAGCTGCACAGATAGGGCCTGGTCTCTAGGCCACATGTTTCTTGTCTACGTCATAAACATGACGTATTCCTGTTTTAATAATTCCTGAATTATTCCTGTTGGCATTTTTTATCTCTGTTCAGAGGCCACAAACCTTAGTTTTATAATTGGGACCCAAGTTATGTCAAAATAGAAAATTTAAACATTTCTCTTCCATTCACTTACCTGAAACCTACTCCCTAGCCCCCCAACCCCTGCCCAGGTCCCATGCCCCAGCCAACTTTGCAAGACTGACCTAGTCATCATTTTAGTAACTCACAATCATTTACATTGCTATCTGGAGATTCTATCAGTTTTGCTACAGAGATTCTCCAGTGATCAAAGTCACATCTTGTTCAGTCTGCCTACTTGACATCAAGGTTAGTGTAAATAAAACACCTTGACAAATACATGAAAGTATATAGAAGAAAGTTACCTTATTCAAAATGGTAATTCTTCTACTACCCTAATGCTATATTAGTAGTCAGTATATCAAATTTGCTTTCATTTTTTTAAAAGAACCCTAGGCAGAGAAAAATCTAACTAGAAAAGATAATTCTTCAGTTTAGAATAATGAATTTTCATTCCAGTTATGTACATCTTCATATATAGCCTGGCAATTAAGAGCCTCGTATTATAATATTGCCCTATTGTTAACTTGAAGCTTTTCAATTTCTAGTGTATCAGTTTCTTTTTCGGTAAAGTAAGGATAAATACTGACTTAATAAAATTCAGGGACAGTAATAATGTTACCTACTTTCCACAGATAACAGAAGCCATATAATTATATGTGTTGATGATGCTATACTTAGTTTACATATTCCTTTCTTAGTAAATTTCCATATATTATTTGTTATCCAAATGTCTTTAAAAGTATTATTAGCCATAATAGTAATACAGAAAATGAACAACAGAGAATATTGATTACTATACAAAATTACTAATTTTTTTTAAAAAGAGAGTAAGGAGCAGACTAACATCTTCACAGAGAATGAAATCATGCCAGAAAGATGTGCCCACAAAACATATGAAGATGATACTTAATATTTCCAATTGATCCAAAGGCAGTTGAATAAAATGAGGGAAGCTATGAAATACAAACATGGATCATAATTAGAAAAACTTAGAAGTATGGTGATTAAGGAGAAGGTAGATTTTGAGACATGAAAAACTCAGGGAAGAATTAGAAATACAAGGGAAAAAGTTCAGGAATGAAGTCTCTACTAAAAGGAAGGAACACAAGGGCAAATAAATACAACAGATCATTAATACCTTAAGAAATAAAGAATATGGAAAGAAGGAAAGATATTCATGAGAGCCAAAAGGAAACAACCAAAATGCCCATCACCTGGGTGAATAGAATTTTTCATTTATCCACAAAGGAGTACAACTTATCAATAAAACGAATGAATCAATTATACATGAATTAACATAAATAAATCTCAGTAGCATAATGCTACGTGAAATAAATAAGAAAAAGACTACATACTGTAAGATTCCATTTAACTGATCTTCTACTTTTTAACAATTTTTATTTCTTGAGAGAGAGAAAGTGCGCATGCGTGCACACTCACACAAGTTGGGGAGGGACAGAGGGAGAGAATCTGAAGCAGGCTCCATAGTAAGTGCAGAGCCCAACACAGGGCTCAGTCTCATGACCATGAGATCATGAGCTGTACGCTTAACAGACTGTGCCCCCCAGGCGCCCCTTAACTGGCATTCTAGAAAAGGCAAAATATAGGGACAGAAGGTGGATCAGTAGTTGCCAGAGGCTGGAAGAGGGTGTGTATGAGGGGAAGAGAAGGTGATTGACCACGCTGAGGCCTGAGAACACTTTTTGAGGTGATGGAAATGCTATATTTATCTTGGTTACACTCCTGCATACATTTGCCAAAACTTACCACACTATATACTTAGAAAGGATTAATTCTATTATATGTAAATTACACCTGAGGAAAAATAAAGATAAAGACATAAAAAGGGATTTGAGAAAAAATAATGAATACAGGCAGATTGCTAAGAAGATTACACATATGCCTAATAGGAATCCCCAAGAAAGAAAACTAAAACAGTAGAATAGAACCAATAAAAACATCTTTACTTAATGAAAACTTTTTTGAAATAAATTTTTAAATTATTTAAAATTACATA
This sequence comes from Lynx canadensis, assembly GCF_007474595.2. NCBI lineage: Eukaryota > Metazoa > Chordata > Mammalia > Carnivora > Felidae > Lynx > Lynx canadensis. The sequence continues at coordinate 81,947,046 of NC_044308.2, forward strand.
TTGGAAGGTGCTACATGAATGAGGTAAAAAAAATCTACCCAGAAAACTAAAACCTATTGGACTATAAAAAGGAGAAAAAAATGGAAGAAGAAAAAAATCCTGTGGTCATCCAGGCTAAACAACCAAGTAATTGATAAGGCAAAGAATATTAGATTGTCACTAGATTTTCGTCAGCTGATTTTTTTTTTCTGCCAGAAGAGAATGGAGTAACATATTTAGGATATTTGGGAAAGAAAATGAGAGGCTCCTGCGTGGCTCAGTTGGTTAAGCATCCGACTTCGGCTCAGGTCATGATCTTATGGTTTGTGATTTCAAGCCCCATGTTGGGCTCTGTGCTGCTAGCTCAGAGCCTGGAGTCTGCTTCAGATTCTGTTTCTCCCTTTCTCTGCTCTTCCCCGACTTGTGCTCTGTCTGTCTCAAAAATAAATAAAAAACAAAAGCAAAAACAAAAAATCGAGAACTAAGGATTCAGCCAAATAGCACTTCAAGTATAAAGATCACAGAGAAACTTGCCAATAGCCAGGATATGTTGTCTCCAGAGTGGTTACTGAGGAATCTACTGGAGAATATATGTGTTAGCCTGTCAGAATAACTAGAGAAACATCTAGGTGAGGACTACTGGCAGTGATTTTTATTAGCTGATAAAAATCACAGAAAGGAAGACAACCATATGCAACTCTTGACAAAACTATATACCACCATCCATGAATTAGTCCTGCCAAAAAAAAAAAGGAGAAGGAAAAGAAACTGGAATATGATCAAGTTTAATTAACTATTAATTTCCAAGAAACATAAGGGGGAAGAGAAAGTGTCAAATCATACCATGAGGTTGTAGTCAGCAAAACGTAGACTGTGTGAAATGTGATATTCAACAGGACAGACAACTGAATCTTCAATAAACTTCCCACGTGGGAGAGAGAGTGGGAAAGAAAAAACATAGACTGATACAGCTATTAGAGTCATATTAACCAATCAGTGTGTGGACCTTGTTTGGATCCTGATTCAAAATGCAAGCTACACAAACAAGATGTTTATAGGACAATTGAGGAAATATGGACACTGATTGGATATTTGATAATACTAAGGAATTAAATTTTGTAGGGGTATAATAATGGTATTGTCATTGTGTTTAACAAAAGGAGTTCTTGTCTTTTGGCAATATGTACTAAAATATTATTTAGATGAAATGACAGCATGTCTAGGATTTGCTTCAAAATAACTTCAGAACAGCAGGAGTAGGTGGGAACATAGGTGAAGCAAGATTGGCCAGGGTTGGTAACTGTTATTGCCGGACAACGGGTACATGGTGATTCATTATCCTGTTGTCTCTACTTTTGAAAGTTTGAAATTTTCCATAGTAAGTTTAAAAAATGAATGATTGACATTTATATCAGGTTTTTCACAAACCTGTAGCAAAAGGATTATCGTTCTCCAGGACAAGAAATGGAGACTTAAGGAGGTGATCATTTGGCCCAGGACACTTAACTAGAGAGTGTCAGAATGATGAATCCAACCCTGCTTCTTTGACACCTTGTCTTATCTCTGCTCCTCTAAACTGTGCTGTCTTAAAAGCCAGGTGGCTCTTTTCCTTGGTTGTTTGGGTGACTTTTCCTAGTACTCTGATCTTACTTATGGGAGAGGTGGGAATCCCAAGAGGTTGGTCTATGATTCCTGCAACTTCACACTTTTTGCTTTACAACGAGAACCCCAGTCTTCCTGAGCTTGCCTTCAGGCACTGCACCTTTTTTAGGGCTCACAACTCCACTTCTTTCCTTCTGTCATTATAAGTTAAATTTTCCCTGTTTTATTTGCTTTCAGTTTTCTTTCTTTCTTTCTTTCTTTCTTTCTTTCTTTCTTTCTTTCTTTCTTTCTTTCTTTCTTTCCTCCCTAGCCTTTCTCCATCTGTCAGGTGACTTTTTTTTTCAATTTTTTAAATGTTTATTTTTAGGAGAGAGAGAGAGACAGATCATGAGCGGGGGAAGGGCAGAGAGAGGGAGACACAGAATCTGAAGCAGGCTTCGGGCTCTGAGCTGTCAGCACAGAGATCAATGCGGGGCTCAAACTCAGGAACCAGGAGGTCATGACCTGAGCCAAAGTTGGGTGCTTAACTGACTGAGCCACCCAGGTGCCCCTGTCAGGTGACTTTTCAATGGCTGATTACGATCCTTTTCTTCTTGGCTCTGCTGCAGATACTATTTCTTCTCCCTCCTTCTCACCCTAATGATTGCCTCCTTTTCAATCATTTGGCGATTTGGGCGATTTTGAGAAACTGAATCAGTAAAAGGAGCACTCATAAGGCAGTCCTCATGAAATAGGAACCCAAGCAATAGCATTTAGAATCTAGAAAGACTTATGAATTTTCTATTCAAACATTGGTACAAGAGGAAACCTGGCACCGTGAGCAAAATAGATGCCCTATTAATATTTATGGCTGCCATCAATGAAGAAGAAATGAAATGACATACCAGGAAGAGCTGGTTGCATGAGAAAAATGTTCCTCACTCCATGCTTTTTGACTTATTGGACTCCATTTTCATCCCTGTATGCTTTGCTGTCTATATCCAGGGAATGCATATACCATAGCCTTGTGAGACAATGTGTTGCCCTTTCATGGAGTGAATGAAAGTCAGCCCACCTGGTCAGTGTGACACAGAAACACTTGAGGGCAGAGACCTCATTGATTCATATTTACATTTCTGTGCAGGGTGTTGGAAGATGTCATCTCTCCTGTTCATTTCAAGTGTTAGGAAGGGTCTCTGCTAAGTCACACACCTGTGCTGTCATGACCTAAGGTAAAACGGCAAAATGGGACTTTTGTTTATGGTTCACTGCCTCCCACCTCCCATCTTTGTCTGTCTGTCCTCTGTCTCAGGTACTCCATACCCTCTTGTTTTCTCTTAATCAAAACTCCCCTCTCACCACAACAGCCTCCTGAGACTTGCCAGTCACCAAGTATCCTGCGTTGTAACTGGATTTGCCGCCTTTGCTCTAACACTCCTATCTCACCTTTATCAACATCATTACTTCTGAGGTAGTGATCTGAGACAGAGCATTTGTTTAAAGTGATTCTTTTTGTTTTGTGTTTACTTATTTTTGAGAGAGAGAGAGCGAGCATGGGAGGGGCAGAGAGAGAGAGACACACACACAGAATCTGAAGCAGGCGTAGGCTCTGAGCTGTCAGCACAGAGCCTGACTCGGGGCTCAAACTCAGGAACCACAAGATCATGAATTGACCTAGTCGGGAGCTTAACCAACTGAGCCACCCAGGCACCCCTAAAGTGATTCTTAGTAGGATATGAATAATAGGCAGGTTTTGTTGAAATTACTCATTGCTTTGTGGAATGTGTAAAACAGTCCTAAACTTACAGTGATGCTTTTGGAAGACGTATTTAGTAGGCATTCCAGCTAGAAAACTTGCTGATCCTCCCTCTGCTTTGTCACTCCTCCCTGATTCATGGGATTTGTGGTGAGAACTCATGCAGCTTTGGGGAAGTGCTTTCCTGTTCTGCTAAGAGACCTTGTGCCAGGAAATAATTTCTAGGCATTGTTTGCTGAAGTTTAACAACTTGCTTCAGCAGGCCTATGAAACTAATCCAGCAAATCAATAGAAGGTTTTGTGTTATTCTCATAGATCTCTAAGGAAAGAGATTTTCACAACTTTTTTTGTATGCCAATATATCACAAACTTTGTGACCATTAAGATTTTCCCATGTAATTTAAGAAGAACTAAAACACACATATGCACACAAATGCTCATTCATTTAAAAAACCATTAAGTTATATGCCGTATTCAACTTCCAGTAGATTTCCTATAGCGTTTCTTAGAAGTAGAAAACTTTTAAAACATGTCCAATTATCTGTACAGAATGAACTCAAAATCAGTTTTTACTTTAATCTGTAAGAAAGTAGACAAAGTTTGGTGAATAATTAAATCATTAAGAATTGTATCCTGGTAAGGGAAGGGATTGGATATACTTTTACTGTTTACTTGTATTATAGCACCACCTAGTGTTGATAGAGAAACAGGCTCTCTACAGCTTTCCTAGCGTTTCCTTGCCTGGCTAGTTAGAAAAACAGAAACCTAGAGCATACCTTCTCGGCCTGTTAGCCACAGAACTGCTGCTCAGGGATGGTTCTAAGTTATGAAATACAGTTTATATTACGTTTCTGAAATGAAGGATTATACCTTCAGTTACCTCATGATCAGAATGAATTTTTTTGATATGTCTATTTGACATATTTTGTCACTTTTAAGCCTAATAATATCCATTTATCTTATCATTTCCTAACAAACTAGCCTGTAGATGTTGGGAAATGACCGATTTGCTTTAACTTCAGTTGCTTTTTCAACAAACAAATCTTTAAGTGGTGAAACAGCCATTGCTTCAAATACGGTGATGCCATATGAGGTTCAAGGTTAGTATGTAAGCGCATTACTGCCACCCCCAACAGAGAATCTTCACCCCTTAAAAGGCCACAAAACGTCGGGGGTGGGTATTGACCTTCACAACTTCACTACTCAAAGTATGCTCTATGGACAAGAAGCTTGAACAAACCTGGTAACCTGTTAGGAATGCAGAATCCCTGCCCCCACCCCAGAGCTACAGAACCAGAGCCTGCAGCTTAACGAGATCTCCAGAGCTGACTCATGTGCCCATTAAAATTTGAGAAACACCATTTTAGAGATGCCCTCTCCACTCCCCAAAGATTGAACAGCCATCAAACCAAGAATAAGGACTTTAATGATAATTTGGGGTTTACGAGATTTTATTCTTGGAAAAAATGTTGTGGTTTTCTTGTCTGACTTCGGACTTATTTCAAAGACATTGTATCACTGCTGTTGTTGGAACTCACATCAGCAGCTGTACAAAAGCAGCACATCCCTGTCCTACCAGGAGCCATCAGCTTCATCTGTTGGGAAACATAATCAGAGCCACGTAAAGCAGCTGAGAGGAAAACTGCCAACTCTGAAATCTTAGAGCATGAAATGCTAAGAAAATATTTAAATTAAGTTTGCTGTGCTAGAGAGATTCATAGTTTGAACAGACACTAGGGGGGTGAGGCATAAATAATTCCTGACAATTGAGGTAGAAAGGAACACTTAGAGCTTGTATTATTATTAAAGTGGGAAATCTTAAAGCTTGATTTTTCTTAAGCCTTCATTTTTTCTTAAATATCTCTTGCTTCTATTTATAAATCCAGTAAGTTTAGTGTAAAAATAAGAGCAGTCACTGCCATTTGTTTTTTGATTAATGTTCAATTAGCTCATAAGTGTAACAAGTTAATAGCATTCACACATTTAAATTCCTAAAACATTTTAACCTCTCTAATGATCTCTGACACCTTAGATGAATAGGACAGACCTAGAAGCTTAACTAAATTAATCTTTCTATCATGTAGACAAATTAGAAAATGTAATAAACCAAACTTATAACTATGATAAAAATTCCTTTATATTAAACAATTAATCAAATTATTCAATTAAAATCATAGCTGATACCTATTAAATATTTCAAATTAAAATTTAAAGGCAGGGGCACCTGGCTGGCTCAGTTGGCAGAGCATGTGACTCTTAATCTCGAGGTTGTGAGTTCAAGTCCCATGTTAGGCATAAAGATTACTTAAAAAAAAACCTTCAAGGCAATATTATATTTCAGAGTCTTTAAAATATTTCAAAATTTGATTTAAGAAAATTTTTAATGTTTATTTTTTAGAGAGAGAGAGAACATGAGTTGGGGAGGGGCTGAGAGAGACAGAGACACAGAATCTGAAGCAGGCTCCAGGCTCTAAGTTGTAAGCACAAAGCCTGATGTAGGGCTCAAACTCATGAACTATGAGATCCTCACCTGAGCCGATGTCAGACACTTAACCAATTGAGCCACCCAGTTTCCGCAAAACATTTCAAAAATTATAAATAAACACAGATTACCTCCATAATTACAAATCTTACTACAAAATTTAGCTTAAAGTACCATGGCTTATGTCATCATCTCTAATACCTATTTCTACATTTTCCTAGTGTTTTACAGTCATTTACACAACTAAATGAAGCAGAAGTTATTTGATCCATGACCAGTTCTTTAATCCAGTCATGGGCAGATATAGTAACTAAGGCAGTCTAGACCAGAATGTAAGACTTGGGTGCTACTTCCAAAACCATAGATTACCATGCTGAACCTTCTTATATACAGTTTAATTCTTTCTTGCCAGTGGGGCAATCCAAGTCTGTGGCTATTAACTGGGACTTAATTTGACAACCCTGTGTATCACTTGTCTCCAGGATTTATTCTATCTTTATTCCATTAAAAAAATTTTTTTTAATGTTTATTTATTTTTGAGACAGAGACAGAACATGAGTGGGGGAGGGGTAGAGAGAGAGGGAGACGCAGGATCCGAAGGAGCCTCCAGGCTCTGAGCTGTTACTACAGAGCCTGATGCGGGGCTCAAACTCACAGACCATGAGATCATGACCTGAGCTGAAGTTGGACGCTTAACCGACTGAGACACCCAGGCGCCCCTATTCAATTTTTATTGTAAACTCTTTCAACATTTTCCTACCTCTTTTGGGTGGGTGGAATTCTGTGTCCCCTAGCAGGGTTGCAGCTAATGTTGTCATCGCACAATTAGCACTGATTGAAACCTGCGCTGCTATCCAGGGCATACACTGTCTTTATTCATCTGCCTCCATTTTACAGTCATTCTATTGACATTGCACCATGACTGGAGCTTGGCTGAGAATGAAACACTGGACATTGTGTTACTGGACTCCTCTGAGTAAGCACAGATACTGCAGTGTGTCATTCATTCTGGGTTATGACTTCAATGTTAGCACAATTATTGTGAGTAAACCAAATTATCCCTATGAAAAATAATCCCTATGAAATTTCTTTCACACTTCAATGTATAGAAGCCCATGGCTTGTTCCTTAAAAGAAACTAGAGCTTTGATAATGTATTTGACATCATAGGTTGTGTTCCTAGGAAGCAGATTCTCAGGCTCTGGGATTTGCTTGCTGGAGGCCATTTGATGAAACATCTGTGAGAGGTGTGAGACATCAAATCAAGCAGGGAGGAGGAGTTGAAACCCAGGACAGCTGCAATAGAGACCTCAGTCATTCCTACTGGAGACTCCATGGAGTTATGTCCCTACCCCTTCCCTGCTAGGGTTTATACTCCCTCCCACTGAGCAGGCATTGGATGTAGAAAACTCCCAGGGAAGGACATGACCTTGGGTGAGGCAGCTGAGGGCAGTTCCCAGAGAGGGTCTTAGCTGAGAGCAGTAAGCAGCCAATACTCCTGGAAGATGGGAGAATAAGTACCTTAATCAGAAGAGGTGGGGGAGTATGGATGCTTCCCATAGCATTCACTAAACTGTTTTCTCTGTTTATTATTATTATTATTATTATTATTATTATTATTATTATTACAGGGCTTAGTCCAGAACAGGTCACGGTCTTTAGCCCTGGAACTTAACTCTAGGAGAGACAGTGTAACAGCAGACAGATCCCTGTGATGCAAATGAAAATGCCTCTCTGCTGAAGGGCATTGTGGAGAGTGCATGAAAACATGGCAGTGATGTTGGCAGGGAGATGGCAATGAGGTTCTATGAACCAACTGTCTCCTGCAGCTGTGAAAAGACACACAGCCCGGCTGCCAACTGTTGGGTTCATTGTGCTTTGGCTGAATTTAGTTCTCTCTTATGTCAACTTGCAATTCTATGTTGAAGAAAATTGGTCTGGTCTGCCACCATCTCCATCTCTTAGCAACTGAGAGAGATGGAAACAACAGCTGGGTAATTTGATATTGGGAATTTAAAGGTCATGAAAATGGAATATAATGGCTGTTTGTATTAAAGAAAAAAGAGAGAGAAAATGATGTAACTCTAATGCTTAGAAATGTTTGGAATGCCACATGGGCTACAAAGAATGAAAAGCTAGTTTAAACTGGTTGGACTATTCCTCTCTCAGAATGATTAAAGTTGAGGCTAGGAGCACTCCCAAACACATGTATTTGCCTAAATATAAATTCTTGTGGTGTGTTGGAATTGTAACATAGAAAACAGTTTCTGTTTTCTGCATTAATTTTCTCTAAGATTAACCTACTGCTTTCTTACTATGGGCTTTGAAACAATAATTCCAGTATAACATAGATGACAGCTTAGAGTTATATTTTGTTTTCCTTCTGGTGGCCAATGGTCATGGAGATGAGAGGTGAAAATGGGAGAAAAGGAGGGGTGGTCCTCAGAGGCAGTGATGAGCCTCCTCTGGAGGCAGGAAGCCTGCTTTATAGGCTGCTCACACTGTCTCCAGGGTGCATGTACAATAGGTAGCAATGGAATTGGGTGTTTGAAAACTAGAAAATGGAAAGCCAAGTGGAATTGTTGATAATAAGTTGTTTTCCCTCTTCCCTGGGGCCAGTGAAGAGGCCATCTGGTTTTCAAATTAGGAAAGCCAGAAAATATAGTGTTTGCTCTCAAATATCATACTCTAATGAAAATTCCAAAGCGAGGGAAAAAGGCAAGAGAGAAGAAGACTGGGGGAAAGAAGAGCTTAAAATGCTTAATTAGTGGGGTGAGCTGCCTGCTGCTTGCATTCCTGTAGGTTCATAATCTAAGCATTTTTCAACTGTTTAGTAAACCTGCCTGGAAAAGGTTCATTTGAAGGGATGTGGACTACAAGGGAGGGGATTGAAAATCTAGTGCTTTACGTGGTAGGTAACTGCCTGATATTTCTCAGAATAGCTTGTTCATCCACCACTTATGCAGCTTTTATCCTAGCACAGTGGGCAGAAAGCCATTGTTTTCTTAACACTGTTAGTGGTTCACTTCCTTGCCACCTTCCCATATGGTTGGGCCATGGGTCTACTGCTGCTGTCACTGTGAGCTTCTCTGTCTTTTTTCATTAATGCTAAGAGGACCACATGAAATAGTTCCAGTTTCTCAACAAAGTGTTTGGGTTCATGACAAAACAACTTTGAAGAGGTGACGTAAAAATTGAGAAATACATTTCTTCTTATCCATTCACTTCCCTACCTCCCAATGCCCCCAAGAAAACGTTCATCCAAATGTTTTGTAAATCCAAAACATTTACAACAAATGAAATGGAACCATATGAAATTGATTTTTTTTTTTTTTTTAGGTCAAAGGCAGTTAAATACAGGTAATTTCACATGATTCAACTTCTACATATACAGACAAGTTTCTGATTTAAAACTAACAACTGAGTGATTTTGAGTGATTCTAAGTGATATCTAAGGATAACTGTCCTTAGAAGAATTCTCTGAGGAGAGAGAAAACATTTCAAGGTAAACATACTGACAAATTTATTTGTAACCAAACTAAATTCCAGATGGGGCTGGCTTATGGTTTACAGATGGAAGAGAAATAGGGATTGCATCTTGAAGGAAACTAGTTTCTGAGGGAGATGAGGATTTAAGTTTTCTTTGTAGGATATGTTTTCAGCTTACTTGGTCTTGCACTTATCTTAAAAATTCTGTTTAAGACTAGAAAACTGAGAGATGCCTGGTTGGCTCAGTCAGTGGAGCATGAGACTCTTGATCTCAGGGTTGTGGGTTTGAGCTCCATATTGGGTGTGGAGATTGCTCAAAAATAAAATCTTAAGAAAAAAAGAATAGAAAACCCAGAAAAGGACCTACAACTATATGGCCAACTAATCTTCCACAAAGCAGGAAAAAATACACAATGGAAAAAAAGCAATCTCTTCAACAAATGGTATTGGGAATACTGGACGGCCACCCACAGAACAATGAAACTAGACCACTTTCTTTCCCCCTACATAAAATTCAAAATGGATTAAAGTGAAACCTGAAATGGAGCAAATGTGAGGCCTAAAAATTATTGCACAGGTAGTAATCTCTCTGACATTGGCCATAGCAACATTTTTCTAGATATGTCTCCTGAGGCAAGAGAAATAAAAGAAAAAATAAACTATTGGGACTTCATCAAGTTCATCAAGCTTCTGCACAGCAAAGGAAACAATCAACAAAACTAGAAGGCAACCTATTTTTAAATGACATATCTTATAAAGGACGAGTATCCAAAATCTCTAAAGTTAAAAAGCTCTGCACAGCAAAGGAAACAATCCACAAAACTAGAAGGCAACCTATTTGCAAATGACATATCTTATAAAGGACTAGTATCCAAAATCTCTAAAGAACTTAGCAAACTCAATACCCAAAAAACCAATAATCGAATTAAGAAATGGGCAGAAGACATGAATAGACATTTTTCCAAAGAAGACATCCAGGTAGCTACAGACACATGAAAAGATGCTCAACATCACTCATCATCAGGGAAATAGAAATCAAAACCATGATGAGTTACCACCTCATGCATGTCAGAATAGCTAAAATTAACAACACAAGAAACAACAGGTGTTGGTGAGGATGTGGAGCAAGGGGAACCCTCTCACACTGTTGGTGGGAATGCAAACTAGTGCAGCCACTGTGGAAAAACAGTATGGAGGTTCCTCAAAATGTTAAAAATAGAACTCCCTACGGTCCAGCAATTGCACTATGGTATTTACCCAAAGGATACAAAAATACAAATTTTAAGGGGTACGTTCACCCCAATGTTTACAACAGCACTATCAATAATAGCCAAACTATGGAAAGAGCCCAAATGTCCATTGACAGATGAATGGATAAAGAAGTGGTATATATATACAATGGATTATTATTCAGCCATAAAAAAGAATGAAATCTTGTCATTTGCAACAGCATGGTTGGAACTAGAGTGTATTATGCTAAGCAAAATAAGTTAGTCAGAGAATGAAAAATACCATATGATTTCACTTAAATGTGGAAGAAACAAAACCGATGTACATATGGGAGGGGGGGGAAAGAGAGAGAGGGAAACAAACCATAATAGACTGTTAACAATAGAGAACAAACTGAGGGTTGATGGAGGGAGGTGGGTGGGTGATGGGCCAGATGGGTGATAGGTATTAAGGAGGGTACTTGTCATGAACATTGACTGTTGTATGTAAATGATGAATCATTAAATTCTACTCCTGAAAGCGACATTGTACTGTATGTTAACTAACTAGAATTTAAATAAAAACTTGAAGGGGCACCTGGGTGGAAGTCGGTTAAGTGTCCGACTTCAGCTCAAGTTATGATTTCACAGTTCATGAGTTCAAGCCCTGCATTGGGCTTTGTGCTGACAGCTCAGAGCCTGGAACCTGCTTCGGATGCTATGTTTCCCTCTCTCTCTGCCCCTCCCTTGCTTGCACTGTGTCTCTCTCTCAAAAATAAACATTAAATAAGTAAATGATAAATGGAAATTTGAAAGATTAACATAAATTCTGTTTAATATTTGTGGTTCACTCATTTTTCAAAATTTGTTCTGATTTCAGATCTCTGTGTTACATTTAAAAAATTGTTCACATGCTCCTTGCTTTAGGAGGTATATTAACTTTTTTAGATGGAAACTCTAAGTTTCCATTCATTTGTGGGAAAAGTATACATTTGTTCTCTTTCTCAGCTCTAGAACATTCATTCTCAGTTTTATATTTTTGAGACACAGGAAGTATATTTGTTTAAATTTTCTCTCTGACAGTGAACCCAGAGCTACAACCCGGTGAACATAATGCAGAAGAATGGAAATCTTAGTGCAGTCTTCTTTTATACTTCATTTTTAGTGGCTTATGAGTGTTTAATAACCATAGTGAACCTTTATTCAACATTTACGTCATGTCAGGTACTATGCATGTACTATCACGTTTAATCCTCATTCTATGACATGGGTCCTAGTGTTAGCTCACTTAACAAATGAAGGAATTGGTGCACAAAGATTGTTTCTCTTCTAAGGAATCAAAATTGTTAATAGCAGTGCTAAGACTAAATTTCAGACTGTCTCTAGACTTGTCCCTAGACTTGTCTCTTAGACTTGTCTCTCTTAATTTACTACAGCATCTCTTAATTTACTATACCATTCTGCTGTCATACTGACTGTAACCAATTCAGGCATTCCCCCCAATTTATCATGTTTAGTGAATGTTTTTGTTATTAGTTCTTTTTTGAAGGTGGGATTTGGGCAAGGTGTCTTGCAGGACTGAAGACTGGTATGTTGACATTTTATGAAGAGCAAAACTTCAAAAGAAGCATTAAAAATTTTTTTTAATGTTTAATTTTTGAGAGAGAGAGAGAGAGAGAGAGAGAGAGAGCAAGAACAGGGGGAGGGGCAGAGAGAGGGAGACACAGAATCTGAAGCAGGCTCCAGGCTCTGAATTGTCAGCATAGAGCCTGACGCAGGGCTCAAACCCACAAACTGTGATATCATGACCTGAGCTGAAGTCGGATGCTTAACTGACTGAAGCCACCCAGGTGACCCAAAAGAAGCATTTTAATGAATTTTCTTCATGTAGAGATGCAAGAGAAACCAGCTGTGTTTGTAGCACTTACATACCACCAACCCGCTTCCTTGAATCCTTGCATTTTACTTCATTTTATTTTTTTAAGGTTTATTTATGTATTTTGAGAGAGAGGAGCATGAGCTGGGGAGGCACAGAGGGAGAGGGAAGGAAAGAATCCCAAGTAGGGTCAGTGCTCAGCTCAAAGCCTGACACCAGGCTTGATCCCATGACCATGAGATCATGAGCTGAACCAAAATCGAGAGTCAGATACTAAACCAACTGAGCCACCCAGGTGCATTTTAATCTGATGAATCAAGGGGCACCTAGGTGGCTCAGTTGCTTAAGCGTCCGACTTTGGCTCAGGTCACGATCTCCCGGTTTGTGAGTTTGAGCCCTGGGTCAGGCTCTGTGCGGACAGCTCAGAGCCTAGAGCCTGCTTTGTATTCTGTCTCTTTCTCTCTCTCTCTCTCTCTCTCTCTCTCTCTCTCTCTCACTCAACCCCTTCCTGCTCATTCTCTGTCTCTCTCTCCTCCAAAAATAATAAACATTAAAAAAATTTTTTAATCTGATGAATCAAGTCTGTAGACAGAAATTGTTATTAGCTCTTTGAGCTCCCCATAAAAAATGTTTTGAGCCCTCTTTCAACTATACAACATTGTAATTATTATCTACCTCATACTTTTAAATTTTCTTGTTTCTATGCTGAAACAGAAGTTCAATGTATTGTTTTAAGACATATTTATATGCTGTATTTTCTACTATCTTATATATTTATCAGTTCAGCAAATATTTATTGAGAGCTTACCATATGTCAGACATTCTTCTTAGCATAGCAGTGAACAAAACTGGCAAAAATTCTGACCTCAAGCACTTAACATTCTTGTGATGATTAGTTTTTAAAAGGGTTACCAACAGAAAGCCAGAGAAGGAGGGTGGATCTATAGAGTCAACTCCTTAGAAATTATTGAGAGGCCTGGGGAAAAATTTGCAGTGCCTTCTTATTCAGGAGGCCCCAGAGCCAGCTCAGACTCTACTCAGATTAAGAGCAAACAGCTAAATGGGGGCTGGAAGAGGTTCCAGTTTAGCTTCCATTGTGTGGATCACTTCAAAAAGACATTGTAGTAAGATATTTGCATAGCAATCCAAGACTCTTACTGGACTTTAGCCTTGTGACCCATATATAGAATTTTTTCTAGCCACATTTTAAATGTCACACAAAGATGAAAACCCTTAGATGTTGGGCACCAAATTGCAGATCTTTCTGAATCCCAGAGTTAAAAATAATAGAAAAATTCCCTAAGTAGAAGCAGCTGAAGAGGGAAGCTGAGGGTGGGGTTCACGGTTCTCCCAAGGAGTGGCTGAGCCTGGCTGGTTGAAGCTCAGCTCCGAGGCAACTTGGCTCCCATGTGTGTGTGTCTGTCCTGACAAACCAATTTAGTGCCACAGTTCCAAGTCTAGTATGTATCACAGACTTGCAAAAATGCTCTGCGGTATATTTACTACTTTGGTCCCCCAAATCAATTGAGCAGGATCTTTTCAGTAGCAAAGCAATTTTATTTATAGAGATCTTGCTACAAATGAGAGGCAATTTAGAGTAGTGGTTAAAGGAGTTGATGCTTGGAGCCCAACTGTCTGGGTCCAGATTCCAGCCCCACCTCTTACATGGCTACACAAAGCAGCTCACTGTGCCTCATTTTCCTTTTCTGTGAAATGATGGTCATAATAATAGCATCTGTCTCATAGGATTGTAATGAGCATTAAATGAAATAGTATCTGTGAAATGCTTAGAATGATGAGTGGCCATGGTAAGCACTATATAAATGTAGCTCGTATGACAGTCTTAGATTCTCCTGTCAATAGGCATTGCCTGGCTGGGGTTTAGCATCCACAGTGAATCTTTCACATAGCTTTCCAGACATACTGGCATCACCCCTAAATGCCAAAAGTAAACTCTAAGATTTAAAGTAAAGGCATATACTGACCATAGCCATGTATGAAGTTTTAAGTTTTCATATTCAATGATTAAGAGCCACATTAGTGAACATTGTTGCCAAGAAGCACCCCCGCCCCCCCAGGCTTGTGGATGTGTGCCCTCAGGCCAAGTGCCTGTGTGATTGCCTTCAAATGTGTCAGGAAGACATTACACTCAGATCTATGAAATCAAGGGATAGATTTTAGGGAGATGAAGGTCCTTCTGCTAAACAGATGACTGGAAAGATTAAGTAAGTAAATAGTGAGGAGGAAAATTCCAGGCTCCAACTGGAGTCAAGATGTGAAGCAGCAGCAGCTAAGCTAACAGGCCATGGTGACAAGGATTAAAGATGAACTGAATGTCCTCAGGGAGAAAGCCAAATAAGGATCTCTGCCATCAAAAAACACAAAAATGTATTTAATGCCTAAACAACATAATCAGCATGTAGAAAACTAGAGTTAGCCTGAGATAATGTTTGCTTAAGGAGCAGGTCCGGGAAGGAAGATGAACACTAGAGTAGATTTTATGGGGAGCTCCCAGAACACACAAAATACATTATGATGACTCGAAGTGAAGAAAGGTGGTTTTGGCTTTTAGGCAGGCGATGGGCATGTATAGAGCCTGGTCACATGGGTTAGAGAAAGAGAATTGTTCGACTAAGATAGGGAATAGAAGTATAAACAAACCTCCTCGGTGCAATGGAATTCACCCTTCACAATTAGAGATCCTGATTTCTACTATGTTGCCCTCTTTGGCTCAGCATAAAATTAGTTTCTATGAGGAAGGAGCTAGTCTCAAGTTAGAGGGTGTTGAGGAAAATGTATTCGGAGGAGAGAAGAGAGAACAGAGCTCCCCAATCCTATTTGTATGAGTTTGTCTCTTAATAGCCTTCCTTTGAGTAGGGCATTGTGAATACATTTGCATTTCTTAACTCAAACAAATGATAGGCAGCTGCTTGGTTGAGAGAGAAACATTGGCTACTATGTTAGATATTCAGAATAAAGAAGAAGTGGAACTATATTCTTCAGAGTTGGGTGAAAAAAAAAATCATAGCTCTAAAGTAAGAGAATGTTGGGGTCATCTTTGAAGGTGAAAAAATTTACAACTGGCTTAAATAGTGAGTTCTCTTATATGGGCTCTTTGTTAATTAATGGAAGATCTGTGTTAAGCCCTCAAATCTCATGATTGAAATAATAGCACAATATGCAGTATTCAAAGGGCTTTCTTCTTAAACATTTGTACCCTATTCATAGTCAGTGCCCATTCATAGTCAGTCATGCTTTCTGATGCTGGATTTCTTTCCACGATTTGTACATATTTGTGTACAGTGACTCACATAGCTATTTTAAGGAAAGGAGAAACAGTTTTGTGATTTATCATAAACTAGTATGGAGCTCAAAGACTTTTAAAAATCCATTTTCATTTACTATTTGTTTGAATTTAGGTATCACTAATAGTAGGTAAAGTTTGGTAGGTAAAACAATGCAAGACAAACTCTCAGGAGCCAGAGTTCAGTACACTATCTGATCAACCCCAGTCTGATTATTCTTATTCTTCTTTGGCCCTACCTGCATGTGTTCATGCCTGCAGATCCCAGTGGCCCAGGAAAGTATCTAGTTGGTTTCCTGGTTGCTTTAACACAAAGAAAATTAATTCATATTTACAGATTCATGTATAGTAAAAGTACTTTTAAAATGTGAAATACATATTTTCCTTATATACAAGATTGTTGTAAAAAAAGCAAACAACAGACAAGTGAGAACTTTCCTTTTATATTCTTAGGGTTTACCCCCATTAACAACTTGGCATATATTCTTCTAGACTGTATTTATATTCATATTTATGTAATTTTTAAAGCATGTTTGTTGCTCTTGTTTAACCAACTGTCTTGCTTCCTATTATATTTCAGGATCTCTTTCTGGATCAGTGTTACAAAGATCTGCTTTAGTTGTTCCACTTTATTGATTGACTGATTTGTGCATAATGCATGCAAAGATACAAAATGGCAAACATTGAAAAGGATGTCTCTCTCTTGCCCCTTATTCTCCTGCCTCACAGTTCCCCTCTCCAGAAGCAATTATTGTTATCAATTTCACATAAATCCTTCCAGAACAAATGCAACCTTCATTATTCCCTTCAGTATACAAACAAGCTATACAATATCACAGTCTGAAAGAGAAAGAACTCTTCCTCAATTTGTACATTCCCTTCCAGCTACCATCTCATTTCTTTGCTCCCTTACAGCAGTAATCCCTAAAAATTTTTCTCTAATTATGGTTTCCTATTCCTCTTCTCACACCCTTTGATGAACTCAACAGCAATCTCGATCTTTATGGTCTGTTTAAGAACTCATTGGGCTATAAAGGTTTGGCTTCTTCTTCTACCTTGGGGCAATTTGGAGAGTATTCTCCATTTCAGAACTCCATGTAGGTAAGCCGATGCATTCTTTGAGACTGCATTACAGCTCAACTTTCCCCAACCCTGCTTATGTTCTTCCTCTTCCTCAAGAGTTCATCCCAAGTATACTCCCTAATAAACTTCCTGCGCACCAATATCCACTGTAGAGTCTGCTTCCCAGGAAACCAACTGTGACATCCTCTAGTGGTTCCCCATCTCAGAAGAAAAGCAAGTCTTGCAATGGCTCTGTGTGTCTCTCCTTCTTCCACTGCCAAGTTTTCTGGCTACGTCTCCTACACTCTCCTGTTTGTTCAGTTTTATTTAGGGGTTCCCTAAGTATACTAAGCAAACTCCCACTTGTGAGATTTTGCACTGGCTTTTCTGACCTCCTGGGGTATGCTTCCCCCAAATACACTCCTGTCTCAGTCCTCATTTCCTTGAGATCTCTGCTCAAAATTCACTTTATCAGAGCTTGTCTCTTTACCGCTCTGTATAAAGTAGCATCCCCACTACCACCCTAGCACTCTTTATTCCCCTTCTTCTTTTTGATATAAAATGTACTAAATTAATTTTATTCTTGTCGGGGAAGGTGGCTGAGGGAGTTCCATGTTCCTGCTTTGTGATCCCCTTCCAGCTGCATTTCTTTCCCTAGGGACCAGGCACTCTTAAGGAAGGTGGGGTAGAATCTTAGCCTCAGTTTGAAGAAGTTGGAGCTGAAAGGGGGCTGGGGGTGCACCATGACCAAAGGGGCCATTTCTCATGTTTCTTTCCTCATTTTCACTGCCTCTTGAGCTAGGTGGATTTTCTCTTCTTAGCAAGTAAGAGCATTTGCTAGGGAAAGCAGGTAAAAAAATAATAAAACCCATCCCCTGCAGGAAGAAACCACACCATCAACACCAACAAATTGCTGTGTTCCTTTTACAACAAAAGGGACTTGAATTTTTATAAAACCAAATGTGGTATTTCAGTGACTTTTTGATAATGTACAGGCCTTTTTTGTGAATTTAAATTTCTTTCTTTCTATATTTATATTTTAGGACCGATCTCATTTTTTAAAAGTTTATTTATTTATTTTGAGAGAGAGACAGAGGGAGTGCAAGCAAGAGAGGGGCAGAGAGAGAGGGAGAGAGAGAGAATCCCAAGCAAGCTTTGCACTGTCAGCACAGAGTCCAATGCAGGGCTTGAACTCACAAACCATGAGACCATGACCTGAGCAGAAATCATGAGTTGGATGCTTAACTGACTGAGCTACCAAGGCTCTGCAGGACGATTCTCATTTTTAATAAGGTTTAAAAAAAAAGTGTCTAACGAAAAATAACTTCTGTTTTTGCCATGTGATGTTCCACAAGTGCAGCTGTAGAAAAGTGCTTATCAGTTGTATAAAAACCACCTTTGATAGAAAAAAAAAAAAAGACAATTATATTCCCTTTTATGTAATCTTTATACTAATACTTTTTAAATAAACTTTGTTGGGATTGTTGCTCTTTTACTCATTAACTTACAGAAAATGTAAATATTTGTGAGTACTTTTTTGTTTGTCTTTTATATTTTAACTTTGTTTCTGATGTTTTATTTTTCATATAGAAGTATAACATTTTTGTGCAGTGGAGTTTATCAGTTTTTTCTTATGGGCTTTGTGTCATGCTCTAATCTTCCTCACTTTGACATTACAGATATTTTTCTCATATATTTTCCTCCAATCCTTTTAAGTTTTGATTTTTTACATTTTAAATATTTTTTTACTTGAGAATTTATCCTGATGTACATCTTAAAAATATGGGAATATAAAGTTTTTTTTATCAACGTTTATTTATTTTTGGGACAGAGAGAGACAGAGCATGAACGGGGGAGGGGCAGAGAGAAAGGGAGACACAGAATTGGAAACAGGCTCCAGGCTCGGAGCCATCAGCCCAGAGCCCGACGCGGGGCTCGAACTCACGGACCGCGAGATCGTGACCTGGCTGAAGTCGGACGCTTAACCGACTGCGCCACCCAGGCGCCCCTATAAAGTTTTTTTTAAATCAAAGATCAATAGTACCATAGTGTCCAAATATCTGTTGAACAAATTGTCTTTTCTCTCACTGATGCCAACTCCATCAATTTCTATTTCTAGCTTTATATTCTGTTCCATTTATCTATTCATTTGTGTATAAATACCACATTACTTTATATATTATAGCTTTATAATGTTTCTTTAGTTATCTGGCTGGTTTTGTCTCTACCCACAACTAAAAGTTCTGAAATTAATGATATTTGCAAAATATTTCCATCTTTGTTGCTTATTTTTCCACTTAAATTTTATAATCAACTTGTCTTGTACCAAATAAAATTCTATTGGCTTTAGCATTTTTTTTTGTATTTAGAGATGAATTAGGAAGAATTAACATTTTCATAATCTTCAGTCTTCTTATCCAAGAATAAGAAGTTTCTTTATCCAAGTCTTTCTGCATTCCTGTCACCATATATTTCCTTTTTCATGTTTTTAAATTGTGTAAATATGTTTTTATTCTGAATGTATTGAGATTATCATATGATTTTTTAAAATTTCTTTTTCAAACTCTAAGCTAACATTGCTTTCCTGGAATGAATCCAACTTGGTCATGATTATTATCTTTTTTATGTATTGTCTTCATTTGTGAAAACTGGTCTACTTTCTGGTTTACCTGTACTCCTCTGGAGTGCTCCCTTAGAGCTCCCTAAAATGTTGGATTTTTACCAGTGCCCCTTCTCTTTGGTAGATTCTGAGCTCCAGTTGTCGTCCCTCCAGCAGTGAAAATGGCTAAAACTGAAATCTCAGCTTTAAACTTCTTAGCTTTGCTTACAAATCTGCAAAGGCCTTAAGGGGTAAATGGTTCCAGCTATCTCATCTCTGAATTTCCATTCTCTGTGGGATGTTAAGCTCTCAAATCCCTGCTGCCTTGGCAAATCTCTGATGCCTCCAAACTGATTCTTTTTTATTCAGCATGTGTAGCTGTTCTCGGTGAGATGGTTTTTCTGCATAGGCACATCTGCCACAACCAGAAATGGAAATCAAGAAATGATATAAAATAGAAGTTTAAGGTACTGTTAAAGTGTAGTAGTGGTATCAGGAATTATAATTTGTGCCCAGACCTTGGGAGGCAATGAAAGTAGCACAAACTACCTCAAATACCAAGAATGTCATTTAGCACCACGTGGGATGCGCAGATGATCTGGCTGTGACATCCATCATTGCACCTATCGCAGGCTGATTCTGCTCATCTCAAGGCTGGCTGGCATCTTCTTTCTCCACAAACGCTTCATGTGCATCCCATCAGATACCTCCTCCAGGATTACTCAGTTACCCATACCTGGAAATGAAGAGTTACTCACGCTCAGCATCTCTGTTTCTACACCCACCAGGTCCATCTGGTTACCAAATCATGTCTGTTATATCCCCCTATTGTTTCTACAATATGTTTACTCTTTTCCATTTCCACTGCCTTTGCCTAAGTCCAACTATCATCATTCTTTTTCTGAGTTGTTGAAAAGCCCCTTAATCCCACTCTCCTATTAAAACAAAGAATGATCCTTCTAAATTACAACTTTCATCCAAGCTTTTGCTACTGTGCTTAAAATCCAACAGTAGCTGCTTATAATTCATAGCTTATAATATGTAATATATAAAATTATATATATTATACATATTTGCCTCGCTCCCCCACCCCCAGCAAATACTAAAGGCAGGCACTGTGTGCTATGGGATACTCAGAAACCTCTGTCCTTGTACAGGGGCTGTTCCTGCCTAGAATATGACTGGACCAAATGACAACCTCTCTGGACCGTGGTTTCCTCCTCTACAATAAGAGGAAATTGAACCAGGAGATTTCCAACTCCAACACTTCGTGATTGTGAATCATTGCTTTAGGATGTGTTATGTGTGCCTTTAAAAATGAAGTTGATGTTTATAATAACATCTATATTTACATTGTGAATATATAGAGAGAGTAATGTAAAACATCAGTTATGTACTGTTTTTGTAACAACAATCGATTTTGATCTGTGTGAATTCATGACTCAAATGGGAAATTAAATCATGACTGAATTCAATTGTAATTGCAGTCCTCTGACACTAACGGCCACAGGAGCCCCTTAGGATTAAGATGTACTGTAAATTGTGATCCTAGACATCCCTTCCTCTGGGCTGGCTTCAGGTGTGACGAGTCCTCTTATTTTCTGGTTCTATTTCTTGTCTCTCTGCTCAGTCCCTCCTTTGCACTCTGGGTTTCTCATACCAAGGTGTTTTCAGCTCCCGCAGCAAACTGCCCTATACTCTCCTGCTTCCAGGTCTCCCTGTAGGATGCCTTTTCTTCCTGGAATGCTTTCCTCCCAAATCCAGGTCTGATTCCCTCTTACTTGTTCTTTAGAACTTAGCTATGCCTCACCTCCTCTGACCAGCTTCTCTTATTCTGAGCAAGGTACCCACCCCCTCCTTCTCATTCTCATGATACCATCTGCAGATACCATCTCTGTGCTTTTCAAACATTATTATTTACTTATCTGCTATCTCTCCAAATTCTAAGATCCTTGAGGACAGGGGCCATGTTTTTTTGTTTGTTTTTTGTTTTTTGTTTTTTTTGTTTTTTTGTTTTTTGTTTTAATTCCAAGAGCTGAGCTCAGAGCTTAATATATAATGAATATTTTATAACATATTAATTTATAATTAAACGAATAATTGGGGTATCTGGGTGGCTCAGTTGGTAAAGGGTCAACTCTTGATTTTGGCTCAGATCATGATCTCACAGTTTGTGAAATCAAGCCCAGCATCAGGCTCCACACTGGCAGCAAGGAGTCTACTTGGGATTCTCTCTCTCCCACTCTGTCTGCCACTCCCCTGTCTCACAGAGTACAAGGTGGGGAGGGGCAGAGGGAGAGGGAGACACAGAATCTGAAGCAGACTCCATGCTCTGAGCTGTCAGCATAGCCTGACATGGGGCTCAAACCCAAGAACTGTGAGATCATGACCTGAGCCGAAGTCAGACGCTTAACCAACCAAGTCATCCAGGCACCCTTTAAAAATATGTTTTAAAAAAAATAAATGAATGATTATATTTCACAATGAGAGCCATTAAAGAAATACATTTCCCTTATAGGAATCTTAGAAGAATCCCTCTTACAGCTAACTTTGTCAAGTGCTTCTATGCCTCTATTTGGAAATTATATATATATATATATATATACACACACACACACACACACACACACACACACATATGCATGTACATATTTATACATATAAACTTTTGGTGTTTGACAGACTTAGGGAAAATTATGTTTAGATGTTTCTTAAATTTTTTGAAGAATATGTAAATTCTCACATAAACATAGTTTTCCAGACTGATATTAATACTTGGTTCTGACCAGAAAAATATTGTTTTGATTTTATCATCTTTCTTCTTTTGTGCTGGCAAGAGCTGACAGCTATTTAAATGAGAATTAAAAATAGGACCCTGTGAAGTACATGTTCCTTTTTTTTTCCTGCCAGGATATAACTGACCATAGAACTGAGGTTACATCTCTCTCTTTTCTAAAATAAAATTGTCACAGACTATGCTATCAAATTCTAGATAAAAGCCAATAATGAAAAAGATAACTCCTAAGACATATTCTAGTAGTCCAAATACTTTCTTTACTTCTAGTAGAAAATATGCTTTTTCTCCTTACTCTTGAAAGTTGTTCGAAGAATCTGAAAGTTAAAGTGCCACCAGTTGGTAGCCATATAGTCTGTGATTCATCCACACTGAGTTGTTTTGACTGCTGGATGTGTCTTCCCTTTCTGTATTATCATCATAAATGAAAGAACCTCAGCTTAAAGGAAACAGGTGCTGGGGTGTGAAAGAAATAGAGTAATTGCTTGTCTGAGAGGGAGCTGTGGAAAAGCCTTTTGGCTTTGGGAAAGCAGATTCTTATTTATCATTGAAACTGACTGACTAGACCAGGCCCAGTTGGAGTTGGAAGCTGGAAATGGACTCTAAGTATATTCCTACCCAAGATCTGACATGCCATTATTCATTCATTTGCTCCCTCGTCAGACAGTCATTGAGTTTTGTAACAAAGAAGTCTATATGACATCCATTGTGCCACCTCAGAACTGCTGGTCACTCTGACTTAACAGTATCTTAGGAAAGTGGGAATAGGGCGGGAGGAGCTTGTTGAAGGCAGAGGCAGGCCCGAGGTTCTTTAGTGATTCTCTAACATCCCAGAACTCATTTATTTAGTAAACATTCATTGGTGTCTGTTAGGGGCCCAGTGGTGTTTTAAGCCATCTGTGCAAAGATAAACCTGAGAGAGCAACTGCCAACTAGAGTGCCCTGTTTGAGGAGCTAGGAAGGAAGTACCAGACCCTTAAGATGTCGGGCAGTAGCAGAGCCTGGGAGCACTGAGGAGGGGACATGAAGCCAGATGAGGGGAGTCATGAGGCTTCCAGACCAGGTAACCACTGAGAAGACTGTCAAGAGATTAGGAGAGCAGTAGCAAAGGCAAGAGAAGAGATTGAAAACCTCATCTGATTTGGTGCTGTCTTTAGGGAGACTATGGCTGACCATTCTTAATAGAATTTTCAACCCTTTTATTTAAACTTCTCTCCGAATGATGTTTGGCTAATTCTTCCTATAAATGATTCTCAGCAAATCTCCAACCCAGGAAATTCTTTTATCTAATTTATATCTACCCCCCCCCACACCCCTCCTGGAAATTCAAGCGCTCTCCTTTAGTTCTGATTTTTGTGGAAACCATGAGAAGGGTGCTGATGAGGAAGTTGAAAGTTTTGTGAATTTATCTGACTCTGGGAGTCAGAATGCTCAGTGCTTCATGGAGGAGCTCACTGGTAAGGAGGCACAATGCAATTTTCTTCTACTATTTCTTTTTTGGTTATTTCTCCCATGAGATATGTGTCTATAAGACAGTCCCATTAACCAGTAGGTGGTGTAGTTTATTAGGAATACAAGGCCTTAGCAGATCTGTATCAGTTTCTAAAGGGGAGCTAACTTTCTTAGTTATGAAGAACGTTCAGAGTATTTTGTATTTGTAGTTTTATCTGTGCGACCCTGGAAGGGCATGAATAATCTTGACAATATTCTGGGCAGTATGTTTACTTTCACTGGGGCTTCCTGAGGAGTGGTCTACTCCATGACTGGACACTGCCAGTCAGAACTTAAAATTCTTTTCTAAAACAGCTGTCCAAGTCAATTGCATGCCTCTACTGAATTATTATTATTCATGATTGGTCTAAGCTGTTTTGGGTATTAAAAGATAGTTGCACCATTTCAGTGTGTCTCCTTAGCTAAAGTAAAAACCCATGCGGCGGGGTATCGAGGAAGCCCTGCACACAGATTGTTAAGCTTCTCAAATAAGCTTTCTTTTGTAACCAAGCAACCGACACATTAGACACCCCTTTGCCATCAGCTAACATTCTCTGAGAACTTAGGTCAGTGCCTAAAATAACCCTGCTAATTGTGAGGGGGCACATGTGGACTGGAATTTCAGTTAGCAGTCTGGGAGCTGAGGGACTGAGGATTTGAAACCTTACTGTAGTTACGGTTCATAACTTGTAGGCAGTTAGGTCCAAAGCCTGTTAGTGTGCAGGTAAGGAAAGAAAAGTTATATTTTGTGTTTTATGTTCGTTGTTCATAAAGCTGGTTAACCGGTGACAGCTGGTTAAAAACCAGGTCTGCTTGGGTTACAAGATCTTGGCTAGCTGTGCTCTGCTTTAACCTGCTGGTTGGTTGTGGAGTAACTGACAGAAGTGGATTGTTTGGCTGAGGAACGTGACATTTCGGCAGTCTGTGTAGGAGCCTACGGTACTTTGGACCCCTTCTTGCCTCACAGTGCAGGTAGGATGTTGTTTGTATGGAATTCTTTATAAGCTGGACAGAGGTCATAAACTGTTCAATTCCACAGCTGGAAATGAGAGTCTCAAGTGTCGCTACTGCACCAACGTAGTTGGTGGGCACTACATTTCACTCCCTACCTTGACGTTATGCTGAATGAAGTTCTTCGTGTTCTTACCCCAGCGCGCTGAAATTCTAGGACATTAGGGAAACTAATGGAGTTCATACAAAGTATGATTTATCTGGCATGTGGAAAATGCCTCTTTACAATTTATCTTCCTCTTTTCTGTATCACTTCCCTTATTCTAGATCCAAAAGGCAGGCTTTTATATTTGTGAGAAATGATGGGAGGAGATGTTAAGCTTCTTAGTATAATTTTCCTATATTTTAAGAGCACTTAATAAAATCTGGGTTTTATCTTTAGACTAAGATGAAAATCAACACTACTCTTTTCCAAATAACCTCACTTAACTTTCTGTTTGTGCCCCATATTAGTTTAGTTAACATAAAATGCTGCAGTATTATTGCTCATCTTTCTCCAATGTTGACCTATGTTATGAAGTATCAGATTTAGTTTTGGCTTCCAGGTATCTGGCATATAAAATAAGTCTGTAAATGCTGCAAATGATGCTTTGGACCTTCCACCTAGTGGGTTATTTAATCCAGTAATTTTTCAAATTCATACATATACCTCATATCATATGACTGACGCATTTCTGAAACATATGTCAAGTGGGGTTTTATAGTTGGAATTATTTAATGAATACTTAGAAAGCTGATCACTTTTAAGAAATCCTTGTGTAAAACAAAGAGGAAGTCACAACTTAAATTATGCTTTGATCATTCTTTTCACGCATCAGGTTCTTAATATGAGGTACACTAATGTTGTGTAACTTAGGATAAATTTCTCAGGAGCAAAACCTGCCTTTTCATTATCAAGGAAAAATGTGTATATGTATCTGATCATGCGAAGCCTTTTGGGTATTTCTAGAAAAATGTTTGTGTGGTGAGATTTGGGAGTGGCCTATTGGCTATGTTGGATATTAAATTGTGGCTTTGGTAGAGAAAGATTTTCTAAAGGTAAGGATCATGGTCTGAAACAAAATAAATTAAAAAGTTAAAATTGAAAAGAATATTATCCTACTCTTTGTGCATTATGTCAATTTAATGAACCTGAAAATATGTAATATTGTGGCTTTTTATAACATATTATATCTATTGCAATCTCAGGAATTATCAACTTGACCAATAAAAAGTTGCAAATATTTGACAATCTTGGACATAAAAATGGCAGTTTTGTGTGGCTCATTCCAATTGTTTAATGAACATAAACTCATTTTAATGAAAGTTTAGCCTTAATCACCAAAACAATAGTAGCAAGTGTCAAATATTCTCATCAAGTATGAGAGCTACCTTGTTAAAAACATGATCATCAGGGGTCACTTCCTGTGAAGAAACCCAGTAGTATGTGTTATTCACCCCCCCCCCCCCCCCGCCTTTGTTTCCCTACTCCTTAGCTTCTTTGGTCTTTTAAAAAGAGCTTACTGTGTCTGCCAAGTCCTACCTACGGTATTTATTAGATCCGGTGACTGTGGGAATACATCCTTAATGACTGAGGGTTTAGCAGGGTTTGGGATGTCTTTGAGAAGGTTCTTCCTGTAGTAGCTTGTCAATGACCAAATGTAAGTTGCAATTTTAGGGTTTCTCTATGTGTGCTTTCTCAGTGCTCTCCTTTTTCTAATTTCTAATTTCCTTATGTCATTGTTTGAGACTTTTTTATGTAAGTGTTCAGTGCTATAAATTTTCTCCTAGATGCTGCTTTAGCCACAGTGTAAGAAATTTTATATGCTGTATATTTATTTCTATTAATCTAAAAATGTCTTCTAATTTACTTTTCGATTTCTTCTTTGACTCATGAATTATTTAAAAGTGTATTATTTATTTTCTACCTTCTTAGGGATTTTCCAGAGGTCTTTTGTTATTGTTTTTATTATTCTACTTTAATTTCACTGCAGCCAAAGAGCATACGTTTTATGACTTGAATCTTCTAAAATTTATTAAGACTAGTTTTATGATTATGATCCATCTTGCTAAATACTCATAGTACTTGCTATTGTTTGATAGAGATTTCAAAAATGTTAGGTCAAGAAGCACATGGGTGGCTCAGTTAGTTGAGCATCTGACTCTTGGTTTTGGCTCAAGTCATGATCCCAGGGTTGTGGCCTTGAGCCCCACATCAGCCTCCATGCTCAGTACAGAGCCTACTTAAGATTCTCTCCCTCTATCCCTCTGTCCCTCCCCTGCTTGCTCATGTGTTTGTGTGCATGCACATGTGTTTGTGTGTGTGTGTGCACGCTTGCGTGCTCACTCACCCTCTGTCTCTAAAAAATAACATAACATAGCATAAAATGTCAGGTCAACTTGGTTGCTAGTGTTGTTCAAATATTCTCTCTCTATAATTGCTTACTGATTTTATGTCTATTTGTTCTATCAATTATTGACAGAGGGTTATTGAAATATCCATTCAAAACTGTAAATTTGTCTAAATCTTCTTGTAGTTCTATCAGTTTTTGCTTTATGTATTTTGAAGCTCTCTCATAAAATCATGGACATTTAGGGTTATAATGCCCCCTTAATGAACTTATCCCTTTATTGTTATGAAATGGCTGTCTTTATCCCTGGTAATATTCTTTGCTCTGAAATTTACTTTTTATGATATTAATATAGCTACTCCAGCTTTATTTTGAAGGCTTTCTCTGTTAAGTTTCTATCTAAAGTATTTCTGTAAAAATAAACTACATAACTTTTATGTATTAATATATTTAGCTTATTAATTAAGGTATAAGTAGAATTCACTAATAATTTTCAGATGTTCTTCTACAATTCCTTTTTTACAGTGGCAGGGTTTCTATAGCTATCATACCTCCGCTCTTATGTGATTGTCATTGTATAGTAACCTTCTTTCTATATAATGCATGGTATTTATATATTTAACATGTAGCAAGAAATGAGCACTGACCAGTCACAATGGATGCCAGCAAACAATAGGTGTGGCCTTACTGCTGCATGCTGGCTAAATATCTGTCCTTGAATATGTAACAACTGATGATCCCTGAGTTAGGTACAGGAACTGTTTTTCCAGGCATACATATAATGCTACCTTTTGTAAAAACTTTTTTTAAAAAAAACATTGCATAGGGATCTGCTTTTTTTTGTTTGTTTTAAAGTTTATATATTTATTTTGAGAGAGAGAATGAGTGGAGGACGAGCAGAGAGACAGGGGGACAGAGGATCTGAAGCGGGTTCTGGGCAGACAGTAGAGAGCCCAATGCGGGGCTTGAATTCACGGACTGTGAGATCATGGCCTGAGCTGAAGTCAGATGCTTAACTGACTGAAACATCCAGGTGCCTGATACTTTTTTTTTTTTTAAAGAATGCTTATCTGTTTAGAACCCCTAAAGCTATTCAATAAGCAAGTTAACAAGTATATAGACTTCTTAAGGCATGGCTTTCTTATATTAAGGGAATAATCTATAAGGGAACTCATTTTTAAACTTTTATTTTAGATTTTGGCTGATGTTTCAGGTAGCAAATATTTGTTCATTAATTCACTAGTTATTTATTGAGGCCCTCCCCTATCATATGTCAGCCATTGAGAATTCAAGAATGAACAATACTACCTTGTTCCTGCCCTTAAGAAGTAGTCAGGGAGGGAGGTCTATTGAGAGATTTTGCAAAACCCAGGATGAGGTACAGCAGTGTGTGGGTGGTGTCTAAGAGGGCACCCTTCGTCCTCACAGGATCTCTCAGGATGTAAGAGCCAAAATAAATTAATCCATTTCCCAAAAGGTAGGACCTATTTTGTAACATATATGTTATTTTTATTCTTCCAGGGATTTTTACCATTTACTTGGTCATCAGGGCATTTTCAATGATTAATTTTTTTTGTCCATGTCTGGGGTTTTACTAGAGCTTTCACTCCACTTACCATACTCGATGCAGGGTATATTACCTCGTGGAGTGCCTTACACATTCTTGGAGCTCAACAAATATTTGTGCAATGAATTTTTACTTCTGTGCATGGAGGATATAGGAAGAAATTGGAGCTGTCCTTCAGCCCTGTCATGAGCTGGATATCACCCAAAGGAAGTGACTGTCACCAGATGACACTCCATGACAGAACTGGAGGAGGCATCTTCAGGGAACAGGAGTGGGCTATCATGATATGCATATAGGACTGAAATCAGAACAACAAAATAATTTCGTGTGTAGAGTCTTCTGTGTACTGAGAACAGAGTTCAGGCAAAAGCAGCTTACGTCACCTCAGGCCCTGGGTGGGATTTACACATGCCTTTGTTCCTTTCCATACAGTGTAGTCTCAGCAGCTTGGCCACAGGAATAAATTAGCTTTAGTCACCAGCTAGTTCAGGCAGCTTCAAGAGGGCTGGCCTAGGGAAGTCTGGCTGGTTTGGTTGTACTACTGGCAAAGCCATTCAGAGGATTTGAACCACAAGTCAGTAATAGTAGGTAAATCGTTACATGTATTTTCTCCCCTTTTCTTTTTCGTCAAAACACTTTAGAAAGTGTTAGATAAACCCAATTTAGAAATGAGGGAAATTTCTAGGAGTGTCTGGGTGGCTCAGTCGGTTAAACGTCCTACTTCAGCTCAGGTGATGATCCTGCGGTTTGTGAGTTCGAGCTCCCATAGGGCTCTCTGCTGTCAATGCGGAGTCTGCTTGGAATTCTCTGTCTCCCCCCCTCTCTCTCAAATATAAATAAACATTAAAAAATTATAAAAAGAAATGAAGGAAATTTCTAGAGCTAGATGACGGGTACATCAGTGTTTATTTTATTATTACTCTTTATACTCTACATATAAATTATGTATTCCTCTGTGTGTTAAAACATTTCTCATGATAGAAAATACACAAGTATGAAAAAATGTTTCAAACGTAATGTTAAGTGAAAGAAACAAAAGAATACATACTGTATTCTTACAGTATTGATTTCACTTAAAGATCAGAAATAAGGAAAATTAAACTGTTTTATTTAGGTGTGCATACTAATTAGCTAAAATGATGAAAAAAGAAGCAAGAAGTGATTACTATAAAGTAATAGGCTTGATCACCTCTAGGATACATGGGGAACATCTTGGCTGTCAGCAATGTTCAATTTCTTTAGCACAGTGGTGGTTAAGTATGTTTTCATTTTATGATAATTTGTTAAGATGTACATTTATGATTTATACACTTTTATCCATGCCATATTTTACAACACAAAAATAAAATTTAGTGTAACAAATGGGAGAGGAATAAGGAATTTTTATTCTTATTCATTTAGAAGTATCATCTTTTTTAAATGTTTATTTTGAGAGAGAGAGAGAGAGAGAATGAGCAGGGGGAGGGGCAGAGAGAGAGAGAGAGGGAGAGAGAGAATCCCAGGCAGGTACCACACTGTCAGCACAGATCCCAATTCAGGGCTCCATCTCATTAACCATGAGATTATAACTTGAGCCAAAATCAAGAGTCGTATGTTTAACCTACTCAGCCACCCAGGTGCCCCAGGACTATAATTTTTTATATAATTAGGAAGGCTGCTACTTGCAGAAGGTTTTAGATATTGATTTTGGGCTTACATATACAGGTCTCTATCTGTTATAGTTCAGAAGATGAATGTTGTCGATAATGCAAAGCTTTGATATTGATGCTTGGAAATAAAACTTGGATAACATTTTGACACAGCAGTAGTAATAGTAAACAATATCACTATGAATATATGATGTTTGGGATAGTATTCTACACATTTTCTATCAGATTTATTATTATATATTTGATATTGTTTTATATTATCAAACTAAAAATGATGAGTGTTATACATTTGACATGCTTAATTTTAGAAGCATCAATCACTTAAAAAGAGAAACAGATCCACACAATGTTCATTTGTTACATGGTTTTTAACTTTAAAAATCCCACAATTACAGTTGATAAATTTTTACTTATACCGAACACTATTAAAAGTAGAACCTGTTGAGTAAGTGCATATGTACCTGATAAAAAATTAAAGCTTTTCAGTAAGAAGTTGTGTTTGTATGAACTGAAACAATGTATCTATACTTAGCTATTAGTTCTAAGCTTAACTGTAATTGATATATCCAAGAAACTCCTGAAACTTAGAGATTTTGCTTCTTTAGCCTCTTTATGTTTGACCCACTTATATGAGGTCTTTAGTGCCAAGAAAAAAGAGATGAGAAGAAAAGCTAGGGAACACTCACTAACATGTTTCATCAGCTTGATCCATGGAATTATCAACAGGAAACAGGGAATATAAACAGATTATTCTTAGCAATGATCTTGCTTGCAAAAACCTGAGCAGTTTTTTGTGGAGAAGTGGGCACCCTCATACATCCCATAACCTGATAATTTGGCAGACTACTACAAAGTATTTACTTGATAAGATTATTAATTAATATTTTGTGAAAATGAAAATACTGCAATATGTCTGATGGATTTTTATTACAAGAAGAGAAAGAAAATTTAATATTCAATCACCATTTCCTATACTTTTATCACTTTGGGACACTGCACATCCTTCTCCTCAGTCCCTGGTTGGAAGGAGGGTGCAGGTACCATACAGGTTGTACAGGTGCCAATGGTTATAATTGCATCCATATAGTGTATCTACCAGGATTGGTAAGTTGTTGTCAGTGTGAGTGCCATTGTTACCTAGAATGATAAAGCTTTGGATAGAAAAAAATGGAACTGACCAGTTCTATGCTATAGGGCTAATCACCACCCATGGGGAGAAATCTATATCCTCCAATGTTTATCCTTTTTTTTTTTTTTTACCAGTTTTGCCAAATGTTGCTGGAATCTAAAGCTATAAGTCATACTTACCATCATGTTATAAGATACTTCTCACCCATCCTCTTTACCCTTGTTGTGAACAAATCTCTTTTTCTTTATGTCAACTGAGTCAGGTACACATGCAGGGAATGCTAGGATGGATTCCCAAAGGAACAAGGGTTGACACTTGCAGTTCCTCCTTTCAAGTACATTCTGGAGTGGTGATGACACAGCACTGTAGCAGGGCAGTTCTGCTCTGTGCAGTCATTTAGGGATCAAAGTTATTTACATCTTAAGCAGTGTTGTCCAGTAAATTATAATATGAACTGTGAGTGTGAATTCTATATGTGGTTTCAAATTTTCTGGTAGCCATATTAAAAAAAAGTAGAAATGGACAGGTAAAATAAATTTTAATAATATATTTTATGTCACCCAAATGTCAAAAAATCATACCTTTTCAACAGGCAGTCAATATAAAATTATTAATAAGTTACTTAAAAATTTTTT
The DNA here is from genome assembly GCF_007474595.2 of Lynx canadensis. Lineage (NCBI taxonomy): Eukaryota > Metazoa > Chordata > Mammalia > Carnivora > Felidae > Lynx > Lynx canadensis. The sequence continues at coordinate 81,978,987 of NC_044308.2, forward strand.
TTAATGTTTTATTTTATTTTTGAGAGACAGAGAGAGACAGAGCATGAGTGGGGGAGGAGCAGAGAGAGAGGGAGACACCCAATCCCAAGCAGGCTGTAGGCTCTGAGCTGTAAGCACAGAGCCTGATGCGGGGCTCGAACCCATGAAGGAGACATCATGACCTAAGCCGAAGTTGGATGCTCAACCAACTGAGCCACCCAGGTGCCCCAATAAGTTACTTTAAATTCTACTTTAATATTAAGTCTTTAAAATCCAGTGTGTGTTTTACACCTACAGTAGGTGTTTTACACCTACAGTACATCTCTCGATTTGGACTAGCCACATTTCAAGTGTTATCAGACTGAAAAGTGCAGATATAGAGGCTCTGCCATTTTTCTAGGACATCAGATTCCTCTGTTGGATCTTTTGAATCCAGCCAGCAGACAGGGAAGAGAGTGCATAGAAGAGCCTCAAAGAGATTTTCGGATAGGCCTAGCAATGAAGTATGTTACTTCCATCCCCATTCCGTTGACCAGTACTCAGTCACGTGACCCCCCTAAACTGCCTGAGGCACCTGGGAAAAGTGGTTCAGCCGGGTGCCCAGGAGGAAAAGGAAATGGGTTGGTGAGCACATGGCAGAGGCTCCACCATAGCAAAGAAGGTATTATTAACCACACTTTGCAATTCAGGAAATCGATGCCCAAGAAGTTTAAATCCTGGGCTAGTTAATGGGAAAATGTAAACAGAATGCAGGCCTTTACTCCCTAGAGTGATGTTTCTTCCATCAGACTGCCCTGCCTCTTCCCCTATATTTGTTTCTCAGCCTCCCATTTAAGTGTGTCCTATAGATACAGGTCTTGGAGAAAACCTGACGATTCTAATATTTTATCTCATCGGCTCTCCTAGGCTGCTCTATGACTTAATGACAGTATCCTGTTACTGCTGTTTTGGAAAATGACAAGCAGTCCAGTATAATGAAGCAAATATGCCTTATTACTGAACGGTTCAAATAATAGTACTATTCTGAGCACTGCATTATCATTTTGAGTGGGCCTTTTCCTTCCGTGTACTGAAGCTCCTCATTCAAAGCAAAGGATTATTAAGGTCCTCATCAAGCCATTCAATCAATGGATAAATTGCATTTTATGTTATAATGAGCAGTCTGTTCAATTGGAGTTTTCAGCTTTTTAAAAGTGCTTAGGAGAATAGTACCAGAAGTGCTCTTAATGGTAAAATTATTGAATTGAAGTGCTTGGATAAGCTGCTTTATTTTTTAGATGGAGAAATAAGATAATATTCCTCAAAGCAGACTAGTGGTAAAGACTGATGGTTCTCCATGGACTACTGATTATAACACTGATTATAAGTGTCCATCAAAGGCAGCTTTTATTGAAGAAAATATAATTAGACCACTGTCCTTTAGCTTTAAATTATCCATAGCAAACTGGTTTAGGGGTTTTGTTGTCTTAAATTTTTGAATATTTTGAATACATTCACAGAGTTCAAAACTTTAAAAACATTAAAAGGTATACAATGCAAGGTCCCCATTCTGTCCTCTAATGCAGAAGTTTAGCCCTCCTCTAGCTTCTCCCTCCCTACGCCAGCTGGGTAGGTACTGATTCTTACTGATTTTTAGAACGATCTTTCTAGAGTTTGTATATGCATGTATAATGAGACATGAATGTATATTCTTATTTTCTTCCTATGTTATTCTTTTTTTTAATTTATTTATTTTTGAGAGAGAATAGAGTGGGGGAAGGGCAGAGAGAGAGGGAGAGAGAGTGTCTCTGCACTGACAGCCAAGAGCCTGATGTGGGGCTATCTCACAAACCGTGAGATCGTGACCTGAACCGCAATCAAGAGTCTGATGCTTAACTTCCTGAGCCACCCAGGCGCCCCTCTTCCTATGTTATCCTTTACACACCGTTCCACATCTTGTTTTTTAAACCTAATAGGAATCTTTCTATGTCAGAATATAGAACCTTTTTGTCATCGTCATTCTTTCTTATAGCTGTGTAGTATTCTACTGAGTATCTCATAATTTACTTAGCTAGTCCCCTGATGATGGACATTTAGTCTGTTTCCAATCTTTGGATATTACAAATTGTATTGCAATAAGTAGGCATGAATATAAGTCATTCCACAAAAAGTCCAAATGTATTTGAGGCATAAATTCTCAGAAGTAGGATTGCAAGTCAATGTGTATATGTATTTGGAGTTTGATAGAAATGGCCGTATTGCTCTCCCAGTGGTTGCACTAATTTTGCCCTTCAGCCGGGAATGTGAAAGAGTGTCTATTTCTTGCACTTTTGCCAATAGTTTTTGTTATCAAGTTTTTGAATTTTATTTTATAGCTGAAAAATGATATTTTGATGTTGTTTAAATTTATATTTCTCTCACTGTGAGAAAGATTGAGCAGCTTTTTGTATATTTGAGGACTGTTTGTATTACTTTTTCTGTGAACTGTGTTCATTTCCTTGCCTGTTTTCAGTTGTGTTGTTGGTCTTTATTGATTTATGGGAGCTCTGTGTTGAGTAGCAGGATAAGGCCTTGGGTATGAGCTGAAATATTTTTTTTATGGCTTGTTATTTGTCTTTTGACTTTGCTTAAGGTATATTTTTCATCACGATGAAGTTGTTTTTTTTTTTTTTTTTTTTTTTTTCCCAATGTGGTCAAGTTTATCTTTCTTTTAAGGACTCTGGAAGCTGAATCCAAAAGGCCTTCCATACTCCAAGGTTATAAATAATTTACCTGTTTTTCTTAGTAATTTTTTGTTTTCATTTTTTATATTTAAATATTTGATCCATTTGGGATTTATCCAGGTATGCAGTAGCTTCAACTTATTTTTTTCCCAAATATTTATCTAGTTATTAATTTTTTCTCCCACCAATTTGAGATGCCTCCTTTATCACATGCTCAGATACCCATGTGTATTTGAGTCTATTTCTGGACTTATTCTTTTTGTTTGTTTGTTTGTTTGTTTGTTTTTATTTTGAAAGAGAATGGGAGGGGGACCAACAGAGAGAGAATCCCTAGTGCAGAGCCTGATATGGGGCTCAAACTCATGAACTGTGAGATTATGACCTGAGCTGAAATCAAGAGTCAGATGCTTAACCGACTGAGCCAGCAGGCATCACATTTCTGGACTTATGCTAACTGTCTGTCTGCATTTTGTGCCAGTGTAACATAGTTTTAATTACCAAGACTTTATACTATACTTTAATATTTGCTAGACTAGTCTGCTTTCATTGCTCTTTTGTTGTTGTTTTCTCTGGCTATTCTTGTTTGTCCACTTATATATTAGGATCAGACTCCCATCCCCTTTCTTCAACACCTACCTCCAATGAAAACTTGTTATTTGTATTAGGAATTGCATTACATTTGTAAAATAACTTAGGGAAGTTTGATATTTTAATGAGGTAAAATCTTCCCATCCAAGAACATGTTTTGTTATCACATTTTTTCATTTTTTAAAAAACTTTTACGGTAGTATTTTAATCTTCTTCCTTTAGGTCTCCCACATTTCTCTTAAGTTTATTCCAAGGTACTTTATCTTTGTTGTTGCTGTATCATTAATGGAATCTTCAGTTAAAGCTCCCAATAGCTAGTTATTTGTGCATATTATGAGTATTGATTTCTAGGTATTAATTTTTAAAATTTTTACCTACTGTCTGATGAAATTTTCTTGTTTTTTGGAGTTTTCCAAGCATACAGTCCTATCATCTTTGAGTAGTGGTAGGGTTACTTTTTCCTTCCCAATAGTTACTCTTCTGGTGCAGTTGGCTTTTACTAAGTTATTTTGTGGCAACAGGCAACTTGTAGATCATCGCATTCCAGAACAATAATGTATATTTGTTGCTCATACTACATGCCTATCACAGGCTGACCTTAGCTCTGCTCAATGTCTTTGTCATCTAGGACCATTCTGAAGGAGAATCTACATCTGGGAGATGCTGGTCTCCTGAAATCAAGAAGGAAAGAGTGATGATAGAGCCACTCCATGGCTCTTAAAATTCCAGCTACCTTCTTTTGGCTCGCATTTCATTGGCCAAAGCATGTCATATGGCCAAGCCTGATATCAGTGGGACAAGGAAGCATAATCTTTTTAAAGAGAGGAGCACTGGTTATTAGAGATCAATAATACAGTCTACTATAAGCTCTAATTAATTTTTCCAGAAAAGCAGCAAACTTTGAATAACATAACCATAGTTCTTATAGTCCACCAGCCCCAAATACTTAATTTGTCATTGTTCTATCAGTTAACTCTTGAGGCTTAACATCCACTCCACAATTCAGTATTTATTTCGCATGTCTGTTGATTAGCTGGTGGTGGCTGACATAGGCCTTGCTTAGCATTGGGGGTTTTGCTTCATGTCTCTGATCTTCCTCAAACTAGTGGGTTAGCCAAAGCAGGCTGAGGTTAGGTTGAAGCAAGTGAGGGCTTGTTTCAGGCACAAAATGTAATAGGGTAACAAAAAAATTTAGTAATCAAAACAAATAATGTTTTAATGTAGTATTTTTTAAAGCTAAAATTAAAGCAGACAAATCCATGGTGAACAAAATATCAAAATTTTAAATAAAGGCAGGATCAATAACAGTGCAATGTTAAGCCATATTGGAGCCTGAGGCAAAAGGAAAAATCAGTAATACTGATCCTGTCTTTATGAACAATTATTGAAAACGTATATTTATTGAGTGTTATGTATAAGGCATTATGTTACATACATGATGTATATGTAGATCTTGTTTATGAGATGTATAAATACAAATTTTTCCATTTAGTTAATCAGTTGTAAGATATTTATAGCAAATAAATATACTCCTTTTCACAGTCACAGTAGTTATAATAACATACAGTATATAATATACATGGTGGGTTATTTATTTTTGTGTTTTATTTTTTAAATTTTTTAACATTTATTTATTTTTGAGAGACAGAGAGAGAGAGTGCACAAGTTGGGGAGGGGCAGAGAGAGAGGGAGACACAGAATCTAAAGCAGGCTCCAGGCTCTGAGCTGTCAGCACAGCATAATATATCAGTAATAAACAGTTTTATGGCATTTGCAACTGTCTTTCATATGTAGATCTCATTTTAGTTATTTCACCTTAAAGAATACCCACACAACACACACACACACACACACACACACACACACACACACACACACTTCTTAGGAAGACCTTAAGAAAAATAAAAAATATATTTAGTCACATGAGTAAAAAGCAGTGCTTCCTGTGAGTTGTAGAATAGGAAGAGACATTGGGGGCTAGCATAAGGTATTCACTATATTAGAAGGGTTTTGTGGATTTTTTTGACAAAGTTATGAAGTAAAACTCTTAACCATCTTCTTTCTAGCTTGCTCAGTATTGTCTATCTATCCAATAATTGCTTGTTATTTGTCAATGATGTCAGTCAGTTAGAGGAAAATATCATGGCAAACCTCGGGCATTTATAGAATTACTTACAGAAAAGTAACCAGACTTGTTCAAAAATTTGTAGTCTTGTAGGAATACTAAAATAAGTCAAGCATCCTCCTTCCCTTCCAAGGCCTTAGTATCCAGTGCCTCAATGTATATAAAAAAAAAAATCTTGCTTTTAAGGTGGAAAGCCTTAAAATTAGCAAACCAGAAACACTGGCCTCAAATGAAAGGTTTACATTTAAGGTAGGAAAGGGTTAAGGAAAACATCAAGATGCAATGCCTGGTTGGTTGTGCTTATTGAATGGTGTGTTCCAGTATCAGAATGTAATTGGCTGGCTCAGCACATTGTAGGTTTTTTTTTTGTTTGTTTTTTGTTTTTTGTTTTTTTTCCCCAGTTCTACCCTCCTTTTCCTTCTTACATAGAAGAAGGAACTGTTTCACTCAACCATGAAATATTTAGCATTGCGAGGCAATGTATAATTAAATGCTGGAGTGAGTGGGGCAGGCAAATGCTGTTGGAGATCAGAGGACAAATAATTGAGCTTGGCTTGTGAAAGGCACTGTAGAAGAGGCAGGGCTTGAACAGGGCCTTGAAAAAAGATTCGATCACATACAGAGGCAGGACTGAAGGACAATTTAGGGAACAGTAATGCTGTGAGCAAAAGACAGGAGCCAGAATGAGTCAGGTTTATTTTGGGATAGTCTGAAACTGTCTCCTCTGAATCTGGATAGGAGATGAAGCTGGCAAGGTAGACTGGGAGCTAGCCGGCGTGGCCTGAAGAACAGGCCGTGGCCTGAAGGCCAGAGATTGGGGCTGTGCCTCTAGCTAGTCATGCGTCCTTGGCAAGTCACTGAACCTTCGAAGCTTCTATTACCTCAAATGTGAAATGATGGTTTCCAGGTGAAAAATCGCTAAGGCAGCTTCCTATTTGAAAGCAACCTGTGATTCTTTTATGGTGGTCATTGATAAACTAGAATAAAGACTTTTGATCTTATCCCAACATTGCAGAGCCTTTAAGGTTGTTCTAAGGGATTCATGTAACAAAAGGGGAAATTTACCACATAATTAAAGGAGCCTCCGTTGGTATTAAATTCAGTAAGGGATGATTATCTTGGGAAAGGCGGTTAGACATACTGGAGGAAGGAACCAGCTCAGAGGCTATGCAGATAGTTCAGAAAGGAGGAGGGCAGTTGAAGTAGGAATCAAAAGAAGGGGAAAGACAAGAGTCATCAATCATTCATTCTTACTGATAATAAAAAGTTGTACTAGGTTCTGGAGATACAGTGGTAAATAAGACAGAAAAGGTCTTTATTCTTTTTTCTTAACATTCGAACAAAAGGAATAATCAGCAGAATTTGGTGATTGACCAATAGGGTATTTGTGTCTTGAAGAGAATGATATTTACTCCAAGGCCAAACATCCAGAGGATTGGTTTAAAAAATATTGTATATTTATAAAACAGAACACAATGCAGCCATAAAGAATTATGAAACATATTTACTGATATGAAAGAATATTAATGATATACCATTGAGTGAAAAACAATACAAGTATAGAACACAAAATAGAAAGTTGTCTACCACTTTGTATGAAGAGTAGGATTATTGGTGATTTATTTATTATTCTTCAGTGATTGCTTATTGAGGGCATACTCTGTGTGAGGCAATGTTTTGGGCTTTAGGGATAAGTGGTAAATAAGACAGACATGGTCCCTGATTACTTTTTGGCTTTTTTAAAAGATCAGGGTGCATTCAGGGTGGTATGGCTGTAGACACCTGTGGCTGATTTTTTTTTTGTCTCTTCTAACTTTTTTGCAATGAACTACTCATATTACCTCTGTTGAAAACTAATTTTTTAAAAAAGTTTAATAGATTCTTCCATTGGTCGTCTGTGTGGTGCGCAAGTGTGTTTTATGACCCCCTCCTTGGCTGTGCAAGTGAAGTGGAGGTGGTGCTGTTATAAATGACACTTGTCCTGGTCTGTGTTTCCTCCAGGTGCTTCCCCGAGAGGGGAGGTGGTTCCGGGACACCGGCCTCCTGCTTAGGGGACATCAGGGCACTGCCGGCGCTTTGGCAGCCAGAGTGGTCAGAACTCCCAGACGCAGCCTGGCTCCAAGGCAAATAGAGTCCTGCTGATGAGACTTTCGACTCTTTGGCTTTTTATAGTCCTCCTGAGGGCTGGTCGTTCCAGCCTGGTGTCCATTTACATTTGCTGTACGTTACTTGACACTCCTTTATTCCCGTTGAAGTTGCCTCTCCCGGAAATCTCTGTCATTCCATAAACACTGGCAACTGCCTGGCAGTGCAGCTGACCTCCCACAGTCTGAAAAACAAAATATATTCTGGCTACATTTAAAGGAAGTTTTGGGGGTGAGTTCAGGGGTGAGGATTTGGCTGGAAGACGTTTGTGGGCAGAGCACCTAAAGGGTGATCTGGCGCTGATGATCACTTAGGCTCCAGGGCTCTTAGACAAAAGCCTTTGTGTTATTTTTTCCTAACCTCTGAACAGCTCTTCTCCCATGATTACTACTAACCATGTCTTTCTGCTAGAATGCACTCATCACTGCCTCCTGTTTTTAAAAGGCAAGATCTTTGAGTATATGCCAAAGAGCAAACAAGCCAGCAAAAACCCTACTAAATTACTATTTTTTGAGAAAGCATTTCTGTTCCTTATAATAAATTATAAAATATAAATCAACTTATGGATACATAGATGAAGAAAAAATTACTTGCTGTCCTATTCCCCAGAGATGTTTTGGTGTATTTTTTGTGTACTTATTTTGCTCTCTATTCACATAGTTTTCAGGCTTTGTTCTATTACTTATGTAGCCTATTTATAGATCTTATGCTGTGTCTATACCAGTATTTTCCATCTAAGTAAGCCTATTCTTTCTATAGCAAATGAAAGCTATTATAATTCGGCACTTCATTGCTTCCAACATTAAGATGGCCTCTACACCCTGAACATATAATGACAGTATGTTTGTCCATTTCAAAGAAGCATTCATTTATTTTTTCATGTCAGCTCTGGCTGAAGGAAATTGCTATAGTCAATCTAGCTAATCAAGACCTCACTCTTTGTTGCTCTGTGATGAAACACCAGGGGCATTTTGACGCAGAAGTCTCCTCAGGGTCACTGATGGTCTTGACCATTGCACCAACCTGAGAGAGAAAGGAGGAACAGAGGTCCCTCTGGACTGTATCGTCCTCCATACACATTCTACCCTCTGTTTGGAATGTGAGAACCTTCTTAACATTTGTATGAGCGGTCCTGGATTACAAATCCTCCATACAGTGTAAGTGGACAAGCAACATGGAGAAAGTGTAATCACAGAGTCCACTTTTCACTAGTTTCAGAGATAAATTTCCTCAGGAATTTCCTTGTCAGTGTTCTCTCTCTGATGTGAATGGAGCCCTCTCCACCCTAGGCGTCTCTGCACTGGGCTCTTACAGCTGAATCTTGGTTTTACCTTCCCCACTCAAAGTCTGATTTATTGTCATTAAGATGTCATGCAGTTCTAAAGAAGCGAGATCTTCTGAGCTTGGGTGTTCCAGGTTTTTAGTTCACTCTACTTACAGAAATCACCTACTGTGACCCTCTTGCATTAACTGTTGATAATTCCTTTATGTCTCTAATTTCCCACAGGAGATCTTTTTCTTCAGCCATCCACTTATGGCCACACATTTTTCTCCTCCTTCCGTAGATCTACACTGAGTGCTAAAATGCAGCAATGATCTCATTTGAAATGTCTTGTTCATCTTTCTCCATCCTGCTTTTTTTGTTTAATAGTACACTTCACTATTTGTAAGCCACCATCAATCTCTCCTTTTTTTGTAAGTAGATAAGGTCTAAATCATAAAGAAACAATATAAATGATCTTATCCTTGTAAATCTCCCTTGTAGTCTTTTATTATTCATATTTTCTATATCTCCAGCTCATTTGCCCCTTTGTTTCTTTAATTTTATTATTCATTATCAACTTACTTGTACATACCTGAATTTTCACTAGACATTCACAAGATGGTTTCTGCCTGCAGTTAAATAGGGGTGGAGGAGCATAAGATTTAGGATCCTGTAGGCAGGAGATTATTAATCATGGATTAAATGTTGAAAGGAATGACCTGAGGTTCAGTTGATATTTGTGCTTGCTCAGAGCTCATTTATTGTCCTGTTTTTCCTTTTGTGTGCTTCCTGAAACCCTGCTCATTGTTATGTACAAATAGAATTCTGTGTGTGTAATCAGAAAGTTCTTCCTCACTAAGTTTATAGTCAATCCAAATAAGCAATGAGGTTAAAAATGACTTTATAGGTAAAATTAATCTGGATGTTTGGGAAGTGAATTGAAATTGAATTTATTTCTTAGCTGGTTGCTGATTTCAAATGCAAAGGCCTTTGAGGAGGCTTAGTTGGGGTTACAGGACTGTTTGAAAGGATCCTTCGTCCTCCATTTTGATGTGTCATTGGGACATTAATAATGGATGGTTGCTGCACTTGGTGGTCAGATATGTTATTCTGATCCATTTTTATTTCCCAAAGGGGCCTCTGGAAAAGGGCAATGAGAGTAGATTTAAAACCACATTATTGGAATTCAATAACTTTTGTCTTGCTTTGTATGTCTAGTGCTTGCTGAAGAGTAGTTCTAATATGGAGAGTCAGTCAAGCATGGAACAGGCAAAATACCAAAATGGATTTTTTAAACTAAGATATAGGCTAAATTCTATGTTTTAATTTGGGCTCTGATGCTTAGCTTTAAATTTTCCATAAAATATGTTAGATGTATGCATTTTGCTCTTTTTGATTCTGTGGATGAAGGGATGAGCATAGGAACAAAACAAATCCATCAGTACAAATTATTTGGGTTGATGGAAGTAAACAAACATATAAATCAATTAGCAAGAATTATTTATTTTAATAATCCCTGGCAATTGTGAAGGACTAAACTTCTGCTTATATAAAGTGTGCCCTCAAGGGAGGACTGAATTCTCTTTAGATGTCTTCACTTCTCTGATAATTACTTAAAAGCTAGAGTAGCTTGAAAGTGGAAGATTCTGAATCCTAGAGTATGGAGGTCGCTCCTGGAAATAAACAAAGTCTTACTTTATCAATTGGTAGAATCTGTCCTTAGAAACATCCCTCCCTGGTGGGTTTGTATGAAAATGTAGAAGAGGGTTGATGATCTATCCAGCCATACTCTAGGACAAATCAATCAAAAGGAAGAGAGGATGAGTGGTATTTACATTCCCACTTATTTCACTTGTTGAATGTTTTTTTTTTTCCTCACCCATGTTTTTATTTCAAATCTGCTGAACTTAAAAAAACTAATCAAGCCAAACAGAGTTAAAAGCTTTAATAGCCAGTGATTACTACCTGGCTGGTAGCACCTGGCCACCTGACAGAGCAAACTAAGAGATTGGTGGGTGTGGATGAAGTGAAGCTATTTCTCTCTACAAAAAGAATCCTGGGAGTCTAAGGATCCTGTTCCTTTGACATTGTTCTTCCTCAGTCACCTTGATATCGCACTTTATATCACTTACTATGCCTAATTTGACCTGTACTTCTTGACTGTTGTTTTGCTGTGTTTGCTATGGACACTGACTTTACTTCTTTGTTGTTCTTTCACTTTTACTTCTTTGTTTTTCAAGAAAGAAATGAATCTTTAGTGGGGAAAACTTAAAACATACAGGCCAATAGTACATTAAATGTCATTTGTAATACTGCCACCTACAGAAAATACTATAAACAGCTTTGACATCTTTTTGAGTTCTTTCTGAGTATATGTGGCTATCATTTTTTTTTATAGAACTCCTTTATAACTTACTTTTTCAATGTGTCTTGAACATCTGATGCTAGGAAATATATTTTCCAACATAATTTTTAGCACCTGTGTATGTTTTCATTCTATGAAATATCACATCAGGTTAAACCAATCTCCTTTTTAAAAAAATTCAAGTATATTGACTCTTTGTTAGTTGTATTAGTTTCAGGTGTACAATACAGTGATTCAAAAACCAATCTCCCTTCTTTTGATTTTTTTTTTTTGGTTAGTAGAATTTTTCACCATTATGAACAATTCTGTGATAGCATTTCAGTAGGTGAATCCATTATTGCCTTAGGAGAGATTCCTAGGAATGAAATTGGGTCAGTGGGAGGCACCCGGAGCTGTCCAGGAGGTTAATTGATGACTTGTATTCCCATCTGCCCTATATGATTGGATGGCTTTGGCTTTAGAATTTGGATTTGTTGTTACCTCATTTACAGGGTCTTAATCATGGTCCCTGAAATTAGTTCTTAGGACTCTCATCTTATGAAGTTTCATTTCCTCTTCTAGATTCTTTCTAGAATTCTCTTTAGATTCCCTAGTTTAGGGATCTAAAAACTTGTGTCTATAATGTTAGCCCCCAACAGGCATGTTGTAGGTGTTTAAACAGAAACCAACAGCCAAGCTAGTTGCTGTGGATATTTATGTGGGGGAGGAAGACATAGAAACACATCCTTAGAAGCTGTGCCATGGTTTTAGTGGTCTAAATATATAAATAGTGCATCTAAGAAAGAGGTTGACCAGCTCAAGGTCACATCATGAGTCAGCAATGAAATCCCAAATAGGACTTTCATCTCCTTAACCTTTTTATCCCACTATAAAGAGTATTTATGAATAGGTCAAGAGAAAGCATTTATAAATGAACCTGTAAGGCCACTTATAACTTGAAGTGCTCAACAATTTCAAGAGAGTTACTAGAAAATTCCCATCCCGGGTAGGCAAATCTAAATTGCCAAAAGGCATTGATAGATTTTTAGAAAATAAAATATAAAGTGACTGAAATGAATAGAGAGTTATTGTGGTATAGACAGATGGAAATAAACCTCATAGGAGTGTGCATGTGTTTGTGTGTGTGTGTGTGTGTGTGTGTGTGTGCAGGGGGTGGGGATGGAGTGGGAGGGACATTGGATGGGGGAAGAGTAATAGCCTGAGCCTACCATGGTGACTAAGGAACACACAACCAAAGAGGCTCCTCAGAACATTAACCCTGGTGTGAAGGTGGAGGTCTTATGAATGAATCATAGATATTTCCTCCTCTGCCTGATGGTATGGATCTGCACTGTTATTTCAAACCTGTGGCAGGGTTGCTTGTAGGAGCCATAGAGATACTGTCCAATGTCCCCAGGAGTGGGACTCAGGTATCCTGATTCCCAGTCTAGTGCTCATTCTGGTACTAGTAAGAAATCATGGTCATTTTACCAGAGTTTTCAGAGATACACAAAAGTTTCTGGGTAACCAAAGCTCAGGTTCTACATTATGGGAAGGGTACACAAATAAAAGAGAAAGGAAACAAAAGACAACCTTGGAGCTTGAGGGTAGAGATCAGCCATCCAGCACTGTTTTTATAGATGAGGAAACTGAGGCTCAGTGAGTTATTGGGACATAAGTAATTAGTACATACTAGGACTAAGAACTCAGACTTTCTGACACTCAGCTTGATACAAAGTGATTTAGGTATAGCTTGTGATTCATTTATTCTTTCTCATGATTGTCTTCAAGCTTCTATTTCATCGTTTGTGAATTCAGTATCACTAACATCAGCATGTATTAAGAATCTATTTTACATGTGGTGCTGTACTCTATAAAGCAAAATAGACAAATGCAGCACTTGACACATAGGAATTTCAAAGGAAGACAGATCTCATAGAAGTAGACAAAAATGACTTATAGACAACTAAACAAACAAACCAAATACGTAAATTATACAACTTCTGCCATGTGAGATTGTAAATAAAAAGATTCTCACAGTCCATTGCATAAAGAGATGACCTATTTTCATAGGTCATCATAGAAGAAAAATAGTATATAATGTGGCACACCTAGCACTATGGTACATGTAATAGTGCTATTTCTTTGGTAATTGTTGATTACTTCCTTCTCTAATTTTTGTCTTTTGCATATTCTCTGATGGTCTGCAAAGACTGGAAGAGTTTGGTGAGGCAAGAAGCCTCGAAGTGAATGCCTTCTAAAACCAAAGCATTTTTCCTGCTCTAGAGAACTAGTTAATAGTCATGTGGTTCTTAGACATATTCTTACTGAGGCCTTTTTTCCATTTTATAAAGACCTTGAAGATGAAAAAGGAACATACAAAACCCTCAAACATTTGATCTGTATAACTTGAACTGTGGTGAATATGAGACTAGGCTGTATTTTCTGTTCTCTTGAAGACTAAAGACAAACCAAAGGTGACCCTGCCCTCTTCTATGGTAACAAAAGCCACTTGGCCAGGTATCTTCATAAATGCCTGACTTAGTCATTTGCTTCAGAGCCAGTGTCAGTAGTAGTAGTATTAGGGTAGTATTGGTATTATATTCTGAAACTATCAAATGTGTGATACGTTATAAAACAAATGAGTAATTATGGGATCTTCTAATTCTATCACCCCTGGTTCTTGAGAACCAAGATTCTTGGTGTGGAAGAAAAGAGATATTGATGTAGTACAGAAGATATTTGATAAAATCAGTGCAGTCATGAATTTGAATTGGAAATATCACTTATGAACTCATAAGGTGTTTTATTTTTAAATATTCATATTTCTTTCTGTGTTAATTAAAAAAAAAGAAACAATGACTAACTCAGTAGTAATGAGCATCCCTATTGCACAAATTATAGTCTGGAAAAACTTTTTCCATTAAATGAAACCAAGGCTTTTTAGAGAAATGGCTAATTTCAAGTCTATAAATAGACAAGATGAGCAAGGAAGCTATTGAAAACAACTAGAACAATCAACTTGAAGTCAAGTCAAAGGGGATCCCACTGGCCAATGATGGACAATCTGAGCTTCAATAAGATTGAGAATTGTAATGGATCAAAACTCATCAAATATGTTTAAGTTAATGAGTATTTGATACTAAGTAAATCAAATGGTTGGTTACCTTCTGATTTGACAGAAGAGCAGTTCATTATCTTGAAAACTGAGTAACAAAAAGAATCAAGCATTTATCTTGACTTTCCATTGTGAATTGTATCACTGTAAACAAATAGTTGATAAAGGGAAGCTTCTTCTAATAAAGTTATCCCAGCTATTAAATGAAAACAAAATGATAGAATATCATCATTCTGCAACCTCCAAAGCATTAACAGATTGAGGCAAAGAGCACCAACTATCAGAATAGTTGGTATCATCAACTGTCACAGAAGAGCTAAACCAAAGTTAAAAGCCTCTTGCTGAAAGAACACAACAGTACTTACACTTTTGTTAAAGAAATTGAACATACGACTAATTAGACCTCAAGATTCAGCTGCCAATTTGAGGGAAGTAGAGCAGACAGAGGAATCTACATGGTGACTGCAATCAACAAATCCTAATTATGGGAAACTCTGCAGGTCTAATGCCCCACGATCTTCAACAGATAAATTGTATGAAAAAGGAATATATATGGAATCTATAGATTAAAAAAAGGCTTAAAGGACATATCAAGTGAAAAACTGGGCAAAAGTAAGTCATAGTATCTAGGAATGCATACTTGGGTAATAAAACAGAAAGAGATGTGAGTCAGGATAGGGGTCACTTTCACAGAGATAGAGGGCCTATGATGGGGAGGAGGTACATGGCTGGAAAATTTTTGACCTGGGTATTGGTTACAAGGATGTTTGTTACCAAGCTATATGTTTTTGTGTGATTTCACATATCTGTTTCATTCTATAAGTGTAAAAGAACAGAAAAAAAAAGCATGGTAAACAAGTCTGCAGGCTTGATGCTGACCTAGGGATTATCATAACACTGTCAGCAGTGGGTAAAAAAAGTTGTGGAAATCATGTTCTGGGGCAAAATGAATGTAAGTTGTACTGTAGACACATCTGGATAACGTCAGTGGTGGGCTACCTCTCAAGCTGCTGGGAGATTTTGTTTTTATGATTGTGTAGCAACAGGTGTGCATGTGGTTCCCTTTTTAGTATCAGCTGGACTAGACAGATGACCCATCTTTGTCTCAGTGTTTTTCAGCATGCGGTGCTGAGAACACTGGCATCATGGCCACTCTGTTGTACTTAAGAAACTCCATATCTCTTGGTCCCATCTCTCTTCAAAGGAGCAGCCCCAGAATCTGTATGATTCACAAGCACACTGTAGTGTAAGAACCACCACTGACTTCTCTGTCAATTTCTACCTGAAATCATTTCTATGAAGATGTGGGAAGTATAGATCTTCTAAGCAATTTCCAAATGGGCTGTTTAGAGTCAAGGCCACAGCTATGATTTTCGTTAATGAGTGAACTTAGATTTTGAATCTTTATGTAGTTGAGTCATGTAGAACACTGTGTGTGAATGTGTCTAAGCAATAGCCCAATAAAACATTTTCTCCAGTGTGCAATAACAATTGTCAATTTTGTTCTCATCTTTTTTTGCTAAGGGTTTTTTTTTTCCCTCTCATACAAGTGAGAGCCTGAGATTAGGAAGTGAAAGTGATATTTCTAAAAAAAATTTTTTAACATTTATTCATTTTTTGAGAGATAGAGTGTGAGTGGGGAAGGGGCAGAGAGAGACAGAGACACAGAATCTTAAGCAGGCTCCAGGCTCTGAACTGACATCAGTTCAGACATGGGGCTCGAACTCAAGGACCGTGAGATCATGACCTGGGCTGAAGTCAGATGCTTAACTGACTGAGCCATCCAGGTGCCCCAAAAGTGATATTTCAATCAATGAATCCTCTGAAGTTTTTAAATAACAATACTAACAACAACAGCAACAAATTTTAAATCATGAAAAGAAGAACTATGTAGATTTGGATGTGGCCAGGTATGGCCAGATAGAACTTCCAGCTGGTCCTTTATCAGCGGAAGACAGAGGAGACTTTCAGAATATGAGAGTGGAAGTGTAAAGGCTTCCAAGTTTATATTCTCCATCTTCCTCCTCTTTCTATCATCCTCTTTACTCTCCCCTACGTGCTTTTTCAGCCCCTTTACTGATCAAGACAGCTGACATCCAGTGTCAGCTGCTTGCATTTGCCAATTGAGCGCCACTCAGTGTGGATTCACTTAAGAGAGGACACTAAACTAGTCCTCACTTTATGGGGATTGATTTGTGAAACACAGTATTCTATTCAGTTGAATTCTACAAACATCCTCTGAACACTGACCAAATGTGTGGCAGTATGCTACTAGCAGTGTGGCATGATAGACACAGAGACAATTAAAATGCATTTCCTGCATCTAGAAAGGTTCAGTCTGGTCAGAGTAATGGATGAGTTATAGCTAATGATAACAGCAAAATCATTTGCACATAAGTAATTTCCTTTCAGTCCTCATACTTTCCAAACTGTAGCAATTAAAAGGGTAACAACTGTTTGCAGCCATAAGTTCTTCAAACTCTGGAGAGAAGTATGTACTGTGATGACCATAAAAAGTCTCAGGACCCCTCCCTCCCTCCCACCACAGCCATTCTAATATGATAAAGATAGGAGATATGATATGATAAAGAAGAAATGATATGATAAAGAAGAAACCAGGACCACTAAGAAAGTATATTTGTGGGGTGCCTGGGTGGCTCAGTGGGTTAAGCGTCAGACTTTGGCTCAGGTCATAATCTCAGGGCTCCTAGGTTTGAGCCCTGCATTGGGCTCTCTGCTGTAAGCAGAGAGCCTGCTTCGGATCCTCTGTACTACCCCCCCGCCCCACGCCCCTCCCCTGCTCATGCTCTCTCTCAAAAATAAATAATCATTTTTTTAAAAAGTATATTTACTTGAGGAAGGGAAAAAAGAGGGAGAAGTCCAATTTGGGGAAATAAAATACCTTGTCATAGGAATATCTGTCTGTTTTTTGGAGAAAGCACAGCTTTGAAAGTCAACTGAAGATGACATTAATACTCTGCAATAGGAAGTTTTTAATATAAAATTGCAAGGTTCAGTTCAAATGGCTCACTTTCACAGGGATAGGCACATATGAGGTTTTCTTTTTCTTGTTTTTAAACCAAGTGACTGTAGTGTTCCCTTGATCTGCACTTTAAAATAAAAGCCCATGTATTAGGTAGGAGTCTCCTCTCAGTTTTTTTTTCTAGTGAGTGAACACACACACATACAGTGGGCATATCTACAATTGCTAATAAACAAAATGAGCAGTCAGGATGACGTGGCGTTTTGCAGTAAGACTAAAATATGTATAGAAAATGCCTCTTGATATTTAAAAAAATTCTTAATGCTTATTTTTGAGAAAGAGAGAGACAGAGTGTGAGCAGGGGAGGGGCAGAGAGAGAGGGAGGCACAGAATTTGAAGCAGGCTCCAGGCTCTGAGCTGTCAGCACAGAGCCCGACATGGTGCTCGAACCCACAAGCTGTGAGATCCTGACCTGAGCTGAAGTTGGATGCTTAACGAACTGAGCCACCCATGTGCCCTGCCTCTTGATATTTAATTCTAGTCTTAGTGACTTTAGATCAGGAAAACATTTTATAACTGTCATTCAAAAATGTAATTTACATTTTTCTAAATGTAGTGGTCCGTGCTGGCTAAGATGAAGATTCAAGAATTTTGAAACTCTGTTAGGAAAACATTGGAAGTGGAAGTGAGACCTCACTACCCTTTAAAAAGCATGCTTTAATTCACAATTTCTTAGAAAAGACATTTGAATGTGTCCCACAGTTACACAAATATAAGTCAGGAATGTTTTAAGGGAAACAGTGAAATTACTTTTAGGAGAAAAGAAAAAGAGAACACTATTTGGGGTTGTAAGTGAATGGAGAAGTCCCTGCCAATTACTGTTTGTTCCTATGGAGAGGCAGATTGTAGGTCTTGGGGGGATTTGCTGTGTTTTCTCATGGGGATTGCATGTGGGGCAAAGCAAGAAGCAGAAAGAAGTGGGAAGGACTGTATTAATGGGACTTCATGAAACTGAGGTGCCTAGTATTGCTTTGGTACCTGGGCGAGGAAGTTGTAGGAAGGGTGGATTTCCTTCCAAAAATACACACAGAGCCTGGAGATTGACACTTTGGGACCCTTTGGAAGAATGTTGGTCCATGGATACTTGTACTTTCACAAGAAAACCTTCAAGATGTCTTGAGAATGGTTGAGAAGGGGCATGGTGGCCTTATGGTGAGACAGCAAACAGATCCCTTCCCAGGGACAAGTAGCAGAAGCTGAAGCAATTAGAGCACTGCCATGAAAGGTATCCTCATCTTTCTCCCATGCTAGTGGAAACTGAACATACCGGTTAAATACATATCAGTACTCTGTCTAGAAAAGATAAGATACAACTGAAAAATATACAACAATCCTACACACAAAAAAGAATAAACATAAACACACATAAACAACTCTCTTACATAAACACACAAGTAAATTAAAAGAAAAACACCCAGGGGTGCCTGGGTAGCTCAGTTGCTTAAGTGTCTGACTCTTGATTTAGGCTCAGGTCACGATCTCACAGCTCGTGGGTTCAGGCCCCGCTGGCAGTGCAGCCTGCTTGGGACTCTCTCTCCCTCTCTCTCTCTCTCTCTGTCCCTCTTCCCACTCATGCTCTCTCTCTCAAAATAAGTTAATAAATTAAAAAATAAAATAAAAAAATAAAATAAAATAAAAGCACCCAACCAGCTGGAGTTTATTTGTAAACTCCAGCCTCAGGTCAGTGTTTATATGAGCTGCTTCAGTAACCACAGGAGATTCCTGTTTGAGACAGGTGGCAGCAGCTGCAATTCTGAGACCACAGGTGTCAAGAAGGTTGAGTAAAGCGGGCAGTTGGCAACATAATGTATTCAATGCATCATATTCTGTGAGTAATTGAATGCCACAGAGACTACTGTGCTGTGTGTGGATTAAACAAAATGAAGAACGTCACTTTCCCACGTTAACACAGTCATGTCTAAGGAAAAAGTCTTGATGCAACTTTGAAGATATATTGTTAACCACTGCCATTTGGTTTAGTTCACTTTGAGATGGGCTCTAGATTAGTCTCATTTTCTTTTATACTTGCCAGGAAATAATGTGGAAGTTGTGGAATCAGGGATGTAGATAATAGTGCAGTGTAATGAGTGTGCTCTTTGTTATTTCCAAGAATCTGAAGGGAATGTGTGACCCGAAATTAATTTTTATATGCATTTTACTAAGAGACTATAAACTGGTTTTCTTTTCTTTCATTATTTTAAAAATGATCATACAGCAACATTGACTTTCTTTTTGGTACAGTTCTTTTTTGTACAGTTCTACAAATTTTAACCCATTTGGAGATTCATATAACCATCTCCACAGTCAGAATACAGAACAATTCTATCACCCCAAAACTCCCCTATGCTCTCAGTTTATAGTCATGCTCTCCCAACCCCAGTGCCTGGAAACCACTAATGTATTCTTCATCACTATAATTTTCTTCAAAGAATGTCGTATAAATGAAATTATATAGCATGCAATCTTTTGAGACCGGCTTCTTTCACTTAGCATAATGCCTTTGAGATTTATACAAATTGTTACATGTATCAATAGTTTTTCCCCTACTTGTTGTGTATTATATAGACGTGCCATAATTGTAATTTGTTTATCTATTTACCACTGAAGGACACTTAGGTTTTGGTGATTATGAGTAGCTTCTTTTCTTTTTTGTATGTGCCTAAGTTTTTATCTCTCTAAGGCAAACACTCAGGAGTGGGATTGCTGGGTTATATGGTAAGCGTATGTCTAACTTCATAGGAAATGGCTAAACTGTTTTCTAGAGTGCCTGTACCCTTTTGCATTCCACTAGCAGTGTAGGAGAGTGTCAGTTGCTCTGGCACTTCTGAGCACTTGGTATTTTTTATTGTATCCATTTAAAAAATGTATACAAGTATACATGTATACAGGTATCTCACTGTGGTTTTAATTCACATTTCTCTAATGGCTAGATGAGGCTGAAAGTTCTTTTTCATGTGCTTTTTTACCATCATTATACCCACTTAGGTCAAGCGTTTGTCCAAGTCTTTGCCCATGGTGTAATTATATTGGGTTTTTTCTTACTGTGAGTTTTGATAATTCTTTATATATAGTAGCTCCCACTTATCTGTGCTCAA
Organism: Lynx canadensis; assembly: GCF_007474595.2. Lineage (NCBI taxonomy): Eukaryota > Metazoa > Chordata > Mammalia > Carnivora > Felidae > Lynx > Lynx canadensis. The sequence continues at coordinate 81,999,390 of NC_044308.2, forward strand.
TAGTAGTCTGGAAGCAGATGATCCTCCTTCTGACATATCGTCAAAAGGTCAATAGTAGCCTGATGCTACATCACAATGCCTATGTCATTCACCTCACTTCATCTCATCACATAGGTGTTTTATCACCTCACATCATAGGAGGAAGAAGGGTGAGAACTGTACAATAAGATATTTTGAAAGAGAGGGAGAGAGAAAGAGGCCATATTCATATAACCTTTATTACAGTACATTGTTACTATTGTTCTATTTTATTATTAGTTATTAATTTCTTACTGTGCCTAAGTTATAAATTAAACTTTATCATGTATATGTATCATGGTATGTATATATAGGGGGAAAACAGAGTATATATAGATTTCAGTATGATCTTTTGTTTCAGGCATACACTGGGGATCTTGAACATATCTCCCATAGATCAGAGGGAGTTAGGGTATTCTGGATATAAATCCTTTATTGAATAGGTGATTTGCAAATATTTCCCCAGTAACTTATCTTTTCCTTAAAAATACCTTTCACAGAGTAGAAGTTTTATATTTTGATGAAATAAATTGTGTTCTTTTATGAGTTGTGTCTAATATGCCACGACTAAGAAAAATCAGTGCCAAACCCTGGGTCCATATTTAGGGCGACCACATTGACATCTTCTACTCCCTGGAATGCCCTTCTCCACCTCACCTTCCTGGTCTCCTTGAAGACCCAAACTTTACTTCCTTAGAAAAGCTTTCTTGTCCCTTTCCTCCTTGCCTCCTTGGGCACAGTCATTTCCTCCTCATTTGTGTACCCTCTGTGAATACTTATCTTCCCAACTATGGCTTCTAGTTACATGCTCCTTCCTACCAGGCAAGGAACTCTGGGGTAGGGGGGCAAGCCCTGGCCTTATTCAACTTTATATCCCCAGCACATTCACTGAAAAAACAGAAGTGACTGATTTCTAAAGACATTATTCTTCTATCCTTAATAATTATGGGTCGTTCCAGGGACAATTTAAGGATCTCTAAAAACAAATGTTATTGTTTGAATAAGAACATTAAAATTTTTTTTTCAACGTTTATTTATTTTTGGGACAGAGAGAGACAGAGCATGAACGGGGGAGGGGCAGAGAGAGAGGGAGACACAGAATCGGAAGCAGGCTCCAGGCTCTGAGCCATCAGCCCAGAGCCTGACGTGGGGCTCGAACTCACGGACCGCGAGATCGTGACCTGGCTGAAGTCGGACGCTTAACCGACTGCACCACCCAGGCGCCCCTGAATAAGAACATTTAAAAACTACCCTAAACTTAAAATTTTGTTATTCTTTGAGACATCTGTTGATTGAGTCAACTAAATGGGCTTGATGGAGAATATCTTTTCTCAGAGGAAAAGATATAAGGGAATAATATATTGATGTAGAGTCATGGGAGCTTTTGTGTAGCTAAAGCAATTGATACCAATTGATGATATTGAAAAGTAAAACTAAACAATTCTATCTACTCAAGTTTTTGTTTATTGTCAGTATGTTGAAGTAAGATCCTGATTGTCAAAATTCTTGAGTGCCCAACTTAATGATAGTCACTAATTATAGGAAGAGGTGCTGGGGAACCAATCAACTAGTTGGGGAGAACATTCATCAACCAAAATATATACTCTGGAAATGAAGCTACATTATGATGATGATGATAAAATCTTCACAAATTATATGAAACAGCATTTTTTTCCACCATATTCATAGGAAGTTAGATGTTTTTTTTCATTTGTTCATAAGAGAACAAGACAGGCAAACTTCTGAAGGTTAAATGGTTTGTCTTGGCATCCTTTGCTGCCTTTCTCTGGATCTGCTTTTCTCCTACCTGCACACAGTCCCAGAGTCCTCTAGCTCTCTGTGGACATGGAATACAAGGGATGAGAGCTGCCTTTAAGGGAAAGAGACTGAATTTGGGGTTTTAGAGTGATAGAAGTCTGGACTGGTGGGTCTGTCCATGGTCACCTTGTCCCAAGTGAGGCATATTTGGCAATCATCTCTCCCTTTGAATCTGGAAAGGGTTCCATGGCTGTCACTCATACAGTCTTCAACGTCCTCATCCCCTTCTTGATCTTATCTCCTTTACACTCAGGTTTCTGCCTACTAACACCCTCTATAGAAATAGGAAAGAACCTGAAATCAAACATTAACATTTGTTATGAATTTTAGTCACTAAACCAGCTTAACCAGTCATTGCCATGTTAAATTTGACATCTCTAATTGTATAATGTTAATGTTAGTGTTAATGCTCTCAGTAAGCAGATGGAGAGAAATATTTTTGCTTATACATCTTTAAGACGTGTGTGTGTATGTGTGTGTGTGTGTGTGTGTGTGTACAGTCCTGAACCGGAAGGGATTGTTTCTTTTTGTATTCCTAAATCTGTGAATCTAAAATTGCTAACTTTTTTTCTAGCAAGTAGCACTGCAGTGCTCAAAAGTTTGTTATATGCTGAGCAGTTTGGCCATGTGAGTTGAGTCCAGTCTCCAGTTGCTATCTACTTGAGTCACATGTCCAGTCAAGGCCGAACACTAGTGATTCCTTATATGCATCAGTGGGGCTCTGGTCTGACCCTCCACTCTCCCCGACCCCACCTCAAATGCTTCCTCTTCACCTTGCTAATTTAGTGCCCACAGGGCCTCCAACAGGTCAGATCTCTCAGAGCCTTTTAATTCCAAACAGTCTCTGCTGGAAGGAAGCCATTTAGCAAATCCTTTTTAAAAGTTTCTAATACCTAGTTATCTGACTGCATTAAAATAAACAGAATGTCAATAATATTCCGCTTCTTTCATATAAACGTATGGCAAATTGGCAATAGTTAAGGGTCTAAGGCTTAGAAGCTTCAAACTGATTATTCTTTAAATGTTTGGTTGACATTTATGTAGAGGGACAGAGGAAAGCAGATTTTATATCATTAAAAAGTATGTACAGATTCAGAATCACTCAGTTATTTCTCTCAACAAACCTCTCATCGAATATTCCAAGTATAGTATGTTTGGGGGAGGGTGTACATACTTTCACACACACACACACACACACACACACACACACACACACCCTACACATACATCTGGAATTCTTGTTCTACAGTTTGTGTGTGCATGTAATTTTGTCAAACCAGACACCTGGTGACAGAGTAGAGGGCATACAAATGATTAAATAAATGAATAGACCCCAGAAAGTTGTACCATGCCATGCATTATTTAGTTTCAGAATTTCAGCAGACACTGCATGTGCACATTGCGAAAATACTCGATAGAGGTGAGCTCTTGTGGGGACAGTGTTTCTTTCTCTCAGGGCCCATCTGTTTCTGTAGGAACAGGGGTAATTTCTATTTCACAGATATGTAAGGAGGAGGGTGTGAAGACCTTAGTTAACTGGCACCGTTGATGCTTTAGTGCCCCTTATACATTGTTTCCCCTGGATAGTTGCCTGGCAATCTTGACCATGGCCTGGGTCTGATTAAATTCCTACATTCATCATGAAGGAACCAAATGATGTGTAAGAGGAGTGATGGCATGTTGTTTTGATGGTGCCAAGACTGTATATAACATATTATATGGGAAGGTGGGAGTGGGGTGGTTGAGAAATGACTCTTTGGCTATTCTGAGCAGGTGGCATAATAGTTACCCAAACCTTTTCCTGTCCTAGGTATATAATGTATTCTGAATCGGCAGGATCATAGTAGGGCCCAGGAGACTGATATTAACAAATCCAAGTGAGGAAATCAAGAATGTGAGAAAGTGGAAAACACTGCCAAGGGTGTGGTTGAAGTGATCACTATAGAGGCTTTGCAGGAGGGGGTGGTTTATGAGAAAAAGGGGTGGAGGGGGCTGGTGGCCTAGATGAGGTTGGAGAACACCTGTAGTGGGAGAATGGGAGTGAAAAAGACAAAGAGAGTTTGGGGGCATAGGAGACTTTCTGATACTGTTCCACAGGTAGAGTGGTGACAAGGTCCAGAATAGAGATATGGCAGAGTTGTCCTAATGGAGTAGTCATGAAGGTCTTAAGGGTTGTGGAGTAAAGGAAACTTGAGGCAAGGGTGTTGGTTGGTTCATCAGTGTAAACATTACCTCAGGTAATGGTCTGCTCAATAGGGAGAGGAAAACTGAACCATATGCATTCTTCAGTGTGAGGAGTGCAAGAGAATATAGGTAATAGCAATGAAGAAGGAAGATGGGAAGGCATAGCAGAGAGTAGACACCTAGTAGAAACAAAGGGTGTTAGTATGAGGGCAAAAGAGTAATGATCAGAAAGTGTAAAGCAGTGAGGCTTGCCCTTCCCCCATCTCTCAGGTGAGGGCTGGGAGAAGGAACAGACTTCAATGGGATAGCAGTGGGGGAAGCAGGAACCCAGGACAGAGTCACGTTTGGGTAAGAGCAGGAGATACATGTACTATTCTGTGAAAAAGTTATGGAGAATTTCTTATACAATGGACTGGGAGTATTAGCCAGGAAAGTGCACAGTGTAAGAGATCAGCAGTGGGAGGAAGGGAGTTCCCCAAGGTAACACAGTACTACATGGAAATGAGCATCCTAAGAGGGCAAAGGATACAGGACATTTACTCTGGGGTGGTGGTTGAGGTATCAAGAATAAGAAGTGTGGGAAATAACTGGAGTAAATGCTCCAAGGAGGCATCTGTTGAGATCCCAGTCAATATGGACTATTTGATGATAGCAGTTACAGGCCTGCCCTGATGTGCTGAAGGCCAGCAGAGACTGGCTAATCTGGCTTTGAGTGGTTTCCATGTACTGGTTGATGAGGTAATGTGATTTTTGCACCAAATCTTTTTTGGACTGCATGTGCTCATGGGCCACATTAGTCAGAACTTTACCTAATTAGGATTCCAAAGTCTGTTTAAACTTTTAATCTATTTCAAATTATTACCACCAATTTACATAAGTATCACCAATTAGTTCTTGAGTTTCAAGAAATAATATTGGAGCACTTATTGGAGTTTTACAATAATTTTTATTAAAAATTCAGCACAATTTTATGTCATTCTTCAATAGATTTTTTTTGCCTACTATTACACATTAAATACAGATTCCATTTTAGTTTTTCTTTAAAAACGAGTAATTGAATTATATGAAATTGAAAAGTTATGTTTCCAGCTAGACTGACTGTTTGGATAGTCATGATAGGGCTCAGACCTCAAATGTTATCCTACATTTTAGCCTTAATAAAAATCATAAATAAAAGTCCCATTTAAAAAAATCACTGATGCATAACTAAACATGAGTCGCTGAGTACTTTAGCTGACATGTTCATCCTTTTGATGCTTAATGGACTCAAATTGCTCGAGTAAATATTACCATTGATGCTACCCATTTTGTGCTGCCAGCCTCTGACAGCACAATTGAAATTTGGGAAATTGTAAGGACAAGTGAGATATCCGGCACCAAATCTGCCTACCTAATAGTATGTGTGGAGGAGATTGAAACTTTGATTTAGTAATGTTTTTATTTAAAATGTCCAGGTCTTAAAAACACAGCCGTATTTTGTCTTTTTTGTCCTTGGAATTTTTCTGACTTTCTTTCTCTGTCAGAACTATAAATATAGAGAATAAATTGATGGTTTCCAGAGCGAAGGGGAGGATGGGGGATGGACAAAATGGGGGAAGCAGAGTGGGAGATACAGGCTTCCAGTTATGGAATGAATAAGTATCACAGGGATAAAAGGCGCAGCATAGGGAATAAGTCAATGATATTGTAATAGTGTTGTATGATGACAGATGGTAGCTATACTTGCAGGGAGCATAGCATAAAGTTTAGAGAATTTGAATCACTATGTTGCATACCTGAAACTAATGTGACATTGTGTGTCAACTATAATCAAATAAAAAGGTTTTTAAAAAGAGTGATTCTGATTGCGAAGCGTGGGTTGAAATTTAGATACTCATTATGAATTTAAAGATGAAAATCTGTTCTTGTGGGAATGTGACAATTGTCCCTTACATCAAAGACCCCATGGCTTCTTGAGCATGGTTGGGTATTCCTATGAAGTGCACATTCTAGCCCACGTTTCTCCCTGCTACCTGTCTGGATGATGCCTCTCTCCTGAAACACTGTGTGCTCAGAGGAACTCGCCACTAGCAAAGAGATCAGCTGTTGGCTCCCTTGCCAGGATCACAAACAAACAGTAACTAAAGAGAATAGAGAGCGGATTTGTGAGGTGACCTCTTACCTTGGCTGAACTTTCAATCTGAAAGAATTGAATCTGAAAGAATAGTAGCATTTTTGTGGTTTAGAAAAAGATCAACTTACCTGCATGTACTGAAGGTCCAGTGGCCAAGAATACAGCCTGCAGCTATGTATCTGATATTAAATAAAGGCAAGTTAAATGACCATCAATGGGGGCACCTGGGTGGCTCAGTCAGTTAAGCATCCGACTTCAGCTCAGGTCATGGTCTCACAGTTTGTGGGTTCGAGCCCCGCGTCGGGCTCTGTGTTGACAGCTCAGAGCCTGGGGCCTGCTTTGGATCCTGCGTCTCCCTTTCTCTCTGCCCCTCCACTGCTCATGCTCTGTCGCTCTCTTTCAAAAGTAAACATTAAAAAAAAAATGTCCATCAACTGATGAATGGATAAAGAAGCTGTGTTTTATATATATGATTGAATACTACTTGGCAATGAGAAAGAATAAAATCCTTCCATTTACAACAACATGGATGGAACTGGAGGGTATAATGCTAAGTGAAATAAGTCAGTCAGAGAAAGACAGGTATCATATGTTTTCCCTCATATGTGGAACTTGAGAAACTTAACAGAAGACCATGGGGAAAGGGAAGGGGGGGAAATAGTTACAAACAGAGATGGAGGGAGGCAAACCATAAGAGACTCAAATACAGAGAACAAAGTGAGGGCTGATGGGGGAAGGTGGGGGAGAGGAAAATGGGTGATGGGCATTGAGGAGGGCACTTGTTGGAATGAGCACTGGGTGTTGTATGTAAGCAATGAATCACGGGAATCTACCCCTGAAACCAAGAGCATACTGTATACACTGTATGTTAGCTAACTTGACAATAACTTATATTTAAAAAATAATTTAAAAAATAATTTAAAAAATTAAAAAACAAATAAAGACAAGTTACCCAACCCGCAGTTTACCAGACCTTTTGGCCCTGGCAATTAGTGTGAAGTGAAGGAGTGACTTTTTTTTATCACCCCCCCCCCCGACCCCTCCCACCCCCTGCCGCCACTGTCCCTAGGTTAAGGGAAAATAGCCTTCATGTATTTTGTTTTTCTTTACAGGACATTTGCGAAGATATTTCTGATCATGTTGAGCAAATCCATGCCCTCCTTGAAACAGAGTTCTCCCTGAAGCTGCTGTCCTACTCGGTCAATGTGATTGTGGACATCCACGCCGTGCAGCTCCTCTGGCATCAGCTCCGAGTCTCGGTGCTGGTCCTGAGGGAGCGCATCCTGCAGGGTCTGCAGGACGCCAATGGCAACTACACCAGGCAGACGGACATTCTGCAGGCTTTCTCCGAAGAGACAAATGAGGTGGGTATGTGAACCCAAGTCATGTGTCATCACGTGTGACCATTTGAAGAATGTTTTCGGCTCAGAGATGTGGGATAGGAACTTTTCGTAGGTAAATAATCAGGGCCTGAGCTGGTCTTTGAATCTAGGTATAGTGACTGGAGGCTAGGGTACTTTTAATGTGAATAAAGCTTTAGACCAGAGTTAATTCATACCTGATGGTTTGCCCAGATACCACCCACAGTTGTTGGTACTCACCTGGCTTCTTGCTCCCCATTCAGTTATTTGTTAAATATTTATTGTGCACTTACTATATGCTAAGCACTAGGTGCTAAGAGTATAATAGTGATCAAAATGTGGTCTTTTCCCTCAAGTGGTCTAGTAGGGGATAGAGACAGAAGGACAGACATTAAAGGCAGATTGTGATTAAGTCTACATATTGCTACTGGAAGATAGAAAAGGGGAACCTAATTCAGACAGGAAAGTCCTTGGACCTAAAGGAGAAGCAGTATTAGACTGGGTAACAAAGGTAGAAAATCTTCTAGGCAAAAAGAATGGCATCATCAAAGATCCAGAAGTAAGAGAAAGAATGACAGTCTCAGAGAGCTATAGAAAGGATTGGAGCAAAAAGTTTAAGGGACCAGGATTACCTATTAGGTAAGCAGAGGTCAGATTATGAAGATGAAAAGTCATACTAAAACTCGTATTTAAAGAATTAGAATATATTTTAGGGAAAGAAAAAGAGTTTGGGGAATTGACATGATTAAATTCATGCTTTAAAAAAAGTCATTCTGGATGTAAGAAGTCAAATGGGTTTCAGAATTTTACACAACCAATATATTTGTATTTTTTTGTACTCATATTAAGGGTATTTTAAAGAGCTTATTGCTGTCACTTTTGATGCATGGCTTAAGAATGAAGACTGTGAATTTTAATCCAAGTGAACTCTCCTAACCCCAAATAAAATTGACATATGTATGGGAGCAAAGCATTGTGCTAACTAAGCAGGGGCTGTGGTGTGTGTGTGTGTGTGTGTGTGTGTGTGTGTGTGTGTGTGGATGTGTAGATAGATATGGTGTGTAGAATCATAGAATGTGTGCATATACGTGTATATAGTCCCTTGGCTCTTGACATCCAGTTTAGTGCTCTACCTTTGGTTTTGTGGAAAATATATATTATAGAGGTTTACAAGATACATAAATAAGTAAGATTAACAGGTTTTATAATGAGTGTTGCATAATTTAGTATTAATGTTTCAGTGTCTCCAGCAATATCAACAACAACAAAACATGTTTGTGCTTATTCTCATAAATGATTTATACTTGTTGATTATTGTTTTCATGATGATGCTCTTGCTGTAGCAAATTCCCTGCAGGCCCTGGAAGTTTATGAGAATCCAAATCTCCTAGGCTCACTTCTAGCTTTATGTCGTGTTCTTTGTTTTCATTCCGCTTTTGCTGCCATCAAGGCATTGGGGGAGGTGATACCAACTTCGGTAGAGCCCTGTTTTAATCATAAGGTGATCCGTTGGTGTGTGTGTTAGTGCCCAGATGCCATCCCTCCCCGGTGCGATCCCTAGGTGGTCCTTGATTGGGACTCTTGTGGTCCTGAGAGGCTATTAAGAATCCCAAACTGTCCAACTTTGCCCTAAATCTGGTATTCATGAGGTATATGTAATGAGGTAGAGATGAGAGTTGGGAAAGATTTTTCTAAATTCTGAAGAGCTCTATAGAAATCTACCTGCCATCTTCAATCTATATATTTTTGTTGTTGTTTTTCCTCCTTATGTGTTCTGCTGGCTCTAACATCCAGTATCGATTAGTCATCAGATCTGCCTACTTTCTACTAATAGAGGGGGCATTAGAAATTATTGGATCAAACCAGTTCCCTTTATATATTTATTTATTCATTAAATAAACATTTGCTAATCACCAACTCTTTGTTGTTGAGTGGGGGATAGAGCAGTGTTCTAGGATTTATTGTTATCATTGTTGTTGTTTTGTGGAATACTTTCATCATGTATTTGTGTCATTCATGAAGGGTAGCCCAGGTAATGATGAAAAAGCCATTGAGGCTAACTAATTGTCACTGGCCACTGTTTTATGTTTCAAGTTTATACTAAGTAGTATCCATTATGGTTCTCGCAATGTGAGCTCAACAGTTATTTACATATTTGATTGGAAACAATTTAGTGCATTTTCATATTTGGAATTCCTTAGTTCTGTCATAAATATGCAAGAATATGTTGTGTGAGGGATAAAGGAACAGTGGATTCTCAGCCATCGGCTTTGTTGACATTTTTCTATGAATTGAAGCACTGTTTCCATTACCATCCTTCCCAAAGCAATGGATACCTGATCCTATTTGTTTGTGCCTCTAGTGTGAATTCCATGAGACCATTTCAAAGACTGCTTAGTTTTATTTGTTTCTGCCAGCAAGCACACTGGGACTGTGAAAAATGGGAAGAGAATTGGGTTAAAATTCTAAGCTTCATCAGAATAAAGTCAGCTGTGGAAGATTTCTAGAATGAAGAAGGAAATGGCATAAAACAGGCTGATGACCTGGAATAGTAGATGTCCTTCCAGTGAAGGTGAATTCATTTTCTCTTTTTGTAAGTCAGTTGAGTTTCTGAGCCATATTAGAGGATAAGTTGGGAAGCTGAAAAAGTGGCAAGTTCTCTCTTTTCTGTCTTTGCAAAAACAAAATGTTAAGTTTCATTCTTGTATTTAAATATGAAGCAGACCATATTTGAAAACAAATTAACAAATGTTGTATTAAGATAAAACCAATCAAGTAAACAAATAAAAAGAACAGGGCAAAGCTCAACATTGTGTAAAAATGTGTTGTACTGAAATTTTTTATATTTCAGATACTTTGATAAACACTTTATATTTATTGTTTCATTTAGTAAAGAAGGTAAGAGATATTAAAAATAGTTCCATTTTATAGATGGGAAAAATTGAATCTAAGAGAGGTTAAGTGACTACCTCAGGGCATAAATCTAGGAATAAATAGAACAAAGAAAACTACCTCTTAATCAATCTCTATTATAATAATAGTGTTTTTTTCCTCCCTCTCTCCTCTGTCCCTCCCTTCCTTCCCACTTTCCTTTTACCTCCCCTAAATACTTATTGATTTCCTACTATCTGTAAGGCAGTAGGCAGTCAGAGATGAATGAGACCTGTTAGGAATCACCTTCATAATTTTGTTAGAGCCTCAAACAGTTCTGGAGGACAGGCAAGGATGGTCCCAGTATTCTTATTTTACAGATGATACTCTTGTATCCATCTTACAGATGACATGACTGAGGTTGAGGTAAAATCACACCAGTAGTGGTAAATATTAATAATATTAACACAATAGCAAACAGTGATTAAGCCAGATGGTGTGGCAAGCACTTTACCTAAATGATACTTAACCCTCTCTGTGGGAGTGCACTTATCCTTCCAGAGCACACACACCATCACCCTTTGTGTTCTATGAGCACTTGTCACAGGTCAGTTTATATAATGACAAAGTATACGCTAGATCTGAACTTCATGAGTGTTGGTACCGGATTATAATCATCTCTATCAACCACAGCACCTTATTAGAATCACTGTATATAAAAATCTGATGGGTTAAGTTGAATTAAATAATGAAGATAATCACTGCTTTAGGGATAGAAGACGGAGATACTATTTTAGGTTGGTGGAATAGGATCAATCTTGGAAATTAATCATTTGACTCATAATTTTAGCCTGTAGAAAATAGAGACTCTTTGAATTTATTTGTGTGTGGTTTCCTCTTGCCCACCAGTAAGAGGTCTGTGACTTTGTATGTTGGTAGTTGAAGCATAACAAACAGCATGTAGTGAGATTAGAGGAGGAAGGGGAAGGAGGGGCATATAAATTTTTTTTAGTGTACCCATGGTTAAAACCAGTAAATTCTATTTCAAACTCTCTTCTCAGTAAGAACTCTAAATAAGGGCACAAAACTAACCCTGATGTGACCATGGACACTGATATAACTTTGGGGGCTTTTTAATAGGGAGATATTCAAATCTCTAAATTATGAGTATTAAATCTCATATTCATTGGTAGCAAAATGCAGTTGTATAAAAAGAAAATGTCTAAGAAGACATTTGGAAGAGCTTCAATTAATCATGGGTGAGGAACAAAGCAAAATTTTGTGTTTTCAACTGGGGGCAGGGGAAGGGTTTCCTTGATGTCTGAGACCAGATAGAAGCCAGCAATAAAGTGAATAAATTATCCATCAATAAAGTGAATGCATTACCATCTCCACAAAACATAAGCTTCATCTGAGAAACTGCTTCATAGCATATGAAATGGAGGTATATTCGAGCTTAGACATTGCTAGGCACCCATGACACAACTCACGGCACTACGCAATTAAATGTGATATCTCTGAAGAAAAAAGGACAGTAAAAACAACGCTCATTCTTCCCCACCTCCCTATCCACCCGAGACTATTAATTACACACATTAGAAAACTGTCTGGGACGACTGGTCCAGAAGAAAGCAATGGGGCTAAAAATATTAGTATTACTAAGCAATATTTTAGGAAATGAAACTCATTATTCATCTGCTCTGAGATACTTCAGAGAACTTTAAAAAAATGCCCTCTGCATGGTGAAATCTACAAAAAGTACTTTTGAAGAATGTTCTTAGTAACAAACTGTGTTTAAAAAATACCTCAGGTACATGCTTATCATTTGGTCTTTAGGGTATGAAATGGATACTCTATATGCTGTTTTTTGTTTTGTTGTTCAGGGAGGGATTTTTTTTTTTTCACATTAAAAGTGCAGCATTATTAAAAATAGTTACCCCTGAGTGACACTCAGCCATGAACAGAAATCTTGGCCTGGTTGGGAACAGGACGGGAGAGGGTTCCCTTTGGAGCACTAAGTGTCTTTGAGTATGGCATTTTCTTTTCCAAACAAAGGACTGGCTAGGGAAGGGATCTCTAGGGGAAGACTTAGGAAAAGGCAGCCATACTCTGTTATCTGAGATGTGGTTTCATGCCATATATTCATCTAATATTTCTTGAGTACCAGTTATTTTTGAGCATAACAGTCTCCCTGATCTTAAGATACTTAAGACAGTATCTCAAAATGGAGACCAAATACTTCCCCAGGGCTGCAGTATTCTACATGGCCAGAAACAGGCACCTGACACTTGTAAGGGTCTAATTTTTACCTGAACTGTCAAATGTCTTTTTCTCTACCCATCATAGAAACACTTTTACTTAAAATCTCTTTAACCTCACTGAAGTAGCTGCAGTGCTGTACTTTCATGACACAAATGATAGAAAATAATGCAAATTTCAACTAGTTAGTAATTTAAATACCAACTTATGGGATAGCTTGGGAACTTAACTATCATTAATAATACTAATTTTGTGAAGGAATAAGTTCTGAGTACTGAATTAAAAAATTTAAAAATACAACCTTGCTTTTATTTATTTATTGTTTAGCTTATAAATTAATTTGTTTTTTAATTTATATCTGAGTTAGTTAGCATATAATGTAACAATGATTTCAGGAGTAGATTCCTTAATACCCCTTACCCATTTTGAGCATCCCCCCTCCAGCAACCCTCCAGCAACCCTCTGTTTGTTTTCTTTATTTAAGAGTCTCTTATGTTTTGTCCCACCCCGTTTTTATACTATTTTTGCTTCCCTTCCCTGGTGTTCATCTGTTTTGTATCTTAAAGTCCTCATATGAGTGAAATCATATCATATTTGTCTTTCTCTGACTGACTAATTTCGTTTAGCATAATACCCTCTAGTTCCATCCACATAGTTGCAAATGGCAAGATTTCATTCTTTTTGATTGCTGAGTAATACTCCATTACACACACACACACACACACACACACACACACACACACCCCACATCTTCTTTATCCATTCATCTGTTGATGGACATTTGGGTTCTTTCCATACTTTGGCTATTGTTGATTAGTGCTGCTATGAACCTTGGGGTGCATGTGCCCATGCGAGAAAGCACACCTGTATCCCTTGGATAAATACCTAGTAGTGCAATTGCTGGGTTGTAGGGTAGTTCTATTTTTAATTTTTTGAGTAACCTCCATACTGTTTTCCAGAGTGGCTGCACCAGTTTGTATTCCCACCAGCAGTGCAAAAGAGATCCTCTTTCTCCACATCCTCACCAACATCTGTAGTTGCCTGAACAACCCTGCTTTTAAAATATTTTTTTAAATGTTTATTTATTTATTTTTGAGAGAGACAGAGACAGAATGTGAGTGGGTTAGGAGCAGAGAGAGAGGGAGACACAGAGTCAGAAGCAGTCTCCAGGCTCCGAGCTGTCGGCACAGAGCCCGACGTGGGGCTTGAACTCACAAGGCATGAGATCATGACCTGAGCTGAAGTCAGATGCTCAACCGACTGAGCCACCCAGGCACCCCAAACCCTGCTTTTAGATAAGAATTTCCATATTACTCTCTTAAAAATTGCATAAAGTATGACTTTTTTTTGACTGGCTCATTCGTCAGTGGATTTGTCTTCTGACTTTGTCATTTCATGGGCTTAGTCCAGGAATGAAGCATAAAAGCCACACAATTTCATTTAGATAATTATTGTTGAGATTGGCAGTTAATAATGGTTTCTCATTTTGTACAATGTAATTTAGCATAGGGATACCTCTCATTTTGATGACACTTTCCCCCTCAATATACTTGATCAGTAAAAGTAATAATACAGTAAGTAGTAAGAGTGAACATTCATTGAGCACCTATCCATGTGCCAGACTTGTGTTTTGCATATATTATCTCCTTTAAAACTTACAACAGCCCTTGACATGGTTTATCATTTGCTTTTTACAGATGAAGGAAATGAGGTTTAGTGACATCAGGCTACTGGCTGATGGTCACATAGCTAATTAGTGTTGGAGCTAGAATTGGCTCTGAAACTTGGGCTTTTAGTCATTGGAGTTAGCTAAAACTACATAATCAGAGGAAGAAATTACATGAAGACATAGAGATACGTTCCAAAATATCATCATTCACCCATTCATTCATTTATTCAACAGATGTATCTGTGAATACTTACTCTATGCACATCACCATGCCAAATGTTGCAAATGTTCTCGTGAGTCAGCCATTTTTCATGTGTTTGATACTCTCATGGTACTTACAAAATAGTGGAGAAACAAATTAATCAAGTAATCACAGAAGTATTTATTTATAGTTTGATGTAAATGCTTAAAAGAAAAACAACATAGTTTTATGAGAGCTTGTTAGAAAAAATGCTGACTTAGGTGGGAGTTTGGAATTTTGAAGAAGTGAAGCTTGGTCTGAGATTTGAGGGGTGAGTAAGAGTAAACTAGTTAAGGGGTATTGTAGGTGGGAAATGTTCTTGACAGAGGAAATAGTATGTACAAAGGCCCTGAGGCAAAAGAAACGCATTATGTTCAAAAACTGAAAGGAGGGCATTGCGGCTGGTATAGCCAGGGAGGGGAGAGTGGCTTGAAAGAGTCCTCTACATGACTGTCCTTGGAAGGGTTTGGATTTTTAACCCAGCAGCAGGAAGCTAATAAAGACTTTAAGCATCACATTTGTAATTTGTAAAGATTACTCTAGTGACAATGTGGAAAACAAACTGGAGGAGGGGGTATGTCTGTTTAAAATAATAGCCAATGAATCAAAGAAAATTATGATATAGAGGTCAGAGTGTGGACTCAGGGTCGGAAGGCCTGCATTTAAGGCCTAGTTCAGCCCCTAGTTGTGAGGCTGTATGCTAGTTACATACCTTCTTTTGGCTTAGGCTCCTCCTATATAAAACAGGGACAATGGTACAGGCCCCAGAAGAAAGTTATTGCGAGGATTAAATGAAAAAGTAATAGTAGTAATCAACCATCCCCACTTATAGATGAGGAAGCTGAGGCTTAGAAAAGTTAAATGAGGCTTATTAGTATTTATCTGAATGTTGTGGGTACCAGTAAGGGGAGTAAGAGATAAATGCAAGGTGAAGGTGGGAAGGGAGAGAAAATTTCCAAAAGTAAAACAAACAAATGAACAACAACAACAACAACAACAACAGCAACAACAACCAGTGCAAGGTTCTAGAATGACCAGCTCTTGGGATAACCTGGCTGAAAGGACACAGGGTCTGGCGGCCACATGACCTCTGCCTTCAGTTTGCTCACCCGGTTCTTCCTCCAGGAGAAAAGAGGCCTGAAGGGATAAATGACCCTCCATGTTTTAGTTTCCTTCCTTCATCTCCTAAGGGGCTAGATTAGACCAGGCTTTACTTAGCATGGTAGGCATCACAGGATTCCAGGGCCCTTCTGTCTTCAGCTAATCATCCATCAAAAATCTCCCTGTTTGTTGTGTGATATTAGAAACTGTATTAGTGATGACACAAAAGCCTTAATCACATAATTAAAGATTAAAAATTAAAAATACTTGTAAAGCTATTTGATGGCATAGGGGGGTTTCAAATCAAACTAGGCTATCTTGAATTATAAATAACAAGGGAGAGAGGCACTTGGTACCTAACACACACAAATGGGAGTGGGGGCAAGAAATGCATGTCGAGAGAGAAAGAGGACAGGGACTGAGACGGTAAGGTTTTAATAGTCATTACTCTTCCCCAGGTTTACCTGTGTCTACCTTCAAAAGGGTGGGTACAAACAGAAGCTGGTCTTGAACTATTTCTGTGATGTATGCAAATCATAGTTCACCTTCCTGTGATTTGTGAATATGACAAATATATATGAAATATGTAGTTAACACGTCAAACTTAGTGTAATTAATTATACCACTTAAAAATATTTATTTGGCATCTTCTATAAGCTAACCACTGTGGTAGGTGCTAGAATGATAGCAAGGGGCAAAACAGATGTTCATGGAGATTTTACTCTTAACGTTACTTGGTTCCCAGAATATCATTACATAAGGCATTGCATAAAAAATGAATTATTCAATGAACGGTATGCTATTTTAAAATAGAAAGTTAAGGCAATAATGGATATTTTTGGCTTGACCTTGACCATTTCTATCAAGGCTTTATTCTCCAGATTAAAGGAATATCCAATATTTAAGAACAGGATACTATATAAAGCAATATAATTGATTAATATGCCTTTCTGTATGTAAACCAGAAGAAATTGAGACAGCTGCATTTTTGACCTTTACAGTGGCCTCTGCTGAGATTTCATTTGAACAGCAGTTGAGTGTAATTGATGTTGCATTTACTGAAACTGTTGCCCTTGTCTGTTTCAGGGCCGACTTGATTCTCTAACAGAAGTGGATGACTCAGGACAGTTAACTATCAAATGCTCTCAAAATTACTTGTCCCTGGATTGTGGTATTACTGCTTTTGAACTGTCTGACTACAGTCCAAGTGAGGATTTGCTCGGTGGCCTAGGTGACATGACCTCTAGCCAGGTCAAAACCAAACCCTTTGACTCTTGGAGCTACAGCGAGATGGAAAAGGAGTTCCCCGAGCTCATCCGAAGCGTTGGGTTACTCACGGTGGCTACTGACCCCATCCCTCCCAACTGCAGCGAAGCAGTCAGGGAGGAGAGGTCGCAAGTATCTCTTTCAACAGATGACAGAGGTGGATGCGAGAAAAACAGTGCTTCTACTGTCGAGGAGCCACCAGGCTTAATGCCTGGGACATCATCTTCAGGGGAAGCTCTGACAAATGCTGAACAACCCCCTTCTGAGGCTGTGAAGCAAGAATCCAGTTCCTCCTCCCAGCTTGGGGCAAAGAACCAACAGCCTCTGCCTTGTGAAAATGCAACTCCCAAGCGATCCATCAGAGATTGCTTTAATTATAATGAGGACTCTCCCACGCAGCCCACATTGCCAAAAAGAGGGCTTTTCCTTAAAGAGGAAACTTTTAAGAATAATCTGAAAGGCACTGTTACAAAGAAGCAGATGGCTGATCTCAAGCCTGAGTTGAGCAGAAGCACCCCTTCTCTGGTGGAAGCTCCTGACAGATCCAAGCTTTGTCTGGTGTTACAGTCTTCCTACCCCAACAGCCCGTCCGCTGCCAGCCAGTCATATGAGTGTTTGCACAAGGTTGCAGATGGGAATCTTGAGAACACAGTCAAAAGTCACATTAAGGAAATATCCTCCAGCCTGGGAAGGCTTAGTGACTGCCATAAAGAGAAACCTCGACTTAAGAAGCCACACAAGGCCCCAGCAGAGGTGCCTCTGTGCCGAACACCCAAACGGGGAGCCGGTTCAGGCAAGCAAGCCGAAAACACGAGGAGCTCAGTAGTGTCGAATGGGATTCCTTCAGGTACTTCCAACGCCACAGAGAGGCCAGAAACAGACTCCGTTTCCACATCCTCACTGGAGCCGTGTAACCAGAGAAGTTGGGATGCTAAATTGCCAGTGAGGTCAGAGTCATCCAGTTCACCACCTCTTACTCAAAGTAGTGAATCTTCTGCTGGCTCAGATAGCATCCTGTCTCCAGTGCCCCTTCTTTCAAAACACAAAAGCAAAAAAAGTTACTCCTCCTCCCCAAGTCACGTCACCAGGAACGGTCAGGTCGTGGAGGCCTGGTATGGCTCCGACGAATACCTGGCACTGCCCTCACACCTCAAGCAGACAGAAGTTTTAGCTCTGAAATTGGAAAACCTAACAAAGCTTCTGCCTCAGAAACCCAGAGGAGAAACCATTCAAAATATCGATGACTGGGAACTGTCTGAAATGAATTCGGATTCCGAGATCTACCCCACGTACCATGTCAAGAAGAAGCATACGAGGCTAGGCAGAGTGTCTCCCAGCTCGTCCAGTGACATAGCCTCTTCACTGGGAGAGAGCATGGAGTCTGGCCCCCTGAGTGACATTCTTTCTGACGAGGAGTTGTGTATGTCTCTCTCTGGTATGAAAAAATACATTGATGAGAAGTCGGAGAGAGCTTCATCCTCTGAGAAAAACGAGAGCCATTCTGCCACAAAATCTGCTTTAATTCAGAAACTGATGCAAGATATTCAACACCAAGACAACTATGAAGCCATATGGGAAAAAATAGAGGTAAGGTGGTCTTCTTGACTTGAAAGAGTTCCTCTATGATCTTTGGAAATAATGCTGGAAAAAGGTCAACCCCTGCCCATCACCATCATAAAAAGTGTAGCTATTTTTCATAATCCTGATTCCCCGAAGATAGAAAAGAAAAAGCCCAATGATCACTGCACTGTGGCAGAATGTGCATCATTAGGAATGACCCTTGTCAGTGCATTAGCTTTGTGTGGCGCTGCTTGGTGCAGGAATCTCTGTTGATATTGGTGACACCCATCATGACTCCTGGTGAATGGTGGGCCCCCTTGAATGGAACACGAAATAAAGCAGAACGGCAGCCGTGCACAGACCAGTACCTCAGGAGTATGTGAATGGAATATTGTAGTTGTCCTCACTGCTTTTTGATTGGTTTGTTCTAACCCAAGAACAGCTTACCATTCCCAATGTTAGCTCCCTATAGAAATAGACCAGATGTTTCTAATTAGGGGGGGAGACCTTGTTTTTCTTCAGTCTTCCTCCTCTTTGAGGCCCCTGTCTGATCACCACACTCTCTGTACTGTGTACCATCCATGGGCTCTGAGATGAGGTGGGGGTGATATCTTGGATAAATCTGTACTTTTAGAATGGGCTATTAGATGAAGTATTTGAGGGCAGATGTCAAAATTCTCTGGACTGAGCTCCATAATTTAAGCTGTGATTTAAGACACTGGATAAAAGTATAGTACACATGGACAGGCTAACCTGGAGGAGGAAAATGAAGGTGCCTAAAACAAAGGAAGAGTTAATGTCAATAGACAATAATAACATATATTAATGATTATTTTTACTAAGAATTTATATATTCAATCCTCACAACATCCCTATTGTATGGTTAAGGGGACTGAGGCTGAGAGAGATCAGGTACCTGCTCTAGAACCCACACTTATTAGCTAAATGCTCCCATGCCTCTCAGTAAGGAAGTGATCAATATATACTGCATGCAAATACCGTAGTATTGGAAAGAAGAAATAATATCAGTGGAGTTAGGATTTGCCTGGGGCGTTCTTGTCAAGTGCGAGAACTTCAGTGGAGTTTTGAAGAGTATGCCAGGATTTAGACAGAGAGGACAGTGGGTATTTCAGGCAGGAGGAGCATAAACCAAAACACAGAGGTGGGAACTGGGAACGAGCATGTTTATGGGGGGTCGGGAGGTACAGAGAACTGTCCTGACTGGAAGGTTTTAAACAGAAAGCAATGAAAGTTCCCATGTATGTAATAGACCTGGTTGCTACAAGGCCCTGAAGACCAGAGCAAGGCAGTTAGAATTTCCTCACCAGACACCTATGGAAACTTCTCTGAAAGTGAAGTTACTCCTACTGTGAGTAGTAATATAAGCCACAACAACTAATGGTTCCCGGGCTCTTATTTCATGCTTGACTCTGTGATAAGAGCTTTATGTGCTTTATTCTGTTTAAGTCATAGGAGGTAGGACTTTTTTAGGTGAAGAAGCTAAGGCAGAACAGATTAGAAAATTTGCTTTAGGCCTCATAGCTAGTAATTACAGAGTAAGGATTTGAACTCAGAGGCACCACACTTAAAAGCAGTGTAGGCCATGGCCTCCAATAGCCTTTCTGGAAGATTTAGTTGACAGGAACAGGAAGGAGGTCATGATAATTGTGACGGTGACCGGGGCAGAGATACTGGCCTGTGGCAGCCAATCTGAGGGACTTCTGTGTTGTGGGACAGGCAAGGGTGGGGAGGGCTGTTGAAGGAAGTGAGCTGGATCCAGAAAACTGGCTCCAGGCCTTGCTCAGTCATTAAAGCCTAGAGTGGCCCATGGATAATCATGTTTCGCTCTGGGTCTTGTTTCTTCTTTTGTAAATAGAAATGTTTTAAGCAGATAATGGCTACAATACCAACTTACAATGGTAGCACATTTTGTTTCCATTATTGTGTAAGGATGAAGTCAAGTGTTCAGCCTCTTCCTCAGAAGGAAGCATTTGGATGGGTAGCTGGCTTGAGGTGGAGGGGAGGCAGGTAATTTAAAAAATAAGTACACTGATGTTGATTATATGATAAAACTGTTAAGGGAAAGTGTCTTGTAGGGAGTTGGAAATTTTGTCCCAGAGTTGGGATATGAAGCAAAGGCTGAAAGAAGATTAAGACCCTTGGTCAGTCTACCCTCCCTTCCCCCTTCAGTGGGGCAGCTGCCAACCCCCAGGTCAGTTGACCTAGGATATCACATTCCAGCTTTGATCTACCTGTGGGCCCAGAGAACCTTTTCTACCTGCAAATGTAACATAATAACAAGGGTGTTAACCATCCTCTTGGTACCAGGCTTCTACTAGGCACTTTCCCTGCAGTAATTCTCTCATAGGATTCTCAAACAGCCCTACAGCATAGATTTTATTACCCAAAATGGACCACTTCTTTTTCCCCCTTGTGCTCCCACTCTGGTCCTAGCCACCATCATCATCTTCTGTCTGGTTTACTGCACTAGCCTCCTAACCGGTCTGTCTGCTCCCATCCTGCTCCCATTATGGTCTATTTCTAAGACAGCAGCCAGAATGATCCTTTTAAAACATAAATCAGATCATATCATGCCTCTGCTCAAAACCCCAAACAGTTCCTGTCAATTGAGAGGCCCCTGATTTCCTCTCTGACCTGATTTCCAACTGCTCTTCCTCACGGTCACTTCACCCCATTCCCACTGGCCTCCTTGCTGTTCCAGGAAGGAACAAGCTGGGCATGCCCCTGCCTTTAGGACCTCTGTCAGTTCCCTCTGCCTGCATCTTTCCATCAGATGCCCTCATTTCTAATTTTGTTAACCTCTTCTGTGTCTACTGAAACACCAACTTCTTAAGGGAAGCCTACCCTCACCATCTTTTAAAAGGTGTCCCCTGAACTGTTTTATTTTTTTCTACAGCTCTCACTGTATTCTGCCATTTTATTCTGTTTAATATGGTTTTTGTTTTAGTATGTTTACTGTTTCCCTTGCTTGAATGAGAGGTCTGTGAGGGAAGAAGTATTTATCTGTTAAGCATGCTAATGAATATAATGAACTTATAACAGTGCCTGGTACATAGTAAGTGCTCAGTAAAGACTGAATTCATTCGAATGAATGAATCCCATTTTAGAGTGGCTGAATCTGAATACAGAGAGACGAAATCACTTTTCCTAGACTTCCCAGCTAGTAAGTCATGGAGCAAGTCTTCAAGCCCCATGTGCTTTACTCTATTCACTAGATAAAGTCTTGAGAATAGATGAATTCCCTGAGAAAATGAGGATAGATAGAGAATAGAAGAGGGGTGATAACTGAGACTCAAGTTGTAGCCCAGCTATAAGGCAGGAACAAAGAATAGGCCCATCTGTAGGGACCAGGAAGGGACAGAGAGGATTCTTGGGTGTTAAATAAATGGATGGAGAAGGGATGTGAGATGGATATTAGCTTTGTTCTCTGCAAAAGGGAGATTGAGAAGAATAATAACAAAGAAAAAAAAAACAACCCTTAGATTTGGTTGAGAGTCAGTGAGGACCTTCGAGAAAAATGGACTCAATGAAAGAGTAGAAGTAGAAGCTGGAATACAGATGATTGAGAAGTGAGAGAATCATTCCTAATAGCTCAAGGAACTAGGTTGAGAAAGCCATATGAGACAAAAGACGATAGTTGAAAGTAAAGTCAAATAAAAGTTTCATTAAAAAAGTAAAGCTTATTTGAAGGCAGAAAAGAAAAGAGAGATGGAGGTGGCTGGGAGGAATGTGTAAATGTGGCACACACTGAACCAAGAAGGGAGGGAGTGTGCAATCTGTGGGGAGAATTCTGGCCTGATATAAAAAAGTTATAAAATGCTGAAGAATGTATCCTGCTTCAGACTCCACCCTTATCAAAGGGAAAGTGGGGTGTTTCCTCCTCCCTTCCCATCCCGAGTTCCCCTGCCTCCTTTCTGAGTCACACAGAACACAAGGTAGAAGGCACATAAAAGGCCACTAACAGTCTAGGGATTTTATGGGGCTGTGATAGAATCCCTGGGACAACACCCGAGTGACAAGTGTCCCAGATGCCGTTTAGGTTCCTGTCATTCCCCACCCCTCACATTTGGGTCCTTCTTAAAGTGGGCTGGTTTTGTGAATGTGAAAAATTTCTCTTTATTTTTTTTATTCTGTAGGAAAATTCATTTCTTTGAATAGATAATGTATTCACATGGCTTAAAAACATATATGTTTAAAAATATCCAGTAAAGAGTTTCTAGATAGTTCAGTCAGTTAAGCATCCAACTCTTGATTTCATGATCTCAGGTCATAATCTCACAGTTTGTGGGATCGAGTCCTCATTGGGCTCTGCACTGACAGTGTGAAGCCTGCTTGGGATTTTCTCTCTCAATCTCTCTCTCTCTGCCCCTCCCTGTCTTGTGCGCTCTCTCTCTCTCTCTCTCTCTCTCTCTCTCTCTCTCTCTTTCTCTCAAAAACAAAACATCCAGTAAAAAAACTCTCTATCCTTATTCCACATCTTGAGTTCCTACCCCATCAAAGGTGATCACTGTTGTTTTGGTTTATATGTCCTTTAAGAAGTGCTTTATACATATACAAGCAAATGCAAACATATTTATTAAGTGATATTTTAAAACCTAAGAAACAAGTTGCAGCCTATTCTTCTCTGCAAATAAAAATTTTTCTGTTAACTAATTCTGTGAGTTCCTAAGGGATGTCCCTTTCCCAATCTCTCAGTGGGAGTTGAGGGAATTTTGCTGAGACATGGTTGATCCTTCCAGAACCTATTGTGTAGATGAGGTAATTGAGCATTTCAGGTCTGAATGTTCACCTCCAACAGGAGCTTCTCAAGGTGTAAAATTAAAAGTGAAAAACATGAGTCAAGTTATTGAACCAGACCCATTCATTGCAAAACATTTAAGAAATGTTCAAAAAAAATTTGCTGACCCCTGCTCTAGAGTAAGGAAGAAAGAAGGGAAATGATTTCTTATCAGCATCTGCCAGGTTCTGATATAGGTTCTTTCATTTAACTTGTATGACAACCCTGTGGAAGAGCTCTTATTGGTCTTGTTTTACTGATGTTGGATCTGAAGCTCCAATGCTAATGACTTGCCCAGGGTCATACTGCTGCTAATATGAGAGCTGGGATTCCAACTGAGATGCCAGGACTGACCTGGTTTTCTCCTACAGACATAGTCCAATGCCAGGGGAGTTAGACAATAATCACATACCCAGATAAAATCTATTTAGAAAACCCACAAACCACTACTAGATTCATAAGTGAATAGCGTGACTTCTTCCTCATGACCTGACTAGAAATGAACTGCCTAATGAGTAGTCACTTGTTTAAGGTGAGCAATTTTGACACCAGATTAACAGCTATATGATTTGCAGGAAGGCTGGGAGAATGCAGTACAGTGTGGTGCCACCTCAGTGAAGCATTTCAGGAGATCTGTCCTTTGGGGTATAGTGCAATGTCCACTTTTCACATCACAGACTTCCTGCTCACACTAAGTTCTCAAAGCTCATCCTGGAAGATGTTACTCCATTAGGTTGAGCACATTGGTACCAAGTTGATAGATACATGACGTAACTGATCCCTTTTCTCTCCAGCAACCAGTGTCTTCAAATGCCAGTTTATGGCATCTCAACTAGAGTTCAGTGACCCAACTCTTGTTAGCATTTTATCTCAGACATCTATAACCTGATTTTAAAAACGTCTTTGGTGCCAGCTAAGGATGTCTTTGCACATAAGTTATTTCAGAATCAGTGCAGCAAATACTTAGCCAAGTGCTTGCTTTTTGTAACTAGGCTATGTAAAATTGTAGTCAAGTCTGTGGTAGCAGTATGAAGGCAGCCACCCTTGCTACTGCCTCAAGATGGAGCAGGGAGCTGGTTGGTTAACCCAGAGTAATGTGAATGTAGAAGAGATTTGGTCCTGGGATTAACTTGGCACTGATTCCTTTTTCCAGGAGATAAAATGGGTCCATATAGAAGTTGTCCTATCTTTTACCCTCATTTTGACTGTATGTTGACTCATCGATGATACCACGCTGATGATGGCAGTCATTAAAGAAATAGCTCATTGTCCTGAGTTTTCTTCCTTTTCTTTTTCTTTATTGTGATGAAAAGGACATAGCATAAAGTTTGCCATTTTAACTGTTTTTAAGTGTACAGTTCATTAGTTTTAAGTATATTCATACTGTTGTGAAACCGATCTCAGAACTCTTTCATCTTGCAAATCTGAAACTCTCTACCCCCTAAACAGAAACTTCTCTTTCCTCCATCTCCCTCAGCCCCAGTAACCACAATTCTACTTTCTGTTTCTATGGATTTTAGATACCTCATATCAGTGGAATTATATAATATTTGTCTTTTGTGACTGATCTGTTTCATGTAACATAATGTCCTTTAGTTTCATCCATGTTGTAGCATATGACAGGATCTCCTTATCAGCATCTACTATGTGCTGGTATAGATACACAATGGATTATTATTATTATAATAATATTATTATATAATATATATTATAATTGGAGGTGAATAATAATATAATTATAATAATAATAATATTATTATAATAATAATCCATTGTGTATCTATACCATATTTTGTTTTTTCATCATCTGTGGAAGGATATCTGGTTTGCTTCCCCCTCTTGGCTATTGTGAATAGCCCTGTTATGAATGTAGGTGTGCAGATACCTTTCTGAGACTCAGTTCTCAATTCTTTTGGGTATATATCCAGAAATGGGATTGGTGGATCACATGATAGTTCTATTTTTAATGTTCCAGAAACCTCCATACCATTTTCCATAGAAGTTACTCCATTTATAATTACATCAGTAGTGCACAAGTGTTCTATTTTCTCCACATCCTTGCCAACATTTGTTATTTTCTGTTTTTTTTTTTTTTTTAATAATAGCCATCCTAATGGGTGTGGAGTGGCATCTCATTGTGGTTTTGATTTGTAGTTCCCTGATGATTAGTAATGTTGAGGCATCTTTTCATGCTTGTTGGTCATTTGTATACCATCTCTGGAGAAGTATTCAAGTTCTTTGCCCATTTTTAATTAGGTTATTTGATGTTTTGTTGTTGAGCTGTAAGAGTTCTTTATATATTATGGATATTAACCCTTTATGATACATATGATTTGGAAAGATTTTCTCCCATTCTGTAGGTTGACTTTTTACTCTCTTGAATGAGACCTTGATGCACAAAAATTTTTAAGTATGCTGTATTTCCATTTGTTTTTGCTTTTGTGTCCTAGGCTTTTGGTGTTATAGCCAAGAAATCGTTGCGAAATTCAATGTCATGAAGATTTTCCTCTATGTTTTTTGTAGGAGTTTTATAGTTTTAGGTCTTTGAGTTTTCCTTTATTTTTTCTCAGTGTGATTACTGCTCATGTTTTAAGGATCTCATCCCAGGCTTTCTTGTGAGATAGGATGCAGCTTCATAGCTAGAGCCAAGTCACCTTCTGGGATTTGTTTAAACACACACACACACACAGACACACATACATTTGGAGTCACTCTTTTTAATAATCTCAGCTGGGCATTATTTATTTGATTTGAGATTTGAATAAGTCTCATTTGAAATACAGCTTTATCTTTCTTATTCACCCCCAAGAGTAGCTTATAATCAAGGTCTGCCACAAATTCGATTCTCACTCACTTTTGATATTTCTTTTATACCAATCATGTACCAGTTTTCCTAGAGTCGTTGGAGTGGTAGTCTGCTCTTAGGTGTTGATGAGATCTCCTAAGAGCATCAGGTAAGAAGCATTTTAAGTTTATTGGATTCGACTGTTTTTCACTGGCATTTCATTTTGTATGTGCATTTCCTTTATGATAACTGTTTTCTTTTGGTTGCTGGTCTTCCTCTTGTCTCTCATTTCCTTCTCTTCCTTACATCTTCTTTCTCATTCCTTTTTCTTTACTTTTATTTCTGGACTCTCTAGTTTTCACTTTCTGGCTCCTGTTTCTCTTTTTAATTTCTTTCTCAAGAGTATCTTCTACTTTCTCCCTTTAATATTGCCGTAGAGATTCTCAGATTCCGGACATGGGAGCACTTTGAGTTGGCTTTTCATGACTATCTAAGCTTGAATTTGCTCCCTTCAGTGCATTTCTTAGTCTTAGAAATATGTATCTAGAGATTTGAGGAATTGTTTAGATGCAAGAATAAAGAAAATAATAATTTAGTTTAAATATCAAGGAAAAAGATTCTTAATGAATCGGGAAGGCTTAGCTTTGTAGTTGGAAGATTCAAAAGTCCTAAAGGATCACTAATTGAACATAAGTTGATAGTACAGAAGATGATTCAACAAAAGGTGTAATATAATAGCAGAATGCTGTAGGAACTCCTTATTCTCTTCTTTATTTATACTATGTACAACCTAAATTTTTGTCTTAGAATTTGTCTTCTGGGCTTAGACAGAAGCCCAGAGGAGTTTTATAGGAGTTTTATAGTTTTAGGTCTATAAACTATAGACCTATTTTTAATTATGTTGTCAACATAATTCAAAGCACTGTGCTTATTACTACATAAGATAGTATTTGGTAAATACCATGTGGAAAGTCATACAATGGGGGGACAGAGGAAAGAAGATAATAACAAGTATAACTAGATCAAGCCTCATAGAAGAGGAACTACTTGAGCTGGGTCTTGAATGGTGAATAGAATTTAGATAGAGATGAGGAGGTGGAAGGTTAATGACTGAAATTTTGGCATAGGCTAAGGTTAAGGTCAAGAATATTTAAGATGTATTTGGGAAAGGGTAGAGAGATGCTTGGTGTTTGGAGTATATGTTAAACTGCTATAAACAAAGGGACCCCAAAGTATAATATGATAGAATTATCTTTTGTAAATAACAAGAGGTAGGCAGACAGTCCAGGAAAGAGGCCACCTATGCATCCAGGTACCTTCTCCCTATTGCTCTTCTGTGGCTCACCAATTCTGTCTGAATTCCAGCTCACCAGAAGAGGGAAGTGGAGAGCAGCCAACTTTCTTCTCACACATACAACCTGGAAGTTGCACATACTGTGTGTGTTCACAACCCACTGACCCAGACTTTGTCACATGGCATCACCTAACTGCAAAGGAGTTTGAGAAATGAGCCTCTAGACTATGAACACTGGGAGGCAAATGTCTCTTAACCGACTGCTGGTTATAATAGCGTTTGTTGTAGGGACAAAATATGATGGACTTTGAATTCCAAGTGTTTGCATAGTACAAATACAAAAATAAATACCTGTCTAATGAATGCATGAATAAATGAATGAGGGAGTGGGTGAGTGAATGAATGTATTGTTTGATTTGAACTTTATCCTCTAGACCAGGAGCTACAAACTAAAATGCCTCTAAGAGTTCAGACAAATAACATAAATGAGTCACTCAGCCAGGTGTAAATGGGGAGGGATGGGAACCGAACAACTGGAGGGTTAGTGCCATGTCTAAAGGTTATCCACTGGTCAGCTCCAGGTGATTGTTGTGGACCCTGTGTGGCAAGATCGTGCAATGTTTTAAAAAGTAGGAAATCTCAGTTTTATGTGACATCTTCCAATTTAAAAAATGTTGGGTCTGAACAATTTTAAAACAGGCCAAATAAAACACATATATATGATAGATGTGGCTTTCAAGTCACTAATTTGCAATCTTTGTGAAAATAAGAAACCACTTAGGTTTTTTGTCCAGAGAGCTGGTATGAAGGTTAATCTGATTGTGGTGCACCTGCCTGGATATACCACTTGCAAAGTGGTTCTCTATTGTGGCTGCTTATTTTCATTCCTAGAGAGATTTGAAAAAAATCCCAACCTCAGGCTCCACCCCAGACTAACTAAATTAGGATCTCAGCAGGTGGGTAATTTTAAGAGCTCTTCAAACAATTATGATGTGCAGTCAAGGTTGGGAGCTAGTGCTCTAAGGCTAATTTGGAAGGTTATTACAATAGCCTGGACATATAAAAGGGTTTGAACAGTGGTTTTGGAAGCCAACTGAGGAAATAAAGAGATAGAGGTGGGAGATGTTATAAAAGACAAGTCGATAAAAATTTTTGGCTTTTTAAAAATAAGGGAGTGGGGGAAAGGGGTCAAAAGAATTGGGATTTCAATCTGGTTTGGGGGGCTGAGAGATGTAAGGAGTTTAACAAATAGTTGCAAGGGACATATGAAATTAAAGTACACAGTGAGTGAATGGGGCAAAGGTAAATGTTATCGTATATGTAAACTCTGTTGCCCCAATCCAAATTGAGAATTCTAAATCAGCATAATATTTTTAAAGATAAGGCTACACTTTTTAAAGGATAATAAGCTTTTGTGTACATTTTGTTTGTTTCAATGCCAGGAAAAGTCTGTGAATTAACATTGCTAATGGACTTGTTGAGATAGTATGCCAAGGTTATTGCTCAAGGTTATTAGAAAAGAACCATAGGGATCCAAAGCAAATTCCTTCCTGGTTAATATGTTAAGAATATTTCAGGCCTGCCTCACTTTGGTTTCTGCAGAGCCTTAGATGTGTCTCAAGGCTTTATCGTGATGATTTAGCACCACCATGAGGGTATATCTAGTCACTGCATCTGGTTTTTGGCCTCATTTATAAAACGAAGAGGTGCAGTTCTTTTTGTTTATAGCTGTAAACATTAAATGAAAATAGTTCTTTGTTATTTTCTTAGTATGGAAAGGTTCTGATTAAATAATATCTTGTCTAAAGATAATGAAAATGCCTAACCACATTTGACAGGAAGTATTTCTGTGATGATGAAAATCGAGACTGTTACATTTTTTAATTCAACTAAAATAATTCTTAGAATGATAGTGAATTCTTCTTTATCCTTAAACCTAATGTCATGACCCTTTATTGCTAGTAGGATGCTTTGGAAAGATAACAATTTACAAAACCAAAGCAAACTTTGACATTTGTGGCCCGCTTGCAAGTGTGTCAGGTGAGGTACCAAGAGGTTTATTCATTTCACACATCATCACATTTAATTCTCAAGAAAAAAGCACTCTCTGATACAAATACTCTTCTGTTGTATCCCCATTTTACCAATGAGGATAGAGAGGCATAAAAATATGGTCATTTTCTCAAGGGTAAAGGAGTTGAAGGCATGAACTTAGGGCTCAGTTTATACAACCCCCCAACTTTTTTAGTCTTTAAAATGGAATATTAATTGTTTTTAATGCCATTGCACAGATTGTTATATGAAATTACAAACAACAATGGCTCATTGTACTAATCTTGCCATTAGTGTGACTTCACTGGTGAATACAGGGAATCAGCAGCAGATTCAGTAAAATATTTTAAAAAATTTTTTTTGAGAGAGAGCATGTGAGAGAGGGTGAGCAGGGGAGAGACGTAGAGGGAAAGAGAGAGAGGGAGATAATCCCAAGCAGGATCCAAGCTCAGAATGGAGCCCTAGACATGACTTGATCCCACGACCCTGGGATCTTGAACTGAGCTGAAATTGAGTCGGACACTCATCTGACTGAGGCACCCAGGTGCTCCAAGAATAAAAATCTTAATTCTGCCCCTAACTAGTATTTTTACTTTGGAAATTTAATCTCTTAAACCTCACTTTTGAAAAGTATACATTAATAAAGAAGGTGAATTGGATGACCTCTAAGATCCTTTTTAGGTTTGAAATTTTGTGAGATTGACTGTAAGGCAATAACTAAGCAGCCATTTCTCAGTAAGATACACAGTGGAATATATCACTTCAACATGGTTGACTTTCTGTTCCATGGGATTCTGGGTAAATTCTCCTGACAAGATCCTCCTGGTACATGAATGTGAGGCTGTGACATCAGTGAGACTGAAGGTATAACACTATTCAGGCTGCATTCCTATCACTGTAATATGACAAGAACTAGACATCCTAGAGGAATTTGGGGCCTGACTAGAGTTCATAAGATGCCACGAGACCAGGAACAATGGTGACAGTGAACAGAGTAACCCAGTAGGAATTAGACATGGATTAGCCTGAAATTATAGGAAATCAGGTAAGCTAAATGAAGCAGATAGGAAGCATTCACCTTGGCAGACTTGCCATTGTGATTTCTTAAAATTACCTGTCAGTGCTGCTTTTGTGCTCTGTTCAGACCATGTAGGGGACAATCATTCCAAGAGGGTGGGTTCTGTGTCAAGGTCACTCAGATGTCAGACCATGTGTGAGGCTGCGGATATTACTATATGAAGATGATTGGCCTGAGTTTTGCATGGCAAATAAACAACTTTACCCAGGAAAGATGCTGCCTGGAAGCTCAGGCCCATATGCTTTCCATCTACCATTTTGATGCGGACCTGTGCATTACTTTTTAGGAAGCCAGTGGCTTTACTGTTTGCTTTAATTATTTATCCAGGAATAAAGGAAGCTGTTGTTACTTTATTTTTTAATGCTTTTAAAATAATCAAACCAGAGAGGTGTCACTTAGAGGTGGTGCTCTGATATTTCTGATTTGTCTGGAGACTTCAGCTTGAAAGGTGGGCGGGGGGGGGGGGGGGGGGTGTAAGGGAGAGAGGGAGAGTGATAGGCAGACAGAGAGAAAGAGGTGTATGTCACAATTACAATCTAGTACTCTTCCTCTTTCTTCCTACTGGAGCCCATTACTTTATAAAGATAAAGCTGATAAGTTGAATTAACAAAAATATTTTTTTAAATTTCATATAGTGTAGAGAAGACTATTTGTACCCATATAAAATAAAGTCCCATTAAAGCCCTTTTACTTATCCTATCCTCACTACATCTTTAGTTTTACATTGTTTGGGGCATGCCACGGTATTCAAGAGACTGTCAACTAGTGCCTTCTCCATAGGATACAGGGTTCATGAAAAGTTATATTGTGCCAATTCTTCTTTCTAGAGACACATTTATATGAGCAAAATATAGCTGGAAAGAACTCCTAGAACAGTAGACTTTTTCAAGATGCCAAAAGAGATGAATATACAGCAAAGTACTAGGTAGAACTCTACGGCAAAGGAAAAGGTAACCTTGGTAGGAAGTGATTTCTGGAGTCACCTGAATTAACAGATGGGGAAGCTTCTGTGGTGCTACATGGTGGCAGAGTGTGGTGGCTGGGAATATTATGTTGTCTTCACCAAGCGATGTGGCCTTGTCCCAGTTTCCTCCTCTGCAAAATAGGGTTAAAAGTGTTACCTTCCACGTAAGAGTGGTGACTAGTGAACATGTTAAAATGTATGAAGAGCTGAGGTGAGTACCTGCTACATAGTAAGCATTCAATAAACGTTCGCTCCTGTGGTTGCTGTTGTTGTTATTATTACTATTATGAGAGGGCAGGGGTCAGGCCTTAGCAGCTTCCTGTATGTAGGTCATTCTGTCTGTAACCTCCACGTTTGCTGGTGCTGTCTCCGTCCAGCCCTCAGCGGCTACTTCATGGTGTACTGTAGCAGCCTTTTAACTGGCTTCTCTGATCCCACCCTTACACTCAGCCTTTTGGGATCAGACATCACCACCCTGTTTTCTCCTCTCACCTCCAGCCACCTCGGTCATTATGAAGCCTCAGACCCCCACCCACAATGATTAAGGCTACTTCTCCGTCCTCTTGGGAACTGTGCTGGTTGCCCCAGATTTTTGTACTTCTCTTCTCTGTGAGACTCTGGGCCTCCTGTCTTGGCAGATGATTCTTATATTGTATTAGAGATAATTCTTCTCTAATTGGCCCAATAATTTTAGTTAATGTACTTCTTGACATTTTAGGAAGTTTATGTAGGGGAATTTATGCTATGAATGTGTGTTCAGACAAATACAAACAAGCTGCTAGTTTGTAATATTGTCACACAACAACCTTATAAATAATATGTACTTACTTATTTATAATTTGTATTTATACATATTTATAATATTTATTTATAATTATGTGCTTATAAATAATAATTCTTACAGCACTCTTTAACCAAAGGGAGGGTCATTACAATGTATTACAGGAAGAAAAAGGAAGGGCCTCCAGTAGGTTTAGAATTATCCCTCAAAGCTCTGATTGCTAAAGATGGAAAGAATAAGAAAGTGTCTTGGGAAGGCAGTAATAGGTTGGGTGATTTGTTGGGAAAGGGACATTTAGGCTCAATGTCAAAGGATAGACATGGTGAGTGGATTGGGAGACATTGGGAGTATGTGAAGGTCACCAAGATCAGTTTCCTAGCTAGAAGAGAGGCGGTCAACCACCTGAACGTATATAGCTTTAAAGGAGGCTCTGTATGCAAGAGCCACAGATGTGAACGGTCAGAAAGGCATGAGGAATCATTCAGCTCAGTGCCCTCATTTTATAGCTAGAACCTGTCTCCCCCAGTCCAGAGTACTTCCTATGAGAACATCCCGTCTCCTGATTATACCATATCTTGCAACCTTGTCACAAAGGGGCAGCAAGTACTTTTTTTTCAGAGATCAACACTAAAATGTTCCTAGTGCCCCACAGCTGTCGGCTTTTATATCATTGTAGCCCTGAGAAACTTTGAAGCAGATTCTCCTTCTCAGAATTTGGCATATGTTTAAAGAGTTTCACAGTTGATTTTGAGACACAGCCCAGTGTCAAGAATCACTGAGACAGACATGGAATAAGGGAATAGAGTGAAGCATGTTGAGTGCACTGCCCTCTGGGGCCTCATGATGTAGAAGGCACGGTGGATATGCCCCTCTACACTGTTCCCAGGTTATCTCATCCATGCTTATGGTCTCCAGGACCACCTGTATGTTTCTTTCTCTAACCCAGGTTTTGCTGCACACCTCAACTGAGTTCAGAAAGCAAACTCATAATATCTAATAATACCATGTTCATAATCTGCCTACAAGCTGTTTCTTCCTTCTGAATATCTTATTGCTTCTTTTGGAGAATAGTACCTGCAACTAAAATTAAATTGGCTATCATTTTGAATTCTAACAAATTTCTCATCCTTCACATCCAATTGGTCCTGTCCATTTTAACTTGTCTTGCTGTGTAGCCTGACACCTCTCCTGCATGCCCACTGCTGCTGCCTTGGTCCAGCCCTCACTGACTACTTCATGTTGTACGGAGCAGCCTTTTAACTGGCTTCTCTGATCTCAACCATATGCTCAGCCATTCACTCTCTACATTGCAGCTAGAGTGAATCTTTTAAGATGCCAATCAGATTATCTCACTCCCCTGCTTCAGAAATCCGGTCCCACCTCATTGTCTTCACGATACAGTCCAGACTCCAGGTGTGTTATGTGTGGTCTGGCTCCTGGTCAAGCCCTTCAATCTTATTTCTCAGTTTTTCCCTCCCTCCCACCCCCGCCACTGCCCCACAGTGTTAGCCATTCTCAGCTACATAGAGTTCTCAGATGAGCTGTTCCCTCTCAGACTTTATCTGCCAGGAATGTTCTTCTCTGCTCCTCCCAGTACCCTTTTATTTATTTATATTTTCTGAATGAATTACACTTATCCTGCATAGCTCAGCTTGCTTGTAATTTCCTCCTAGAAGCCCTCCTTGATGCCCCAAGACTGAGTTAAATGCCTTCCATTGACTCCTGAACACTGGGATGATCTACAACAGAGGTTCCCAGGCTATGATCCAGGTACCTCTAGGGTTCCCAAGATCCTTCAGGGGGCCCACAAGGTCAACTATTTCATATTAATACTAAAATTATGTCTGCCTTTTCACTCTCATTCTGTGTACAACGGAGTTTTCCAGAGGCTATATGGCATATGATATTTCAGCAGATTAAATGCAGAAGTAGAAATGGCATCCAGCTGTCTTCTATCAAGCCAGACATTAACAAGATTCACATACAGCTAACATCATGCCACTCTTCACTGTTTTCGAAGTTATTTTTCATAACAATGTACTATGTGAATATGCATATATATTATTGTTGTTATTATGAATGAATTAATAAATATTTTTAAAATTTCTAAAATGAATATCGATACCCATAGAAACAAAAGCTCTTTGGGGCCCTTAATAATTCTTAATAGTCTAAATGAGTTCTAAAAGTTTGAGAACTGCTGATCCACATTATCACACATCACACTTTATATTACTATGCTCCAAATTCTGTAAGAGAGGCATCTGGGTCGTTTATATGTGAGTTCCAGGCCCTATACAGTTTCTGATACATAGTAAGCTTGCAATAAATAGTTTTTGAATAAAATACCTAATACATACATGCGTATGTGTATGTACGTACACTTAGAGTTTGAATGAAAAAAAACAATTTAATCTTTACTTGAGCTGGCCTAATGCAACCCAATCTAGGTAGTAATACATAATTAAACCAATAGTAGTCTGAAAGTTTGCACTAATTTTAAAAGCTCTAGTTCTGTCCTTTTTGTTGTTGTTGTTTAAAATTTTTTTTTAATGTTTATTTATTTTAGAGACAGGAGGACAGAGCACAAGCAGGGGAGGGGCAGAGAGAGCCAGAGACAGAATCTGAAGCAGGCTGCAGGCTCTGAGCTGTCAACACAGAGCCTGACGCAGGGCTCGGACCCACGAATCAAAAGATCATGACCTGGGCCAAAGTCAGACACTTAACCGACTCAGTCACCCAGGCACCCCTGTTGTTTTTTTCTGAGCTCTAGAAATTTTGGCCAAAGAATGTCTCTGAAAACTTTGAAATTTGAGCTGTATATTGAATACACAACACCTGAGTTCTTCTGACTTGGCTGTCTACTCATTGTGTATCAGTCAAGTATTTAACCTTTCTGAGCCTCAGTTTCGTCATCTGTAAAATGGGGAGCATTAAACTAGATGGGTCCTAAGGGCCTTTTGAAGACTAGATCTGTGTTTCTGATCTGCATGTAAACTTTTCTTCTTTCCAAGCACATGTATTTAGATAATACTATTTTCTGTCTTCTTGGCTCTAATGATAGTGCAGTGGCTGAATTTCTATCCTTTACTGACTTGCAACCCTGAAATTCTCTGGTAGAAAGGTGGCTATTTTCTTCTTTTTAAAAATTTACTATTAAACTATAATTGACATACAGTGTTACATTAGTTTCAGGTGTACAGCGTAGTGATTCAACAGCTCCGTAAGTTACGCTATGCTCACTGCAAATGTAACCACCATCTGTCACCATACAACACTATCACAATACTATTGACTATATTCCCTGTGCCGTTCCTTTCATCCCTGTTACTTATTCTTTCCATAACTGGAAGCCTATATCTCTCACTCTCCTTCACCCATTTTGCCCATCCTCTACCCACTTCCCTCTGGCAACCACCAGTTTGTTCTCTGTATTTATGGGTCTGCTTCAGCTTTTTTTTACACATGAGTGAAATAATATGGTATTTGTCTTTCTCTGACTTATTTCACTTAGCATAATGTCCCTTATATCCACCCATGTTGTCACAAATGGCAGGATCTTCTTTTTTATGGCTTAGTGATATTCCCAAATACACATACCACATCTTTATCCATTCACCTATCAAAAGAAGGCACAGTGGATATGCCCCTCTACACTGTTCCCAGGTTATCTCATCCATGCTTATGGTCTCCAGGACCACCTGTATATTTCTTTCTCTAACCCAGGTTTTGCTCCACACCTCAACTGAGTTCAGAAAGCAAACTCATAATATCTAATAATACCATGTTCATAATCTGCCTACGAGCTGCTTCTTCCTTCTGAATATCTTATTGCTTCTTTTGGAGAATAGTACCTGCAACTAAAATTAAATTGGCTATCATTTTGGATTCTAATAAATTAGAATCCTATCAAAAGACACTTGGGTTGTTTCCATATCTTGGCTATTGTAAATCAAAAAACAAATAAACATAGAGGTGCATATATATCTTTTTGAATTAGTAGCTTTTTTTCCTTTAAGTAAATACCCAGTAGTGGATTTACTGGATCACATGGTATTTCTAATTTTAATTTTTTGAGAAACTTTATTTTGTTTCCCACAATGGTTGCACCAATTTGCATTCCTACCAGTAAGGTTCCCTTCTCTACATATCTTCATCAACACTTGTTATTTCTCGTCTTTTTGATACTAGCCATTCCAACTGGTGTGAAGTGATATCTCATTGTGGTTTTGATATGCATTTCTCTGAGGATTAGTGATGTTGAGCATCTTTTCACATGTCATTGACCATATGTATGTCTTCTTTGGAAAAATGTCTATTTAGGTCCTCTGACCATTTTTAAATCATATTATTTGTATTTTTTGGTGTTGAGTTGTATAAGTTCTTTATATATTTTGGATATTAATCCCTTATTGGATATACCATTGCAAAACTCTTACTCCATTTACTAAAGATGGCTATTTTCTTGCTCACTCAGTGTGATAATTCCATTTTTTCCCTAAAAATAATAACCTTGTCATTACTAAAGAACTCTGTGTTCCCCAAATAAAGTTGAGAGTATTTATATAAATAGGAACTCAACAATTGCAGGTAATCTTTTGAATGATCTTAGCATTCTACAAACACTCCCATCTAGCCACGTGCATTCTTGTTCCAGATATTGATTTGCAAGGAGGTAGTACTAATCAGAAAGTTTAGACCTAATCTAAACACAGGATTATAACAACATTTTCAGCTCTGCACTTTAGTATCAAGAAGCAGCCCCTTTCACGAAAACTTTATGGACGTGTTGGGAAATGTTTATTAAAAGCTGTTAATTAGCTCCAGTTAATTAGGTCAGGGGAGACTTAAAACTATAGAAAAAGAGAAGGAAAGAGCAGGGAGAGAGAAGAGGAGAAGAAGGGACGGGAGCAAAAGAAAGGAGAGAGCAGTAGAGACCGAGAGAAGGAAGTGATTAGAAGACAAAAGAGAAGAAAAAAGGCAAAAGAGAAACAGTGGTCAAGAAAGAGAAAAAGGGGGATTGAAAAGAGCACAGATGCAGGGACTTCTCTAAAACAGAGGTGGCTGTAATGGGCATGGTTGAAGCTCTGTGACTCAAGCTGGGGTTTCACAAAGGCTTGGGAAATAAGTATGGGGTGCCTGGGTGGCTCAGTCAGTTAGGTGACCAACTTGGGCTCAGGTCATGATCTCAGTTCGTGGGTTCATGCTCTGCGTCAGGCTCTGTGCTGGCAGCTGAGATCCTGGAGGCTGCTTCGGATTCTGTGTCTCCCTCTCTCTCTGCCCCTCCCCCTATCACACTCTGTGTCTGTCTCTCAAAAATAAAATAAATAAACATTTAAAAAAATTAAAAAAATAAGTGGACCACATTGGGTGTTCCTGTCCTTTTTTTTCTCTCTGTGAACCTCATGGGAATAAGTCTGGTCAGAAAGTCAGTGTGATAGCTCAGAGCTTGGATTCTGGAACAGAACTACTTAATATCTTTTTGGTGGCTTTGTGACCTTGAATAAATTGCATAACTCCTCTATGCTTCAGCCTCTTTGTACAATAGGGAAATTCATAAAGACTCAATGACTACATAAGTTTTTAGAAGAATAGCTGGTAGACAGTCATCATCCAGATGTTAAGGATTGTTGTTTATAATACAAAATATGAAAAACCTATAAAGCATTCAGCTATCATAATCCTAAATTGTGAAGTGTGAATATCTAAGGTGTGAATCCTCTTGGGGATTTAGAGGCAGATAAAGATGACCTGATTTGCTCAGTCAGTGCCTCTGGGGAATTGGGGTGCTTGATTCAAGATCTCCTTTAGAGTAAGTAAGCAAAGCTTTGGGGCAGCCAGACTCCGTGGGAAGATCCCTAGCTTCACTCCTGTGGAAGTGTTCACAGTTGTGCAAATGCAAGTGCATGAGCTTGTCTATATTTCAGTTTTCTCCTCTATAAAATAGAGGGTGTGGGAATCTTATAGCGTAGTGTCATTGTTAGAATTGAATACATTCCTGGCACATAATAAGTGCTCAATTAATATTAACCTGTTATTAGTTCCAGTCTATTTCCAAGTCTTTTATTCATTCGTATTTTTATTAGGCTTTAATGATATGCATTTCAATCTTGTTTTGCCCTTAAATATGTTGATTACTTCTTTTTATAAAGCAATAGGCAGCAACCAAACTCAAACTCTGGATTTGTTGGAGGAAATTCTTTCACATTGTGAGAATCAGGAATCTTTCTGGGCTCTTCTTTTCCCGGTTGAAATTATCGTCAACAGTATTGTCAACAGTCATTCAGCTCCATTTATCCCTTCTGCATGATAGAATAGAACTTCCCACCTGGTCAATTTTAGATAATACCATTCCATGCCTTTTTTTTTTTTTTTTTTTGCTCTCTTTCCAACTGACAGCCTTTTACTTTATTCTGGGATAATTTTATCAGGAATATTTTTATATTCTAAAGACATTCCATTCAACCTTTAGAAAAAGAAGCTTAAATATTTCATAAAACATTTCAGTGTTTGAGTTTTCTTGTGGCATCAGAGTTAAAACTGCCTTAAACCATTTCATTTTCTCTTCAATCTTTTTTCTAAAAGCACACACCATATCCTCCCTTCTGTCAATTACTTACACTGTGTTGGATTTTGTGGGTAGGAACATTGGTAAATGTGTGAGGTAGTAGAATCTAAAACATCTCTTTTTAACTCCTTGGCATTTTATCTTGAGCCTCTGGATCTTGGGTAGCACATTAAGCATACGGATTACCTTTCCTCCCCCTGCTCCTGCCAAAAAAAAGGAAGGAAAGGTAAATTGGAAAGTAAAGGTGAATTGCATTGAGTACTATTGTGTAAAACTCTGAATTAGGCATTTCATATAGGAACTATGTATATATGAATTAACCGGAAATGGAAGGCTAAATATAGACATTGGTAGATGTACGTATAAAATCTCAATGCATACTTTTGCTTCTAAATGGAGTTCTAAGTCTTCCAGTTATCAGAGCCTAAATAAAGCTTCCTTGAGGGTAGGGTAAGAGTATTGCAATTACTCTTTGGTAGCCATCGCTAATGTAAAGATTGGCTCCAAAGCCTGTGGCCTGTTTTAAAAAATTAAGCCAGATTATTCTTAAACTCTTGGCTATTTATGGAGAAATGTGATCCCCTGCAGACCTACTGGTGGAATAAGGAGATAGGGGAATCCATACTAACTTACAGGTTTAGAGGTTTCCCCTTCCACATTGTCTCACCTGATGATCTGAGACAGAAGTCACGACTCCCTCCTCTGCATGCCCAGAGCCTCGGTGCTCCCTCTCCTCTGACCTCATGGCTGTGGGGGGACTTTTCTGATCCATCTCCCCTGTGGCCTAGCACCGTGCTGCACACTTAGTGAATAATCAAAGCTTTTTGAGTGAATTAGATAAAAGATCAAATTAGAACTTGTTAATTAGGAATAGTTTTTAAAAATCATTTATCAAGCCCTAGTTTTACATCAGGCCTTAAAATATATACATTTTTTTGAAATCCTCATGTAAACCCAAGATGGAAACTGCTGTCCCTATCTTGCAGATGAGGAAGTTGAGATTCAGCGACATTAGGTAGCTCATTTGGTTTATGATGCTGGTAAGAGGTGGATGGAGCCTGGAATCAAATTCAGTTTTGTCTGGTTGTAGCAACTGTTCTCTTAATAATATCCATACTGGTTCATGATAGGGGTGGTTTTTCTTCTCTTTTAATATAACCTCTTCTACCCTCATGGTTAATCCTCATTTAAATGTTTTTAAACTTCCAATTTCTGCCAGGGACTTAGATAAATTGTTAGATCAGTTGGCCTCTCACGATTTCCTGTGGTGCCAGTGAGGCTCTCTGGATTCAGGTTCTGAATCCACTATCTTCTGGCCATATCGCACTGGACAGGTCTCACCTCTCAGGGCCTCAGTCTTCTCACCTGTAAAACAGGTCACAATACTACCTACCTCACAAGGTCTTTATGAAACTCAAACAATCTAATGGGTATAAAATACTTTTAAAAGGTCTTGGCACACAGTGAGGGCAGTTTGAAGGTTACATACTGTTTCAGCTAGCATCATTCAGATGAGATCATTCAGTGAATCTTTGAATCTTGGAATACTAAGAAAAAGGTAAATACTTTTTAATAAATGTTTACAAGATTCAACAATAGAGACTGAACGATTTTTTCATAAATATAGTGAAAATAGTTTACTTTTGTGATGCTCTTCAGATCCCTATCTGAACGCAGCTAATTTGACCTAGACGAGGTCAGACATCATGCTTGATTTCTTTGTCCACTGAGAAATGAGAATCTTTCTGGCGACACACACACACACACACACACACACACACACACACACACTAAAACAACAAACAACAAAAATAAATTAGCAGTTGAAGTCCTTGGCTGAACTACTGAGAACTAAGGGCCTTCTTCTCATGATTAAAGTATATCAGATTCATCTATAATTGAGGCAGTGATAAAATGGGCTAATTGCAGCATGTAACTGCCTGCATGTTTGGTTGAAATTTTCCATGAGTTACAAGTGAAATTTACAGTGATTTTTGCTTGCAAACAGACAGACAAAAGGTGTGTGTTCCTTGTTAAGCATCTAGCCTCATCAAAGACCTCCTTTCAGAAAAATTAACAGAAAGTGAAGTGAAGTTGGAAGTGAAGTGAAGTGAAGTGAAGGTGGAAGCACTGGAAGTTTAGAGAATTTTGCCTCAGTGCCAAGACCGTGAGGCTGGGAAGAATTGTTGCTTCCCTTTCATCTGGGTCCCGTGACATGTCTCTGAGAGTACTATTGTTAGAGGTCAGTGTGGTGGGGCGAGAGAAATAGACTTCGGAGTGAAATGTGGGGTCAGGTCCCAACTCTGCCATTGGAAGTCACTCACCTTCTTTGACCCTCAGTTTCCTCATCTGTAAAATGATCAGAATCAGAACCACTCCACAGATGTGTAACAACACAGCATCTACTTCCTGTCGTATATGCCCCCCTTTCCCCTTTTAGAGAAATAGGTTTCAATATCAATTTGGTCTAAAAATTATGTAATTCTATAAAGAAAAATTACCTGCTAGGCTTACAACACCATAAGGCAGAGACTATGTCTCGTTTTATACTGTATTGCTATCTTCTGGTCCCATACCTGGCACCCAGGAAGGCTCTCCCTTTTTATTCCTGCTCCACATGACAGGCTTGCTGGAGGGCAACAGTAATCACCTCCACAGGTTTTATTTAACCAAACTAGATTTGTGGTAGAGAGAAACAGGTAGGGACATAAAACAAATAATGGGCTTTCTTTAAAAACATTTTTTTAATGTTTATTTTTGAGAGAGAGAGAGAGAGAGAGAGAGAGAGAGAGAGAGAGAGAGAGAGAATGTGAGTGGGGAAGGGGCAGAGAGAGAGAAGGAGACACAGAATCCGAAGCAGGCTCCACGTTCTGAGCTGTCAGCACAGAGCCCAATGTGGGGCTTAAAGCCATGAACTGTGAAATCAGGACCTGAGCCAAAGTTGGATGCTCAACTGACTGAGCCATCCAGGTGCCCCAATAATGGGCATTCTTAATCTGTCATGAGGGTGTAGCTATGTGCAAGACTTGAGTGTAAATTTTCCTTGTGAATATGATCTTCAAATCTGAAAGTGTACATTTGCACACACTTTTTGCTGCTTAGTCTTTAAAAAGATTGATGCTTTAGAAAGTTTAAAAGTAAGATTTTTAAGAAGCACTTCATTAAGGAACTTTTAAAATGCAAATGATTTGGAAGTGTGAAATGTGCTTTTCAACTGGTGGTAACAAGTCTAACTGCTTTCTGTTTCCTCTCACATTGGATGGCCAGGGTTTCTTCTGGGTGTTGAATCCTGGCTTGACTCTAGTGAAGAGTATACAGACTCTCAAAACATGTGTCAGATATGAATATGCCAAGGGACCTATACAAAAGGATATAATCAAGGTGGGTGGCCTGGGAGGATTGGAGCCTGTGGACTGAGTCACACTCAGTGCTCTCCTGGAGAGCTTGGCAGGAGTCAGAGAAGCGTAATGGAAATGGACAATAAGGAAACTCGTGGTAGAAAAAGACAGGAGAGAGACGAAGCAGATAAGATACATCAACAGGAGTTTGAACAATGAAGGCTGAAATGTGGCCTTTCAGAAGTTTGTAATTCAGCCTGTAGCAATGAGTTGAATGTGCGTAAGATGTGCTTTTATATAGTGCGATGGCAGCATTGGATTGTGTCACGAAGAAAATCTGGTTTTATAGTCACTTGGACTCTCAGAATAAGTAAGTATGAACTCAGAATATTAGAGAAACAAACAGAGGTGGGTCACATAATAAGAATAAGAACAAATTTGGATACAGACAGAATTGTGATACAGGCAGAATATATTTCACAGAAACATCCAGGAGAGTGTTTCAACTCTTTATTGGTGGTAAATTTTTTTTAACTATTAAAATTAGTTGAATTGAGTAGGCAAGTGTTTACTCATGCTTTAAGTTCTGCTGAAATTTTTGCCTCAATGATGTTTATCTTTTTATTCTCAACAATGTCCAGAGGTGTGCTTTATATAGCGTAGGCACTTAATAAATATTAGTTTAAAAGAGTGAATGAGTGCCCAGTATTTGTTATACTAGGATTTGATCCTCATGATAAAATAAAATTTTGTATTTTCCCCTGTGGTTTTTTATGTAACCTCATTTTCCTTTATTCACACCACAAGGACTCTACAGAGCTTCTGAAAATTAGCATCAGATATTCCCTGCATACATCCAAATGTGAATTCTCCTGCACATTGCATGCCTGGTTCGATATACTGAGTGGCACTTAGCTGGTCTTTCTAAGAAGAGCATATCATGATATGGGGATAGTACACAGAATACTGTCCATTACACAGTACCCTGGAAAAGCACACATATAAAGAGGCTGGGAGAGGTGGAGAAACAGCAAGTGACAAAGGTATCAAGGATTGCATGGATTTCACTTTCATCTGCCTTTATGATTTCTGTTTATGTTTTTGTGGCTACACATACTAGCAGGAGGGGAGGTGGAAAGCTAAGAACTCCCTAAGAGGAAGAAGTGTTTAGCATTTTATTATAAGATTGCAGGGATTCTCTGGATTTCTGTTGTGATGGATGGAACTTTTAAGCACTGGCAAGAAAAGAGTTGAGAAAATGTGCAACAAATGAAAATTGGTGAGGTAGGGATATAATTCAGAGGAAACCCAGAGAGAAGCCTTGAAAAGGACCTGTTTCATCTGTATCAGACAGCCTTGGTTTTGTTCTCTGGCTAGGCTATGCAGAAAGATCATCCAGAAAGTTTCACCTGGGTCCCATGAGTTTGCCTAATCTGCACCTCATGGATTTCAGCTAACTCTGTAATCATGGTTCTGTTAGGAAATCTGTCACACATTGTTCAATACTCTTTGGCTACGACCAACCTTTTGTGATGAAGTACCCATGCGATCACATATACACACATTGTTTTGTTTGCTTGTCTTTTGGAGGAAGAGAAGATAATGAATAGTATATAACTGGTCATATTTCAAATAACATCTTTTACTATTTGTCTTCTTGGATTTAATCAGTTCTTTCCAAAATAATTTCCTTCCTGACTTAATGTTCTCCCCAGACCAATTTGCAGATAAAACAACTCAAGTCCAAATTCAATAGTAAGTACTATTTAATGATATAAAGTACTATTTCATCTCACAATTATCAACCATCTAGAGTCTGGCATTCTGATGAGGCCCTGTAGATGTTTCAGTAAGTCCATTTGGCCAACAAAGAATATCTTAATTTTTCATAGAATTTAATTATGAGAGCATGAAGAATTAGGACATCAGTTCTAACACACTCTATCATTGTTTCTGCTCACAGATTTACTGTACATATCTGTAGGGATCTATGGTAATCATCAAGTCTGATAAGAATTTCTTATGTATTCTGAGTCGTAGGCAGTCTACCAGAAATATGGATTTGGGGAGTGATGTTTAAAACAGGTGGGAGGCTCGACTGAAAACAGGGAGCCTAAAATAACATCTGTGTTAAAAGGCTCTAGTATTTGGAAGGAAATGAAAAACAAAGCAACTCTCAAATTTATGGAAATGTAGAAAAAGAGCAGACAAACTGATACCCTCAATCTATGAGAAAGGGCAAAAAGAATTACTTGGCATGGATTCCTACCATTGGGTGGATCATCAGAAAAATGCATTTGGTAGGGGACTACATTATTTGACATTCATGAAGCTATCCCTGTTGGACACATTTTCACCTCACCTGGAAGAAACACTTCTGAGTGATGACCAGAGGAAGTCTCAGTGAGGTCATTAATTTGGGGTTGGAGGCCAGGACATGAGGCATGTTAAACAACCTTCTGGTTCCCAGCTCGGTCCATTGCAAATGCATAGGCTTTAGCTTCTAATTAAGATGACTCTAATATGATAT
This sequence comes from Lynx canadensis, assembly GCF_007474595.2. Lineage (NCBI taxonomy): Eukaryota > Metazoa > Chordata > Mammalia > Carnivora > Felidae > Lynx > Lynx canadensis. Next base: position 82,044,039 of record NC_044308.2, read on the forward strand.
TTTTTATTGGCTTTACCAAAACAACTTGATTAGGCTAGGTTTTCAAAAGGATGAGTGTGATTATCGTTTGACCTTTGCACAATAGGGATAAAATAGGGAAAGCTTTGGGTAGCTTTTCGAAACATGGGATAGATACACTACCATGTGGGATGATTGGCTGAGCTCTGCACAGGCTGGCAGCAGTACCAGAGCATCGTGGGACAATCTGATGGACTCCAGGTGTACCGATGACCACAGCTCTTCTCTATCAACCTTTGACAGACAGAAATGTGTTTCTGAGTGTTACTTGTCTGTCTTCCTCTTTACCATCCTTCTCAGTCCCATTTTCTTATTTCCTAACAATCATTTTGAGGCCAATCAACTGCTAGAATTAAGGAGTTATAAATCTTGAACTATTATTCAGGAGAAACTTTAATAACAAAGCCTAGCTTCAGGGCATCTCGGTGGCTCAGTCAGTTGTTAAGCTTCCTACTTCAGCCTAGGTCATGATCTCTCTGGTCCCAAGTTCGAGCCCTGTGCCAGGCCCTGTGCTGACCGCCTAGAGCCTGGAGCCTGTTTCTGATTCTGTGTCTCTCTCTCTCTCCTTCTGCTCTTCCCCCACTCACACTCTGTTTCTTTCTCTCAAAAATAAACATTGAAAAAGAAAAAAACAAAGCCTAGGTTCTGAGAAGCATGATAAAGAAAATGAATTTTCACCTATTCTTAATTTAGTCTCAGGATATCCTAAGTTAAGCATTAAAAATATTAAGCAAAATTAATCAAAAGGCAAATCTGAAGAACGGGTTAAGGTTAATAAGAGAAATAGCACTCCAAGCCATTTCAGTGAGTACAAATGTAGAAGCTGGTCCTTGCTCCTTTCGACCTCCAGGTGGTGCTGTTTACCTAGACACAGAAAACAGGCACCCAGCCCCATTTCTTTCCCTTAGGTTCATAGCTGGGCTTTCATTTTTTCAAAAATATTTTCCGTTTCTACAGATGTGTTCTTTTAAATGGTCAATAAATTTTTATAACCACTATTTGAAAAATTGCGAGATTACTGTGATTTGTGCTTCCTAGCCAAGAATATTTCTTTATGTGCAGGACACACCCAGTCAGGTGTTTATGTTTTTGTTCACTGATCCCACCTCCTCTACCCTTCCTTGCTTCTTAGAACCCATGCTCAGGCACAGACAGTTGGGCTGTCAGTAGAACTCATCCAAATCCCTTTAAACACTTACGTGATTTAAAAATAGATATGTAGTTCAGTTAAGGCAACTCAACTCCATAGGCTTCTGAGTAAAGAACACCATCTTTACGGGAATGCTTTTATCCCCCAAATCCAGTGAGTGTTCCTAGCAGGCCTGACCTGATTTTTTGCTTTGGGGGCACTTGTCAGACACCAGAAATGTTTTGATGATTTGAAGACATCTTTACGAAGACATCTGACAATCCAATCCAAATTCCTCAGAAAAAAATGTTCCTAGGGAAAAACTGAGAGGGAGTCATGCACAATTTCTTTCCATTTTGATAGATTTCAGTGCTGGGAATCATGGAAATTCCATTTACAGTGTGGAACCAGAATGGGAGTCCAGTGGTATCAATTTTTACCATTGATGACGTTTGGGATTTTTTAAATTGCCTAAAGAAATGACCAACTAACATGCTTTTCTTGTCCTTTTCTTCCCCCTTCCCTTTTTTTGTGTCAAGGGGTTTGTAAACAAGCTGGATGAATTCATTCAATGGTTAAATGAAGCCATGGAAACCACTGAGAATTGGACACCCCCTAAAGCAGAGACGGATGGCCTTAAACTGTACCTGGAGACACACTTGGTAGGCAAAACTGAGTTGCTTTTGCTGTTAGTAATGGGAGGATTTTAATGCACTGCTTATTTGTTTATGGGGAGTATCATTTTTATTTATCACAAGACATTATATGCTAATGAAACCAAGTTTTAATGGGGCAAACTACAGAAGCTGAAAATTTACAGGCATTTCAATATATTATGAAATCTAAATCCTCAATATTTCAAGCTATTTTTTTCAAAACTTTTTCCAGGAAGGTGAGTAATTAACTTAAAAATACCTTAGAAAATATACTAGACCCTTGTTCTCTAAAGCTATGATTGAAGGCTTTCCTCTTCTTAAAAAATAAATAAATGAAAGAGATAATTTTGATGACCATTCTAAGCTTTCTAGAATTCTTGTAAAATTAATGAACCTCTCATTATCTAGAGGGTCTACATTATCTGTTCTACACTGGGTTATTTTAATAAAATATTTAAAACGATGATCTCCATCATTTTTGCTGCTATGTGGGTTTTTCAGCATATAATTAATACAACTGTCATTACACCCGTCCCTGTGCACAGGGAAAACCATGGAGGGGAAGTGGAAAATACTTGGATGAATATGCTTCTGAATATGTTAGAAGCAAGAATTATAGACTGGGGGACATTTGATGAACCTCATGAGGTTTTTACTGAATGCTTCAAATGGCCGATATCAATTATGAAGGGGTGGAAACCAAGTAGTGGAGTGTGATAAAGCATGAAGAAAAAGCACGTTGTCATAGGAAATGAAAATTCAAGCTTTAAGGATCTCATCTTTATTCCTTTCACCGATAGTATAAAATTGACAAAGGCAATGAACACGAATCCTTGGGTACCCAACTGTGGGGTTGATTTTCTGCCCCTCTTACACACTCAGAATTTGGATTGAATAAACATTGTGTGGGAGTCCTACCTATGCGTGAGTTCACAGGGTTCCAGAACGTTCCCTGTGATGTTAAATGAGAGAATGACAAAGAGGGAGGTGAGAGGGAGAAAGAGGGGAAAGAGAAAGAGGATGTTTTAGTCTTTTGGTGTTTGTGTTTTGCAGTATGTTTTATGTCATTGCAAGTAAAACAGACTCAAAATCCTATTGCTGCATGAAAATAGCTTTGTGGATGATAAAAGACACAAAACTATGTTTAAGAGGATGAGTGTATTGCTTCCATTTTTAGAGACCTGGGTTGATTGTGTGTAAAAATGCCAGTGACCCCAACCACCTCTCTTGTACATGGGTTTTTAAATATTGCCCTTGGTACTCAATTCCCTGTTGAGTAGAGCCTTGATTTTTTTTTTTTAAAGAGGGCATTTCATAATAGCAAGATAAAGATATTCAGTGCTTTATAATGTAAATTGTATTAATTAGAATGTCAACTTTTCACTGGCATTGTTCTGACAGAAATTCTAATCTGTGTTTAAACAGGAGTATATGAACTTTATTTCACATTAAGTGTGCTGCCTTAATTTCTCTTCATTTAATATTTTATGGAAAACACACATTTAGTTTTTGAGGTCCCAGAGGGCATGGGGACATACAAAGTGCTTTAACTCTAGGCTATTTATTGAAAGCCAGGCTAGAAGAGTATGAACCAGGGTCTCCCCTCTCTTCAGGAATTGAGCAACATGGCCTCTTTGTAACCAATGCACTGTCGTCATTCTCAAGTCCCCATTACAGAGTTCCTTCCTTAGCATCCCTTTGTTGACCTCAGCCTCATTCTAGCCCTAAACTATCTGCTAGAACTTTCTGTAAGAATAGAATATTCAAGGTTGCACTGTCCAACATGGGAGCCACTCACCACATGTATCTGCTGAGCGCTTGAAATGTGACTAGAGCAACTGAAGAAATGAATTTTTAATTCTAATTCACTTGATTTAAATGTAAATTGCCACATGTAGCTTGTGACTACTGTATTGTAGCCTTAATAAGTTGCAAAACTCTTTGCAGCTGACCATAATGAATTGCACGTATGTGTACCTGCCTCATAGTGACAGTCTCATCCAAAACATGAGCCCATCATCCTCTTTACACTCTACATTGGCTCCACAGCAAGGAGTCCTCCTTAAAATGTTTAGCTCTTAAAGAATAATTTTTTTATTGCCTAATGATCAACACTTTCTTGAAATGAGTTTTCTCTACTATCATGTCTAATTATATTGGTTGGGATAGAGATAACATAGGAACATCTTTATCTCTGCTTTGCAAATAGTGAGGGGCTGTGTTCTCCAGCTCTGCTCAGTGAGTCTTAAGTCATAGTCACAATTTTGACTTGCGAAATTATGAGCAATCCTGGCCAACAGTTACTGATGACTTAGTGTGCATGGATCACCAGTGATACTTAAGGACACTTACTGAGTCACCGCTGTGCTGTGTGCAGTGTCTGTTACTCTAGATACAGCCTGTTGTTTAAATGTCTTTCAAACAAACCCTGAGTTACTCTGTGTCCCTGAGGACAATGTCTACATTGTCCTCCTGATCGATACTGTCATTTATATTTTTTATTGTATTTCCTTACTGTGGTGCTGAGTTAATATTAAGTTATTCTTTTCAAAAGAAGGCAAAAAATATGTACAAGTAAGAAAGTATACAAGTAAGCCCAGAGATTTATATCCTTGAATTCAGCTTGTGTAAGTCATTAGTATTCCTTAATGAGTGGGCCCGTGGTATTTGCAAGATTATCCAGGATGTAGAGATAGCTATACAGGTTTCTTTAAGCACCTTTATAGATTCTATAATTTAACATTAAATCAGCAGATGTGCAAGCCCTTGAGTCCAGTGTCTTCCCTGGTTTAATCATGTGTTAGAATAGTTGGCACCCTGCAATGATCATTGTAAAGAAAAACAAACATAAAAACAATAACAAAAGTTGTACATTTATATTTTGATGTTTAATTCAATTATTTTCCATGACGGTAACCAAGGGTTTTTACCAACACAAATCAATTAAAGCTTCACAATACCTTTATGAGAGATATGAAAGAGCTTTATTTTAACTGTAAGAAATACTGTGAAATTGCGATGATACATCAATGATTTTCCATGATAATTAATCATCTGCTTGCAACCTGGCTGCTCCTTTCAAAAATACAATTCCTGTCTTCCTCGAAAATGACATTCTCAGGAAAATGTCATTCTGGAAAGGTATTCTGCAAGTAGTGAACATCCCTCTTCTTTGAAAATCACTTTCATAACAGTATTGTATACATATGTTTTTGGACAGATTCCCTTCTTCTTCACCTCTGTCAACTTTTTTTTAAAGAACTTTATTGGAGTATAATTGACATGTAATAAATTGTATGTATTTAAAATACATATGCCTACAAGTTTCAACAAACTGACAAATGTATGCACCCATAAAACTATCCTCACAACCAAGATAGTGAACATATCCATCACCTCCAAAAGCTTCCTCCTGACCCTTTGTAATTCCTTCCTCCTTTCCCTCCTGGCCTTTCCCTAACCCCTAAGCAATCACTGATCTGCTTTCTGTTATTATGAAGATTATTTTGCACTTTCTAGAATTTCACATAAAAGAAGTCAAACAATGTGTGTCCTCTCTCTCTCTTTTATTCTCGTCTCCTCTCTCTCTCTCTCCTTCTCTCCCTCTCTCTCTCTCCCTCTCTCCTTCTCTCTCTCTCTCTCTCTCTCCCCCTCCCACTCCCATTCATCTGGTTATTTTTTCACCCAGCATACTTTGGTTTCTTTCACCCAGCATACTTATTTGTATGTTACATATTTCAACTGTTTTTTCATTTTGATTGCTGAACAATATTCCATTATAGAGATTTATCACATAAATCTTCATCGACAGATTTTGGACCTTTAGGCTGTTTCTCTTATCACCTTTTTTTTTTTAAATTTTTTTTTCAACGTTTATTTATTTTTGGGACAGAGAGAGACAGAGCATGAACAGGGGAGGGACAGAGAGAGAGGGAGACACAGAATCGGAAACAGGCTCCAGGCTCCGAGCCATCAGCCCAGAGCCCGACGCGGGGCTCGAACTCACGGACCACGAGATCGTGACCTGGCTGAAGTCGGACGCTTAACCGACTGCGCCACCCAGGCGCCCCACTTATCACCTTTTTTTAGTGGCTTAAGAAACAGAAGTTACCAAAAGCTACATTTGACTGGATGCATCATAAATAGAAGAATCATAAATAGTTCTGGGCAGACTATTTATATTTTTTCCTTTAAGATAATTTATAATATCTTAGCATGCTTAAGAGTAAAGCAGCAGAGAAGGACAGCAACTTCTCCCTCTAGAGATTTCATTTCATGTCCATTTGCTTCTGAAAACATAATTCTCATCTCCCAAGTGGTTTTTATGTATGCCTAATTCACCAAATGGGCACCATATCATATGAAACCAATTGTAGGAAAACAGGCCAATAGATTTTTCAGTATACAGCCAATCAGATATCTAGTTGGAGAAAGCAAAGTCTAGCTGACCCCAGATAGCTGTGTAAGAGTTAGGACAAAGAACTTAGCACAGAGCCTGTATTAAACTTGGGAGATAAATTTGCATAGGTGGTACCATGTCATGTTGGGCAAACATTAGCCAACCACATAGAAATAGCATTAGAGAAACAATATTCTTCATTCAGCTTGATGGATGAGAAAACATGGGGGAAATGGTGGTGATGAGTTCATGTATATCAAGCACCTGTGAGTGCCAGGCAGTTATGTGGGTACCAGGAATACATGATGAATGAGTTTGGCTTCTTCCTCCCAGGGATTTGCAATCTGAGGGACATGCCCATAGGTAAAATGTAGTCATCTATAGAGCCATAAATGATAAATGTAATATAATTTTTTAAAGTTTATTTATTTTGAGAGAGAGAGAGAGAGAGTGTGTGTGTATGTGCACATGGGCAATAGTGGGAGGGGCAGGGAGAGACAATTCCAAGCAGGCTCTGTGCTGTCAGCATAGCACAGAGCCTGATGCAGGGCTTGATCTCACAAACCATGAGATCATGACCTGAGCCGAGATCAAGAGTCACACACTTAATTGACTAAGCCACACAAGCCCTCTGATAAATGTAATATAATTTTGATCAGTCAACTTCTTGCAGGAGACACAAAGTACTCTTAGGAGCACAGAGAGAAGTTTTATTAGTCCTTCCTGAGAGTAAAGAAGACTCAAAGAAGTAATTGGATGTAGACCTCACAGGACATACATGATTTGCTGGATAGAGAGGGGAGGAGAAGAGATGGAAGGAAATTTTATGGGCAAGTAAGGAAGGTGTGGTGAACCACGTCATGTGGCTGAGAACCAGGTTGAGGTTGATGGTCAGATGGTGAAGGAGACTGAGTGTCTTTTTATTGGATTGAACATTTCTTTGGGAGCAAAGGGACTAAGTGACAGTTTGATTTTATTTTAAAACAGGAGAATGACATGAATCAAATGTAAATTCCATTAGGTTAGGGTCAGTTTGACATAGATTAACTGGATGAGGTCCATGGCTTAGAGAGAAAATAACTATGGGGATAATAGAAAATGTATTTGAATATAATATTTGAAAGATAAGCTAGTGCAGACAACATTATCAATTTCTTTAATGTGATTTTTTTACTTACTAATATATGAATATAACACAAAATTCTAAAGGTAAATAAAAGAAGCTAGTAAAAAAGTAGAAAGTCAAAAGTAAGCCTCCTACCTCTGTTCACCCAGTTACCAATTCTCTTGCTCTGAGGCAACCAGTGTTACTTGTTTCTTTATAGTCTTTCAGAGGTAGTCATGGTATCTGAAAACAAATGCATATGTGTACTTAACTATGGTCCCTTGGTTTATGCTAACAATAATTCAAAATCAGTAAATGTAGAACTACTTTATGCTTTTGAATGGCTGCATAATGTTCCATTTATGAATATGCCATAATTCATTTAGCCAGTTCTTTATTGATGAAAACATAGGTTGTTTGCAGTCTTTTTAAAAATTTTAAACAGTGCTTCAGTGCATATCCTTGGATATTCATCATCTTGTATTCTTTTAAGTATATCCTTAGAATAAATATCTTACATATGAAATTTCTGGGTCAAAGTTTTGCACATTTAAAATTTTTATGTCTTGCCAAATTGTCCTTGATAGAGATTGTACCAATTTATACTCAGCAAGGCATGAGAACGCCCTATCTGCACATCCTTGATATTGAAGTATGTTATCACATTGGTTGATCTTTGTTCCTTTGATAGTTACAAATGGCAACTCATTGTAGTTTAGTTTGTATTTCTTGTATTATAAGTGGAGTTGAGTACCTCTTCATATTTTTAGGAGTCATTTGTGTTTCTTTTCTGAAAACTGTTCATATTCTTAGCCTATTTTTTCTGTTGGGTCATTGGCTTTTTGCTTCAAGATTTATGGGACCTTTGTATATATTAAGGAAATGAGTCCCTGGTCTGTGATGTGAATAGAAAGTGTGTTAAAAATATGCTATTTTTGGAATTCTGTTCCAGAAGAACCCGGATATCTCAACAGTTTGAGGAATCTAGGCTTTGGCAGACCTCAAAGCCAGGCTGATAAGCATGCAACAGGTCTCTCTACCCATGGCAAAAGCATGTTCAGATTCCAGTCCTGGAAAGACCAGTGTATTCCAGGGAGCTTGCTTACCTAGGCATGGGTGGAACAAACCTAAGATCAGGGAAGCTTTTGTAGAATGCATGGAGTAAGTGATGTACAAGCCATGAGAAACCTGGAGAGGATGTGAGTTAAGGTCAGGTGGGACTTAGGTAAGAACAGAGGAGAGGGGATAGATTAATGAGAAGGGGAAGGATCAGAGTTGTCTTTTTGATGCTGTCTCTTGAATAGTTAGAAACTTCATTGCCAATGTCTATTTCATTTTTCCCTAGTCTCCCTAATATCCTCAAGAACACCACAGCAAGGCCTGATACCCCACAGCTGACAGAAATCTGACCAAGACTTGAATGTATTGCAGAGTGTGGAAATTGGCAGGAAGCTTCTCTGTGTGGAGTGGGACTGAATCTCTATGGCCTTCTGGGGGTGTGTGAAACCAGTGAATGTGAACATTACAAGGAGTTTTTACATGGGAAAGAGGGGGCAGATGTTACAAGAACTCATTGACCATCAGGGGCATGTGCTGAAGGTGGACTTTCATGCAACTGCTGATATTATTGCACTCTAGTTGGAGAAAAACATTATATTCACTGGAGAAAATTCAAGCCATATAAAAGAGCATAAAAATAAAAGTAAAAAGTCTTACCCTCCCTTAGATAACCCACATAAACAGTTTGTTCTATATCCTTCTGGACCTCTTTATGTAACAGTGCATACATTTTAAGAATTTTTAAAATTCATATTATACATACTGTTGAATGACTTGCTTTTTGTGCCTAAAGATATCGCAGTCATCCTTCTGTCAGTACATGAAGATCTACTACACATTTTCATTTTAGCAGCTCCTTAATATTTTATTGTGTGGATGTACCACAATTTATTTAATCATTCCCATCATGATGGCCATTTAAGTTGCCTCCTTATTTATGCTTTTACAAATAATACTGCAATGAACATTCAGTTTTTTGTTTTTTGTTTTTTTTAATTAGTTGGAAATCTTCTTGTTGGCCCCTTAGTGTCTGTCTACAGCAGCAGCTCAGGCCACCCATGTGATGAGAGTCTTCCATACTCTTGGGGAAGCTTTTGCCATAGGTCTGGAAAAGTGGTAGGGTCCATGTTGATGTGTATACAGAGGTTGAGTCTGTGTTTATAGGGGTAGCTTTTAAAGCCCACCTTCTAGAACTTAGTTGTTTATTTTAGGATTGGTACCTGCAATTTGAGGTGGCTACCACAAGGTGGCACAAAAACACCAAATCCTGCAAACAATGCTTCTATCTTGGTACCTTTGAAAGGTTTGAAAATATTTCCTTACTGTGCCATTACCCTATTTATAAAGACAGACTGGATTAAACTGCTAATGTTCCTGGCTAACAAAATCTCCACACAGATACTTCCATGCATGTATCATCTATATTTAGAACTTCATGTTACATTGTTTTATTAAATAGTTTTCATTTGTTTCATTTAAATAAAACAATATACTTCTCACAGAGCTTTTAGCCATACAAGAAAATTTCTCAAAATACATTCAGCTGTTTTTCTTTTGTTTGCTCTCCTGTCTCTATGTCTGCTCCATTTTTCACTGCTCGAAGTTAAGGGATGATGGGCTTTCCTTTTTCCCACTTCCTGGTGCCCACTGCTCCCTGGCTACCTTTCTCTGCTGAGATGAGAGGCAGTCCTGGCCCAAGAAAGCAGAGCTTCACAAGACCAGCAACTGCCACTGTACAGCAGCGGCTGTATTGCCCAGCTAATGGGAGACAGTCGGTTAGACTTCAAAAGCCCAAGCTGTGTGAGTTTGGCCGCCACTTCCCTGAGCCTTGCTGAGCAGAGCTGGTGGCCTCATAGGAGCTTTGAAGTTCCATTTGCTTGTTCCCCTTGATTTCCATCAGTTTAAGGTAACTAGCTGAGAGTTTAGTAGGGAGCAGCGTTACTTCTCTTTGGGGGATTTAAAACACTCAGCTCCCAGCCTTGAGTTGCTTCCTTTGGTGGCTTGGGAATGGAAAAGTCTGTCGCGAATTTGTAAGGATGTGTGTGGACAGGAGGCTCATTTTGGACATGTAAAAAGTCCTGGACCACATTCCTTTGCTCGTGTAACTAATTCTGTACCTCTAGGAGACATATAGCATTGTCTTCCATTTTCAGGTTAGGAGTCCCGAATTGCTCACAGCACCTGGGAATGTACTTTTAACTGAACTCGGTTTAAGCACTTGAGCCATGATACCCAATACTTCTTATCATTTTGGAAATTATTGGTGGCAAAACATTTTACTAATTTATTATTTTGTTTATTGCTCTTTTTAGGATGTAATGACTGTTTTCAATTAGAATGCCAGGGAAACACCACACTTGTTAAACACTTCCTGTTTAGGGCAGTGACATACCAAGGGCTGAAGAGAAATTTTGTAGACTGGCTTTGCACTATGAGGGTTCAAACACAGGCTGCTGGACACTGGACAAAAGCCAGCGCATGTCCTAACTCAGCTAAGTCAGGGTGCCACCTCTCTTCCTGGAGAGACACATGTGCACATTCTATTTACCTACTGCATGACATGGAATTTTGGACCCTTGAAGCAGTTTATCCAATATAAGGGATATTAAGGTAAGAACTTCAGGCCTGAAATAGATCTGCCGTATCTACTGAGGATTGTTGTGAAGACCAGATAAACATGTTGTATGTGAGGATACTTGGTTCATTTCAGGGGAATCGTGAGCATTTTCGTTGGAGACATGAGAAGAATATGTGGCAGGAGAAGTTGGATTTCTTCCCGTACACCCAGACTGTCACCTACTTGAGGGGACGGCTTGCGTGTCTCTTTGCTGTCTCCTCTGACACCCAGCCTGTGCATAATAGGTACTAAAAATATCTGCTGGAGGAATGAATGAGCATTTGTAAGAGCAGTGTTACAACCATTACAGGCAGCAAATTATAACTAATATTGTAAATCAGCAAACAATAACTGAGAATGTCTGCAAGTTAAATTGTTTCCTCTACTATTTCCAAACCAAAATGGAATCTGGTCACAGAGTTTTCTGGGTATTGTCTGGTATATTTGTGACAAGAGAAAGGCCTATAGAGGGAAAAAAATGGGAATGCTTTCTTCTGTTTTCAGGACATAATTCATTTCCTTTGGCAGAAAACACAAGGAAAATAAAAATGTTAACTCAGATATTAGAAAGATTTGAAAAAATTCCACAGGTTAATGTTACTGTTTCAAAATACAAAGAATAAATGACTAGACAGGATGTTAATGATTTGACATTACAAAATTTATTAAATTTATTTTTAAAGGAGTTTGGTTCCCCCTCTCAAACGCACGAAGCATGTGGGAGTTGGAATAGATCTGCCCCAGGCTGCCAAACAAATTTTTAATGGAACTGGAGTCCTTCAGGGATTGTCCTAAATCCACATAATATTCTTAAGTCTTGGTGTTTGCACTGGGACCTGTATATTAGCAGATGTACATGTGAATAATATACTTATATCCATCCATCACCTTGGTGACTCCACATCTGTAGGGGCTGCTGCACATCAATTATTCCACTGCAGGGGGTTGAGGGATATTTGGGCCAGCATTGACCTCTTTTTCAATCAGAGCCTCAGAGCACTGTGTTCTGGAAGTCAAATAGTCCCTTTAGACAGAACCTCTGTTTGAGAATCTGTTTGGCCTAATGTGGCCATGCTAGGAAGTCAATGTGATCACCTGTGCCAGGTGTGAAGGTGGCATCCGGAAGAGCAAATGAAAATTTGCTCGCTAAGAGGTACTGTCAACATTTAGGATCTCTCCCATGTATCTAATTCTCGCATAAGATATTAGCAAGTCTGTCAGAAAAGAATGTCAACCTTAGTAAAACACATTTACCTTCCACACACACACAGAAAATGCAACTGTTTGTTTGAAAGAAATTGTGATTTGTTTGAAGAGCTAAATTCACTTTCAAATGCTTGGAAATGTTTTTATTAACTGAGGTTTTAGGAAGGGAGTCTTCTCAGGAAGAATGAGGATTTTTGTCTTTATATCTTAGTGCTTCTTCTTTTTTTAAGGAAAACAAATTTTTTATAATGCTTATATTTTTTATCATAAACTTGGCATTTTTTCCCTCAAGACCACATAGAGCTTTTACATTTTTTAAGCTTCTGATATTATACCTGGAGGTGTGTTGCATGTTGTCATAACTGATAAATCAGTTGCAAATGTAGCCACTTCGTTTTGTTGGGGAGATATACAATTGTGGTGGTGGCTGACCATTTATTTAATTATATGGTAAGTACCATATGATGAGAGGGTAAAGTTGAATTGATGATTTAGGCTATCTCAGCCAGGGTACAGTTTACATGGTAATTACACTGGGATCATCTAAGTGTAATTGGCAAATAATTTTGTAAGTGAAGGAACATGACAGCTCATTTACATGGTGTTCACTGAGTAAAATTTGGGGACATTTATCAACCACTTTCAAGTGAAGAGTGACTATACCAGTATCTCCCAAAGTGCCATACACAGTTTGAACGCTACATGGAAGGTTTTTGGTACAAATGTTTATTTGTTCTGCGAACATTCGTTAGGTGTGTCCTGTGTACCAGGCACTGTCCTAGGCACTGTGGATTCAAAAATGAGTGAGAAGGAACTCGAGGAACTCATGTATGGGAAGCAAATGCATCGCCAATAATTACCCAACATTGTAGTAAGTAGAGTCTTGAGGTCTGCACAGGTACCATGGGTGCTGAGGAGAATGTGGAAGCCCAGAAGGCAGAAGAAAGTCAGGGAAAACTCGCTAGAGAGATTGACACCGGAGATAAATCTTAAAGGGTGAGCAGGGCTTAACCAGGGGAAGGGGAGGACTGTCCCTGCCAGTCTTCGTCAGAAGTAGCAGCAAGACCAGAGTCTCAGAGGAGCAAGATGGCTGGTGTAAGCTGGAAACTTTAAGCAGTTCAGGCACATTTCAAGGAGGACGTTAGACCTGAGAAGCAGACTTGGCTAGGATTCTAGAAGACCCTATAGGTCATGATAGAGAAAGGACCTTATCCTGCAACACTGGGAAACCATTAGAGGATTTTGAGAGAAGGAGCATCTTTTTCAGAGTTGTTTTCGGGGCAGGCCATTATGTGTAAGATGTTTTATTGAGCTATTACCATATGCCAGGCTCTGTTCTAGGGTAACAAGGCATTTGTTTTCCACAGTAACCTCATGAAGTAGGCACTAACATTTCTCCCTTTTTACAGTTGAAGAAGCTGTGTACCCAGAGGTTGCCCAGAGTCACACAGTGGGTGATGGAGGAGCTGAGATTTGAACCCAGGCTGTCCATTTCCAGAGTTTGTGCTGTCACCAGCACCTACATTATGTCATGGCCTCCTTGACACAATTGCTGGCAACTGACTGTTTATAAGATGCACATCTTCCATCCCTCATTAGACTGTGAGCTCTGTGCGGCCAGGGGCTATATTCACCTAATTTACAGCCACATCCTACATGCTTAGGACAATGTCTGCACCTTGACAGGCATGTGACAAATAAGGAATAACTGTAGTTTTGAGGGACCATGACAAAAGATTGTTGAAGTCATCCTAGCAAGGAGTGATATGAAGGCCTGAATCTAAGGCAGTGTTAGTCAATATGGAAGAGTTGAGGTTGGGGAAATAAATTGGCAGGACTCGGTGAGTGATTGGACGTGTGGATTTTGTTGGCATATTCTCACGATGTTTCTGATTTCCAACTCCTACACTGGAGAGATGACTTGGCAAAAGAATCTGAAGCAGAGGAAAGCTCGTGCTGCTTTTCACAGAGCTCTTAAATTCCTGAGAAGAAATGTTGCGGACTCAGGATGAGAAGTTAGAAGAGACTTCCCTGGAGATAGTTAAAAATAGAATGAACACATCTGCCCAGGATGGTTGAGGGACAGAGCTGCTCTAGGGTAGATGAATGGTTAGATGGCCTTTGGGATTCTTCCCCCTTTGAAAATTTTCTAGTTTAGAATAAATAAAAAGTCTCCCCAGCCACCTATCCTTAGCTGCCTGGCTGAAAGATAAAATCAAAGTGTCCAAGGACTGGAAAATATTGAGTCCAAATGCCTGGACTGTAGAGAAGGAAACAGAAGCCCAGAAGGGTTAGATGATTCACCCAAGAGCGCACACTTGAGGCGAAAGGAAGCCCCAAATCATCGGCCTCTCAGCCTGTGCACCCTCTTCCCAAATCTCAGGTAGCAGCACCGATCTTTTGGTGCCTGGTGTGGGCAGGCCTGTGCTGGATGGTGGCACTAAAGCAAAGAGAACGTGATTGGTGTCTGCACTCAAAGAGTTGATAGAGCCTCAACAATAAGTGCTACTTGTCACCTAAAGATGGCATGAAGTACCATTTACTACACAGCACATTTGGAAAATAGAGAAAATGAACTTAAAAGTCGTAATGATTTCTCTTTAGTTCCACTTATTTCTGGGCACTGCTTCAGTGCTTTACAATCATTATCTCTAATTCTTACAATAACCTAGAAGTTAGTGTTATTTTCATTTTATGTTTTGTAAAGCTAAAGCACTGAGAACTCATTCCGTAAGATTAGACTCTGTTACCTGCAAGTTCTACCCTGCGCAAATGATGTTAACATTTTGTTGTGTTTCCCTACAGTCTTCTGTTCCTGTGCACTGGGACTATTCATTTACAAGCTATACTGTTACCATAGATATAGTTTTGAATCTTCTTTTTTGGCTTGTAATGTGTTCTGTTCTGTGTACTTTTCACATTATTTCATAGTCTTCATT
Source organism: Lynx canadensis (assembly GCF_007474595.2). Classification (NCBI taxonomy): domain Eukaryota; kingdom Metazoa; phylum Chordata; class Mammalia; order Carnivora; family Felidae; genus Lynx; species Lynx canadensis. The sequence continues at coordinate 82,059,167 of NC_044308.2, forward strand.
TGAATGGCTGTATAATATCAAGTTTTTAGGAAGTTTTTTTTTTTTTTTTAGGATTTTTTTTAAGTTCATTTATTTATTTTTGAGAGTGAGAAAGCCTGAGCTGGAGAAGGACAGTGAGAGAGAGAATCCCAAGCAGGGCTCTGTGCTGTCAGCACAGAGCTCAACTTGGGGCTTGATCTCACAAACCATGAGATCATGACCTGAGCTGAAATCAAGAGTAGGACACCTTAACTGACTAAGCTACCCAGGCGCCCCTAAGGTGGTTCTTTTTTCTTTTCTTTTCTTTTAATGTTTATTTATTTTCGAGAGAGAGAGAGAGAGAAAGAAAGAGACAGAACACGAGTGGGGGAGGGTCAGAGAGAGAGGGAGACCCAGAATCCAAAGCAGGCTCCCGGCGCTGAGCTGTCAGCACAGAGCACGATGCCAGACTCAAACCCACAATCCGTGAGATCATGACCTGAGCCGAAGTCGGACGCTTACCTGACTGAGCCACCCAGATGCCCCTTAGGAGGTTCTTAAACAAAGAAGTGTTTACTCATAAAAATCTTTCAGTTCTTGGCACATGTGTCATTTGGAAAGTATATTTTATATTTTGAGGACCAGATGATCATCCTCTGTCGATGGCACTGGGCAAAGGAGAAGAGGAGCTCCCAGGCTCGGCACAGGGGATAGTGGCTTTCTTCCTCAGCAGGAGCCTCTGTGGGAATGCAGCATGGTGGTAGGCATAGCTCAGAGTGGAGCCTGGGCAAAGATGGCCTGAGGCAGGTAGCAGGTGACTTTTTAAGCCTCTGCTTTTTCTGACTGAACACACATTCTTCCTCCTGCCCTTGTAAAAAAGCAAGTTTTCATTTTCTCAGGGTAGTAAAAATCTTTTGTGTGAAGAAAAAGTGTCATCAAGTGCCTTATTCATCAGCATATATACCATCTCTTTAAAATGACAGTGGGAGTAAAAGTTCATCAGTTCAATATGTCTTTCACATTGGGAGACTCCTGACTAATAACCTCTGGTATTTATCATCAGAACAGCCAAAGAACTAAATTCTGGCACATGCTGCTCTCACACACTGAGAAAAACTTAAAAAGACAGAAGATTTTCTCCATTTTTTTCTTCTTTCATTCATTTAGAAGAAAACCATACCTTTTTTTAATTAAAAAAAATGTGAGCGTGCAGAAACATCTGGCCTCTATTACCATAGCAGCCTCCTAAATGGCCTCCTTGTCTCCAGTCTGCCCTTTCAAAATCAACTCTACACAACAGCCAGAGAGATCCTTCTAGAACACAGAACTACATCAGGCATTCTCCAGTGTTGCTGACATCTTCTTCCCCAACTCTTTCAAGGCCCTTGGAGTTAATTACCACGTGTAGCCACAACTTCCACCTCCCCTGCTTGTACCCTGTCCCGGCCACACCAAGCTGCTTATGGCTCCCCATTTCCTGCTACAATAAGTGATATGTCCAGGCCTGCATACATTTCAGTCCTTTCTCCACAAGGTCCCTGCAAGGCTCGGTAGAACCTGGCTCCCAGCTGGGGTTCCCAGAGCACGTATCAAGCCTTTACCACACTCCTTTGGAATACAGCCCACAGTCTTGGTATCTCTCACAGCATAATACTGTAATTAAAAAAATAAAGTAAAATAAAAATCTCATTTGGCAGGGCATATCATTCATTTTGCTTAAGGCCCACCATTCTCTAATTCTCTAACCAAACCGTAATTCCACATTTATTCTATGCTGGGTCGTATGAAGCTACTGGCTTTTTAAATTCTCTTTTACCCAAAAAGATTATACGCTGCTTGTGCCAGGATAGTGTGGTGTTACCTTTTGTATCTATAGGCCTGGCAAAGGCTTTTCAATGAAATATCTATTGTGTTGATTTATGCTTTAAAAAAATACCTAAAATTAGGTCGGGAAAGACTCAATAACTTATTTTTGGCCTCTCTGATTGTTTACCAACAACTCCAAAACTCATGGACCTCGATGGACCTGGCAGACATTAACAGTATTTCATTGGATGATTGAAAGTCTATGTTCATGATACATGCTGCTAAGGCTAGCAACTTTGTATCTGTAAGCTTCTGAATGTGATTACAGTCTTCCCCACTCTCCTGTACCAGGAGATCCATATCTCTTCTTCTCATTCCCCTGGAGTAATCATCCTTTCCATTTGTCATAGTTTTGTCCATCAAAGTATACATTTCCTTGATTTCGTTTCGTACCTACATGACTGCCATACTTCCATCAAACTGGGCTCTTCAGAAATTTGAATAGAATTGAATGAGATGTAATATTTCATCTGTTTTGTGAAGTCTGATCATGGACAAAGTAGCAGTCAGTGTGCTTACCCAAATTTAGACCCTGCCAAGGAGTAATGCACTCAGATCTATCTAAGCTGGTGAAGCTAGAGATTGCAGTTATGGAGATACCCATTGGTCAACCTCTGATGTACCATCTTTTTGATAATCCTTTGTCTCAGTCACTGTATTTTCCATTTCCTTAGTAACTGTTTTCTAGATGTTCAATTACATGCTGCTTTGAAGATACTAAAAGATATTTGGTGTCTCATAGAACCCAGACTACTCATATTTATGGAATTTCATATAATCACTGACATAGGAACGTGGTACCCACCTATTGCAATGTGGTTGCCATAAATTAAATCTTCAGAGAATGCCCTGTATTTTCAGGGAGTACTGTGGATGTTGCAGAAGGACTCTATAGTATAAGGCATTGCTGAGGAAATGTGTCAGGAGCATAAGAATGGAAATGTGTCCAACTATCAGGTTCAAGGAAAAAGAAAAAGAAAGAAAATAAAACCCTTTTGTCTAAGCTTCCTTCCCTAGGGAAGAGGCAGGGGCAGAATGGGGAGAGCTTATTACAGACCTTAGCGGCCAGAAATTTCATTGGCAATTTTGTTAGCATGCCTGCGTGACTGCCTTCTCAGAGGTCCATTGTGAATTCCTTAGTTGATATTATTAATAGTTAATGGGTGCACCTGAAATCAAGCAATATTGGGCTATTTGGGTAATAGACATATTAAATGGGTCTTTTCTACAGCATCAAGCTTATCAGCTTATCTTTTTCCTAATAATGAATATCTCATCTTTTCCACTTGCCTAATCAAATGCTTCCACATCATTTTGAGGCAGAACCAGACCCAGCTGCATCTATTCTATACTCGTGGCTTCAATTACTTCAAATTACCCAACCTACTCACAGGTCCTTAGTTTCTCTTTTGCTCAGAGACGTAGGCCTGATGCACCTCTTCAGAAGCTCATGATTACTAACCATTCAGCACAAGTCTGTTGTAAGTAAACAGAGAATCAGAGAGAGCACTAGGCTAAATGTACAGTTATGAGGATATCTCTAGAAAAGATTTCTTCCTAAATTTTGGTGCTCTTGGGTTGATCTCAAGTGTTTTTCTGTTCCCTGTCCCTTCTCCCTGAAACACATGTGAGCCTTTTTCTGAGTGACATTGCTTCAAGTTGAGGATTTCTACTGCAGTGGGAAAAAGTAAAGGCAGCCATATTTTGGCTACAAAATAGTAAACATTTATTTTTTCATAGATATTATACTGTTTTTATTGACCACAAACATTAGGCTTCCATACTTTGCCATGCTTTCTTTTATCCAACCATACACCTGTAGCTGAACGAGGACAATACAAGAAACAGTGAATAAATAACTCCTGGGGAAACTTAATATTGTCTCTTTCCATTATGTTTGGCTAAAAATTTACTATTTCTTATGCCTCTTGTCAGATGAAATGGTTCATCATTTTGGAGTCAAAACTTTTTTTAGTCAAAATTCTTACCTTTATACTTGATGATTTGATCTGTCCCTTAAGTTCCAGTTTCTTTTATTCTCCTTTTTCCTCCAAGCTTTAAAAAGACCCTCTAAAATAAAGAGAACCCAGACTCACTACTGAACATCCAAGATGACTCAGGCTGTCCTGTGTTCTCCTACATGTTCAGGTGCCCTTTGATGCCTGAGGTCATGTTTTAAACCCCTTAAATCACTGTTACTCAGTATTAATCAGTCCAGTGTATGGAATAGGCATGATACATGGTTTTTAAATGAATGAATGCATGAATAAATGATACCTGATTTCACAATTTATGGTTGTTTAACCTCTTTCATCCAAATTACATTCTAACTGGGTTTGTATCATCTTGAACTTCTGTTATATATTCTTAATACTAAGTTTAGTGCAGTCCATATGGCTATTGCTTTTGGAGTCCTATCATGGAGAAGCCAAAATTTGGCACATAGTATTTCAAAATTCATGTTCTAGTTAATCAACTCAAGGGATTGATTTTCACCCTGAAGAGTAACCATTGATTCAACAGATTGGTTACTATGATTGCTCTCCTTTGGACATTCTATGGTTGGAATGCCTTATAACATTACAGAAATGGAAAATCATCTGTGGTTCTTGAAATATCTAAATGGAAGCCTTCCCCTTCAGAGAGTATTATCAGTCTAGTTCAACAGAGAGCCATTATTTCTGCAAATTTATTGAACATCTTGGAGATAAATGTGAAACTGGCATTTCTTTAAAATTGCTTGTAATTTGGTAGCCAAATGTAGAAATAAAGCAGAATACAGTATGATAAATACTGTAGTAGAAACACATACAAGGAGCAGAGAGAAGGGGCGAATTAACTCCACGTAAGGCATGAGAGAACGCTTCCTGAAAGAAATAGCTCTGGGTTGGGATTCCCCCATTCCAGCAGTTTCTGGTTTTTGGATGACTATTGTGAGTGAAAAATGCCCCTGATGTGCTTGATGTATTTATTTTTAAAGGAGAGTCACAATGTAAGAAATAAACTTTTAAAAATCAAAGATTTGGAGAGTATTTGACTCCTCAGTATAGCACCTGAATCCACCTTGATGTTCTCTGGTTTGCGTGATAGCTGAGAAAACTGCTGAATCCAACCCCTACTATATTAATGGATTTATATATGCACACATAAGGCTAATATATTTTATGCTGCCAATTTTTTTATGGTTTCATAAATAGTGCTATCACTAACATTTTTAAAAAGTGAAGAAAAGCGCTCATATGTGCTGGTAGAAATGCAGTGTATTTTATAGAACACTGCTACTCTTGATATAGCCTACGGGATGTGACTTTTCATAAAAACCTAATGAATTTCTCGATTTGTCAGCTGTTTCCAAACAGATGCACTCTGCTAATCTAATGGAAACATTTTGAGCCCAGATCCCAAATATCAATAGCTTTTAGTATTGCAAATGAGTTTGTCTATTGGGTAAATTGGGCTGTGTGGTTTTTGATAAAAAGTAGCTAGTGGTTTTGTATGGATGTTTTATGTTTAACTGCCTTGCCAGGGTTTGATGCTCCTATTTTTCCTTGCAGAGTTTCAAGTTGAATGTAGACAGTCATTGTGCTCTCAAGGAAGCCGTGGAGGAGGAAGGACACCAACTTCTCGAGCTTATTGCGTCTCACAAAGCAGGTAAATCCTGCTGAAATATTGCAAGCCTTTATGTCTCCAGACTATTAAGAATGAAGAAGCATTGCTGTAAATTACTGCATATATTCACTTCCTTATGTATTATTAATATTTACATTATCAGATTGACCTTCAAGATTTATAAATGTTTCATATACTGCATACAATGCTGTGATACTTATAAGATGAAATACTGCCTCCAAATGGTCTGTTCATTTTATTTTGAGCTTGCTGTTCGCCTGAGTTTCAATTGAAATCACATTCCTGAAAACTTCACGTTGACATGCTTTGTGATGTAGGTGCTCTGGAAATAACATTAAGATAATGAATGAGAATGGTGCAAATAGTTAGAATGCATATGCATTAGGGTACTTATAGATATCATTACAGATATGAGGCAGGCGGTGTAGATATATCTGATTATTTCCCTGCCAATTCACACACATGAACATTTTGCATGTTTTTTGCTGGTCATTGCATTAGCAGAGTTTTGGCCTTAAACCAACTCTTACCCAGTATTAATGTATTTATGAGGAACAGATTATAAATAAAAAATAGTTTTGTCATTTGGTTATACTTATCCTGGTAGTAAAAGACCATAAGACAGGATGAATTATAATTTGGCTCTTGCTTTGAGCTTACCACAGCTAAATAAGGAAAGAGCAGCATTAATCCGACATGCTAATGCTAAAGACTGCCCTCTTAATTCTGACCCGTTTACTATATTCCTCAACGAATTAATGTTACCTATTTCTGTTACATCTTTCTGGTCATTATAAAGCCTCCACACATGTACACACAGGGCCTTTTATATGGAATGTGAAGCTTTAGAGTTAGTAATTTTCATACATCATGATTTTTGTTCCACATGCATCTTTTTAGTCCCTAGACTGAATTTAACTTGATTCCCAACCATGCATCTAGGTGGTTATCCCATCTTTGTGTCCTTATGCCTCAAGTGAAGGCAAAACTTCCCATTCCCTTTCCTTAGTGACAAACGCTTATACGGCAGGCGATGGGTAGTGGTCGTTTAACATTATGTTTACTCTTTGAAATATTCATCTAATTTTTCTAAATAAAAGCAAACAATGGGTAAAAATGCAGTCAAGTCTGTAACTTGTGGTTTCCCCTCCTTTTGGAGAAGGACTGAAGGACATGCTGCGGATGATTGCGAGTCAGTGGAAGGAGCTGCAGAGGCAAATCAAACGACAACACAGCTGGATTCTCAGGGCTCTGGATACCATCAAAGCTGAGATTCTGGCTACTGATGTGTCTGTGGAGGATGAGGAAGGCACTGGAAGCCCCAAGGTAAGTGGCTTGAAGTTTGCCTTATTTCCTCTCATTTCTGCCTTCTTTTGAACTAGGCACCACTGAAGTTTTCTTTCCACCCCTAAGGCTTTTTGTTTCTACTGGGTAAACTTTATATATCCATATCTATTTCTATATCTAACTATATATAGAGAGAGAGGGAGAGAGAGAGAAAAATGAGAGAGACGAACACAATGAAATGGTTTAGTTTAGAATAACAACAACAAAACAAAACAAAACAAAAAACCCTGCAACTTTCAGTTTCTCCAGGAAGAGGTCTTTCTGTCAAAAGTGGCAGAGAAGGAGGGGGACAGTACTTTAGAGGTAGGAGAAAGGGGGACATAAAACATTTAGTAAACAAAACATAAAGCATCTTTAACGTGAATAATCAGAATGGTTTTAAATTGTTTTGTTGCAACTATAAATCACTATAATCAGTGCAATCACTCAGCTCTGACATCCATTAGCCGCTTGGTTACAGCAAATTAACAAAGAAGAGAGAAAGTGATTCATTATCTCATTCCTGTTAATGACTATCAGATGCATTGCCTAATTAGGGGATGGTCATTGTAGTGGGAAGAAGGTCATATGCTTCGCTACAAATCTTTTTGCTCTGAGTGTAAGTTCTCCATAATGGTGCATGCACCGAATACAACAAGTACTTTAAAAATGACTATTGACATGTTTTGGTTATCTATTTTAGATTTGCAAAATAACCCATAAAGCATATGCAAGTAAACTTTAAACGAATCACCTTTTCATACAATGCACTGCTTTGCTAAAGGTATCTTTGGACTCATGATGTGGAAAATAATTTTATTAATTTTATATTTTCATGTAATCTTTCTTTTGTATTTATTCTTTTGTGAAAGTAAGTGCAGAAAACCAGTCTTATAATAGACTCAGCATCGAAACATATTGCAACGTGTCGGGTGTGGGGGGTGGGGAACAGATTTAAGAGTTCATGGTTTCTATTCCTGGCATGGACAAAGTAATTAAATCATCATCGAGTCACATTTATTCAGCGTCCATGTGGATTGGCCTTGTGCTAAATGTATACAGAGCAAGTTAAACAAACCCTTTGCCTTCTTAGACTCACATTCTTAAGTGCAGGCAGAGGAAAAACCCACCCTACCCTGCAATGGTGAGACCATGCAGCCAGTGAAAGGCTCAGAAGATTTATAGCTTTGGAACCTCAAACAACAACCTTTAACTTATTTGTTGGAAACAGAGAATGGAATGATGAGCTCAGTTCCACTTAAAGGAGGCTCCTTGGAGGAGGTCACATTTCAGGAAATACTTGAAGGAAGGAAGAGCAGTGGCTTGGCACAGGAGCACACATTTTAGGAAGTGATGTGGCGAAAGGATCAAAGCTGGAACTAATAACATGGAAGGGAGAATGCATTCAGCAGATTTTTCAGGGCAGAAAGAGGGCTCTTTCAAGGAACAGAGTGCAGGGAGAAGTTGATGGGGCTAATGCGTTGGCTGGAGTAGGGGGCAGTGATGATGAGAAAAGACCAACTAAAAAGTCTGTTGTGTTCTATTTATTTAATGAAGTACACTGATTGCTTACCTTTTTTTTAAAATTTTTTTAATGTTTATTTATTTTTGAGACAGAGAGAGACAGAGCATGAATGGGGGAGGGTCAGAGAGAGAGGGAGACACAGAATCTGAAACAGGCTCCAGGCTCTGAGCAGTCAGCACAGAGCCCGACGCGGGGCTCGAACTCACAAACAGTGAGATCGTGACCTGAGCCAAAGTCGGATGCTTAACCAACTGAGCCACCCAGGCACCCCATGATTGCTTACTTTTAAAAAGCTCTCCTGTACTGGGTGCACTCTACAGACCAGACACTGTTCTACAGCACTTCTATGGCTTCTTTCATTTAATTCTCACAGTAAACCTATACAGTAGTTCCCATATAATCCCCAGTGGAGAAAATGGAGGCACAGAGAAATTAAGTAACCTGCCTAAGGTCACACAGGTGCTTAGTAGCAGAACTCATCTTTGAATCTGACCCCTTTGGCCCCAGAGCCCTTGTCAGTCACCACCTAGAGTACTGCCCCTCACTGTACTGCTCAGGGCCAGGTATCGTGATGAATAATTAGTCTCAGTGGCTGTCTCATGGAGCTTGTGGTGAAGTGGGGAGACAGATTTAAATTTAATAGTCATGCCTTTGTAGATGGTGGTGTACCGTGAAAGAAGAGAGAAGGCAGCAGCTGGAGGTTGGGCTGGGAGAAGTGATTTAGATCAGGGCATCAGAGAGGGCTTCTCTGAGGAAGCAACATTGTATGAGCAGGCCAGTGCAGTTGGAGAGAGAGGGAGGAGGGTTTGATGGAAGCTCCATAGCCTGTGGTTATACGGGAGGGTTTTGGAGCTAGCAGAGAAATGGTATCATTGATTTGCAGCATAAAAAGCTGTTTCTGGGTGTGACGTGGAGCATGGGTGGTGGGTGGAGTGGGGTAAGTGGGAGTCAGGGAGGGTGGGGAGGTGCCAAAGAGGAACTGTGGAGACTTAATTAATTAATTAAATTTAAATGAATACAGAATTAAATTAATTGATTAATAAAAGACTGAGGCTAAAAATGAGTAGCTGTGTTCACCAGGGCCAACTTGAATTTCATACTTTTGAAATCAACTCATTTTGTAGGAAGGTGTTTTGAGATGGAATAAAGAAGGTAACCCAATGAGGAGAAAGTATTATGAAAGGAAAGGCAATGTCTGCATTTTTCAAAAAGAGAAGAACCTGTCTAGGCCCAGCCTTAGAGACATCCTGACTGGGGTCCCAGAATCTGCATTCCATAAGCTTCCAGAGAACCACTGTCATATAGGCTCCAGGAAGGCCCTTTTCCTGCAGGGCTCCCGATTCGATTCGTGCACAGCCAGGATCCTCACACACTCTGAAAGAAAGAGTGTCTGTCACATTGTTGCTTATGTCTAAAATAGGGACTGTTTAATGTTATGCTACATCTTATCCTGATGAAAGTTATCTAGCCATTTAAAATAATGTTTTAGAAGAGAATTTTTAAACATTGGAAAAAGTCCTGTAATGTGCAATATGATATATGCATAAATAAAATATGATATATTTTTAAATATCTTTGAATTTTCCCAATCTCTACAGTGACTAAAAGTTATTTTAATCAGAAAAATAAAGAGCATATGTAAAATACAAGAATTAAGAAGAGATTTAAAAGGCAAAATAGATGACAATCGTCTGTAGGGACTTGAGATATAAATTTCAAGGTCAGGAGGAAGAATAAATACATCTGGTTCTTAATGATTTGGGTACCTCAGTTCTAAAGAAACAATGACACAAACCTCTCTGCTCAGATCATCCCCAAAGTGAAAGTATCTTCCTTGACTCACACCAGTTTGCAAAGAATAACCTAAGTGTTTCTCATGAATAATATTTCTACGCAAAGCCACTCTGTGTCCCAGTGTGTGCACCGTGTTGTACATCTAAGAGCAGCTCCCGGAGAGGCACTTGTCAGGATTGGCACACGTGGGACCTGAGGGATGTGCTGGGAGTGCAACTGTGATGTGGCAGAGTCACCAAAACCCCAGGCCTTCCACCTCCCAACTAGTTCTCTCTTGCCCAGTCCAGGCTGAATTTTCTCTGGACAGACGAAGTCCTCCACAGCCAAGGGTAAAGGTGAAATCAACTGAAGATGAAGAAAATATATTATAACTTAAGCTTCTTTCTCCAGTTAGCTAACTTAAGCTAACTGGAGAAGTCAGGATGATTATTCTTTTTATGTGTTTAATAGTCATGAACTGCCTCCCTTAGTCTGTTGGGCAAGCACAAAGAATAATAGGGAAGGCTCAGACCCTGAAGTCAGACGGCCTGAGTTCAACTCCTGGCACTTACAGCTATGTGTCCTTGGGAAAATTACTTAACTTCTCTATGTCTCAGTTTCCTAATTTTTAATATGGAGGCAGTGATCATACCCACCACAAAAGGGTTCTGATACAGATCAAAGAGCTGATGTATCTGAAGTGCTTTTTTTTTTAATGTTTATTTATTTTGAGAGAGAGAGCACGAGCAGGGGAGGGGCAAAGAGAGAGGGAGAGAGAGAATCCTAAGCAGACTCCACGCTGTCAGCACAGAGCCTGATGTGGGGCTCGATCTCATGAACTGAGAGATCATGACCTGAGCCAAAATCAAGAGTTGGAGGCTTAACTGACTGAGCCACCCAGGCACCCTTGAAGTGCTCTGAACAATGCCTGGTACATGGGAAATCCTAGGTTAGGGTAAATGTACAAGCTTTCATTTCTGGTGGTGGAGACAGTAAATAAATATAATAGAATCTGAAAAATACTCTACTGAAGATAGGTATACAGCACTATGAGTACACAGAGAAGGAAATAATGAACCCTATTTGGGCGTATCAAAGGAAAGATTTACAGGGGAGTTGAAGTTTTAAATGAGGGATGAAAAGGATTTTTGCCAGCATGAAAATAATGAAAAGGAAAGATTTATAGGGGGGGGGTGATGTTTTAAATGAAGGGTAGAAAGGATTTTTGTTAGTGTGAAACATATGCAGAGACCTAGAGGTGTAAGAATGTGTGGCGTGGCTGGAACGTGACATCTTATTGTGGACGAGAATTAGGGCGGCTTGCCGCAGTCTGCACCAAGGCTCACATTGTGACCGAAAATAACCCTTATGACCAGTGGTTTGAGCAATAATTCTTCATATGTCTGAAATTGATGCTGTCCAACCCAGAGTGAGAACCCTATACAGAATATATCTCATATATACTGTTTAAAAAGAAAATTTCCTTGTGATATTGCCCATAGAGCAAACTTAAATGGGTTTACCCCGAAGTTGTCCAAGACTAAAAAGCATGGATTCGACTTGCTATCTATCATGTCAGTTCTCCTTCCATGACGTGACCTTGCATAGGTCATGTACAAATTGTGCCATGAAATGCATCTCTAAGCAGAGCAGTTATGATCATCTATTTCATCTTAGACCAAAAAGAGGAACTAAAATTAAAACATAATAAAAAAATAACTCCAGAATTCATCTAAAGTTTACTTCAGAAGCTACTGGGAACTTGAGAAGCATAATAGAAAATCTAAAGAATATATCTAGGGGGTATTTTTCTTTTTTACCTTGTTTGAGAGACTGCAGAAAAGGACTTGGTCTTAGAAATCTTGTAAAGAAGGAGGATAGGAGGAAATTCAAAGACTCTGGGAAACTTCTCCCCCAGGACTCGGCAGCATACCTTATTTGTTGTATTTCATTTTTTAAAAAAAGTGTTTTCCCAGGACTGTGAGATCTTTTATACATGGAAATAGAGAACAGAATTCACCAGTTCTAGAAATAGAGCTTCAGCACTCACTTCCAAGAATTGAAAATATGCTTGTAATTATGTGTTTTATTTTAAGATAGATTGGTTAAAGTTTATCAGCTAAAACTAGGCTTTCAGTATGTTGAATTTTTGAATGGTATATAGCTGGAAGGATTTCAAAATGTGGAACACCCAACACCTAACAAAGGTTACATTCCTTTTTTTTTTTTTTTTGACCTTTCAAGGCCAAAAACAAGAATCCTGAAAGCAATAAAGCATTCCTAAAGTTTGCACATTGCCTCCTTTAGGATGTCCTTCCTCTCTGTTTCTTTACAGCTATTCAGCCATCATTACAGCTATCTAAGAATCAAGGCCAGGATGTGCCTAAGGTGACGTCTCAAACCTTGCATCACAGAAATCACAGTGGTTACTTTGTCCTCTTTAAAGAAACAGATCAGTTTCCAAAACAAAGAACATTTGGAGATTTTATTGTAAGTTCAGAAAACTTTACAGCTCCTAGAAGGGTGACCTAGCCTGGGTTCCAACCCACCTCTTCATTTCCTTAGTGAAAGGAGACACAGGGTTAGCTCCTTTGAACTCCAGGGATGTGTTTCTTTATCTGCCTTCTTGGAGGTTCTTAGATTGACATCTTAGATTGTCATCCCTTGGAAATGGATATCAGACTATGAAGGTCATCAATGTTATCTGTTCAACAGTAGCACTTAGAGCAAGCTTAAGAACATATCTTAAATATGTTTCCTCAGCTGTACAAATGACAGTTTTAGATAGCGGCTAAGAAGGGAGGTATGCCTGGCCTCTGACTTGATTATGTCACTGAGAACCTGGACTTTATTCAGATGTCTAGAGAGAGCAGGTCCAGTATTAAGACACATTTTGTTTTGTTTTGTTTTGTTTTGTTTGTTTAACAGACACCTGAGTGTTAACCTAGTATTCATGTTAATGAATTATGGGTAACTTTCTTTAACTGAAGTGGGGAGAAAGAAACTGATTTGGAGAGTACCTTTGTATGATATTTTCTCTGTATTCTATAGTGCCTCTTGGGTAATATTGCAGCTGGATATTATTATCCTGGAATGGAATTTGATCCTAGTGCTTCCAAAGCATTGTCTTTGTATTCTTTCCCTTTCTGGCTCAAAAGCTTATGTAGCTAACATGTTCTTTAATAGAGGATCTTCAGAGACAGCATGAAGGTAATGAATGGTAATTGCATTTATGTTGTGAGTCCCACATACCCTGACACATGCATGTAGAAAGAATTCCCTGAGATACTTTACTTTCTTCCTCATGCAAAAAAGAGGACAGCTTTATGTGTCAAGAGGAACCAGAAATGAGATAGTAAGATTAAATTGTGCCTGAAGTGGTAGAGAGAAAGACAACAGGCAAAGGCCTGGCCATTATTGATTGAGTGCTGACAGAGAGCTCTGCCCAGTGCTAGGCCAGACATGAGGGAAGACATGCTCAGTGCTCTTATCATCTCAGTGTAAGCACACAGTGTAACATCTTGTCTAATGTAAATTGGGCTATCTCAGATCTAGAATAATAGATCACCTAAGATTCAGATCATCTTAATTAGGATGTTGGCAGATTGAAATGGAATGTGGTTCTTGATGCAAGCAAATGAGTAGTAAATGCATTACCAATTCCACCTCTTTCATGCAGAATTCTTCCCAAAAGCCAGTATCTGATCCAGTTCCTTTCCTGCTGAACTATATAAACAGAGTCCTGATATGCAGTACCTAGGGAGAGCCCTTTCTTCTACTGTGGATTCTTCAGTAGTTCTTTTTTTCGTTGTTATCAGAAGGGCAACTTTTCTTCAAAAGTGTTTTTGAAAGACAGAAACAAAAGTGAGTTATTTCTTTGAAGATCAGTTGTCGTTCCTAAATTTATGATAGAATCGAATAAAAGATAGTTCCTCTAATCTCCTTGAGGCACTTAAATTTGCATATTATCAGATGTATGGGTGGAACCGAGATGAGGAATTTTTTTTTAATGGTCTGCCACTCTAATGAGGTGACTAAAAAATGGTTGAGATGATAAAAATATATACTAGGTCAAAGGATGGCTAATGGTTATTCCTATCATGGTCTATATGATATGTAAGACCATAGCTTATCTTAATTTTTCATACTGTACTTCCATTGCTGGTGGCCTTAAGGGTAGAAATGTTTGGGTCAGCAAAAATCCGAGAGTGAAATTCTTTGGTGTCCCTAATCAATACAAAGAAATGTCATTGACATGAGTAGGTAGTCTATTTTTTTCCCTATTTAGTGAGAGTGCCTAATCTTAGAATCTATAATACCTAGAGTTGCAAAGATGCATGGTATTGTATACAAAGTTACATTCAGTGGAAAGCAGCCCTCTTTTACTGGCAGAACTCACATTTTGTAACTCAGCCTGATCTATGTTAAAGATAGTGTATAGTAAATACATTAGGGGAACTTTTTTGGCATGAGGTGGAGGTCAACATTTTTAAAAATCTATAAGCATGTAAGGACAAAACGGAAGGCAAGATACAGAATTGCTTCTAAAAACACTTTGAAATTAATAAGTAAATTCTTTGAAGGTGTGAAACAATTACCTCAGTGTTTGATTTACCCTTTTTCCCGGGAATGTGTTGTTTCTGGCAGGGGAGCCTTCTGAGTTGAGGAGAGCCCTGCTAACGGGATTACTCTGCTCTGGCTCTTGTGTTTATTGAGTCACCTAGGACTTCTTATAAAACAGCAGCTTTCAAATGTACACACACCTGCACTCAACACCCTGAATACTCCAAACGTTTGTTTAACTGTTCTCATACCCAGAATATCTCTCCCATCCAGTGAGGTCAAAAAGCATCGAGAGGTCCACATTCTGCATTTTCCTTTGCCTTGGAAACCACTTGGAATATAGCCATTTGTGTGGTGCTGATGTAAACAGAGATGCAGATCTTTTCTTAGTGTAAGGTAGTGCTCTTAGCCACTAGGGCTCACAGAACATTCCCAGTCTTACCTCCCACTGCGCCTAAATGAGGGTTAATGTTTCTCAGGAAATGTTAACTAGATTGGAGGTCCTGCTGGGCCAGAGCCCAGGGAACCATCTCAATGCAGCTTCCAAGCCATTTTGCACTGGGCTGGGGTGGTGGCTTCTCATCTTTGTACTTAGTTGGCCTGCAGAGGCCAAAACTTGTTTAGCATTGCCCCTTGCAGCGCTAAGCAAAGTCACAGATCTTGCTGAGTGAGTAGCAGGACAGGGAAAAAAATGAAGCCTAAAGCTAGAGACTAAGACAAAGGAAAAGAGAGGGGAGAAAGAGAAATAGAAGGAATAGAAGGAGAAAGACAAAAGAAGGAAGTATTTGTCCAGTGAAATATAGTAGAAACTAATTGTCCATATCTGTTTCATGGACATTTATGCTTTTGTCTTTCTGTCTCTGTCTCTGTCTCTCTCATTCCATCTTTTCTCTAGCTCTGGAAATCAAAGTCAGAAAAGCTTTCTTTACTTTTGACATCTTAGATATTATTGTATAACTATTGTACGTGTGTGTGTGTGTGTGTGTGTGTGTGTAATAACTACTCTGTTAATGGGATTAGCACTTAGTGTGGGCTTACTATGGTGTAGGTTTGTGTCATGCCTTTTACATGGATTGTCTCATTCACTCTTCCCAACAGAACTAGCAGTCATGGGTCTCCTGGGTGGCTCAGTCGGCTAGGCTAAGCATCCAGCTCTTGATATTGGCTTAGGTCATGATCTCATGGTTTGTGAGTTGAAGCCCCCCATTGTGTTGAGCTTTGTGCTGACAGCATGGAGCCTGCTTGGGATTGTCTCTCTCCCCCTCTCTCTCTGTCCCTCCCTTGCATGCATGCATACACTCTCTCTTTCAAAATAAATAAATAAACATAAAACAAGAACTAGCAGTCATAATTCCTCTAATCATTTTCTCTTTACTGATGGAAAAACTTAGGCTCCAAACATATATAAGATATTCAGGCTTATTCAGTCTTTTTAGGAACCTTGCATGACAGGGTAAAGGACAAACTCCTTACCCTGTCATTTGACTCCACCTGATTCACTATCTTCCAAGTGCATCTTCCCCTTTCTTTTCTTTTTTTCTTTTTGCCCAGGGCTTTTCCTATTCTCTCCATCTATACTAATCTTATCCAGTCTTAAAATCAATTATTATTGAATATGTTACCACACTGTGATGTCATAGCTCTGGAGAGGACACTGTACCTCTCCTTGCTCACTGCCCGTCAGTGGAGACAGACTTACACATATGTAATTCTAAATTAAAGCAGGTTGCATGATAAATCCTATAATAAGGCACAAAAGAGATAGAGAAATTAGGGAAGGGGACATTATTTCAATCTAATAGGGTCTGGGAAAGCTCCTTCCACCCCTAAGAGAAAATGGATTTTTGGAATTCTCTAATATTCTGATAAATTGTTGGTAGGAAGATATTAGAAGGAGAACATTCCAGGCAGAGGAAATAACATGGTCAAAAGTATGGAAAAGGGAATATATGAGGGACTTCTAGAGAATGGCAAACAGCAAATAGTTTGGCTCTTTCAAGCATAGGGTGTCCATGGGAAGGGATGAGGACCTAGTGGAAAATAAAGCCTGATAATTTTTGAGCTATAATGGAGAACTTTGAATATCAGCTGAAGAGTTTGTACTTTACTAGTGTTCCGTGAGTGTTTTTAATGATTGGATTTAGCCATAGGAAACAGATGGCAAAAGTAGGATGAGAGAGGAAAAACCGAATTAGGAATCTAGTACAATAACTAAAGGCAGCTGAAGTAAAGCAGTAGCTGTGATAACATAAAGAAAAAAATGGAAGTGATATTATAGAAGAATAAATATTAGGTTTTGGTATCTGGAAAATGAGGGGCAGAGGGAACAGTCAATGATAACTCAAAAGAATTGAGCCTGAACAGTTAGGAGAATTGTGGTAGCATTTACTGAGGTTGGGCACATTTTGATAAGGAGCAGTTTTGAAAGCTAAGTAAAATGACCGTGGTATCCAGTTAAGAAGAATATCTGGGTATGTAATTTGGGCATAGATATTTTTGTAACCTCTGCAGGTGATTCCAAAGTGCAGAAAAGTTTGAGAACAATGATTTAGAAATAAGAGAAGCCTGAAAATCATTGATGTGGTTACGTGCAATATTCAGGAGGGGTCAATGCTAAGGATATAACTTTGGCAGTCAAGATAGAAATAATAGCTGTAGCCTTGGAAGTTGATAGTGACAAGAAAGGACTATTGTATAAGAGTAAGAGAGAAATATGATAGAACCTTGAGGAATGTCTGGAGTAACTGAGAGCAAGGATGTCATCTTAAAAGTGGGGATTAAGTGAAAATCTACATGCTAAACAGTGAAACTCCCAGAATGCTGGCAGTCAGGGGAGAATAGAGATGTAGGTCAAAGGAACTTTTCATGGAATATGAGTGACCCTACCATGTTTATAGGCCAAAGAATACATCTAGTGAAAAAGAGATAGTTGAAGAAGAGAGATTTAGGAAGGACAAGAAAGAAAGTGAATTGGCACAGTGATTCAGATGAGGGAGAGAAAGTAAATCAGTTGAATCTCTGAAGAAAGGAGGATGTATCTTCTAAAATAGGAGAGAAAGAAGGAATGTTGGGTGGTAAGCAAGAGTAAAGAGGGAGGGAAGCCAAAGGATTTAGAATGAAGACAAATTCAATGTGATTAGTCAGTGAGAGAATTATTTGACTAGAGGGAGGCTTTAGGGTGAAGAGAGACTGGAGAACAAGATTGCAATTCAAATTCCGCTGTCTCAATAGAGATTTCCTGTAATTTTCCAGTCCTAAGTGATTGCGATCGCCTCTAAACTGTATTACCTTTACTGTTTGTACTACACGTTTAGTGATTAATCACACCCAATCTTGTGACACCATTTCCATTGTTGTCTTGAACTTCCATTTATATCTTTTAAAGTTAACTTTTAAGGCGATTACATTCCATGACTACAAACTCCCCAGGGCAGCATTTACAACCTAAACTTCTTTGTTGTACTCACTTTAAACATTATTTGAGCTAAAAATATACTTTATTTATTCTTAATTGGTTGATATATAATACTCTTATTAAAGCTAAGGACAAAATTACACTTTATTTTCTCATCTTTCACGATACTTTATCTTGGCTGTGTAAATAATGGCACAATTCTGTCTTATCACCTTCTCTTTTTTTTTCCTACAATTCTCTCTCATTGCCTTTGCCTGTTGCTTTTTATTATGAATAAGACAATCTTTAAAAGAGCCGTTTCACCTATTTCTCCCAAAATAACTAGTAATCTATGCCATAGAAAAGAAAAACTATGATTCTCTTATTATTTTTGTGCTTTCTTGATTCAGGTCTAGTTGATTAATTGTTTTAATAGGTTCTTTGATTTTTTAAAAAGTCTATTTAAACAGACTTACTGAAAGAATATACTGAGTTGATTCTTTGAAAAGGACTAAAAGCATCTAATATAACTTACCAGCTGACCAGCACACTGGTTGATAAAATTTGTAGTCTTTTCTCTAAAGCTCTCTAACAAGATTAGGTGAAATTGAACCTGAGAAGGTAAAGGTCTCTAAATTGACATAAACTGAAAGGGCAGAACTGGATCATACTACTATTTGAATCGCTAACAAAGTCTAATCTCTGACATATTATATTTGGTGTACTATAATCTGTGTACATACACATGCTTCTAGTAAATGATGAATGAGGTTTAGCTAACATAATATAGTTTATACTCTTCTAGACCTTTGTAGGAAATACAGGGTTGAGGCGCTCTGCTCTGTAAAGTGACCTGGATCACTTCTCTGGAATGGAGTCTCCGTAAGACACACACACTCATGCATTTTTTCCAAACCAGCTTAGTCAAATTTATTTTCCTTCTGTCATTCATTTGATGCCTCTTCTGGCTTCCATTAGGTAGATGGGGGGGGGGGTTACTGAATTTCACTGGATAGTTCCATCTGGCTAAAACCAGTAAAGCAAATAATTTCTGATGGGAATTGTTGGTCCAGTTGCAAGACTAGAAAGAAATTAATACATATGAACGTCAGTACTTATTTCAACCTTCTAAAGTTCATCCATAATTTGAGGGCTCTGTATTTTGAATTATGAGGAATTTTGAAAAACTCTTTTTTGTCTCAGCTCTTTTCTCTTTTTCAGACCCTCATGCCCAAAGCTTGTTTTTCTTTCCTAGCTGAAAGTAAACTAATAACCACATAATGTAAACTCATGATTCCAATGCTAAGGAGGCTCAATAGTATTAGTGATACTATTTTAAGATATCAACTGCTTAATGTGTTGGAATTTTTCCCATTACTCAAGATTTTGGAAATTCCAGAACCTGGCTTATTGTGCACTTAGCAAGTGCTTTATACTCACCACACCCCTCCTCTTTTGACCATTATTTCTCTTCTTCACAAACTCTTTTAGTATTACATATTTATAAAATGGCAGCTTTCTGGGCCCACTACCCATTATCATTAATGAAGTTCTTATGTTTTTTTCTCTCAAGTATGGTAAACTAATATGATTCAACAGAAAACCAAATTGTATTTTTCAAAATTATCATTAAATAGCATTGCTACTCATTTTTGCTGCATTTTAGGGTGAAATGAAATCATCTCATTTCCTAACAGGTTGAGAACTTCGTAACTAACTTCAGTAACTATTTCTGTTAATCAGTAACTGAAAATCCCCCCCACCCCCCTTTTTTGGTGGAAGGTTAAGAATTATTAATGTATCACACAAGACAAAGAGAACAGCGATGTGAACAAAGGTATCATTGGATAAAGGCAAATTTGATGCTCTGAGTGGTTTTCTTCCTTTGTTTTACTTTTGTATTTTCTCCAATTGTATAGTAGTTTTCAGTTGTGTTTTTGCTTCAGACCTTTGACAAATAGCATCTCCTATCATTACCTACAGATTCTTTTAGTGTCACTTGTACACAAAAAGCTTAATGACTGTTCTCTTTTGGCTAATATACAAAAGGGGAATAGAGTAAAAGAGTTTGAAGATAGGATCTCTTTGGAAATCCTGCATTTTAAGCAGTGTTGTCTCACAAAAGCTTCTTTCAATGAATGCCTTAAAATAGAAACTCTTGTTGTGTGTACTTTTCCTAAGCAATCGATAGTTCTCTTTCTTCCCACAAATGATAAGATTGGATATTGGGAAGTATAGGCACATTTCTCCTCCTAAGAGGGAAATGAGTTGGGGAAGATGTACTAATGACTAATCATAAACAGCGGCATCAAACAGTGCTTATTAGGCTTCATTTGCAGACATGTGGACTGCCTAACCAATGGCTGTTACCATCCCCCCCACCCCCCTTCTGTACTGTGTGGTTCAGGAGGTGGTCCATATTCTCCAGGCCAGGCAGTGAATCACAGTCCATCAAACAACCATGAAGCCTCCCTTGCCATGTTAACGATTGGTTTAGGCACAGCCAACTGATGCACTTCTGACCAGTGAGATATGGAGAAAAGTCTCTCCATAGTCTATGGAGAGTCTCCATAGTCTCTCCATAGTCTCCATAGTCTATGGAGTCTCTCCATAGTCTCCATAGACTATGGAGAAAAGACTCTCCATAGTCTCTTTCTTGTAGAAAAAGACAAACAAGAAGGAAAGATTCCTTTTCAAACTCTGGATGCTTTCACAAGGACTTGAAGCTTAAACTGCTGTAGCCATTTTGTGACATTATGAATAGAACTAAGTGGAAGTCAAAGCTTACGTGCCAAAGATGACAGAGGAGAAAGATGGATCTTTTATATCATTGAATAGCTGAATTAACCAACCCTGGGGATACCCTACCTTTAGCATTTTTGACAATCTTGTTCTTTGTTTTGGCTTCTATTGGTAGTGGAGTTGGAATTTTCTGTTACTGGGGACACATACATTTTAACCAACAAGTTCACTGTTTTAGTGAAGTGTTTTTGCTCCTGGGTATGCTACACTTTGAATCTTTCTCTACCTTTTACTTTTCAGAATACTTTTATTTTTTTTCCCCCTCACTGCTAAACCATCATCTCTTTTTTAAAAACTTCTTCTCAACTCATTGCTACATGGTGCCTTTGGCCACAGGTACTCTATCGAAATTATCCTTATCAGTGTTCACTCATGATCTCTTGGTTACCAAATCCATCTCTGAGCATCAGTTCTCCAGTCTATAAACAAAACATGTGATCTCGATTGGTGATTTTAATTAAAGAGGTATTCACCAATTAATTTATTTCAAACCAAATCTTACTCATACCCCCCAGTATATAAAACCAAAGTGTAAAAACAAAATAAAAATAAAAGCTGTTTTTAACAAGAGAGGGGACCAAAGTGGAGTTTCTTGGTTGACTCAGAACCTGATGGCTTTTCACCATGCTTATTGACACCTTAGCCTTATCTAGCCCTCCCTGCCCCTGACCTCTGCAGAACTCACAGTTCGTACAGCACATAGTTCTAAAACCAGATTCCAAATTGACCTCCTTGTCAGTGCCTCTCTTGCCTCTTTTCCATTTGCACTGTAATTCTCCCACGTGGAATGCTTTGGTGGTTTTCCATTGCCCACCTCTAAAATTCTCTCCACCCTAGGTTTGCCCCTTTCAGTCTCCTTTGTTTTCATTTGCTACAGCCACATGGGGTTACTTGTAGTCTCCAAAACTGTCCATCCGTCCCTTTTTCTATGCTCTTCTCATTCTCTGCCTCATACCTTTGCCCATCTGCACCTCTTCAAACCTTCTCACTCCCACCCGTACACTTCTAAGTCAGAGTGACTGTCAATTTCCTGAATGTTCCCACAGCATTTGTACCTCGGTTATAACACTTGGCACATTCTCTCTTTGAATTTTGTATGAAAGCTATTCCTCAAACTGTATGCTCTCTGAAGCTCTGGAACTATTTCTTGTTCATTGTGCTGAACACTGCAGTGCTCAGCATATGTCCCTCGAAGACTACTCTCAAAGAATGCTTATTAATGAACAAAAAATTTACAACAGAAATCAAAATTTTTATATTATGTGGGAATTCTTTAGGTTATTTATTTCTGTTTGTCTTTTAAATATTTGTATCAGTTTTATAAATTGATCTATACTCTGAATTTATGCAGATTCAATTGATTGAATTTAATTGATATAATGAAACATAAGCTGGTTATATTCTATAACTAAGGTCAAGTACTTTTTTGATGCAAAATGTTTTATAGCTTTTCATGTCATAATTAAAAAAAGAAAAACAAAGCAGCCTACTATACCCATACTTGGAAATTTGCCTTTTTTTGACTTTTTAAGCAGGGTTACTTATGAGTTAGCTCACTGACATCACAATACAAGTTGTGAATTAATGGAAAGTGTGGAAGCTATACAATACTATAATTTTCACTCACTTACTTTTAATTTAAGTAAAGTTATTAAGTTATCAGGAATGACAATCAAATATGTAATTTCAATAAAGTATATCTTTTTTTTTGTTTTCCTGTTTTCTATAATCACTGTAAGATTATCACATCTTAATAGAATGTGCTTGACAATTACACTAAGTTTAATAAAAGTTATGAAAGTTGTTGAAGGAAAGGAGGTACCAGTGTACAACTATTTAGTTTCTATTTCATTTTAGCTACTTTATGCTTCCTAGTTTTATTAATATCACTAAATTGTTCCAATGAAAAGGAAAAGGTATGCTGACTTGATCAAGTTAGCATTTCAAACGAACTATAGTAGGAATATATCATGTAATACAGTAGTGATAGCATAGTAACTGATATGCTTTTGAGGGGAAAAAATAAATTAGGAAGTTTTTTTTTTTTCCAAGACTCATGATATCAATATTTTTTATAACTGGGAAGTAACTGACTTTGGGACTAGAAATAACTGATAGAGACAAATAGATATATTCCATAATAGATCACTGAAAGCTTGAAATAAGTCTCTGTATCCATAAGAAATAGGCAACGGAAGGCGCTGTCTCCAAGGACTGTCAAATCAGAGAATCCTTTTTTGGTTTTTTACCTGCAAACGAGGAATGATATATATAAATATATTGTCAGAGTTGAATGGCTGACTGATTCATACATTTTGCTAAGAAGATTAGAGATATGTCATACATAAGCTTCTATAGTTGCTTCCAAGGTAGGTGTCTGACTCCCTGTTCTCATACATGGTGAGTAGGAGGCTGGAGCCATGGTCTGGGCTAAAGTGAGGAGCTTTAAGTAGAACATGGAATGAAGGAGAATCACAGCATCCAGGGAGATGGTGGGCATGAGAACCAAAGACACAATTGAAAGCAAGAACTGAACCCACAACTGGAGGCAGAGAGGATGGATATGAAAAGGAAAATGGGAAGTTGAGCCTGCAAAGAGCCACTTGGAGGCAACGGTACTCAGAGCCATATGCTTCACAATAGGGATGTTGGATGATACCGGAGGTGGTAATGGTAGGAACTATTAAGGCGCAGGCCATGTCTTCCAACACCATTCTGTGATGCCTGGGGTTCCTCTGCAGTGCAAAAATACTTGCCCTGTACGCTCAATAGATTCAGTGTGTGACATCTTCATACTTTTGAACTCTAGCATTATATCCTAAGGTTACTAACTTCTGAAATTTAAAAGGTACAGGATCTGAACTCTTAAATTATGATTTTGATATTTGTTATTGTTATTGGAAATAATTATTATGATACCTTGTCAAGGGTCTTTTATATTAAGATTTTATTAACATGTATCTAGAGATCTAAATTAAATTGCTTCTATGACTCTGTGTTCATTATCTATTCTTGGGAGGAGGTATAGTATTCATAGGGCAACATTGGAAACATGCCAGTTGGCTGGTGATTTAACACTGACTTGGTTGCCGATCCCTTTCTACTTTCCACATTCCCCCATTCCTTGCCCATTAATTCTATAAGACTCAGTTTAAATAAGTAAAGGAAAATGGGCCATTTAAAATGAATATAGTTAGGGAAAAGTTCTGGCTCTTATGGCCTTGCCCATAGGAGCATCAGTAATTTCTTTCTGCAAAGTAATGATGCTTGCTGCTTAACTACCAGCAATACCTCTGTGGGGTCAGTCCCTAGGAAAAGAGAATTGTGGCCATAGTCACACACTGAGAAGACTCCAAAGAGGATAAGGAAGCTTCTTCCATATAGCTTTATCTATTTCAGCATATACGGCCCAGTCTTTAAACTCCTAGCTCATAAAGTAGTATTTCCTAGTGTTTTCCATACCTTGATCTCCTAACGAGCACTAAGCACTAAGTGGGCTCCACTGTCTGTCTGCATCTGACTGCCCCAGCTGTGTTAATCATCATCTGTTCACAGAAGCATGGAAACCCTGGAGGGATTAGTGTTTGGCAGAGTCAGTAAATTGGTCGGTTTGTGCAAAATTTTGGGAAAAGAGAATAAAGTGGCAAAGTGAGATAATAGTGGCAACATGAGTAAAAGTGGTGCTGAAAATGCAGAGGGACAGCCTCCTGTCTAATTGTATTGTGATTTTGAATAAAAAGATCTTTGTTAAGTGCAACCTTATTTTAGTAATCTTCAGTGCTAGTAGGAAGCGATTTATTTAGTGCGAATGAAAAGCAAGTCTGGGTTTATGAGTCCAGGGCCCCACACAACTGTGGAGAGCATTGGAAGATACTTGTTGTATTAGGTGGCTATAAATGACGACAAAGCACAGGACTAATAGGACAGATGAAAATATGCTGTTCGAGAAAAACAGTCTCCTTTTCATAAAACACTTGACAGTCCTGCATCCTGCATCTGCCATGATATAATGACCCTATTAACACAAAAGAAATGAAAAATAAGGAGTCAGCATGGTTGTTACCTAAGCCCATCACAACATTTTAAATTGCTTGAAGTTGCAATCTCCTAAAAAGAAATTATAGTTGTTGAGTGGCCCTTTTGGCTACTTGGCCAGATCTGTAATTCAAATGGTTTAGGAATTAATTCTTATGAAATTTTGTTTCAGTTTTTCTGTGTAAAAGGGTCATAGCATTTTATATATTACAGGAAAATATGAGATGATTAAGGCCAGAAAAAATCGGCAGGGAAAAATAGGAAAGCATACCTCTTTCCCTGTTTCATAAAACTGTGGTAGAGTACTAAGTAAGACAAACAACCTTATAATTAGAAAGAAAATTATGAGAAGTTATTTTTATTCTAAAAATCACATTAATGGCTTTGTCTGCAGCACAGTTATTACCAATTGCCATTAACTTGTTGGCACAAACAAGCTTAAAATTTACTTCATATTCTGTAGTCCTAATAATTTTTTTGAAAAAGTGTGGCATTCAAATGATGTAATTAAAACAAGTAGAATAATAAACATGTATTTATGAAGGGTTGTATATGTATTTGTTTTAAGTTGAACAGATAATTTTTAGTGGTTTTGTGAGTCACCCAGTGAATAATTAAAATAAATTTAAATTCAAATATTAACATTTCAATTTCCAGTTTGGTGAACATAAGCAAATTATTATAAGTTTGTTTTCAATTCCTGCAAAGCATATTAAAATTAACTTTTCCTCCATTTAAGTAATGTGTATAACTAAACTTCCTTCCTACTGTGAAACAGTTTCATTTATTGCTATTTGTAAACTGCCTAGGATAGAGGCTGAGTGGATTGGGCTCGAAACTCCTTGAACAGTTTCTTTTGAAATAACACTACATACGTTAAGCTCAATTACACATCCAAACAGCCACAGCTCACTTTTGGTAATTTATTCATTGATTTAACATAGTACCCAGAAGAGCCATGCCTGCTGTCATTTTTGTAATATATTATGTTTTAAATATACTCATGCTCACCCATGCACACCATTAAGGTGTGCATAAACCTGTGTTTTTCTCTCTTGACAGCTATAAATGTTTGTTATTATTACACAAAACATATGTTCATGTTGTTTTTGTCTAAATTATTCTATCTGGGGCTATAAAGTTTTAATGTTATTAGTTGCCCTTAGAATTTTAATGTTTCACTGCTGTAACCTTCTTAGGATTTCTGTGCAATTAAATAGAAACTATTTCACTGCAGCCTGGAAGAACAATATATTTTATACAAATAAAAAAAAAACCTTCTTGCTCCATTTTCTTTCAGTGTAGTAAAAATGTTTGCTTGACAGTTTTTCTTTTTGGTGGAAGCCTCACCTGTGGTCATACCTGAGCACCAGCTGCATGTAGAACATTGCTCGTTCTGTTTCTGGCATCTAGGGGAAAGACATGAGTAAAGCACCATTTCAGCCATTTTAGCCAAAAGGATATTTTACCAGCCCTTCAGGGGTCATTCCAGGTGCTGTTTAGTTGACTGTACTTGGAATTGGCTTTGGTCTAATATGTACAGACAGCAATAAGGACTAAATGGGAATCCCATTATAATGCCAAATTTATGTCTAATTTGATTTGTTTTCCCAGCTTGGGTCAAGGATGATTCATCAAGAATGCTTTTATTTACACATCATTGGAGCACTATCATTTGGCTGAACCATAGAGGTGCTTTTCTCTTACTTCTCATCTCTTCTACATCCGCTCATTTGGTATGGGCCTTGTCATTCTAGCTAGATAGGGTTGCAGCTAATCTTGGAATCTGATTTCCCACAGACTGAATCAGGGAGTTGCAAATAGTTTGTATATTGCATATGAAGTTCCTGACTTGTTGGCCTATAATCCTATAGTTAATGTTGGCAGTGCTCCCCTTACCCTGAGCCTTTCAGTGTTCGGCCACAGTGCTGAGGTGGAGTAATGTCCTTGACTTAATTGACTCTCAGCTTCAATATTATCTCTGTATACTGATCACTCTACTTCCATTGTCATCTTCCTAATATACATGTTGGATCACATGAAATGCCAGCTCAGAAGCCTTGCCAGAAATTAATCCGAACTGCTTAACAAGGTATTCACAATTTTCCTTGATCCAGCAACAAATCACTTTTCTGGGCTCATTGGCCCTTAGTCCTGTTGCCCAGCCCTTCCCTCAGCCCTACTTCTCCAATGCCTCACTTGACCAACCACAGGTCCAAGCTTATTCCCCAGGGATGGGTGCTCTTCTCTGCCTTCTATCCATCCTGACTCAATTTTTTTCAAAGTCCATCTCAAATATTACTTCACCCATTAGGGTCATCCTAATTCTCCCTCAGTCAAAATTAATCAAATTTGTTATATTCCTTCGGCATGTTGCTTTTGTGTGAAGCAACACATATTTCTCATAAATTTCATTCTACCTTATTGTTGTTCATTAGATTATAAACTCCATGAGGGCAGGAATTATACCAATTTCATCTTTGTTTTTGTACCAATACCTTACGCAATGTTTAGTTGGTACTGTTTTATTGGTGAATGCATGAACAATATTTCTTTTTTCTTTTTTAACTTGAAAGAAATGGGAATCACTGAGCCTTTAAAAGGCTGATATCAACTGCAGTTTTATTCGGTCTCCCTGGCCTTTGTTCAGCACTTATGGACATGTATATAGACCTAAAGCAATATAGACTTAAAGTCTGACAGACTTATAAAAAAAGTGATTATGTGACTCCTTAAAGCCCCTCCCCTGCTGTGCTCATGCTCTCTCAAAAATAAACATTAAAAAAGAAAGATACATTATGAAATAAGAATTTCTCAATGTTTTCAGGAACTGATCCTACTAGGATGTTATTTTAACAGAAAATTGGGTTAGTGTCCCTTTCCTTTCTTCTCTGGCCCCACCCTCAGTTAATGGCAGTCTCCAGGAAAAGGCAAACAGGAAATGAAGTTCTTAAAGGATTTGTGGGAGTCTCTCCTGTTAAAATCATCCTGTTGGACCTCTTTTTGTCTCCCATATTTTCCACTTTAATACCATATGCAAAGTCCAGTTGGAAAGAGACTTAGAAAGCCACATTTAACTTCTTTTTTAGGCATTCATTTTTTTCCCCTTCTTTTTCTTTAGAGTGGTCTCAAATGGTGGAGATTAAGGTCCTTAATAAGCAGCAGTCACTGCACATGAATAGCAGAACCTCCTCTATGCCATTGTAATTACATTTAAGGTTTTTAACAATTATATGATAAACCTCTGCAGGGCAAGGGGAGGTGGGTGGGAGGAGCTGATGTGCAACTGGAGCAGCTTTCTCTTTTCCAAACGGAACACTTGTAACGGAAAAATGCAACATTTGTGGAAGAATGGTGATAACTGAGCATGGTAAGTCAAGGTGCTGGGTTCCACAGTAATCTCCCATAGAGTGCTCATTACTGCTAAATAATTGTGTTCTAAGAAGGTTTCTCAGGAAAGGGTCAAGGAGGTCAGTTATCTGGTGGTAATGACCATAGCGGTCATTAGAGGGTATTAATGCTATTAAGAATAAAACTTTAACTTTTTATTGAAGTTTTTATTTAAATGATATTAACTTCAATTCAACTTTTAATTGAGGTGCAACCATCCAAATTCTACAGCTGGGCACCAAGAAGTAATGAACATAAAATTACATGTTCTTCTGATAGGTTGATGGCTCTCTATTAGAATTTCAAGGGCCTCCACAGAGCTGTTATTAGACACAAACTGCTCTGAAGTCTTCTATTAGAATTAGGGCTGGGTGAATGATTCCCAGAAAGAATTTCACTATGGACCATTGCAAAGCAAAAAAAAGAGGGAATGATAAAGTTCCTTTTTTTTTATTTATTTTTTTTGCTTTCTTATTTTCAAGTTGAAAGTGTTCGTTTGTATGGCTAGGTTTGGGTACATATACCAGGCCCATAAAACACAGTATACATCCTCCTTCTTTCCGTTCTTCCTTTCTTTTTTTTTTCCCCTTTGTGTACAAATAAACGGGGAAAAAATAGAGAAAGTTTCCCCCAAAAAGAGGGTTTTTTTTTCCCTTCTAAATTTGAAGGAAGCTCATCTCTCTTGATAATTACACACATATATGTGTCACTGGCTCTTTCAGAGTAGCAGCCCCTGTGAGGAATCAGAAAAAAGAAATGTTTTATTAAAATATAGAAGTTGAGGGGCGCCTGGGTGGCGCAGTCGGTTAAGCGTCCGACTTCAGCCAGGTCACGATCTCACGGTCCGTGAGTTCGAGCCCCGCGTCGGGCTCTGGGCTGATGGCTCAGAGCCTGGAGCCTGTTTCCGATTCTGTGTCTCCCTCTCTCTCTGCCCCTCCCCCGTTCATGCTCTGCCTCTCTCTGTCCCAAAAATAAAAAAAAAAATAAACGTTGGGAAAAAATATAGAAGTTGAACCACACAAAAGTGAGAATCAATGCCAGAACTTTGCCATTCATGATTTATAAATAAGTTGTTTTCTAAATAAAAACATCCAACCACCTGCAGTTCAGATCTCATAAAGTGGGAGGGACATGTATTTTGGGGAGGGAGGCTTCTATTACTCCTTTTCTAGGAACAAAGGAGAGATAAAGCAATTTCAAGGTTCATAATTTTACCTCTTTGAGCCAAGAAGGAAGAAGCTATGGGTAGTGAACAATTTCATAAACAAAGTCGTCCATACCTAAAACGCTTTGTTTCATTGTATTTTGTGAAGATTTGGTGTTAAGTTGGTTGGTTGCCATTTTACGGCAAAGAAATTTGCTAAAGGAATTGATAATGGCTTTTTTTCCTTTGGAAAAATATTTAAACTACTTTACATTTTTGGTAGATAGCCAGAATTTTGTCATTTAGACATGTCACATTACTATGAAAACATCATGCATCATAACACAGTGTAACCATGTGATTTGCTAAGGTGATAGGTTCTCAAAAAACAAGAAAAAAACAAAAACAAAAAGGAAAGAAAAGAGGGAGAAAGAAATTAAAAAACACATGCATAAATGTTTTCAATATGAAAGACATTCATCATTTTCCTCCTCAAGATCCAGTAGAAGAATGCTCTTAAACTAGCCCCTCGTCTCTGGATGCCCAGGTATAAGGAGGATTTTTCTGTAAATGTGAGAGGACAGCCCTAAGCTTTGTTCCTAATCAGAGAACATACATGTAAGGTTATGACATTGTCTAGTGAGCTAGTTGCATGAAAGCATTCATCAGGAAGCTGTAAGGTTTAGATCCTAGATTTTTATTTTATGTTTTATATTTTAAGGAGGCTCCATGCCTAACATGGGGTTTGAACTCACACTCTGAAATTAAGAGTCACATGCTCTACTGACTGAGCCAGACAGGCATCCCTAGACCCTAGATTTTAATTTAATTTAATTTAATTTAATTTAATTTTATTTTATTTTATTTTATTTTATTTTATTTTATTTTTTAAATGTTTATTTTAAGAGAGAGAGAGAGAGAGAGAGAGAGAGAGAGAGAGAGAGAGAAAATCCCAAGCAGGCTCCATGTTGTCAACACAGAGCCTGACACAGGGCGTGATCTCATGGTTCATAAGCCAAGATCAAGAGTTGGATGCTTAAGCAACTGAGCTACCCAGGCACCCCTAGACGCTAGATTTTTAAACACAACCAAACTTCTTCAGAGATTTGAAATTATGTCTTGGTAATACTCTGCTGTATTACATGGACTAACCAAAGTAATTACATGGACCAAACCAAAGTTTGGAAAGACCTTGATGTGAAGGGAAAAGCAAACTGCTTCCTGATAACTAGGTAAATATGGGCCATTTCTGTGTAATACCCAGGAATTTATTCTAATATGTGGATTTCTCTTTTCCTGTATGCAAACTGAGGCTGCAGTTCTCAACTGCCTCTTACTGTCCCCATTAAATAATGTTGTCACAACATAACATGTAAAATTTTTCATTGAAGATCTCATCTCATTTTAAACTTGGGTTTTGAGAAGATCTTGTTTCATAGGCCCATTTAATTTACTTCAAACCATCTTTAAATTGAAATTAGAAATAAGGTCCCAGATGAGAATATAAGCAAGCAGCTTATTGTATTGTTCAACATTTAGAAAATGAAGGATTTTTTTTTTCAACTATAAAAAGAGGATAATGGGAATTACCTCATGTTGCTGTTTTGGAAAAGAAAAGCAATATAATGCATTGCTTGTAGAATTTGATGAAAAACCTGTTAATGCAATAGAGTTAGATATCAGCATTGATTTTATTTTCTGAGACATTTTGGTAATAATTTTTACAATAGTTCAGGGAAAAAGGCAAGATGCTTTTGTATCAGAGAGAAAATATCCCTATCACAACTAAGCTCTCCTGCTAGGACTTATATGCAAGCAATAACTCCAACAGAGTGAAATTATAACTGATAATGTGAGCCTTCAGTGTTCTTTGAAACCTGAGGTAAATGGTAAGCCCTTCCACATAGAACATATAAAGTCAACTTAACAGTGTAACCTTTTCCTGATTCAAAGGTGTTAGTTCTTTTAAAATTTTAAATGATTCATTGTTCTTTCCGATATCACTAGTAATGGATGTTCAGTGAAGAAAACCTGGAAGCTACAGACCACAATAAAAAAAATAATTCTCTTATCATTGAAGGATGGCTAAAATTCTTATGTATAATATTTCCTTCTAGTCTTTCTTCTACTGCCAATAATTTTGGTGAATTTTTAAAAATTCACAGATTATATAGAAAGAGATTTAAATTCAGATATGTTATACTTCCTCTTTTCTATTAAGAAATATCCTTCCCATGCCTCATTTTCCACAAATAGCATTTCATTTTGTTAGGGAGCTTCATTCTCATGTTTATTTTACTAAAATCTCACATTGTGCTTGAAATATCCCATCTATTGTTTATCATGTTATTTTTAGAAAATTATTCTTTAAGTACCCTATGTTTGTGTATAAGATTAAGATTAGCAGCACTTCTGTGCTTATGCAAATAAGCTCATGATGTTATAATGACAGGTTTTATATTTACCAATTTTCCACTTTTCAGAATGCTTTCTTGGATAGTTTATGATTTCATGATTGGATTTCATGATTGAATAGTTTATGATTTTTTAAGAATGAGATTGGCTAGATTTTAAATAGGTTTTACAAATGTAGCAAAACAGAGTTAGTAAACACTATATATTACCATTGTGCAGTTGTACAAAAGTAGGAGAAATACATTTATTGATCTCCTGAGAGCAGTAATTGCAGTGTGAAGAGATGGGATTCTATTCACATTCTTCTAGTGCTTCAAAGTTCGTTGCTATGATTGAACTCAGCACTCCAGCATTTCACCAATAAGATGTAGCTCATAAGACTATTTGAGTTACTCTGTTGAAAGTAGCCTTAGAATAAGCTGTTGAATTTGCCACATAAATGAGATGTTTAAAATGATTTAAAAATTTACAGCGCATTTCTATTGTCAATTTAGTAAAGGTCTTTAGAAAGTAAATACAATATACCGTAGATGTGGTTATGCTGTGGGTTGTCGGTATTCTTCTATAAATATGGTTATCTGTAGTAGATCATTGTAATACAAAAGAAGCCGTCTTAGACTTTGATGACATTCTAATAGCATTCTACAGTATTTAGGAAATGGCGTTGTAGATGATGGAGTGTGAGACAACTTTCTCTTCCTACTGGTAGAATTTTCACTATTATATTCATTCTTTTCTCCAGGGCTTATAAATACTTCTTTTATTTTTAAAAATAAGGGAGGTGGGAGATGGTGGGACTGGACATCTTCTTTGCTGTGAACCATTGACCATACTTTTTTCTCCCTCCTTGCCAGCTAAACAACAAATATTTATTGAGCATCTTATATGAAAAACACATATGGTATTCTCTTTAAATGTCTTTGAATGAAGGATTAGGAGCTTTTGCTATATAGGAGGGACTTAACTGCTATAATGATAAGTTTGTCAATTCTACAAACACTTATTAAGTACTTAATATATACCACAAATCCCAATATGTCATCTTCCCCAAACTTTCAAGTTTTGTGTTCTGGGAAAACTTGGGCTTCCCCTAAAAGATTTGGTAGTATTGCAAGGAAGGAGAGAGACAGACCATTTTCTAATTGAAAATCAGGCAAAACTGATCTTTAATGGGAATGTTCTGCATTAAGCAAATGTTGTGCTCAGATAAAATGGTAAATTTCCAGAGATATACATCCGTGTATAAGAAGCCAAACAAGAGAGCTTGATGGGGAGCTGAGAAGAGGATCAAAGAACCAGGCTTTGGACTAGAGAAACAGTGACCTTTGAAAAGACCTTGGAATCTATAAATGACTAGTAGGGACAAGAAATTTGAACAAAAAACCAAACAGACAGTGTAAAGCTAAGATTCAGGCTTCAGTTTTGTAGATTTCAAAATTTCCAAAGAAAGCCTTAGAAACAACTCATTCTAAGAATACCATTAGATTATTTTTATTTGCTTTAATGGTTTGCATATTTGGGGGAAGCTTGTTTAGCACCCAAATGTATTTAGACTCATTCATTCTTTTTTTATTTTTTATAAATTTTTTTTTCAACGTTTATTTATTTTTGGGACAGAGAGAGACAGAGCATGAACGGGGGAGGGGCAGAGAGAGAGGGAGACACAGAGTCGGAAACAGGCTCCAGACTCTGAGCCATCAGCCCAGAGCCCGACGCGGGGCTCGAACTCACGGACCGTGAGATCGTGACCTGGCTGAAGTCGGACGCTTAACCGACTGCGCCACCCAGGCGCCCCATTCTTAACTATCACTAATTTGTGTCACATATATGTTGTATGCAGCTAAAATATTTTATTAGGTCAGCAGCCACAAAGAGTCAGCAGGTAAAGGTATCTTAATTGTAATGCCATCTATGATAGAAAATCAAGAAGGTATGACACCTGTTAATTGGGTCCTTTCTCTGTTTATTTTTCAAAGTTAATTTCATTTTAATTGTGATGAACCAGAGTATAAAGGATTCATACCCACTCCACAATTTATATAAACTCTCTTTGACTCACTTTTCAGTCTTTGACAGATTTTAGGCACAGGATGATAAAATCATACACCATAAGGCTTTTACACCAGAAAATATGGAAATAGAACAGCAGTTGTTCTCCTTAGGACAGAGCCCTCTATCTGAGGAGAACAAGAGATTTCACCCCCTTCTATGAAGTTTACTCATTTCGGTCTGTTGCTTTAATTTATAGTGACAGCATCTTTAAAGAGCGCAGGCTTCCTCTGGTAGATTGCATTATTGTTCCCACGATTCACTCCCCTTTCCTGTAAGAGGATTATACACCCTTGCCTACTACCATGTGACTTTCAGGCCTCCTGTGGAGGAGGATGCACCCCTGTCCCATCCATCTTGAGCTCAAGGTTGGCCATGTGACTTCCCTTTGACAGTGGTAAGTGAGCAGATGTTTTAAGAGCTATTGCATATCTCTGTCCACTCTCTCCCTCTTTTCCTCTGCCACAAGAATAGCATGACCAAATAAGGGCTGCTCCTTCATCCTGGATTCAGGAAATGAAGAAGACAGATGGAGAAAACTCACAACTCACTCACAGCCATCCTTAGCAGACACGTTATGTAAGTGAGAAGTAAACATTTGTTTTTGTAAGCCCCCAACACTTGGGGGTTGTTACTGCAGCAAAGCTTACCCAATACAATTACCAAAGGTCTGACTGGATATTTCCCCACCTTCATCAAACCAGTCTATGCTTCTGCATGTCTCCCCAACTCTGTCTTTTTCCAACACTGCTCTCTTGCTCACAAACCTTCCATAGCTCCTTATTTCAAATTCAAACCTTTTTTTTAGTTCTAAGGCAGCCTATAGTCTAATGCATATGGCAAACTTAACTTTCTGTTTTCACTTCACATAGCTTCCGTTACTGGTTGGGCCAGGTTCCTCATTGCACACATATGTTTAGGGCATTAGAGTATAGTGATTAAGAGTGGCTTTGGATTGAGACAACATAGGAGGGAACCCTGCTCTTACTACCAACTAGCTGGGTGACCTTGAATAAGTTACTTAGGCTATTTAAGGTTCAATTTCCTTAGCTGAAAAATGGGGATAATAAGCATACCCAAGTCACAGAGCTGTAACATTAGCCAATGTTAAGCATGTACAGTGCTCGGTGTGGTACAGTCCCCTGATTGTGAATGATCAGTAAGTGGTAACTGGGATTATGTTGTTGCTTTCATGTAGAGTGCTTTTCTTCTTCTGATTTATCTCAGTTTTAAACAAACTTCAGCTTTGAGTTCAAAGTTCACTTTACTTATGAAGTCTTCCAATTTTTCTGGTACTGTCTTTATTTATTATTATTTACTTCTGGTTTTAATATTTTGAAAACAGTGATGAATGAAACTTACTCTGTGTCTTTCTATAGGCTGAGGACATCATGGCTATCCAACCTAATCAATTAATAGTAATTCTCTTGTTGAGGTTATTTGCTTGAGAGCTAGGTATTTGGTGGAAGTGGGATGTAGGGGTAGATTCAGTGTAGAAATGGCCATAGTTTGAACAGAATATGATTTTCAGACCAGTGTGAAAGTGATTAACATCTAGCATATCATCCAGTTGCCTAATTACACCACAAGCTTGAAAGAATCATGTAGACATAACAATTGGTTTCATGTTAATATAAAAACATGTCAAGAATGCAAAGCTAGGGGTGTCTGAGTAGCTCAGTTGGTTAAGTATTCAAGTCTTGATCTTCTCACAAACCATGAGATCAAGCCCCATGTCTGGCTCTGTGCTGACAGCATGGAGCCTGCTTGGGATTCTTTCTCTCTCCCTCTTTCTGCCCCCAGCCCCCTCAAAATAAGTAAATAAAGTTTAAAAAAAGAAGGGAATTCATAGCCATAGAAAGTGAGGGCCAGACATTAGGGTCAGTTCTCAGTGTAGGACTCAAAGGTGACCTCAATATTACTGAGTTTAATCAGGGAAGTTTTGGAAGGGAAAATCATTCTTAGCTCAGTGAAGTGTACATTCTGTCAAATTGTCTTGTGTTATTTGGGACTCACTGCTGAGTACTTTATTAATTGTTTTCAGATTGAAAAATAAAGTTACAGCCTTTCCAGGAAACTCTGGGAGTCAATTTATTTTAGTGAGGGAATAGGGGCATGGAAAAGCAGCTTGCCAATTCTATACAACTGTGAATAACAGGGAATTATGGAAAGCTTGATGTATGAGTCATGGTCAGAGTAAAAAGTCTTTGCTTCAAGGCTTAAGGTATATGTGAGTTATGTACAAATAAGTAATGAGGGCCCTGGGTTTGGATGTTTTATTGTCTATTTTAGTTTGTATCATTCACTAAAAAAAAAAAAAAAAGAATCACATGAAGCAAACACATCACGGATCCATCTGTAATTATTAAATTGAAAGTAAATTTAGAAAGTACTAGCTTCAACAGAGAACTTCATTATTAATTGGGCTGTGGCTAGGAAGCTGTCTTAGAGCTGGGAAATAGGATAGATGAATGAATTAGAACAAAATCTGATTGAAGAACACTGATAGAAATAGACAATGGTTATACTCAAGGTATTGGTAAGTATGGTGTGGGGGGAAAGAATGTCAAATATTTTTATGGGAAAATTATGTTTCACTGGACATATTTTGCTAAACACACCAAGAATATTGAAATGAGTGATTAATTACAGTATTTAATTTTTTTTTAAGTCTGAGTACATCTGTGAAAGTTGTAGGAATATATATGCTAAGCCAAATAATGGTAGAAGAGGAGATTACTTCAAAGAACAGGGTGCCGTAAAGCCATGTTTATTAGCTTTTGTGAGAACAATGTCGTACCATTCAATTTATTCGTTGCTTTATGTTAGATAGTTCTCAAGAGACCTGAAATCCACCATTAAGCTTACTGATTTACATGCAAATGGTTGTCTTCTTGCTCAGTTGTATATAGACTAGTATTTGTAAGGACTTTGTATTTTGCCCAGAACTGTTTTGTGCTTATTTAAAAAATTATTTAAAATGAAGGTGTCCCCATATCTATTAGACATTTTAAACCAAAAATCTATATACCTTACAACATAACAAACTTTGAAATGCAGCAAATGGTACATGTGCAGAAATATCTACACACATATAACATAATTGCTGGCAATCAAATGACTTGCCCATCAAAACAAGCAAATGGATTCTGTTTTACTCTAAATTCATGGATGCTATCTTCATTAGGAGTGTTAACTTAGCACAACATCATTTGTTTTCTGCCTGGAAAATGATAAAAACATTTCTTTAGGTGTATGATAGAATTGGAGAAACACTCTTGATGTGTGGGTTCAAATCAGAACAGCTAAATTAGAAGGGATTGAAAAGTGACTATTGGAGTTCTTCTATATTGATAGGCACTATGAGTAAAACTGGTGGTTCAAAGTTCAGAAAACCACAGTCCTTCCAGCCCTACAGGAACTTCTAGTTGAGTGTGAAAAAGTGACATTTAACTCCATGCTGTGAGTGAAATGTGGTAGGTCACAATGGTGGAGAAAGGTGTCTACACCAGGGGTTATGAAGCTTCCCGTGCTGCAACTTAGTTTTAAAGATTGAATAAAAATAAATTGAATGAAAGTATACTTCATGCAGTGGCCACAGCGTGACACTGTTAGGGAATAATAAATAATTCCATTTGGGTGTGTGGGAAGGAGAAAGTGGCATGAGTTGAGGACAGAGAGGCAGGCAAGGGGTAGACTGTGAACAGACTTGTGTAATAAGTATGACCACTGAACTTTACTGTGAAAGTTAAGGGGAACCTGTGGAAGTACTTAAGCTGTGAAATTTAGAAGAGTCTCTGACAGCAATGGAGAGCATGGATGGGGGACATGGAATGGAGCCAGGAAAAGCAGTGAGGAGGGGGGCCTCTTGTTGAGCTGGTACAAGGTAGTGACAGTGGGAAAATGGGGGAGAGGATGAGTCCAAGAGATGTTAAGGAGGTAGAAGGATTTGGGCTTAGCCTAACATCTCTAGTTATACTTTTCATGTGTATAAAATGTGTATAAAATAATAGTACTATGTTCTCCATAGGGTTGCCGTGAGGATGAAATGTAAAGCTGTTAGCACAGGGCCTGGAACATAACATAAGTTGAGTGAAGGTTAGCTTATGATGTATCATAATACATCAGCAGAACTTGGTAACTGATGGGAGGGAAGGGAGAACATAGGCAACCGCTGGCTTTTGATGAGGTAATGGATGAAAAGCAGCGTATTGTAAGATATGCAGTTGTGGAGGAAAGACTGATCCTGGAGAACAGGAGCCAGATTGTGGTGGGTCTAAGAACAATTCAGAGTGAAGAATTGTAGAAAGGAAGAATTACTCTAACAAGACACTTGATTGTGAAAGGAAGGAGCAAATCAAGATCATGGCCAAAGAGAGATACTATATAAAGATTTTCTTTTGTTGTTTTGTTTTTGTTTTGGGTTGTTTGTAACATATATAAGACTATTTCAACTGAGTCAAGAATCAGGGAATAATGGCAAGGGGGTGGTTGCTATAGTGAACCCTGAGATCTGGGTTGGAAAAAACAGGAAGACAAAAGATTACTGATATATGAGCAGGGATTATAATTACTCAAGACAGGTCTAGAAAGAGTAAACCCATTAACAATGAGGGAGAGAGAGAAGGGGAGGACAAACACAAGTGAGCTGGGAGAAATAAAAGATTGTGGTCAGAGAAGTGGGACATGGGAGTTTACATTCATATCCTAGATATGTCAAGAAATGGTTATGGGAGTAGATTGAAGAATGCTTAGTTTATCAAAATTGAAGAAGTCAAGGAACTGGAATGTGGGAAGAGTCACTCTCATGTAAAATGGAATTGTCCAAGGCACACTGGAGTTGGGCAGAGATAAAGATCCTGAGCCAGGTGCCTTAATCCTCAACTAATGAATGGGAAAAATCCAGGAGTCATGGGCCACACACAGAGATTCGAGATAAGTCTCAAGGCACATGTCTTTAAATTACGGTAAAGGAGCAATGGTTTGGAAAAGATTATGGGAGACACAGACTATCTCTCTTCACATTATGGTGAGTGTACAGGGGAAGAATGAGCAGCCTCTACCTGTGAGGAAAGGAATGGTGAAGATATGCAGAAGATAAGTTGGGAGCAGTAATGTGTGAGATTAGGTGAAAAGACAGAACAAGGGATTTCTTTTTTGAATAGTTGTGAAGATTAGCGAGGACGAGAAGCATAGTAGAATTGACTGGCCCCAAACTTCCATTTTGATACAGCAGCCTGTGGCCTAATAGACAATATATTCAACTCTATGTTTTATATGTTTCTTTTTGGTTCCTTTTCTCTTCTATATCCAACATTTTGCCTATTTCACTGTGTATTAGCATGTCAGCCAGATAATTGAGGGGAGAGAGATAGTGAGAAGGAATGAAAATCTAATCAGCAGTTGATTGTATATTGTGGTGAAATCTTAAAAACTGTTGAGTTTGTGAAAAATAACTCAGCAAATAGTTGATATTATCTAATGGCTTGATCCAAGCAAACTGGTGTCATCAATGGAAAACCACTTTTTCTATGTACCTCCTTTTTTTTTTCTTGTTTCCTCCTTCCCTCTCTTTCTTACTTTAATTTTTCTCCCCCCTTCCATTTAAAACATATACATTGTGTTTTAACTACCAAAGCACTGTGCTTGGTTGTTGGTGTGCTAGAGTATTGGAAGTGGTATTTAATGAAGAGAACTTGGTTCTTATTCCTAAGGTTGTTATAGATAAGGAAAAAAATTAACATTATACATAACTATAAGGCCAGCCAAAAACATGGGCTAAAATGAAGGTATAAATGATCTCTTATGGAAGTGTAGAGGAAGGAGCAATTAAAGAATATGAAATACCTTATGAATTTATATGCCTCAGTGGGAATTTTGGTCCTAATATGGCAATAGTGGTCTCTAAATTTCAAAGTCTAGTTGGCTTTGTATTATATATCGGATTTACTTTGCTTCTCTGCCATCATCATGGAAAACTGGTATATATGCAATATATAGTATTTAAATACTATTGCTATTGAATAGCTCACAATGTATTAATGTTATAATGTAGTAATGCTTACAAATAAGACCTGAAGATGATTAAAGGAACTGTAAGTGATCCAGAAATACCTAAGTTGCTTTTGCATGAGTGTGTATGAAATTATGGTTTGTGGTTAATCATTGATGTGCTCAAAGAACTGAGATATTTACTCTTGGAGAAAAGGTTTCAAGTATATGTCAAAATTTTACAGAGAGGATGCTGCAGTCATCTTCGTCAGTCTCACAACTAGAACCAATGATTGCTTGCATCTGTACAACACCAACCATTTCAATACAAAGGGAAAATCATTTATTCATTCATTCATTCATTCATTCAGTTGTCAAATGCTTTTTGAGTGCCTTGAATGTGCTAGGAATGACATTAAGCTTTTAGAAAAACAATAGTGAGCAAAATCAGATGGGGACTTGTCCCCTCATGAGGCTTGAGAAAGATGGAATATAAAAATAAAATAAAATTGCACCTATGAAAAATACCACAAAGGGAGAAGTTC
Organism: Lynx canadensis; assembly: GCF_007474595.2. Lineage (NCBI taxonomy): Eukaryota > Metazoa > Chordata > Mammalia > Carnivora > Felidae > Lynx > Lynx canadensis. Next base: position 82,099,573 of record NC_044308.2, read on the forward strand.
AGAGTGTTGGGAGAACCTGTAGTTGATTTGATCTAGTCAGGGAGGTCAGGCAGGTGTTTGCCAAGGAAGCAGAGTGGAGTAGAGACCTAAATAACGATTAGATATTAAATGGGCAAAAGTGGACGGGGGATGAGGGACTGAAAATCTTTTTCTAGGAGGGCCCTGGTATAGGGTGAGGTTTGGGAGGGAAGGGACAGCCAGATTACTTGGGGCCTTGTGGTACTTCTTTGCCATAAAGGCACAATATATAGCAAGTAAATTCAATTTTTATTCATATCTTTTACTTTAATATAGATACATCTCAAGGCAAATGCCTTTCCCAAGAATAAAGTTGAAAAGACATTATCATCATGATGGAATATTTTAACAAAATGTAAAAATGGTAATATTCTTTATTTTTTCTTTCCAATAAAGGTGAGGTAGCACACCTCTTCTTTATTCACAAAATAAATATATAAATAAGAGGAAAAATAAGATCTCTAGCTCCTATCTTGTTTATCCTAATCAGGATTAGCTTTATCCTAATCAACAATCTTATATTCAACCTTAATGATATTTCATTAGCTTCTCAGAACCACCTTTCCTGTCTAGGTCTAATTATATCTAATGTAATGTATCTCAACTCACTATATTAAATCATTTTTAAAAAAACATTTAAAAACATTTAAAAATACTCCAGAGCTTTGATTTAGGCCTTAGAGAGGATTGAGCCCTCTTACTTCTTTTTGGGGTCCATGACTTTTCAGTTTTTTTCCTCAACATTTCTTTTTTATTTTTCTCATAACTGACTTAGCGAGATGAAAATAAATAATTTTCCTTTTGTGTCAATTTTTAAATACCTACATAAATAAAATTCAAACATAAGCATGTATTCTAATCAATCCTTAAAATAAGTCAGTTATTCAATATGCTTCACATTGTGAATAGAGACCAACTCTCTCTTGTCTGTGTTCACATTAGCCCTCACAGATAACCCTCAACTGACTGAGAGTCTTAGGAACATTTAGTTGTATATTTTAATATCCTGTTATCCCTCAAAGAGACCAAGGTTCTAAACCTTATGAATGCTAGACTTCAAAGAATGTGATTTAGAAATGACATAGAAATACTACCTCAGAAAATTTATTCTGGTAATGGCACGGGACTCTTTGTTGCACAAATATACAATCAAAAAATGTACAAACAAAAGTTTGCAAACAGAAATGTACAAACAAAAATCCAAAGTTGTGGGCACATCACGGATACCATTTTTAGTGGAGATGAAAGAGAAACAGATTACTGCTCTTCTACTCCCTGGAAGATTCTTGTGAATTTTTCCTTTGCTAAAAATAATGTTTTGGGACTAATAAAGAAAAATATGCCCATCTCCTCTCTGTGATGGTAATGAATAATCAGGTGTGTGTTCAATTAAATTTGGCATGCTCAGTATACCAAAGGGTAGATCTGAAGGCAAGAGAAGAATACATAGTATGCAAGTGGCAGAAGTGGAATATACAATAATACACAACACAATAAAGAAAATCAGAAAGCTAGGACCTACCAGGCAAAGAGAAGGAGAACTTCTTCCCATCTTCTAGTTGAAAACTGAAGAACGTATGTTAACCAAACCTATTGCAGTTGAACTTGGGAGTTATTTCTAAGATTAACTGACAAAAATGATGGCCTGTAGAGGACAAACCTTGAAGGCCATCCATGGAGATTGGTTAAATTCATTGTGGTCCCTTAACTTCCACTCGGTGAGAAACAACAGAGAGCTACAATTAGAACTTGGGTAAAGGGGAGTTTATTTGAGGAGGCTAAAAATAGTGCTATCTATAGGTACATCCTTGATAAAAATTTCACATTTATTTATTTTTGGGACAGAGAGAGACAGAGCATGAACGGGGGAGGGGCAGAGAGAGAGGGAGACACAGAATCGGAAACAGGCTCCAGGCTCTGAGCCATCAGCCCAGAGCCCGACGCGGGGCTCGAACTCACGGACCGTGAGATCGAGACCTGGCTGAAGTCGGACGCTTAACCGACTGCGCCACCCAGGCGCCCCAAAAATTTCAAATAACAGAATGCAAGGGTTCCATTAACGGAAGTGGGGAACCTTTTGTCTTTAGGGTATTACATTTTAACCTGGTGAGAGAGAAAAAGAAGCCAACATTATTAAGCTAAAAGTTGTTTTTGAAAATATTCTGAGTAGTTGGAGACTTGGAGATGGCAAATCAGCAAATAAATGAAGGTATCTTTAAGGAAAAAGGCTGTTAACATTATTTTTCCAGAAATGCAGTATCATTTGCTTGGAGGAACAGAAATGATTAATATAGTCTTTTTTGTTCAGGGAAGCTATTCCACAAGATAAAAGGCTAGTAATCTAATAACTAGCATATCAGTATTATTTTATTTGCTTTTTCCTGTTTGCAAAATAACTTCAGTGCTATCTTGTTATTGTTGTTATACTTGGCTAGTTATACATCTACGATAAGAGAACATAATTAATGTGAAAAATTATACTGAAATGGTTGTGTTTATTTTGTGTCACTTTAGCAATGCCCCTTCAGGAGTGCTATTCTTATTTTCCACTTGCATTCAATAATAGGCTTGCAGCCAGTGGCATTGTATTTACACAGTTTTTGTCAAAACAATTTTATCTCTAATAGATTTTTATCTACATCGACTGAAAACTTCTGTTTCTGTTTAAAACTTTAATGTAATTTCTTGCATCTCTATTTCAGGCAATAGAAAAACTTTTGAACTTATATATACTTGGCAGCTGTATATTTTTTCTTTCACAGAGTTGATTTATTTTTTAAAATAAGGGAAGAATGTCCTTAAAATTAGGCATCTTATTTTGAAATGGGCTTTGAAGAAAGCAACAAACCTGAGCATAGTCTGTTCCATTCGTTCACCACAGAAAGAAGCATTTAAAAAATACTCCAAATTCTGTGACCTTCAGATGATTAGAATTGGTTACAAATATAAATGAATTCCCCACAAACATTAAATGAACCCCCAAGAAACCTTATTTGAGAATATGTGGAGATATATTTTCATTTGGATGTTCAAGGATTTACATGTGTGGCTCCCTATTAGCATTACTCAGGTAAATCCCATTAAAAAATGCATATGCCTCTGTGTGTATAAATTTATACATGAAGCACAGTTAAAGTATATCAGTGTTAATACTCTACCGTGGGAATACAATATGACAAGGAAATTGGCAATACAATTAAAGTTCACATAGTATTAGAATTTTTTTCATTAAGATAAAAAAAGTTTTCAAGACAATATAAGAGGATAAATTGAGACTTACTAGTGCAACTGTAACAAATGCACATGTTTCAGTATAGCTCTGAAATACATATAATAAGGAAGGTTAATGTTCTGGATCTCTTGAAAAGGACTCTCTTACCATCATGTTGCCCTAATGAGTGTTTGAAATCTTCTGGCCCTGAAAGTAGAAAGTAAAACTCATCTACAAGGATGTATATTGTGATGAGAAAAGTGTTTACTGCTCGCCTCCCTCCCTTTTCTTTTTCTTGCCTTCTTCATTTTCTTCCTCCATTCTCCATTTCTGCTTTTCTCTGCACACTCTGCCTCCACAATTGTTTTCCTCTCTCCTGATTCATGAATATATTTCTTGTTGTTGTTTTGTGTTTTTTTCCCATAAACATTTGTGCTGTTGAAGAAGGGTGAAGGGTTACAGTGTTGCCTTATGCCAACTATGAGTCATCAGGGGAAAACATAAAGATAAGAGACATCCTTTACATAAATGGATATTTCAGCTCTAATGTGTGTAGTACTTAGTCTTCATTCTTTGCCCAACCAAAGCCATCTGAAATTGAAATGAAAAATGCATGGTTCTTGACCTTCACATAGGATTCAATTCATAGGCTTAACTTACTCATAATGCTGATTTTGGTTATTTGCCTCTTTCTCCTGTTTCTCATAGATATATTCACCTGACATACTGAAATATTAATGAATCCTACATTAATAAATGCTCATATATATCTGTATACACATATAGAGAGAGCTCATAATTTTGACTTATGAAAGCTACTCAGTTGCAGACGCTTGAGGATGAGACATTTGCTGGATACACCATTTCTGACAGATCATTTGATGTTAAATGATCTGATTTAGTTTGGTGATCTGCTATTTACCACAGACTTATACAGAGGCATTGGAAGTCCAACATCTACATAGATTTTAGTCCAGATGGAGTTGGGATTGCACTCAAGGAATTTGAAGAGGTTGTAGAGATGGGAAGTTGCTACCCTCCGAAGGCTGTCAAATAACATCCAGAGAAGTGGCTCTTTCTGTGAAGGTCATTTCTCCGTCCTCTCAAGTGTTTCCAGGCCAGCGTCAGAGAGGAAAGCTGTCAGTAATTTCTAACCTGGCTGGGTTTCATCTGGTGACCTTGGAGCAAAAAAAAGTCTAACGCAGTGCTGGTTTCTTGAGACACTCACTTGATCTCTCTGTAAATACTGCCCAAGGGGTTTTGTTTCCAAGATGTTCCCGAGAGTTCTACTGGCCTAGGAAGTAGAAAGGGTTTTAAGCACTCAAATTCTTTTTCTTGTTTGCTTTAAAAAGGCACAAAGTCTATATAACAAGGCCTTGAATTGTTTTAGTTCTTTATTTTTTGGGGGGACCAAGATTTTTTTTTTAATCCTGCAGCTTCTCTGTTTCTCTCTGCCTGCTTTCTTTTCTCTCTTCTCTCTACTCACCAACTCTCATATACTGAAACATTTGTGTTTCCCTAAATATACAAATTATTTTTTAGCCTTTCAGTCAATTTCCCCAGTTTGTTACAGAGACCTCAAGAGTTCTTCATAGGATTCCCCAATAAAATTTGCTTCTGTCTTTGTTCAAGAGAGGCTTTTGTTTTTCTAAAAAGCTGCCACACGGTGATGCTTCTGGTCTTTGACAGACTAACAGGTGTGTTTACTGTAATCAATGGATCATTCAAGCACAAAAGTTACAAACCAGTCACCTCTCAGTTACGGATTTGTTTCTGTAACAATCCTAAATCTTTTGTTATCATCTTTGCTGTAAAACATGCATTAGTACATTGCTTAGCGTGGTGCTATTTTCTAGCTGAAGAAAAAGAATATTTACTTTTGACAGTGACTTAATCTTGATAGGTTAAATTTTACTTAAATTCTATCTCTGTGCACAGGAGAATTAGGTCATTAAATAAAAATGCAATTATTTGTCTAAATGCATAGTATCAGGAAAAACGATTTCATCCTAAAAGGTGCACAGTTACCAGAGCAAAGTAGCATTGAGGAAACTTTCAACCTCGAGTATCTTATTTAAATGCCATGAAGCTATCAGTAATGTTTGGTGCACTTCCTTTCCCATCATTGCTGCTTGACAATAGATTTGTGGGTAAACAAACAATCTCTTTTATAACTGGCCTGCTCCTACCCTGTACACTCTTTGATGGCACTTTCTAGTGTGGGTGGCAGAGGACCGCACTCTTGTGTTGAGCCTTAAACAAGGCTGTGTGGAATTCCAGTGAGTCTGGCAAGAGGGACAGGAGAATGGTGAGGGAGGCAAATGCTGTTTATACACAGTTCTTGGGAACCTGGCAGGAAGATCAGAGCATGGCAGGGAGAAGGAGTCTTCAAAAAATATCACACAAGGCTGACTAGCACTTTTTAATGGGAAATTCTTGTTTTGACTCTAATTTTATGCTTAGATGCTTTTAATTTGATCCACATTTAATTTGCCATTCCTTGGAGAAGGCATTGATTATATGAAAAACTATCTGCTCTATTGCTAACAAAACAGGATTGGTTTCAGGGGCTACCATGATGGCATTGTATTTTAGTGGTGCCTTCCTGGAAACATTGAAGCACACACCTCTGGAGCCATCTCTATTATTTCTGTGCCCACTCTTCTGATTAAGTTGCCTAAAAGCTTTGTTAAAGTCATAGTTCTGAAGAAAAATGGGCCAGGATTGGGTCTTAAAAGATCAGGAAAAAAAGCCAAGTTTGGCCATGTGAGTTATAAAGCATTATAAAGGATATTTAAAGAGCTAAATGACAGTTGTACATCTGAAAACACATACAATAATATATAATCGGCATATTTATATGTATTTGGATTTCCCAAAACCCAATAACTTTGACATTATAGTGAAAAATAATGGCATTCAACACTGGTGTGACAAGTTTCAGAGAGGCACAGATAGAGAGTCTGAGTTTAGGCTAAGCACATGCATGGTTAACAATTATTTTAGTTAGACATCTGAAGCTGCATGCAGAGAATTCACGTCTTCTAGGTTTTAAAAATTAGACGTCCATTATTTCTGAAATTCTAATGGCTGAACTAGCAACAGTAAAGATGTCCAGGTTTCAATGAAATATATTTCATAAATTAGCTTATCATTGCACTGATTTAGCATGCCTAGCAGGTGAGAGACAAAAACATGTGTTATCTTCCCTAGGGAACCTTCAATGAATGTCATTCTGGCTTCATATGTCTTTCTTCTCTCCCCTTCTTGAACTAATATAAAATTCTAATGTGTGCCCTCTAGTTCCATCTTCATTGAAATCTAGCAAAACTGCTGAAGGTAAGATAGTGGCAATGGTGCATGAAAAAAGGGAAAAGGAATACAGTGATTCATAGCATACTTGAAGAAAGTTGCAATTGTTAACAGCACTACTTTTGTATGTAGACAGGTTAAAATATGTCATATATCAGTGATAAAAATAAAGTTATTCATCTTGGCTAGTTTCTTAAAGTTCATGGGAAAGGCACTAAAACTATATTAGTAACTTGAAAATATTTCCATATGTATCTGAGGGCATACCAAGTCACTATCTCCCAAAACAGTAGTCAAGAAAGTAGGTGTATGTGCTAGGACTATCAGCAATCTTGACAAGTGGTTGTTGTTTAAGTACTAGAAATGATAGCTATTATGAAAAACCTGCTTCTATTATTATGAAAATGAAACCTGACATTTTTAAAGTATAGTAGCTCAGGCCAACTTCTCTTATCTCTGTGTCTTTGTTCTTCTATGCAAATTTAAACTGTTGATTCAAATATCATTCTGCAAATGGTGTTCATTGGTCTTCATTTCCAGTGAAGCAGATGCTGGTGCTTTTAGAAAAGAATGATCCTTCTCCTTTAGCATTATGCCCATTTGCTAGATGAGAAAACTGAGGTATATAACCAAATATGTTTCCTTTTACTGGTAAGAAAAGTAGGCTTTGGAATCCTCTCCACTTTCATTTTTGCTCATCCTCTTTTTGCTCACGTACAGCCCTTTTCCTTACCTTTTCTTAGGAAGCCTTTTTCAGGAAGAATTTAAGTGGCATCCCCACTTTTTGAATGGAGCTCTCTGGAAGAGCTTTGGCCAGAATTTTCTTCTGATAATGACAGGATGAAGATGTATCAATCAATGGCTTGTTACAGTCTTTGAGAAAATCCACATAGTTGAAATTAGACTGCTAAAATCTAGCCAATAAATGTTGGTACCACTGGTGTAATTTAAGAATATGAGTGTTGAAAATTACTATTCTTTTTAGTAATTGAAGCTGAGAACTTTATGTCTTTGGAGCATTGAGCTACCATGAATCTACTCTGCCCAGCCCTATGAAATATGCCTTTTTATTCGGAGCACAAACATATCCAAGAACCCTTCTAGAGTTACTTGAAGAATTAAAAGAATTATATTATCAGCATGACTACACTTGCCTTTCTCCATCAAAAGAGAAAGTATGTCAGTGCACCCTGAAAAGGTATACCTTTAAGCTATCAAAAGCAAACAAACCCCCAAATCATGGAATATGAAAATGCACCAAAACAGGAATTTATCTAAAGTCTTTGGATCACTATTTCTCCCTTTATTGTCTTTCCATTCAAAATAATGCAAATGACTGCCATTGGTTCTTGTAGCCTAATCATGAGCATGAAATTGCATGTGTTCTCATTTCTGTGACTTCAGCAAGCCTGACCTATACAGTAACTCACAAAGTTAACCAGAGAAGAATTTAGAAGAAGCTGTTCAAAGACAGACATTTTAGAAAATGTGTTGATTTAAGCTGGTTTTGGTTTAAAAGCTACAACAAAATATCTCATTGTTAAGTAAGATTTGGTTTCCATTAGTTACCTCCCAGGTTGTCTTTTTTTACTATTCGCTTATGTAGAAATTAGTTTTTTGGCACTATTTTATAAATAATAATAGTGATCATTTTTAGATTGCCTTTTTGAGGAGCACATGTGAATGCATTCCCTTTTGGTCAATTGCCTCAAGCAAGAAGTATTGGGTCTTCCTTTCCTGTTTATTACACTTCCCACTCTGTCATTATCAGGTCTGATGTTTAGCAAAAACGCTTTCCAATTGCCTGTATGTGCTTTGACAGAACTGACAGTAGAAACTGTATCTTAACTTACTTGAATCAGTGCTGTAGAAAAGCACCCAGGCATGCTGAAGACAGCTTTTATGAGGTACATTTTGTCAGTGTAAACACTATGAAATCCAACACATTTGGAAGAACATACTCTGTATTTGTTAGAATGAATGAATCACTAATGGATTAAAGAGCACAGCCAAATAAACCTAGACTAGTCATAAGCATATGTGGCCTAATATTCAAATGTAGGAAATCCAATTAAGCTCCAGCTCTCCTTAGTTTTTCATTCATGAGGCAGTAGCTCTACCGAAAAAGCAAATAACTAAAAAGTTTCTTTTACCAAAAAAAAAAAAGGCATTGCATTTTTAAAATATAAGTTTGAAGTTAGTCTTCCACAGATAGCCAATTTAATTATGCTAAAAATGACATTTTTAATTAAACACCAAGGTAAGCATAAATGGATTTCAAAATAATTAATCAAACATCAAAAAATTGAAACCTTTTTCTGCTTGAGCAGCAGAAATGAAAGAACCAGTCTTCGGGTCTCATAGAGATTCAATCTAATTTAATTCTCTGTCTTCTCTAAATAAACATTCCTAAAACCTTTTTTTCATCTGGGGGAATAAGGATGAGAGGGGTAATCAATATTTCTAGCATTTTAATTAAAACCGTTAGTGGAATAAATCCATTTAATTATCAGTTAATGAAATACAAGGTCATTTACCTGACAGGAACTTTGAGGGTGGATTACTAGCTGGAATAAAGCAGAAGAACCCAATGTCACAGCCATTTAACTTCTGTCAAATTTAAGGTTAAAATCCTTTTAGACTGTTTAACCTATTCTCTACCATTTTTCTATTATGTATGCCAATTGGCAAGAGAAATGCATGTGAAAACTTATTTTACATTTAATTGTGCTGCAAAGTTTTCATTAAATCTCTGCAAATATCTTTATATTTCTAAGGCATGAACTGAAAGACTACAATAGATTTCAATGTAATTTTATTTTTATTTCATGTTTATCACTATGAACATTTGTTTTTTTTACAGCAAGTCTTATACATTATTTTTTCTTCTTTTATAAATATGAATTAATTAAATATAAATTTCAGCAGTCTGTAAATTTAGTATGCAAATATGGAACAAATATGCAATAGTAAACAAATCACTTTAAATAATTTATGGTTAATATTTTATAACCCGTTTTTGAAGGGGCCTGGATTTCATAAAAATAATATTAAAATGTAAGAGCTGATTGGTCACTAAACTGCGTTTGCAAGTTGATGTGGTAGATGATTTTAAGTTGGTTTCACAAATAAAGAGAAGGCAGAAAGTATGTTGTAGAGAAAAGTTCCTTGCCTTTGATGGAGACACAGGGTTTCTCTAAGCAGCTCACATGGCTCACATTTTATCTAGATCACTTTTAAAAATGGAGCCTGAGAAGGGCTCTTGTTCTTTCTTTTTTAAACATAGATGTTGAATTAATTATCTAGGGCTTGGGGTTTTCTTATAATTTTGTAGATTTGAGTTCGTCTCATAATCATAAATGTCAGAATTAAAAAGGTAACTTGTTATTGGAGTCTTTTTCTTCTTTTCTAAAATGTAGTCTTGTACAATGCAGATGAGTATATGCAATTTACTTTACAGTATTTCATCTTGAGCCACATTAGCTGTGTACTGTGCAAGGAGCCCAGTATATCTTACAGTATTTTGCCTATTTTTTAAGTGTATTTTTTTTCTTAGTAATCTCTACGCCCAACATGAGACTCCAACTCATGACCCCGAAATCAAGAGCTGCATGCTCTTCCCAATGAGCCCACACTGAGCCAGCCAGGTGCCCCAGCAATTTACCTTTTATTTATTATTATTATTATTATTATTTTTTTAATGTTTATTTATTTTTGAGAGAGGAAGAATGTGAGTGGAGGAGGGACAGAGAGAGAGAGGGAACAGAGGGTTGAATTAGGCTTTGTGCTGACAGCAGAGAGCCCAATGTGGGGCTCAAATCCATGAACTGGAACCATGAGATCATGACCTGAACCAAAGTTGGACACTTAACTGACTAAGCCACCCAGGCACCCCAGCAGTCTGCCCTTTAAAGACATACTAGTGATCCAGTCTAACTTCTAAATGTTAATTGCAATAAATTTACAAAAATCCATACCAACTAAAAAAGAAATCACTTACCAGCTCAAATATGTTTTAATCAGACCAAGGTTCCCCAAACATATACAATAATAGCCAAAGCAGCATTGTTAGACCATTTTTGCATTCATCTAGACTGTGCATAGATTTTTAATACTTTGAGAAAATAGTAAAAACTATTCAGAAGGCTGGTTTAGGCTGGGTAATTCCAAGAGTTCTCTTTCTCTATTTCATATTCTTTAAAATTTAATTCTTGTGACTTACCAAAGAGGATTGTAAAATTTGCTTATTCTAAGCCATAAAGTGAGACATATAAAGGAAAAAAATTATATATGATAGCTGATTATTTTAACTTTGATTGGAAAACATAGAAATAACCAAGGATAGCCCCAGATGGACACAGAAATCCTTGGCTCTTACATAGGTTATTGAATGCTCTACCTACTGACCAGTCACAGGAATTTGCCCAGTAGCCTCTCTCTGCCCTTTCACACATTTTAATGGGTGGCCCACCTTGGGTGGCCAGTGAACACACTTATGCAGTGTCTGCCTTGTCCATTCCTCCACATTTCCAACCACTTTCTGTACTTTAAGCAAGGTGCTCATGTCTATTCTATTTTGTGCCTCATGTCAGCCAAGCATCATGAAGTTAACTCTTTATACATTGTTTGATTGGCTCTTTGTCATCATGGTGGTGGCATGGTGTCTAAATGTTACAGATAGTCTAGCTAGTCTTTGGGGGGTCAATTGCAGCTATGTGTACTGTGGAAGATCTCCTTCCTATAGAGATTATAAACAACAATTTTTTTTAATGTTTATTTATTTTTGAGAGAGAGACAGAGACAGAGCATGAGCATGAGCAGGGGGAGGGTCAGAGAGGGAGACACAGAATTTGAAACAGGCTTCAGGCTCTGAGCTGTTAGCACAGAGCCAGATGTGAGGCTTGAACTCATGAACCCTGAGATCATGACCTGAGCCGAAGTTGTACGTTTAACTGACTGAGCCACCCAGGTGCCCCTAAACAACAAATTCTTATGATTTCCTTTAGGTCCCTTATATCCTAGATTCATTGTTTTTGACTACCCTTTTTCCTCCCACCTTTGACTATCTTCAAAGTCCATTGTAAATCTTTCTATATACATATTCTCTTAGGAGTCTTATCATTTATGATGATTTCAACCACCATCATAAGCAGTGGTGTCCAGATGTACATCTCTAGTTCAATCACTGTGCATTTTGCATCCTACAGTTCCATCTTCAATTAATTCTATAGAAGACTGCCAGTTTTATGTGATGGTGACACCTAAAACTTTCCATAATAGCTAAATGTATCTCTTCATCCTTTTCTACTTTTCCCGTCATTACCCTGCTAGTACTGCCTTCAGCAATAGATACCAGAAGTCATTTTCACTCTTCTTCTCTCTTTTATTTCCCAAATAGGAACCATCAGCCACCAACTTCTACTGAATCTTCTTTGATAAGGTCTCTTGGAATCGTACTTGTCCATTTCCCCAGCTGTCCCAGTAGCCTAGGCTTTCATCTATTTATGTCTCGATGACTCCACCAGCCTCTTACCTGTCTTTCCTTCTCTTAGAAACCCAGAATATCATGGAGCTGGATTATTTTTAAGCATTCTTTTGCCTTCTGATCCTTATAAAACAGAAAATTTTCCTAGAAGGAAATTCCATGCATTATAATCATTCCCTGTTGCATCAGATCCAAGTTATTTGGCCTTTTCTTTAAAGATACTTCCAGCCATCACACCAAATCAATTTTTCATTTCCAGTCAGGAAAATTACTCTCCATTCAAGCTAAAACTCAGCTGCTTTCCTCTGAACTTCTTCTCCTTTGTCCTTGCTTGATATTTCCTCCCCTTTCTTCTTTCTGAATGTGCATCTCTCAAACCTCTCAATCCATTGCTGAGTTACTCCCATGCAACTTGGTGTGTCCTGACATTTAAAGTGCTAAGGAATTGCTGTATTAACTGGTACATATTTGGCCTCAATTTAGGTATTCTACCATTGAAAGTTTAGTTACCCTGTTTGGCCCGTTTTGCTTTCTTTCTCTTTTATTAATCTATAAATAAGGTTTGTGTATCAATTTCTTCGTCTATAAAATAGGTATAACAATATTTATCTCAGTGAACATGAAAAAGTTGTTAAGTACTAAGTAACAGGTTTGTATTTGTTCATTTGCTTTTTCTGGTCTCTGTGTTAGCAAAACTGGAGCAAACCAAAGATTGCCTCATTTTGTGTGTGGTCATGAATTAGCATGTTCAACGGAAAAACATGATAATTGATTTCTACCATTTCATGTTCATGCAAGTTGAATGAGTGGCAATTTCCAGGTTTCTGCCTATTAAAAACCTGTGCAGACTCATAGCAGCAAATCAGAAGACCCCTGTCTTGGGCCATTTGGGTTCTTCTGCCATGTTCAGAAGTCTAATTTGAAATCATTGTACCTTAAACTCTTACTAATTGCTCAAACTTAAAGTCATTATTTTAGATCATTATTAAAAATCAGACTTAGCACTATAAAATGCCCATAATTTTTAGCAGCTATATATCTGCTGTGTAATTTCCTCTTTCAAAAAATGTCATGCTCAATTTAATATTGGTCTGTCGTTCGCAAGTGGCTGGGAGTCTTTGTGAGGCCATTACAAACTCTAGTTTCACAAGAGTTGGGCTCTGAAGCCTGCACCACTGACATTCTGGGTCTCTTTTCCTGTCACAATCCCATAGCATATTTTTCATACCCTAAGGGCTCCCCTAGGGGATGTTCTGTCATGGAATGAAGTGGCATTGACTAAAATGAGAATTTTCTCCTCTATGATAAAGTGAATTGAGAGGAACCCAATCACAAATGCAACAAACCAATTAAAACAAAACACAATTCTGTGGATTTATTAGTTAAGAATGAAATATACTATACTGATAGTCTTTTAGGAAGGTACCTTGTACACAATTAAAAATATTAAGCAGATATTTTTATAAAATATATAGAGGATACAAGAGAATCATCTTTTAAGCACTTCTATAAATTCACAAAACTATGTAAGATTTGCAATCTTAATCTTGTTTAATAATTAACTTTTGGTTGTAAAATATTTTGATGAGGAAAATACAAAGTGAGGAGTTGAATTCAGAAGAATTCATCAATAGAAATACTGTGTCAATGGTTAAAATTGATTATTGAAAGAGAAATAACTATCAGGAAAAGCATGAATATGCAGCAGATTAAGAAATAGTTGACTGTGGCAGGGATTATTATCTCATCAGAAAAATGAGTTTTATTTGAATAATTTAATTTGAATTAAGATATAAAGAACCTTTTGTAATAAAATATTTTATGAATTGGTAAGCATAAAAATCACCATGGTTTCACCATAAGACTTTCTACTTAATGTTCAATTAAGAACGGAATTCAAGTTTCAATTTATTTCATGCATTGTAAACCTATGCAGAACCTATGGTTCTGCTTGATTTTTAGACGATTCCTACAAATTCCTTGAAGGACCGAAGTATCCCACTGATTCTACCATGTTTTGCCTGTTTTGCCACAGGATCACTACTCTTTGTCTGAACAATGTTAGATTCAGTCTCTGAGGAGAGAAAGAGAGACAGAAAGTGAGAGAGTGAATTGGTTGTAACTGGGGGAGATTATCACCTTTGTTATCAACCTTTCTTTTCTCTCAATTACCTTCTACCCTGATTATATTATTCAATTCAATAGGTAGCTCCTATTCATTAAAATATTTTTCATTTTTGAGAGGAAAGGGAAAATACAGGAGAGAAGAAGAAAAAGAAGGGGAAGGAAAAAAGAAAAGCTGGCAGAAAAAGTAAAAATTGTCCTCCCAAAGAATTTTCAATCACTCAGAAATGTGTGTGGGATAAATACATATAGTAACATAACGTTGTAAAAGCCAGGGATTAAGGAGGGCGCTTGTGATGTGCACAGGGTGATATATGGAATGATTGAATCACTATATTGTACATCTTAACCTAATATAACACTATATGTTAACTAACTGGAATTAAAATAAAATTTTTTTAAAATAATAAAGAAAAAAAGGCAGGGTGATGATATATTAATTTATGACATGTGGATGAATATATATTAGAATTAATCGCATTTCATATTTTTATTGTCTTTCCTGTTTGTCTTTCAGGCTTTTTTTTCTAGTTTAGCTAATACAGGGTTACTTCTGAGGGATGGTAGAGTCAGTACTTTGAGGATTGTATACCACTGTACCTTTGCATACTTTTCTACCCAATAAGGTACTACAGATTGCAACTGAGGGGGAGTGGAATACACTACCCCAAAATGTGCCACTTTGGCATGTGGACTGTTGTGAGCTGAAAGCAGTTAAGACCCAGTGGACTCAGGAAAAACTTTTTATCTCTGTCTAAAAGGATTTAGGTGGAGGGCCTGTAACAGGGAGAGGGCTATTGCCAAAGGTAACTTTTTATATTAGAAAGATGTATCTGCATGGTGTAGCAAACGTTTGTTTACTAAACATTTGCTCACCAAACATTTGCTCTTCTCATCTTCCTGTGAATTGTCTTTCCCTACCTTGAAGCCCCAGACCCCTACTTCTTTATCCTTAGTTCAGGATGCTATATAAAAATTTTTCTCCCCAACACAACAAAAGCCTCATTTTTACTTAGAGTTAGGGATAGATAAGAAAGTGCTTTTCCATTTTTGTGCTATTTTCTTTAATAATGACTATCATTCTGAAAGTTTGTTCTAGAAATTGAATATTATAAAAAAAATTGAAGTCAACCCTAACTGTAGCAGCCTATGATTCTGATAATTGAACTTCTTTCACCTGAACACTTACCTACTCACTAACATTCTATTATTACCTTCTGTCTTGGTGATATCTGTGAACTATGTGAATCTGTATCTGGTTCTCAGCTGGATTGTAGATGAAAGATTTTAACTGTAATTCAAACTAAGGACTAAACCATATAGCATGTTTGCACAATTTATCACTGGATCTTTTAGTAAATCTGTTTTTGAGTGATTGATTTTATTTTATTTTCAAGCTTTTTTTTCCCAGTTTTATTGAGATGTAATTGGCATGCAACATTGCATAAGCTTAAGGTCTACAAAATAATTGTATATATATTATATACAACATAATTATATATATACACATATACATGTATATACATGTATGTGTAATATATATATACACATATACATGTATATATATGTATGTGTAATATATATATATATACACATATATATACACATATGTATATGCACATATATATACACAGTGATTACCACAATAAGATCAGTTAACATCCATCACCTCGCATAGTTACAAATTTTTTCTTTGTGATAAGAACTTTGAAGACCTATTCCTCTAGCAACTTTCAGATATACAGTACAGCAATGTTAACTATGGTCGTCATGTTATACATTACATCCCTGGGACCTATTTAGCTTATAATGGAAGTTTGTACCTTTTGACCACCTTCACCCAATTCACTCCCCACTTCACCCTCTCCCCCTCTCACCTCCATGTTGATGTAAATCTTTTAAAATATTGATAATCAAGTTTTGATGTGTAAGGCAAGGTTTTACATGCTTTGGGAGATTCCTTGATTTTAAAGAGCTCATGCTTTAGTTAGGAAGATAAGACCTACATACCTGCACAGATGTTTAGTGATTTCACTGCCAGTGCAAGGTGGTCTGTGATTCATAGTGGAAGAATAGAAGTGTAAGGGTTGGAACCAGGGAGTTGGTGTTTATGATGGCTCTTAGAGGACTTTCTGGTTTTAAGTAAGTAAGAAAGCAGACTAGAGAAGGTATTTCATACAGAGAAATGTTGCTTACAAAGACATAGGGGTAAGAAGCTTCTATTTTGGAGCCAGTAATGAGTAGACAAATGGCCTAAGGAAGAAGGTTGTGTGCAAAGTAATGGGAGATGGATAAGATTGGAAAAGGATATTGGGGTCAGACTGAAAGAAGACTTTTTTGCCAACCTAACCTTTTTGTGTAGGTAGGTGAGTTGGACTATATTTTCTCAGGTTTATGGCGATCATGTTATGTGAAATATAATCAGAAATATAAAGAAAGTTAGTATATATTAAACTTGTCTCTTTTAAGATAAATCTGTTGGTTTCTCCAAAGATAAGTCTGTCCTTTAGTTATTTAGTGAAAATCAGAAGGAGTTGCTTGACATGAACCATGAGAAAGGTTCAGCCATCTACTAGTGAAGTAAAAGAAATAAAAGTAATATACTCTACCAGCAGAGCTAATTTTGATTTATTTGTTTTGTTTTGTTTTTTAGGTTGATTTTTTTAAAGAAATGTGTTTGAAAACTCCATGCTTAAAAATGTATTTATGAAGCAATATTTACAGCAGATATGACTATAAAAATATATTCAAAGTAAACATAAATTTTTCCATTTTTATGTGACTTTTATCTGCCCATCAAATTTTGTTCATTATCAAAAGTGACTCTATTTTAATAAATCTTTTTCTCCCTCAAAACTTTTTTCCCTCTCATATTAATCTATTTAGAGGCTGTAAGACTAGGCATGGAATATTTTGCTTATTTTTAAGACAATTTCTTGTAATATAATAAATAGGAAACTGGTTTCTTTTTCTTAGAGTTTCTTCTGATTTACTATGAGTAAACATCACCTGGGAGTGCTGGTTAAAACTCACCCACCCCCAGAAACTAGGATTCATATGATGCTAATTGGGCCTTGGAACCTGCATTTTAGTGAATCCACAGGCTGATTGGGAAGCTGGTGGTCTGAGAAACATTATCCAGAGTGAAGGAAAATAAACCAACTGAGTGGAGAGTGCACTCTCTCTTGTCTTAAATATGTATATAAGGGCAAACAAATGACTCAGTGCCTGATGCTGTGGGTCTACTCTTGGCATCTCTGAAGGCCTTCTCTAAAGAAGATCTTTGGAACTTAAAACCAGAAGGGATATTTGTGAGGGTTTGTCACACATTTCTTTTTTTTTTTTCAACGTTTATTTATTTTTGGGACAGAGAGAGACAGAGCATGAACGGGGGAGGGGCAGAGAGAGAGGGAGACACAGAATCGGAAACAGGCTCCAGGCTCTAAGCCATCAGCCCAGAGCCCGATGCGGGGCTCGAACTCACGGACCGCGAGATCGTGACCTGGCTGAAGTCGGACGCTCAACCGACTGCGCCACCCAGGCGCCCCACACATTTCTAAAACCAACATTCGGTGCTTCTGTTTCTCTTCCTTCTACTTCCTTGCCTGAAAGCCCAGTGAATTTAATGGGCAGAATGTGGATAATACTGACATATGGCAACCCTATTATAAGGAATTTTGTCATAATATAGTCTCTAGAATAGAGAAATAATTTCATAAAGCCTCAAATGCTTTTAAACAGGATTGAGAATTCCCCCTTGCATCAGTTTCCAGGGCACTGCCCTCAACACTGATCCAGGAAGAACGTTCCCATATGGTCTTCCAGGAGCCCAGGCCCTGATTTGCCAGAAGAGAAAGGGCCGAGGAATTCATTGTAACAGCTTGGAGAATGGCTTTGCAAACACAAGAAATATTCATTTCCTAGTTTGTCAGCTGAAAAGGAGCTCAGAGAATAAAGATACTGATTCATGCTGACCCTATGGTAGGCTATGGTGAAGGGGTCAATGGTGGCAACAGGAGAGAAGCCCAACTCTCTTTTAAGCCACTGGCAACAAGAATTTTCGGTGGTAGTAACCGCCTAACACAGCAAGTGGGCCTACTGATCCACCTGCTAGCTCTTGTCTCTCATTGCGCCAACATTTACCACAATGGCTGTGATTTCTGGTATTTTCAGTTTCAGATTTAAATGTAAGCTCATGAGGGACATTTTTTGTCATGGTCACTTGGGTTTCTCTCTGCTTAAAATACCGCCTTATTCATAGCAGGGTAACAATGGGAACTTTTGTGCAATATTATGAATGTTTTTCTTAATGCTTAACCAGAATATGAGCACTTTTTCTAAAAATGTGTTTTTGGAAAGGCTTTCAGGTTTTTTTACTATAATCTTAGCATGCCTTGGGACAAAAGAATACAGTGATGTGTTACATGGCTACCATTTATTCCATATAATGATGAAGCTGTTTTCATTAAAATGATTAAAAATAAAAAGGTAGTGTACACTATTAACAGTACTTGAAAATTGGCCCATCTAATTGATATGGTAAGGAAAGAACATGAAAGTCAGTTTTGTATTTAACAAAAATTCATTTTAATAATTAATTGTTGATAGTCCAGCACATGGTAGGTTGGCAATAAAGAACTACTCTAACACATCTGGATCTTTAAGATAAAGCAACATAGATTGTTTTAAAAATGAAGTTTCTGCTGGTTTGAGGCTTCAAGTATGAAATGACATTGCAACTGATGCTTTCTCTGGTCTCTGGGAAGGATAAATAGAGGTTAGGAGGTAGATAGTCACATTGATAATATTAACTCTATTATAGTCATTTGTTTATTACATGTAAGAAAGGTGCCAATCTGTGGAGATTTTTCAAGTCAAAGGTTTCCGCCCCCCAAATGATCATTGAAAGATTATAATGTCACATCTTTAAAATGTGAAAGCTGTGGTATCTATATTTTGTAAAGAATACTCTTTTTCATTTTGACAGAGTTTTCGCTCATATTGTATGTATCTCCCTCTTTAATATTTTAAATTTGGTGTGTACTTCAAAACTGATCGCTGTTTTGTGATTTACAACCTTGGAGAAAAATAACATAGTAGTCATAACTTTGCAGTTTTTTGTGATGCATGAAGATCAGATTTTTTAATGTTGGTTAATGCTTTGCTAATTAAAGTGTGCATGTTAATTAAAGCAGAGGCTAATGTTAATTACCTATATTAATGGAATCTCATGTAGCACCTGCCTGAAGCAATGGGTTCAATTTTCAAAATATCTCAATTAAGGCTGAAACTTTTGATTTGCATCTAGTAGGGTTTCAATTAACAGCATTGAAAACTTAAATAACACTCTTAGGGGTGCAAAATATCAGTGATTATATGAAGTATGGTGGAGTTTGGTAGGTGAATTTATAGAGACTCGTTTTTTTTTTTTTTTTAAAGTCTAACTACATTTATTTCTTGTCTACTGGTCAAAATTCTGTTCATCAGCCATGACCCAGTGAAAACAGTATCTCTTCCATGAGGTATTTTCCAGTTCCCATTATAGTATCAGCACTTGTTTGTTGCTCTTCTTTTATGCCATTCTGCCTTGTATTATAATTACTTGTTACAGTCTGTGTCCCTTGCTAACTAGAAGCTTCTTAAAGGCCTGTCTCCATCCCTTACAAGGGCCAGCACACCTGATAAGAAGCTAGCATGTTTCGATAAGTTGAAGACAGTCTTTAATTGTTTGCAAAGCAACTAAATACATTTATTGACTGAAGTGGAAATGAGTGAACTTTTCACTTTTAGCACATGACAGTTGCACTGTTGCTATATTTATGCCTGCTTTAAGTAAAGCATGAAATTGCTGTTTGTGATCTTATTGCTTTTATCACCTTAAAGATTGATGTTTTTGTTAATTTCAGTTAACTATGAGCTGGAATGGGGAAGAGGCTACTTGTTCAAGATAAAATGGTCAGTGTTATGAGACCAGAGGACCTGTGTTTATGCTGGCAGGGGTGATGTTAATATCCCCTTTCAGTCCCAGGTTTAGAATCTGACCATTCTGCATGCAAATTTAGCTCACGACCATAAGCACAGACACTTTAAACAAGCTGTTCATTTAAGAGAGCCATAGAAGGTTTGTTTTATCTTGGAAGATAACGCATGGGGTTGCCACATAGTGGACCCAAATCTTAAAAAAATGAATTAAAAATATAAATAGATGGCTAGAGACACATACATTGTAATCAGTATGCTTATCAATTCTCCTGAACTTACTGTTATGTTTGCTGAAGACCCAATAACAAGTATTTCTATTGGGTCTTTGGAAAGGATTATGAGCTAATGGTGCTAACCTTTTTGACATCTAGTATAATCCTGGTTTCAGAAAAATATTTTCCATTACTCTGCATAATAGGGGAAGCAATAATCTCCTTGATAAGTATACACAAATAGATCACACACTGATTTGCAGCTCCTGGAAATAAGTACTAGTTACTGGTGTTCCTTCGCAAACTTTGACTCTGACTGTTGATCGCAGCGGGGCCAGGATTTGTCTTCATTCAACTGTGGAGAATATCAAATAAGCATAAGATTTCTGTGTGTAAGGTATAACCAGCAAGGTGTCATAAAAGGCACTGTTTACTGTCCTGATGTACTATTGGCATGCTGGTAAAAAAAAAAAAATTAAGGTAAAAAGGATTAGTATTGATTGAGCAAGAATATGTCATCCTGATGGCAGGCCATGTGATTACTGGAAATGAGATGTGAATGTATCTGTTAATGAAGAGCAATGCAGGCTTAGATGTGACAGTGAGAGAGCTCTCTTACTTCATGTCACAACTGGTTCATTGTTGGTTAGTTAGTAGGTGGAATAAATGCAACGATTAGCTGGAGAAATATGACAAATATGCAGATCAGATTTTCCCAGGATGAGGCAATGGGCCAGGTCTTTACAACTCGGAGAGCAAAGTCACCAAAGCATCCATTCCCCATCGTGGCACCATTAAGGTGGCAGATGGCAGAGCATTAGCAGAAAGACACTGGGAACAGCTGGAAAACATCTGGTAGGAAGTGACAACCTAATGGGTGTGCTGGGCTTTTCCTAATTGTGAGGCAATCACTCAAAAAGCCTGGAAAGAAACTTCAATGTTTTGGTGGTGGGAGAACGGAGTTGGATGGAGTACTACATTCTAGTTCAGTGATTTGAGGGAATTCTGAAAATAAGTGGACTTTAGAGCCTGGCGAAGAGAAAAAACTATAGAAAATTAATTTGCTTTTCCCCAAGCGTTAAATAAGAACACACTTTTTAAAGGTGTCTGTGAGGCTCACAATGGACCTGGAATCTACTTTAGGAAGAAATTTGATTCATCACCAAATTATGAATAATATTTAAAATGTAGGATTTTGAGGGTATATGGAAAGGTTAGGTGTTCAGAGAGAATATGGAAACACTAATTAAACTGGAGTGAGGAAGGTGGACTACTTAATGACTCTATTCACCATTCCACTCTCTTGATTTACTGTCTCATGACTTTTCTGGAACCTAGATGAAATATAAAAAGGCTTTTTGGCTATTTCTGTCTCTATATTTCTTCACTTTTTTTTTTCCACTCCAGCCATTTGTCCTTGACTGTCTATGTCTCATTGCTTGCTCTCCCACTTTCTGACAAGGATCACCTAACTTTTCATAACCTCTCTGTCAAGATTCACCATACAGAGAGTGACATTTCATTTTGGAAATTTATTATTTCCCATAGAACAGGAACAGTGAGGACAACTTTCCCTATGGGGCTGATAGGTAGAATTTGGGGAGACAAAGGCCACCGATGCCTGTTACATTATTAGGGCAGATTTTCTCACAGGTTACCAGACAAGCCCTTAGTGACTCCATGAAGCCTGTGTTGGTGCCGGAGGATCCATGAATTTCCCAGTTGCTGTTCAAATCACTTAGAGGATTAAACCAGACTGTTCAAAGTACAGCCTTTCAATAAATGTTAGGTCCATCTTCCCCCTTAACCACTGGGCTGTATGTCTGTCCTGCCCTTGCGACCCAGGCTCAAACAAATAAGTAAATGAAAACAAGAAGTGGAACAATTTACTATACCTAAGGTCTGACCACCTTACTTTCCAAACATCTGGGGTGTATGTGTTCTCTTCAGAAAAGGCAGGTTGCTGTGAGCAGAGGGTCAGGTGGAACCCAACTACAGAGAAAGAGGGGGGAGGTGGAGGGATGAGGGAGTGAGGAGCCAGAGATGAGAGGGGAAACAGTTGAACAAGAATAGTTGAGTCAGGATGGCACATAAACAAAAGCCCTAGAGAGGTAGTTCAGAGAAATGGTGGTAAACAGGGAACAGGAGGTCACAGGGGAATAGGTATAGTGTCTCCAGAAAGGAATAGCAGGGAGACGAACTGAATGTTCAACATGTACTGCAACCCCAGCCCTAAATTTCTAAGTTACCACAGGACCCCTATTGACAGTGCATATCAATACATCATGGTAATGGTAATAAATTATTACTGACTGGGAACCAGCAATCAGAATTGTCAAGAAAAAGTTCCTTACAGTGAGGCGGCATTCCTCATCACACCCTGGACCTATGAAGGGAAGGAGTGACAAGATGGCTGAGTGGTGAGCTATTCCAGGGCAAGGTAATAATTAGGGCAGAGAAGGAGCACATTGTGGTGGCACCCAGCAACTAACATTTCATAATCACTGTAATTTCTAGAGGTAAAGGAGCAGAGAGGTGTTTGTTTGTTTGTTTGTTTTTGTTTTTTATTGAGTCCACGAATCACAGGATAAGATATGTTGAGCCTTGCAAGAAAGTTACTGATGTGTATATCTTACACAGGGACTTCGTGCCACACCCCAGCTATTTCAGTTACCTTAGCCAGGGACTGGTTGGGGATTGGGAATCATGGTTGCAGGACTGCCTGCTTAAGAGGATGCCAGAGATGGGTAGTAGAAGAAGCTCTAGACTGGGAGCCCGAAACCCCTGGCTCTTCCTCTTTACTTATGTGACTTTGGACAAACTCATTTATCTGATCTCTGGCTTCTGCATCTGTTCAGTGGGGATACTAATACCAGATCTCCCTGAGCAGAGCCTAAGATTGTTGTACCTATCAAATGAGAAAATGTATGTGAAATCACATGAGTCATAGAGGGACAAATGTAATGTATTGTCAAAAAGTATCACTATCCTATTCTGAGTGATGATCGAAGAATTTATTCAGGTATGCAGCGAATTGTGAGCTAACGTAGGTGAGAGATGGTGAACCCAGGATCACCACATCCAATTAACCTGTTAATTTACATACTGAGTCAAATAACAGAACAAAATCAACACTTGTTTCAAGGAAAAGAGATTATTTGGGATGGAACTATAAAATATAAATATCTCATTAGGTAAATATAAAATCTTACAGTTCTCTTCACATGTCCAATAAAAGGGTGGAGAGTTTCTTTTTGGGTATGGAATTCTGACTAAAAGCAAGCTATTTATCATTTTTTAAAATACAGTTCTTTCTTAAGGCCAGTCCTCAAACTGCAAAGTAGGATATTGAAGACAGCTGCGCATTTAGTGCCAATATAAAATGACTTTGTTCCTCACTGTCATCTTTTATTCCCACACATTTCTTTCTGCCTCAGAACTCTACTCAAGCTGAAGTCCCAGCCGTCTTTAAATACCAATATGAATACACAGGTGAATTGTCATGTGAAATGTTTTATGTTCTAGATTTGTCTGATTGATTCCTCACAGTGTCTTGTAACTTTTTTCTCTGCCCCCTATTTCCTGGAAACTGTAAGTTTTGTCCTGAAGCTTGCTTGGAATAAGGTTAAACATTTTGGCAAGTGTACTTTCTATGGCATCTCATTAAGTCAGGTTGTCCCTTACTTGCGATGCTAACGTGGTGACAGCTACATACATAGATTTCCCTTGTCATTAGCAGGTAATCTATAGGGCAGTGCTTTGACATCGTGTTAATATTCAGTTCACCATGAAAAGTTTGCTTAATGGTTTTAGGATCCATTGATGAGTCTTTCTGGAATCAATTATTTCTTTGTAAAATGGTAGTTTTCTAATTCTATTGTTTCTTTCACATTTTTTTTACCAGGCATTATTTGTCTATAAATCTTCCTTTTCAACTTCAGATGAACTACAGTTCCTCTTTCTTCTTTCCTTACCAAATTTTGAGGTAAGGAGTTGCTGTAATAGTCACCTTCAGTAGTGACACTCATTTTTTCATTCTTTTTTGAGTAAAATTATAGATTGATTGATTTTATTCAATATGCTACAATCAATTAGAATAATTCTTCTTAGGATGCTTAGATTGTCTCAAATTTTCCAAAAAGGAGCCTCATCTTGATGACTTCTGTACCCTTTTGACAGATCCCATTAGTCAATGAATGCTTTGCTTTCTGGCACAAGATGTCCCAGGCTCACTTTATTCTTTTCCTGCTCCAGATTTGTAAAAGGATTTTTAAATGATATGTTCGGCTATTTTTATAAGGAAACAAGCTGTACCAGACTGTCTCTTTGCCTCATTCATTCATTTAGCAAGTACTTACTAAGTGTCTGCCATGTGTCAGGAACCTGCGATATCAAAATAAATCTGGCTTATGTCCTATTCTTGGGGAGCTTAAAATCTAATAGGATAGAGGAGTCAGGAATATCTAAAGGTGGGAAGAGATACATGTTTTATAATAGAAGGGCGTATCATATGTTGAGGAGATTCAGGTGAGGGGGAAGGTTATTGGGCCTGTTGGAATGTGTGGGATGTGGAGTTGCAGAGACGGAGAAAGCTTGTGAAGAAGCAGAGGTGGAAAGGTTGTGTACCTGGGAGGACATGATTCAGTCTAATGTGAGTATATGTGGGGTTTGCTATATGTTAGAAAAGGAAGTCACAGAGGGTACAGAGGAAGGTGGACTGGGATCTACCAATGAACAGTGTTTAAATAGTGTTCTAAGACATTTGAATTGTATTCTAAAGAAAATGGCAACCATGAAAAGGCTTTTATTCTTTGTTGTTATTATTTTATTTTTAAACCAGAACAGTGATATGACAGATGTGCCAGAGGAAGCTTCGCAGAGAGGCCTTTTCTCATGTGGGCCATCATAAGGAGAATATAATCATACTGCTGGTCAGTTGGATGTTGAACCAACTGGCTAGTAAAGGGTATAATGACTAGAATACCAGGGCACTAGGTACTTCTGTGATATTTCTTACATGCAACAGCAGATCACCAACAAAGTTTTTTTTTTAAGTTTCTTTAAAATTTTTCTTAATGTTTATTTATTTTTGACAGAGAGACAAAGCATGAGTGGGGGAGGGGCAGAGAGAGAGACACACACAGAATCCCAAACAGGCTCCAGCCTCTGAGCTGTCAGTACAGAGCCCGATGCAGGGCTCAAACTCACGGACCGCGAGATCGTGACCTCAGCCGAAGTCGGACGCTCAACCAACTGAGCCACCCAACCGCCCCACCAACAAAGTTTTAATGTCACTTCATAGTAAGAATTTGTTCAATTGCCTGTAACTATGAAAAATCCCATGCAGCCCACATATCTTTCTCCCAAGCACAGAACTCCTTCCTTCTTGGTTCTTTCTTGAAATCTTGATATTTATATCTCCAGATATTAACTTTTACATGGTCAACTTTTACTGTATAAGCTACAGCACATAAGCAAAATACCTGAACAACTGAAATGCTGCTGAAAATTCAAAGCCTAGGATCTCACGCTCTTACTTTGAGGCTACTTAACTCTTGTTTTTGATACTTATTACAACTTTCATTATGTAGTTTCCCAGCTTAATTTAACATATCATGTCAAAGATAAGACAAGCTACTAGAGGCTGTCACATCAAGAATTGCAAGGAATAATTAATTCTTCTAGCCTAGATATAGTACAGGGCATACATGGTTAAATGGGAAACAAGAACTCTAAAATCATCGGGTCTAAAGCCATTCTGTATGACGAAAAGCAGCTCTAATAATGTCTGTAAGTATAACTGTTGTTTATATCTTGACAGTCACCCACAGAATAGATTCAGTTTAAGGATATGTAATATTTCAGACTTCCATCCTAAATGGAAGAAATTAAATTCAAAGAAATATTCTTGGCACTTCAAGAGGTAAAGTGCTCCATCCCTCTCCCCTTTGATGATTGACAGCCTAATTAGAGGGGTTTTGGATTTGTAAACTCAGCTTAGGAAGTTTGACTATTTTTTAAGCATTTTCATTTTCTGTTGGTTCCTCGTGATTTGAACTTTCCTATCCTGTTATATGTCGTTCAACTATTCTTCCCTACAATGACTTTAAAGATTCTGCTTCTCACTATAGCCTGGAATGTGATATATTTTCCCCATGTCTGAGCTCAACTGAGTCTTTTATCACTAGGGTTAAAGTGTCATAGAGATATGCTAAAATTAAACGTCACCACTTTAAATTAAAATGTGTAGCATGGAGGCTTAGTACCCCCTAGGAACTTTTTTGTTTGCAATTCATAGACAATCCAAACCTATTTCTTAAGCTGAAAGAATCTCAGTCAAAGCATCCCTTTTTAACAGTATTTATGCTGCCACAGTTCAGGAAGTCCTTTGAATGTCTCCATTCATATCTTGGCTCTCAGATTGGCAACCTGAGGTATTTGCAAGCACTTGCCAGGGATCTCTGCTTTCTACTAGGACATCACTTCTTTTTCGGGCCTTCTACTGAGATTGTTCATGAACTTCTGCTCACCACCCTTCATTCACTCATTCATTCAGCATACAATTTTCTGAGCATTCGGTATGCAATTATGAATAAAAACAATGAGGTTTTTGCTTTTGTGGAATTTACATTTCAGTGGGATATGGATCAGAAAAAAAGCAAACATACATGGAGTGCATGAGTGGCTCAGTTGGTTAAGCATCTGACTCTTGATTTCAGCTCAGGTCATGATAACATGGTCATAAGATTGACCTCTTTTTCACTCTTTGCACTGAGCATGGAGCCTGCTTGGGATTCTCTCCCTCTCTCTGTGCCCTTCTTCTGCTCACATGTACACATGCTCTATCTCTCTCTCTCTCAAAATAAATAGGCATGGAAGAAAATTAAGAAAAAGCAAGCATGCAAATAAGCAAAAAAAGTTATTCAGTCAAATAAATATATTTGTAAGCTAGTAAATATTAGGGAGGAAATAAATAAGACCTGAGAGAGAGCATACCAGGAGACACCTGTCCTAGGTGAGATGATCAAGGAAGGAAGTAACATTTAAAGTAAGAATTAAAGGGGATATGAAGGTGATGTCCAATGTATTCATGGTGAGAAGAAGCAAGGTTCATTCAAGGAATTGAAAGAAGCCTAGTAGAATAAGTGGACAAGGATGAGAGCTGCTCAGACTAGACAGGCAGGCCCCTGAAGATTCTGGTATTCAAAGGGAGATATGTCTGCAATATACAAGTTGAGGCCCAGGTCAGATCTTTCCTCTAAATAGATTTTGAGCATAGTATCTAATACCTACCCTTATGTTGTCAGTATGGGTGGTGGAGGGATACAGAATAATGGAAACATAAGATAATAATGGAGAAATTTGTGGAAATTTTCTGTGGACAGAGCAATGCTTAGGAATCCTCTATAACTAGTCTTTTGGTTCAAGAGATAACAATAATTCATTTTTTCACTCTAGTCCTAAAATAAAGAGCAGAAAAATATATAATTGGGGTAAGCAAAGGTGAGGAAGCAGGAGGTGAAAAAGCAGGAGGATATAATTTTTTTAACCTGTCCTTAACTTACAATAGCACTATGCCTGATGGGTAGGAGGAATCAAGTCATATTTTTTTTTTTCTTCCCAGTCTCTTCCAGATATAATAGCAATGAACTAGTGGGCATTTTCAGGAAAAACAAAAACAAGCCAACCTTTATGAACTCTAAGCAACAGTGATGATGATGGATGTATGTAGTCATAAAGATGGTATGAATGTATAGGAATCACTGTTACAGGGTTTCGTGCAAGTGTGTTTGTGAGACAGATCTACCAGAAAATAGCACCAGTGGCTACTTAATTTGGGGGAACTTGTGGAAAGGAGGAAATAATTAGTGTATATTGTCTTAATTGGCTTGGGTTTCTCTAAAAGAATACCATAGACCAGGTGGCTTATAAACAAGTGACATTTATTTCTTATAGCTCTGAAGGCTGGGAGTTCCAAGATCAAGATGTTGGTACATTCAGTGTCTGTTCAGAGTCTACTTGCTGGTTCACTGGGACCTTACATGGCAGAGGAGCAAGAAAGTTCTGTTCTAATCCCATTCATGAGGGCTCATGACCTAATCACCTACCAGAGACCCCACCTCCTAATACTATCACACTGGGGATCAAGTTTCAACATATGAAGGGGGGGGGCACAAATATTCAATCTATAGCAAATATGTTTTGAGTTTTAGTTTGAGTTCTAGAGTTTCATTTTTGAGGGTATTGAAACTTCAGCCTACAAAAGAATTATTGAAGTCAAGATTTTTTTTTTTTTTAATTTTTTTTTCAACGTTGATTTATTTTTGGGACACAGAGAGACAGAGTATGAACGGGGGAGGGGCAGAGAGAGAGGGAGACACAGAATCGGAAACAGGCTCCAGGCTCTGAGCCATCAGCCCAGAGCCTGACGCGGGGCTCGAACTCACGGACCGCGAGATCGTGACCTGGCTGAAGTCGGACGCTTAACCGACTGCGCCACCCAGGTGCCCCGAAGTCAAGATTTTTTTTAAGAACATTTCATTTTGGGTTCTGTGGGCACAATTGTGACAACCATTCTTCACACTCATATCCATATTTGCTTTTTATATTTGCTTTTCCCTGTCCCTATTCTTGTCATCCCACTTTCCTCCTATTGGGTCTCCCTTTTGGTTGACATGCATAAGGTAACTTCTGAGGCTCTGCAATCTTCCCTGGCTATGCAAATTGGGGCCACATAGGAAATTCCAGCTTCACATGACCTCCTCCTGCCTGATACCCAGATCACCAGGAACAGGGCCAGGATAGGTCTTAGGCACAGACGAAAGAGGTGGACATTCAAGACTTGGGTGTCTTTTTCAGGCTCTCTACTGTGAAAGTAGATTTTCACCCAGTCTTTCCTAAAGTTATCTTGTAGATTTATGCATTTCAGTGTTTAAATGAAGAATATTGAAATTTATGAGCTTGGAGATAACTACCATGTTAAGATGTTAATGCCTGTGAATATTTACTATGAATTAATATATTGAAGTCTTTTTTAATTCAATAGCTAACCAAAGTAGGGATCAGGGGATGGACAAAGATAATGGGAGCTTTTGTGTGGAGGCTGTTACATATGGCTTTGAAATTTAATGGAGTATTCTTATCCACCATTTGGGGTTGTCTTACACAGAGGAAGTGAGTATTCTTGGCTTCCATTAGAATTTCCCAACTAAACACTGTTATCACCTTTATATTTTTATTATAACTTTAGTAAATTGATTAATAACCAGTATATTGAAAAGCAGAGGGTTTTTTCTGGAAATATATTTTCATATTCCCTATAAATATGGTTTTAAATAAAATATTATAAGTTTTAAAACAACTCTTCTGATTCTCTTTCTTTTTTTCATCTTTATTTCTCATTTATCAGTGAACCACATCTCAATATAATATCCAGATTAAATGCTATTTTCCATCCTTTTAAATACTTCTATATTCTCATCTGTTTTTATGGCACGTTGCTGCATGTCTCCAGAGATACACAGCATTTTTATTTTCAAGTAAATTTATATTAGTTACAGTCTCCAGCTGTTTTAGATATAGGATCATTTCCTGTCGGTACTGTTTCCAGGACAATTCTTTTTCCCCTCACAAAAATGAAAAATGTAATTTAACAAAGACATCCTATAATTGCCTTCATATATAGCAAGGTATCTAGCAATCTAAATACTTATTTTATTTAAAACATCTGTCTACATAATATCTAGTGATTGTCCAGGGCTATATCATCCTTGGGAGAGGCAGATGCTGCCATTTTTATTTAATTTATAAGGAGCCATCAAAAATGTTTCCTTAGTATTGAATCTTCTGCCATTATGTCAAATGTGTGTGTGTGTGTGTGTGTGTGTGTGTGTGTGTGTGTGTGTGTGTTTACGATAATAGCTTACCATTCTGGTGCTTGCAATTAGTTTAGCCTTTTTCAAATTGGGAAAGATCATTCTTCTAAAAATCACTATGGAAACATTCTGCAAGAATAGTAAGAATAGTAAGTAAGAATAGTCATATATATATATATATATATGTATGTATGTATATACATA
Organism: Lynx canadensis; assembly: GCF_007474595.2. NCBI lineage: Eukaryota > Metazoa > Chordata > Mammalia > Carnivora > Felidae > Lynx > Lynx canadensis. Next base: position 82,129,996 of record NC_044308.2, read on the forward strand.
TATATATATACTCATATATATATATATATATATATATAATAATAAAAATGGTGGCATGTGCTCTACTCCTAGAACTAGCCTTACACTAGAATCATGTTTTAATTGCCACATTCATTTAGAGTCATTTGTCTGTAGTGCATTTTCTTTTCATTTATTAAAAAAAAACTGTAAAGTTTTTATTGTGAAGTCATTCTGCTGATTAGAGCAGCCAGCTGATATTTTTTGCTATTTTTCAGAAAACATATGGACGAAGATGGAAGTTTCTATAAAAGCGCTTTGTCTTGGGGGTGATGCTGAATGTTGCTTATAGAAGAATCCATTCGTAAACTCTATTTATTGTGCACAACCCTTGGAGCCTCAGATAAAGTGTTTAACTTTTAATAGATTGTATCAATTTAGGCTCAGCTGAATGCCAAAAACAAGAGACACCCAGGCTTACAATAGTGTGTCTAAATGAGAAAGTTTACCTCTTCCAGGAAAGTAATGAAAATATTCCTTTTTGGAACACTAAGAGTATGAAAGGGAAATGATTATGGTTCCCTACTGACATACAGTTATGATTGACAGGAAAAACCAACATGCGTGCCACCTGAGACGTCTTGTTCAGGAACTTTCTGGAGGGTAGTAAATTGGTGTTGGCACAAACACAAAAAAATAAAATGACTTGATTCAGCACTTTTCAATTCTAACTCCCCAAACACTAAAGAAAGAAGTAAATATTCATCAAATGATCAAAATTTATATTGATTTTTATTCTACATTAGCAGCTCAAAGTCGAGATTCTTGACAGGGTGGATGTCGGTTTGAATGATTCTCTTTGAAATGAGGATATAGGCACTGAGCTGAGTGCTACTGTGCATTCCTGAACCATAGGCCCTGATTATTAGAACCCTAGGAGGCTAAATTTTTAAAAGAACAGTATAAAGGCACACTTGTTCAGTTCTGTTTTGATAACTAAATTGTTATTATTAGTATGTAAAGTAATTCTTGTTGTTCCTGTTTCATTCCTTCCTCTCTATCACCATCTAAGGACAACTATTTTATAGAATTTCAAAGGAACTGGGGAGCATGTTGTAGCCATAGAGTTAATAGCAGCATTTGCCAGCATAATTGTACTTGGGAAGGAACTGCCAGTCCTGCAGGGCAAGAGAAGCTAAGATTGTATCTTCACATTATACATCTTTAATTTTTAGTTTCTGCCAGAAAGTAAATAAGGATTTGCTGTAGTGGAATTTGGAAGATGGGAACAAGGTGCAGCCATAGAATATAAACACAGACTTGATGCCTGTGTCATTGTGCAGAGATTTGCTAAGGAAACAGTAATGGAGAAACATCGAAATTCTAATCATCCCCTCCAGTCCACACAGTGTAATCACACTCCCTTCCCACCGTAGCTCATGACATAAAATGCTGAATTTTTAATGATTTTAACTACTTGCATTATAAAGAGGAGGATGGTGGTGGGTGAGGCTCTCCACAAATGCAGTTGCGTGATGTGTTTGTTCTTTATATTTGTTAGGTGGAGGTGGTGGTGTTGTTTTTAATAAACAACTCATCTATCATTAAAATGGAGGAGGAAGGCATTTTTCTTTACACACAAATGCAGAATAAATAATGAAATTAGCATTCATGTTAATTTGTCCACTTTGTTTAAATGCTCACCATTTAACAAATATCATTAAAGACATAGCTTTAAAATTGAATTTTCTAAAGATTATCATGAATGTTTTTAATGGCTTGCAAACAGCATCAAGTCAGTAGAAATAAAGATGACTTTTGAAGGATATAAATACAGTATTTTTCACTTAAATCAGTTATCTTTTGTCTGATTTGATTATCCATATATCCATGAATGAAATATAAATAAACCTTGGGAACCTAAAGCTTGGTTTTCTGGAGCTGCCAGTATGGTCATAGGAGTTTTGTATCCTAATGTAAAAGATTAGTATATACAGTAGTCTTTTTGAGTATAATATTGAGGTAGCTTTGAGTCACTTATTAAATACTTGATGTATATTTAATTCTTAACAATGGAAAAATATTTATGTTTTTAAATACTTTTATAACTCTCTTATCCAAGAATAATGTTCAAAAGAACATTCTAACTAACTTACTGTCTCTTTGTCAACATTTTTGAAGTGTAATATTAGTTTTATCCTTGGATGAATATTTTAGCTCTTATTATGCAGTACAATTTTTCTGTAATTCTAAGTTCTACGTTTCCTGAAGGCAGGGACCATGTCTGACCCAGATTTGTACCTTGCACGATATCTTACACTTAAGACTGGCAAGATATATTTGTCACATGAATAAATGAAGGCCCTTAATCAATTTTACTACAGAAAATACGTTGCTCCGTAATCCTGTGATTCTCTGCTCCAACTCTGTAGGAGAAGGAGGTGTTGCTATTCCACTTAGTCATGCACACGGGACTTAAAAACGTGAGATTCTGGTCCACTGTGATGCCAAATGTTATTTGTACTTAGCCAGAATGTAGCTAATAATAAACATATTTAGAGAGTTCATTTCTGCACAGGGGAAATGAACTTTTTTTGTCATTGAGGTAAAATTGGTATAACATTAGATAGGTTTCTGGCATGCAGTGATATACTTTGATATTTGTATACACTACAAAGTGATCACCACTGTAAGTCTACTGACCATCCATCACCATACAATTGCATCCCTTTATCCACTTCACCCACCCCAAAGTCCCCTTCCCATCTGGTAACCACCAATCTGTTCTCTACCTATGGGCTTGCTTTTGTTTTGTTTTGTTTTGTTTTGTTTTGTTTTGTTCTTTAGATTCCACATATAAGTGAAATCATATGGTTTTTGTCTTTGTCTGGCTTAATTCCCTTGCATAATACCCTCAAGGTCTATCCGTGTTGTCACAAGAGGCAAGATTTCATTAATTTTTATGGGTGAGTAGTATTCCATGTATATACATATTCCATATCATCATTATCCATTCATCTATTGATGAACACTTAGGTTGTTTTCATATCTTGGCCACTGTAAATAAAGCTACAATGAACACAGGCGTGCATATATCTTTTTGAATTAGTGTTTTTGTATTATTTGGATAAATATCCAGAAGCAGAATTTCTGGATCATATGGTAGTTTTATTATTAATTTTTTTGAGAAATATCCATACTGTTTTCCATAATGGCTGCCCCAATTCACATTCTCACCAGCAGTGTATGAGGCTTCCCTTTTCCGCACATCTCCTCCAACACTTGTTGTTTCTTATCTTGTCCAACAAGGTGTAAGCTGATGTCTCATTCTGGTTTTGATTTTCATTTCCTTAATAATCAGTGATGTTGAGCATATTTTCATGTGCCTTTTGGCTGTCTGTGTGTCCTCTTTGGAAAAATGTCTATTCAGATCCTCTGACCATTTTTTAATCGGGTTTTTTGCTTTTATTGTTGAGTTGTATGCGCTCTTTATCTGTTTTGGATATAACCCCTTATTGGATATGTGATTTGCAAATAACCTCTCCTATTCAGTAGGTTGCCTTTTAATTTTGTTGATGGTTTCCTTTGTTATGCAGAAACTTTTTATTTCGATGTAGTCCAATTTTTAAATTTTTGCTTTTATTTCCCTTACCTTTGGAGTCATATTCCAAACAATACAAAACAAAACATTGCTAAGACCAATGTCAAGGAGTTTACCACATGTTTTCTTCTGGGAGTTTTATGGTTTCAGGACTTACATTCAAATCTTTAACTCATTTGAGTTAATTTTTGTGAATGGTATAAAATAGTGGTCTACTTTCACTCTTTTACGTGTGGCTGTACAGTTTTCCCAACACCAGTTTATTAAAGAGATTGTTTTTTCCCCATTGTATGTCCTTGCCTCTATTGTCAACAACCAGCTGATCATATATATGTGGGTTTATATCTGGGATCTCTATTCTGTCCCATTGATTATCTTCCTGTTTTTATGCCAGTATCATACTGTTTTGATTACTACATCTTTGTTGTATAGTTTGAAACCAGAGAATGTGATACCTCTAGCTTTGTTTTTCTTTCTGCAGATTACTTTGGTTATTTGGGCTCTTTCGTGGTGCCATACAGATTTCACAATTATTTGTTTTTGTTCTGTGAAAAATGCCATTGGAATTTTGATAGGGATTACACTGAATCTGTAGATTGCTTCCTTCTGCTAGCTTTGATTTTTGCTTGTTCTCCTTTTTTCTAGTTCCTTTAGATATAGAGTTAGATTGTTTATTTGAGATTCTTTTTGCTTGTTTATTGAGGTGCGCCTGTACTGTTATAAACTTCTGTCTTAAAACTGCTTTTGCTGCATCCCATAGAATTTGGTATGGTTGTATTTCCATTTTCATTTGTCACCAGGTGTTTTTTGAACTCTCCTTTGATTTTTTTTTGTTGTTGTTTTTGTTGAACCATTAGTTTTTCAGTAGGATGTTGTTTAATCTTTGCATATTTTGATTTATCTAGATTTCTTCCTGTAATGCATTTCTATTTTGATACTGTTGTGGTCAGAAAAGGTGCTTGATATGATGTCAGTTTTCTTAAATTTGTTGAGACTTGTTTTGTGGGCTAACATTTGATCTATCTTGGAGAATGTTCCTGTGCAGTAGAGAAGAATGTGTATTCTGCATTTGGATTTCAGATGGAATATTCTGTATATATGTATTAAGTCCATCTGGTCTAATGTATCATTTAAGGCTGATGTTTCCATATTGGTTTTCTGTCTGGATGACCTATCCATTGATGTAGGTGGTTTTAAAAGTCCTCAACTATTGTTTTATTGTTGTTAATTTCTTTCTTAGGTTTCTTAATATTTAAGTTCTCATATGTTGGGTGCATAAGTGTTAACAAATGTTATATCCTCTTGTTGGATTGACCCCTTTATCATTATATAATGGCTTTCTTTGCCTTTTATTACAATCTTAGCTTTAAATTTTTTTTTTTTCTGATATAGGTATAGCAGCACCATCTTTCTTTTTTTAATTTTTTTAAAAGTTTATTTATTTTGAGAAAGAGAGAGAAAGAACATAAGCGGGGTAAGGACAGACAGAAGGAGAGACAGAATCCTAAGAAGGCTCCACCCTGTCAGTGCAGAGCCTGAACACCATCTTTCTTTTTATTTCTATTTGCATAGAACATCTTTTTTTCAGCACTTCCTTCAGTTTCTGTCTGTATCCTTAGATCTGAAGTGAGTGTCTTATATGCAACATATAGATGAATCTTGTTCTTTTTTTCATTCATCCACTCTGTTCCTTTTGTTTGGAAAATTTAGTCCACTTATATTTAAAATAATTATCAACAGGTATGTATGTATTACCAGTTTATTAATTTTGTACTTCCTCTCTGTTCCTTTCTTCTATTGTGGTTTGGTGATTTTCTTTAATGTTACGTTTAGATTCTTTTTTCCTTATCTTTTGTGTATCTACTGTAGATTTCTGCTTTGTGGTTACCATAAGATTCACATGTAACATCCTATGTATATTACAGTCTATTTTAAGTTGATAGCATCTTAAGTTTGAGCACATTCTGAAAAGTCTGCATTTTTACTCCCCTCCTCAATGTTCTGTTTTTGATGTCCTAGTTTACATTTTTTATTTTGTGTATCCCTTAACTAATTATTATGGTTATAGTTAATTTTACTACTTTTGTGTTTTAACCTTCTTATAGCTTTACATGTGGTTAATATACTACCTTTACAATATACATGTATTTACTAGTGAGAGTTTTACATGCACATGTTTTCTTGTTACTAGTTAGTGCCTTTCTTTCCATTTTAAAGAAATCCCTTTAATATTACTTGTAAGGCCAGTTTAGTGGTGATGAACCCCTTTAATTTTGCTTATCAGAAAAACTCCTAATTTTTCCTTCAGTTCTGAATGATAAACTTGCCAGGTAGAGTGTTCTTGGTTTGAAGTTGTTTGTTTTGTTATGTTTTGTTTCTTGTTTGTTTGTTTGTTTGTTTGTTTTTTTCCTTTTAGCAGTTTGAACATATCATACCACTCCCTTCTGGCCTGTAACATTTTGGCTGAAAAATCAGCTGATAACCTTACGGGGGCTCCTTTGTACGTAGCCATTGTTTTTCTCCTGTTGCTTTTAAGTATTCTCTCTTTAACTTTTGACATTTTAATTTCAATCTGCCTTGGTGCGGAGATTTTTGGTTCATTTTATTTGGAACTCTCTGCTTCCCGGATTTGGATGTCTATTTCCTTCTCTATGTTAGGGAAGTTTTCAACCATTATTTCTTCAAGTAACTTCTCTACCACTTTTTCTTTCTCTCTCTTTTCCATCTATAATGCAGATGCTTTTCTCTTGATGTTTGGTGTCCCACAGGTCCCTTAAGCTATCTTCACTTTAAAAATTTTTTTTTCTGTTCTCCTTGGATGAGTACCACTGCCTTGTCTTCCAAGTCACTGATCCTTTCTTCTAGTTCTTCCAGTCTGATGTTGAACTTGTCTAGCATATTTTTTAGTTCAGCTATTGTATTATTCAGTTCTGTGAGTTCTGTTTGGTACTTTCTTATGTTTTCTATCTCTTTGTTGAAGTTCTTACTGTGGTCATCCATATTCCTCAGTTCATTAAACATCTTTATGACCATTACTTTGAGCTCTTTATCAGGTAGATTATTTATATCCATTTCATTAAGGTCTTTTTCTGAGCTTTTGTCTTGTTTTTTTAACTGGGAACACATTCCTGTCTCTCTTCATTTTGCTCTACTCTTTGTGTTTGTTTCTATCTATTAGATGAAACAGCTGCCTGTCCTAGTCTTGAAGGAATGGCCTTATGTAGGTGATAGAACTTAAGGTTCAACCTTGCTCTCTAGCTTTTGGTTGTTTCTCAGACCTTTGTGATTGTCTAAATAGCCTGATTTGTTGTTGATAGTTCCCTGCTGTTGAGGGTGTGCCTAAAGCTCTCAGTGTTCTAAATGGAGGGATCTAAGACAGTGCCTAGTTTTAGGGTAATTGTAAACCAGATCTTCAGGCAGCATCTTTTAAGGTATTTAAATATCTACAGTCTTGTGGGTCTACAATCATAAACCCTGCTGACTTCTAGATCAGGAGATCTGGAGGTATCTATTGGACAATAGTTGTAAATATTATGGCTTTTGATGTGTGTATAAGCACCTTTCTGGGAGGTATCAGCTAGCTGTGGTGAGGCCAAAGAAGGATGAAAATATTATATCTTTCCACCCATATTCCCTGGGGGGCAACTCTGTTGCCTCTGGATGTAGGGCAAACCTAAAACCTGCCCCTCAGGCCTGAAGCTCCAGGACAAGAAAATAGGCCTTTTTTATATGATGGCTGTAGGTGATGGTCTAGTGTTTGTGCAGTGCCCTGGGAGTGGTAGCCTGCCAAAGACTATCTCCTCAATTGTTTCAGACCTTTGGGAACCAGAAATACAATCCCCCTGACTACCAGAGGCAGATGTTCAAGGAACATCCACTGTATGGGTTGCATGTTCCCACCAGCTACTGTGGAGAGGAGGAGAGTAAGGCTTGGAGATGCGGGGTTTGGGGGAGCACTCAGGTAGTCCTGCTATGATGCCTGAGGGATTATGGCTGTGGTGTGTGGGGGCAGTGTGTTCAGCCAACCTAGCGAGGGTATAGTGGGGCATGGCTGCAACTCCTAGATGTAGGCACTCCCACCAGAGTTAGCAGGCTAGGAGGTAATGTGAAAATGTCCCTCCATGGGGCCAACACCAACAAGACAGAAGCAGAATGCAAAAATGGCTCCCACCAGTGCATTTGTCCTCAGAGAGAGAATTCCAACAGGCTCCTGACTTTCTGGTAGATACTTTAATATTAACAAATGAGTGTCCTTCATTTATGATAGGTGCATTTTAAACTGTGCTTTTGTGCTGGGTCCCTAGGCTACTGGGTCTGTGCATGAGCCCTTTAAGGGTAGATTTTACATTCCCTACAGCCCTATAGTTTTCCTAGAAGTAAGTCCTATTGGTTTTTGAGGCCAGACGCTTTAGGACCCATCTCTCCATTGCAGTTTATTCTTTGCTGTGGAGGTGCTGTTCAGTTACCTTTCAGGTCCTTTTCAGATAGAATTGTTCCATATGTAGCTGTATATTTGTTGTGTTCATGGGAGAAGGTGAGTTCAGGATTCTTCTATACTGTCATCTCAAACCCTCCTCAAAGGAGATGCACTTTGAATTCAGTTCCAGAGGTGAGTTATTTTAGGAAATTATGAACCACCTACAATGACGACAAAAGCAAAAATGCCCCCAAATAACTAGAATCTTGAGGGAAAAAAACCCAGGAATACTGTAAAATGACAACTCTAAATCCTGGAGTGAGTATGGGGAGCTCTACCAAACAAAATTATGGAGATTTACAGTGTAGATTCTAATAAACCCTGGAAGTCCTTGTCAGGACTGTGGGGTCTTGAGACCTGTAGGTACTTCCAGAAGAAGAGGCAGTCTTGGCTTGTTGCATGAGAGGGATACAATGGGGAAGAAAAAGAGAAGTCATAGTAAATATTTATATAAGGAGGAGAAGAAGGCATGTGCTTACATTTACTGCATCAAAGGTTAAAAAAGTCTGTGTAGTAAAAGTAGAAATATATTTCCAAATGACAAAATTATTGCCAAAAAAGTACTATCTTCTCTCTTTTTTACCCCCCCCCCCACATTATATTAAAGGATCTTCCTGCATAACTGTGGACTCTTCCAAAAACAAACTATGGCATTGTTAATGCCTCCTCCAAAAGCTCAAATACGCTTTTTCTTTAAAATGAGAAATCAGATTTTATTAAGCTAAAACAAGTTCCTACCCAGAAGACTTAAAGACTTAAAACTTGTTTTGAAACGCATTGTGAAGATAACCACATGAAGAAAATAGCTCAAGTTTTTATTCTATGTGTGTGTGACTGCCGTCGTTAGTTTCTAATATAGTGTATGGTGTATAAGATCACTCTGTTAGCTGAATAAAACATTATCAAGTGATTCCTGAATTAAAGCTTTCCTTTTCTTCTTTTCTTCTTAGAGAAAAGTAAGTAAGTTATATATTTCAATAATTTTCTTTTGTGAAAGAAAAGAATCTCCTTTTTAAGTGAGAATGATGCCAACGGTTTCAGAAATCAAGCTGAGGCTGCAGCCTTCAAACAATCTATTTTATTTCTTTGTACATTTTAAACTGTTTCAGATTTTCAAACTCAGTAAAATTTATTCAGCCAATTTTTATAGAGCACCTGTGATATACCCTATGCTGTGCTAGGTGCTGTTGATACTGCAACAAGCACATAGACGAAGTCCCTGCCCTCATGGGGCTTCTAATCCACTGGAGGAAGATGGACAATACAAAATAAGTAACATATTTTGGCTAGATATGGTAAATATGTATGAAAGAGTATAAGGATGTGGGGGGTGGGTGTAAGTTGAATTTTTAAGTAGGAGATCAGAGAAGACCTGAATGAGAAGATGACATTTTTGTAAAGACCTGAGAGAGGTTAGGGACTGAGCTGTCATGCAAATAAGGCCAAGTGCCCCTAGAGCATGCCTACTAGCCCTGCTGGAGCAGGTCAGTATAGGTTGAGGACTGAGGACTAACTGTTGGCGTGGGGAATGTGGACAAAACCCTGACTGGAGTGTGTTCAAGAGAAAATAAGAGAGGAATTGGACATAGTGAATAGATAGTGTATATCTATATAGTATAAAAGTGAGTTTGCAATAATGGAGAACAGAGAAATGGGGCTTTGGCCAGGGGATAGATTAGTGTCAATTGGTGTATAAGGATTATTTTTCCTTTTCTTTCTTTCTTTCTTTCTTTCTTTCTTTCTTTCTTTCTTTCTTTCTTCTCAGCAAGGGAAGAGCAACAGCTTTTTTTTCTGGCTGATGTGCTGATGAGAATAATACACAAGAGAGAAAAAAACTTTATGCAGGAAAGAAGGGCGATTTACCACAGAGGTGACAGTCTTTTTTTTTTTTTTTTTTTCAACGTTTTATTTATTTTTGGGACAGAGAGAGACAGAGCATGAACGGGGGAGGGGCAGAGAGAGAGGGAGACACAGAATCGGAAACAGGCTCCAGGCTCTGAGCCATCAGCCCAGAGCCTGACGCGGGGCTCGAACTCCCGGACCGCGAGATCGTGACCTGGCTGAAGTCGGACGCTTAACCAACTGCGCCACCCAGGCGCCCCAAGGTGACAGTCTTTATGTAGATAAGAGGAGATCTGGTGCACAGGTGAAGGGGACCAGACTTAGAAAGGAAAAGGACTGTTTCCACAGAAACAGGAGGGAAGGAAGAGGATGTGGACCCAGATGCAAGAAGGCAGGTAGTTGTGGTAGGAAGCTATGAAATACAGTATGAATGAGTGGGAAGACTTCTAATAGCATGAGTTAAGAAATAGTGAAATTAATTTTAACATTCTCAGGATACTTAACCCAGCAAAGGGTGCTGGGACATGCAGCAATGATGAAATAATTGATATTTCTTGACTAAATCAGTGCTTTTTAAGGCAAGGATAAGGGATATGTCTATATGTAATTATAAAAGTGATTATGTTTTTAATCATTAAAGATTGTTAGGACACAATGGAGTACTACGTGGCAATGAGAAAGAATGAAATATGGCCCTTTGTAGCAACATGGATGGAACTGGAGAGTGTGATGCTAAGTGAAATAAGCCATACAGAGAAAGACAGATACCATATGTTTTCACTCTTATGTGGATTCTGAGAAACTTAACAGAAACCCATGGGGGAGGGGAAGGAAAAAAAAAAAAAAGGAGGTTAGAGTGAGAGAGAGCCAAAGCATAAGAGACTCTTAAAAACTGAGAACAAACTGAGGGTTGATGGGGGGTGGGAGGGAGGGAAGAATGGGTGATGGGTATAGAGGAGGGCACCTTTTGGGATGAGCCCTGGGTGTTGTATGGAAACCAATTTGACAATAAATTTCATATATCGAAAAAAAAAGATTGTTAAGAAATTTAACCCTTCCCGCAAATTTATCATGGGTTAGCTATATTGTTATTCGATTCAGTATCAAGGGGAACTGTATGGTTGAGTAATTATTCAGGCCCTAAAAGAAGATTATTGAATTTGGATCACTACATATGAAGCCAAATTTAAGTAAACTATTTTAACACACTGTGCCTTATATTCTGATTAAGTTATTAATGTGTAGTCTAAATTTGAAGAGGTGTATCCCTTGTGACTTAGGTTCTAGGTGCTTATAAAACAAAGGCACAAAGGTGCTATTAGGAATAGCGAAGGAATGCAAAGGAATTATATTCAACCTCAGATGGGAAGGCAGCGTTTCTAACTTTATTATGTGTATTAGTCTGCTAGGGTGGCAATAACAAAATACCACAGACTGGTGGCTTAAACAGCAGAAATGTATTTCTCACAGTTGTGGAAGCTAAAAATTCCAAATCAAGATGTTGGCAGGTTTGGTTTCTTGTAAGGCATCTCTCTTTAGCTTGGAAACATCCATCTTCTCACTGTGTCCTCACATGGCCTTTTCTCTTTGTCCCTACTTTTCATCTTCTTATAAAGACACCATTCCTATTGGATTAGGGCCCCACCCTTGTGACCTCATTTAATCCTAATTCCCTCCTTAAAGACTATCTCCAAATATGGTCATATTGGGTGTTAGGACTCCAACATATGAATTGGGGGTGGGAGGAGCTCAGTCCATATTATGTTAAAGGTTTACTAGAGGTACAAGTTACTAGAATCTCTTAGGCATTTATTTGGGACACTGGCCTTCTGGCCTGATGGAAACTTGATTCCTTCTCAATGCAGTATTCCCAAAGTACATCAGGAGGTATGTCCTTTATGAGCATATTTGGACTAATCCATCAGATGACTCCCTTGCCATGAGAGAAAAGGGGAGATGGAGGAAGATTAAGGCCATTACAGAAGCAGTGGCATCTTCCGTTGTCATGTTGTTGGATAGCATCCAAATTCTCTAAACTGACATCCTCTTCTCTGTAAGACTCTTCATCTAAATGCCCCAAAGCTCCAGCCCCCTCTCTGAACATGCCATATCCTTTCATGACTCTAGGCCTTTGAACAAACAAGTCACTGCCTATAAAGAATCTATCTGCTTCTTCACCTGACAAAATCATACCCATCCTCCCAGATCTGGCTCAAATGACACCTCTCCTAGGCTTTTACTGCCCATTCCTCATTTTCAGACAATTAGTTGTTTGTTTGTTTTTTAATTCCCATCCTCCCCACATTCATTTTACATAGCACACTTGAGGCTATCTGTTGGCATAGCTCTTTCCTTCTCTAAAGGGACTGTTTTTTCCTCGTCGTACACATAGTCCCGGGTGCAGTTCCTGACACATGTTAAAGGCTCAATGTACATATGAGTAATAAGTGGATAGATGGATGAATGTATAATTCATTTATTCAACAGTTATTTACTGAGCCCCTATCATATTCTGCCAAGGTGCTGGGAGTACAAAATAACAAAGGAGACAGACAGACCCAGTCCCATTATGGAGCTTAGAGTCTGGAGACAGAGACAGAGTATAAACAAGTAAATATGAGAATTTTTAAATTGTGATATATTCTGTAAAAGAAATTAATACTGTTCCAAAGGAGAAAAAAAAAATAGAATGAATATACCTTTGATAGGGTGATCAGGGAAGGCCTTTCGAGAGATAAAATGTCAACTGAGAAGTGAAGGATGAGAAGACATTAGTAAGAGAGTGTTCCAGAGAAAGAGAGCAATATGTGCAAAGGCCCTGAGATTGGAAAGAGTTGTTTAAAGAACTGAAAATAGACAGAGATGACAGGGCATGGGGATCATGAGAGAGACAATTAGAAAATGACATCTGAAGAACCAAATGTCTTGGAGCATAGAAGTTTGGGATGTTTGTTTGTTTTTGGGTTTTTGTTTTGTTTCGTTTTGTTTTATTTTATTTTTTTATGAGAACCACTGAGGCCACTATAAAGGAAGATTGGAAGGGCAAGAATGGGTGAGTAGAGATGAATGTTAGAAGATAACTGTTGCACTGCAGAGGAGAGGTGATGAAGGCGTGGGCTAGGCTAGCAGGAATGCAGATTGGGGAGACAGACTGGAGAGACATTTTGGAAGAAGAATCAATGGAATTTAGAGAGTAAATGGCTGTGGGCAATGAGTAAAGGGAGGAATTAAGGACAACTTTCAGTTTTCTGACCTGAGCAACACATGGTGCCATTTATTTGAAAGGAAGGACGTAAGTGCAGAATGTTTTGGGGGATGTGGTGAGGATGAGAATGAAGCATTCAGTTTTGAATACTTGTGCCTAAAGTAAATCCAAGGAGCAGTGTCAGGTGTTTGCTTGGATGTGTAATATGGAGCTCAGAAAAGATTAGGAGCCATTACTATATAGATTTCAGTGAAAGCCATGGAGAATAGTATAAATAAAGAAAAGCAATCCAGAATTAAGCCCTGAAACAACAACTAGTGATCTCAGCTCTGATTCAGAAATCAATCAGTGAACCATCTGTAAAACAGATTTGGTGATGGTAGAGAAGGAAGGAAGGAGAGTGATTGAGAATCCATCACATTAGGTCAGCTAAGGGGTAATGCAGACTTTGAGTAGAATAAGTGAGAACTGATTTTTTTTTTCTGTCATCATATACGCTCTCCCATGGCATTCTCATTTCCTCTCCTAATGTCAGCCATTGCTTCTAGGTTTATATATCAGACTTAATTTTTTCCACTTGTTTACTGATCATCTCCTTTTGGTGTTCCACCAGTACCTCAAACCAAAAGATTCAAATCCACATCATCTGTTTCATCCATCCATATTGCTGTTTTTTTACACCTACTCTAATTGATGGCACCATAGGCTTTTCAGCAACCAGGAAGTAACAAGTTGATCTGTCACTGTATTTGCACCCTCTTTTTCCTTTATTTTCCTTAATGAGTAAGTTGCCAAATTCTGTTGATAACATAACAGTAATGTTATTTAATCAAGTTGAGCTACCATTTGTAAAATATAGTATTTTACAGAGTATCCACTATTATCATAAATGCTAACAAATAAAATTCCTTTAATCAGAGATTCAGTGTTACTGTTTTTTAAAGTAGTATATTTTCTTCATATCTTCCTCCTAAAAATTTATCTTTGGACTAAGATATAGTATGAGAAAAATTTAACCAGTCTGCAGAGAGTTAGACTGGCAAAGCCATTCAACCTTAGCAGAAGGAGCTATTTTGGTTCTATTTTTATCATCACATTTAGGAATGAATCATTGAAAGCAGAGAGAGAAATAGAGATGGATAGGAAAGACTTGGGCCATCTAATTCATCTCTTTGTTAGTGCAGGGAAGTTTCCTATGTCAAATGCCTGTGAGATATTGTGCAATAAAAGTCTTACATTACAACATTTCAATCATTTTCATAAGGTGACTAATTATCTTTGAGTTGCTCTCCGCATTGTTCTCTGAACTCCTTTCCACGTATCCCTGTCATATGAGAGGTATGTTCCTTTGTATACAGAAATGGCCTAGGGTCTCTGAGGGATGAGTTCCAGTTATTTTTCTATAGTAGTGATGTCTACATTAAGTTGACTTCATTCTTGATGATTCTTTTTGTGACCAGTGACACACATTTGTGAGATCATTATCCAGAATGAGGATGGTCTGGCTTGTTATCTTAGGATGTTTAAAAACTTACGAGAATCTCTAGGGATCAGACATGTCCCTTGGCACCTAATGGTGGAGAAACATTATTTGAATGGGTTTTCCAATAGAATACATGGTATGGGAAGACCTCTTTATTATCCCTACAGCTTGGAAGAGGGGAAGGATAAAAGGGGTTGGCATTTGGGAGGATTATTGTTTTTAAGTTCTTTGACTATTACTTTCCAATTAGTTTGGGCAAGAAAAATTCACATGAACCATTATATAGATTATAGCTTTTAATTGATTTCTGAAATTTCAGTGATCAAAATATAGTAATTTTAGCATTTTTATAAGTTTCTCCTCTATAGTCTAGAGTGTTCATAATTAGCTGCTTGTAGAAAGCAACAACATAGGAACTTCAGAGATCTTACATTTCATAAACTACCCATTTCATTTACAGAGTCCTGATTTGCTGTTTTAAGCAGCTGCCACTTTGTAACACTGTTTTTGTTGTTGTTGTTGTTGTTGTTGTTGTTGTTGTTTTGTTTTGTTTTGTTTTTCTTCCATGGTCAAGTCTATACAGCCAGAGAGCAGGCAAAAGGCCTTGATTGGTTCACAAAAAGTAGGACCTCGTGTCTGACTTGGCTTTTCTTAAACATTACAGAATTCTGGCAACTACCCAACAGCTGACCCAGAACTGTTTTTAACACAATATGTAATTAAATTAGAAAGAAGTAGCAGTTTTAAGGCTTATCAGAAATGTTAACAGACATGGATGGATTTTGTGAAGTACGCCAAAAGAAAATAAGAGTTCCTTTGGTGCGCAGTGCACATGAAGTCAGCATTTCTCCCTCCCCTCTACCATGGGCACGCATTCCCGGTCTCATCTGGTGTTCTGGGGAACCCTAAAGCCACAGGGATCATAACAGCTGCAATAAATAAAGCATCTATTCAATAAATTTCCATGCCAAATATTATTCAGCATTCTTTTGGCCTTGGTTTGATAGAAAACAGCATGGTGAACTTACTACCTCTCTTTACTACAGTAAGCCCCAAGTAACTATGAAAGATGTAACAATTCAAACCAACATGTAAGCAAAATCATGATTCTGTCTGTTTTAAAATTAAGGTAATAATACAGGGGACCCCCCAAAAAAGTAACAAAGGAAGTCTATTGTCATTATTGAAGATACAATAGAATTTGTACTAGGGTTTTATTCTTCTCAGGGAAGATAATGAGAAACGTTCAGAATATATGTCCATGAAAATGTATGGGTTTGAGGGAGATCTTTAAAAAATAAATGTTACATATGTGGCAATATAAGGAAGAATATTATTAAGGAATTTCACAGAATTTTTATGTAAAATCTCATCATGCAGTATTATGATCACAGGGATATTTTGTGATATTTACTGAGTCTTCTGAGAGTTCACTTATTCAAGTCATATTTTAAGGAGGAACTTATAAGATTCAGATCTAAAGTATAATTCTGTAATATGCCCAGCTGATCCCATTAAATCCAACCCAAAAAGGAACGGTATAATGATGTGAACAATTCCCATTCTTTGAGTTGTTACACCTCACTTGAAATGCATTCCTTCTGGATTAAAACAGCAATTCCCCTTTGTTTCTCTCTCCAGGCTGAGGTTCAGCTATGCTACCTGGAAGCACAAAGAGATGCTGTTGAGCAGATGTCCCTAAAGCTGTACAGCGAGCAGTACACCAGCAGCAGCAAGAGGAAAGAAGAGTTTGCTGATATGTCAAAAGTTCATTCAGTGGGAGGCAATGGGTAGGGAGCTATTCTTTTTGTTGTTTTATTCTCACTAATCTCTACTTTTTCAATGATTCTCCACTGGTTAGTGTTAGGCAAGGCATTTCCTCCTTAGCTAACACACCAGTCAAAGCTCAGTAGAGTAGGCGTTTACGTTCTTTTCCATTTGTGCCAGAATGGAAGAGTGTGGATTTTATCAGACTCTCTCATCTAACCCAGAACTTCCTAACTTTCTTGTTATTTTTTTCAAAACAGCCTTTTTGCAAGCTTCAAATCTCTGTTTCAAAGTAGTGATGTTGGGAATGTTTGTGTGACTATGTTGTGCTTATAGTATTGGTCTTTCTTCTTCATAAATTTTTTTCAGTGTTTTTTTCCCCCTTTTTAACTTCACCATTTATTTTAAAGTCTATCCAAGGGACTTTTAAATATCAAAATCTCACTGGAAATTTGGTACTACATAATTTTCCTGAAAACATAGATATTTAATAATTCTTCATAGACACTGGGTTAGCCAGTTGCATTCACATAAAGTCAATTAGAATAACAGTCTAGCACTAGAATTGTCCATGGTATGTGAAAGGACCCAACAAATTCAGTGACCCATCAACAACTTCCCTCAGCCTGACACACATGGCTGTATTTACATTGTA
Organism: Lynx canadensis; assembly: GCF_007474595.2. Lineage (NCBI taxonomy): Eukaryota > Metazoa > Chordata > Mammalia > Carnivora > Felidae > Lynx > Lynx canadensis. The sequence goes on from NC_044308.2 coordinate 82,146,984, forward strand.
CTAAATACCCAAATATACTATATTCAATTTATATATACTATGTTCAATTATACTATTGAATAAATAACTTATACTTTCAGATATTTCCAAATGACTTAAAAAAATTTTTTTTAACATTTATTTATTATTGAGAGACAGAGAGAGACAGAGCATGAGCAGGGGAGAGGCAGAGAGAGGAGACACAGAATCCGAAACAGGCTCCAGGCTCTTAGCTGTCAGCACAGAGCCCAACGTGGGGCTTGAACCCACAAACCGTTAGATCATGACCTGAGCTGAAGTCAGATGCCTAACCAACTGAGCCACCCGGGAGCCCCACTGTGCCACCCAGGCGCCCCTCCAAATGACTTTCAAGTTATGCAAATACTGCATGTATATATATATTTTCTTTTTTTTTTCTTTTCTGGCTCAATTCTATTATTTTATAGGCGATTATTAAAGAATAAAAGAACACTAATTAAATTTAATTATTTCATTATTTTAATGACTTAAGAATAAGTATACTCATAAAAATGGGAACAGTAACCTATTTCACTTTTATACTTGCGCCAGACAATAAGGGGGAGAAACTGTTCCCTCAAGTTCCATTACATACATGTTAGTAAGCGTCATATGGGGTTTAACTGTAGCCAAAATATTCCCTGAAAAGGCAGGAAGAAAGAAATCTTTTTGTGCACTTGTTTGCATTTACACTTTAAATGCATATAGTTACAGATATTTTGGGATAAATTAAGTACTGATTATAAATTCTGTCTTGTGATATAACCTAAGGTCTAAGAATACAGGAAAATGATGCGGGTTATAATTGTTTAGGAAATGGACTAAATTTTCCTAATTTTCAAATTTTCAAATTTCAAATTTTCAAATCTATATAATTTGTTGCTCTATCAAGATATTAAAAAAATTTTTTTGATATTTATTTTTGAGAGACAGCATGCACACGCACATGCAAGCAAGTGGGAGAGGGGCAGAGAGAGAGGGAGACACAAAATCCAAAGCCTCCTCCAGGCTCTGAGCTGTCAGCACAGAGCCCAGCATGGGGCTCAAACCTATTAACCATGAGATCATGACCTGAGCCAAATTCGGACGCTTAACCAAATGAGCCACCCAGGTTCCTCTCTATCAAGATATTTTTTATATACAGATACATTATGTATATAGAAAAGCATTGCAGCATATAAGAAAGAAAAGGTTAGGTCTTGGAGCATGAACAATAAGCTGTTTTGAGGCTTTAATGTGCTTTAATTTCTCTCTGTGCCTAAATAGTCTTTGGCGTAGATGCAAGCACAAACTTTAGGTCACATTTTCATGTTTTCTGAAAGCCCTGGGGACTGAGCGGGCACCTCGTGCTTCTGACCTCAGATTCCAAGGACCCAACCTGAGTACTTACTCTGGGCTTCAAAAATCATAAATTTGCCCTGGGAATTGCTTAGTTAACAACAAGCATTGTTCTGTGAAGTGGGAGTAGGTGAACTTGCCTGATATCCTTTGTTTATGCTCCTTGGGGTGCTGAAGGCTGTGCATTGTGCAGAAATTTAAGAGCGTACTGAAGAAAAGGCAGCTATTTAATACTAAAGACAAAAACCATATACTCCTTTCTATTTTCTGTTTACATACAGAAAAGCATTGTTTGAGGAATGCATGTGGGTGAGGTTATCTGGGGTGTCCTGCCCCCGAGACTCCCTGCTCCCACAGTCAAATCCTTGATTCTGGAGCCTTAAGAACACCGCCTTGTAAAATTATCTGCTCCAATGATACATAAACTTCATTAATAGTTAGTTTTGTTGCATAGAATGAGCATTGTTTGCAATAAGCAATTGTGGGAATAGTGTGGGCTTTCTAGGGTCTTCATTCCATATACAGACATCCAATCTACTAAAGAGAAAATTAAGGACTCCTGGGTGGCTCAGTTGGTTAAATGTCCAACTCTTGGTTTTGGCTCAGGTCATGATCTCACAGTTTGTGAACTTGAGCCCCACATCAGTCTCTGTGCTGACAGTACAGAGCCTGCTTGGAATTCTCTCCCTCCCTCTCTCTCTGCACCTTCTCTGAGCGCTCTCTCTCTCTATCTCAAAATAAATAACTAAACTTAAAAAATTTTTTTAATTAAGCTGGTGATACAATTTGTATATTTTTATTTCCTCCCCATGTCTACATGCACACTATCAGTATGTGGTTGAAAAAATGTATAAGCTACTCCAGGGAAAACTCAGCAGCTGGATAGAATGGTGATCTTAAATTTCTAGGAAGTTTACATAACCACAGTATTGCTTAGAAATGAATTTTAATCGCTTTTTGGACTTTTGCCTAAGATCAAGTGTAGAAATGAATTTTAACCTCAGGGCACCTGGGTGGTTCAGTCGGTTAAGTATCTGATGCTCAGTTTCAGCTCATGTCATGATCTCACAGTTTTGTGAGTGTGAGCCCTGCATTGGGCTCTGTGCTGACCGTGTAGATGGATCCTGCTTGGGATTCTTTCTCCCTCTCCCTCTCTCTCTACTCCTACCCTGCTCAGGATGTTTCTGTGTCTCTCAAAATAAATAAATGAACTTAAAATATTTCTTAAAGAAATGAATTTTAACCCCTCTGGCTTAATGAAAAGTTGGGTAGCAAAGTGATAGAACAGAGCTTATATACAACTATGAACTGTGTGTTGAACAGTCATGAATATTTGTGGTAGGAAGATTTCCCTGAATATGTGAGACTGTGTGAGTGCTAGTAACAGAGTTGTTTACCTATGGGAGACCGTTGGCACTGGCTCCAGCACCACAAAGCGGGAAACTATGGCTTCCTGGAGGGACATGCAATGCACGAATCACTGATGATTATTTATGGGAGCAGATTGGTGCTTTTTGATTCCTGCCAAGTTAAATGAAAACACTTACAGATTTGTTGTTTTGTTTGTTTTTTTTGTTTGTTTGTTTCCTTCGCCTAGTAAATATCCACTGAAGGCCTACTATGTGAATGACACAATGGTCTGAGCAAAGTTTGTCAAGAACACTTACCTTTTGTATATTTTGTAAAGTGTAACCATCTCTTTTCTTGACACCTCTTTCTATCCAGACGTTGTCTGATTTCATTTTTTAAATGAATTTCAAAGATGCTGTTTAATTCATTAAGTAGCATCCTACTTGCTGTCAAGACTTACTGTCGATCACAAACCACTTCTTTTGTTCAGTTTATAAATGATAGAACTGGGAGGTAAAAAGGCTGGGGTGACTGGCATGCCCAGGATGATTTTTTAAGTTGGAGCTAAGACTTCAGTGCAGGACCCTGGGTCTGAATGCAGTAGACAGTTCAAAAAGTCATGCTTTGCCTTCTCTCTGAGGATTTCATTCAGACTCTCGATAAACATTTTTTCCCCCTCTAAATCCTATGTTGTGTATATTCCATAGTGTATGAAATTTAATTATGGTATTTTTCTACTATGGAGAAATTGAAGAGTCTTAAGGAGATTTCATTAAAGCCACAAGGAAGTTTGAGCAAAAACATTCGGAAGTAGGCTTAAGTGAAGACAAAATTGACTTCACTCATTAATTTGACAAATATTACTAATATGAATATAGAGATTAAAGGCAAAAAAGAGAGGTTCACAGTTTAGTAGAAGGAGCCAGTTTATAAACAACATGGAATAAAGGATCACAAGTGCTAAGTTAGAAACCGTTGTTTGGGTAGGGGCTTCGGCTCAGGGAAGACATAGCTCAATTCTGACTATGGTAGGAGATCTGGAGCAGATTACGAATGACAGCAGGGAGAGGATTTTTGAAAGAAGGCTTGGTCAGTGATGTTGAACATCTTTTCATGTGTCTGTTGGCCATATGTATGTCTTCCTTGGAAAAATGTCTATTTAGGTCTTTTGCTCATTTTTAAATTGGATTATTTGGGGTTTTTTGGTATGGAGTAGTGTAAGTTCTTTATTTATTTTGGATACCAACCTTTTATCAGATATATCATTTATAAATATCTTCTCCTATTTAGTAGGTTGTCTTTTTGTTTTGTTAATGGTTCCCTTTGCTGTGCAAAAGCTTTTTATTTTGATGTAGTCACAATAGTTTATATTCGCTTTTGTTTCCCTCGCCTTAGGAGACATATCTAGAAAAATGTTGCTATGGTTGATGTCAGAGAAATTACTGCCTGTGTTCTCTTCTAGGATTTTTATGGTTTCAGGTCTCACATTTAGGTCTTTAATCTGTTTTGAATTCTTTTTTGTGTATGCTGTTAGAAAGTAGTCCAGTTTTATTCTTTTGCATGTGGCTGTCCAGTTTTCCCAGCACCACTTGTTGAAAAGACTGTCTTTTTCCCACTATATATTTTTGCCTATGTTTATTGCAGCACTATTTACAATAGCCAAGACACAGAAGCATCCTCAGTGTCCATCAGTAGATAAATAAATAGGGAAAATGTAGGGTATATACACAATGGACTATTATACAGCCATAGAAAAGGATGAGATCATACCATTTGAAACAACATGGATAGACCTAGTGAATATTATGCTAAGTGACATAGTAAGGCTGAAAAAGACAAATACCATAAGACTCCACTCATAAATGGAATTTTAAAAAAATGAATAAACAAACAAAAAGCAGAGTCAGAACAATAAATACAGAGAACAAACTGATGGTTTCCAGAGGGGAGGGGGAAGGGGGGGACAAAACAGGTGAAGGGAAAAAGGAGATACAGGCCTCCAGTTATGGAATGAGCAAGTCATGGAAATGAAAAGCAGAACATAAGGAATAAAGTCAATGATCTTGTAATAGTGATGTAATGGGACAGATGGTAGCCATACTTATGGTGAACATAGCATAATGTATAAACCTGTCAAATCACTAAGTTGTACACCTGAAACTAATGTAACATGGTGTGTCAACTATACTCAAATTTAAAAAAAGAAAAAGGAAAGAAAGAAGGCTGGGTCAGGGGAAGAGCTTTTCAATTTAATCTGAACAAATATTTATTTAGCACCTACAAAGACAGACCACAGTCCCTGCCTTCATGAAATTTACAGTCTAGCAAGAAAGTGTGGCATCAAGCCAGTATTTACCTGGGAAATGAGAAAGGGAAGCAGAGGATGCTGAGGAGCTCAGAGCAACAGTGTGGGCTCCATGAGGCAAAGCTGCATCTGTAGTGCTCACCACACTCCGCCCTACACCGGGTGCTAGGCTTGTGCGTGCTAGATGGTCAGTGAATGAATGGATGCATAAATTAGTAGCTCAAATTGATCTGGGGCTCGAAGAGAGGGAACACAAGTCTGGAATCATCAGACTGCCTGCTGGTTCCATATGACTGGAAAGCGGGATAGAAAGCCAGGGGTGAGAAATTAAGCCTTGGGAAGAAGGCACAGTCCAGGTCCAGGAGTTAATCATTGAGTTCCTAGTTGTTACTCAGAATCAGAATCACCTGTGGAGTCTTTAAGCTGAGAAATGTCTGCCTACCCCACTCCATTGAAAATTCTGATTCAGTAGTCAGGAGTGAGCCAAGGTATAAATATGTTCTAATGCCCACTTCAGGTTTGAGAACCAATGTGCCATTCGTTTTGAAAGTGTGTTCTCTGGACCAGCAGCATCAGCATCTCCTGGGAACTTGTTAGAAATGCCAATTCTCAGTCCCACTCCAGACCTACTGAATTGGAAAGCCTAGACCTGGGGACCAGCAATCTTTGTGTAATGAGCTCTCCAGGCGATTCTGATGCTGCTATTTGAGAAGCACTGCTTTAGTCAATGAAGATTTCAGGTTAGAAATTAATTGAGTATGTGGAGACTGGATTGGAGACTAAAGCCAGAAAGAATTGATAAACCTTGATGACCCATCAGGTGAGGGGAATGAGGGAGAGAAAGGAGCCACTCTGATGTTCTGATTGCTAGTTCAGGGAGGAGAAAGAAGATGGGAGAATCTGGATTCAAATGGCTTTTGTGTCATTTAACGTTGAATTACAACTGTTAAGTGCAGGCTGTACTGAGCATGGAGAGACAATGAGACACAGCATGTGGCAGGTGTGTGCAAGTCAGGAAAGCCTTCCAGAAGTGTCATGGAATATGCCTCAGGGTCAGAAGTGACCATGAGAATGCTTCCTACAGAGGAGGCATTGTGTACAAACTTCTAGGACCAGTAAAGCCTGCCCAGACTGACTAGATGGTCAGTTTTGAAATGGTATCTTGGCAGTGGTGAGGAAAATAGATTGGCATGGGCAAGATTAGATAGTGTTCAATTAAGATCCTACTCTAGTCATCCAAGTGAGAAATAAATAGGGCCTGAGCTAGGACAGTAGCAATGGAAGCTGAAAGTTTCCATTGGAAACTGAAAGAAGGAAGTTGAAGACAGGCCCTGGACACCAAGCAGGTGACATTAAGGGAGGGAAATTTAAGAATGGACTTCCATGATTCAGGCTTGTGCAGTCTGGCAGATGGACATGTCATTCACTGAGGTGGGGAAGAAAGGCGAGGAGCAGGAATGGGGGAAAGAAGCTGAGTATTTGTGGCACAGTTCCAAACTGTTTGATGGTCTGTGGAACCTCCAAGTGTAAATGCCCAGGAAGCAGGTCTGGGTCTCAAGAATGTTTTGCGCTTCTCGACCATCAACAAGGACAGTGTGGTAACTATGAGGCAGCAGACGCTGAGAGAGGTAGGAGCTTACTTTATGGTAAACTACTCCCTCACCCAGGTGGACATAACGTTACCTTTAAGGAATGCTTGTTTTAAAAAGTGTGGATAATCAGAACGTTTTGATTTCAGTTAGAATCTTTCATGCTATATTATACAAGGCTTCCAAAATAAAAACTACATCATTGAGAATTCAAGGTGGTATCTTGATTGGCAGGAATTTAGGACCACAGTCAACTATTATTTTCTGCCTTAAAGCTGCAGGTAAAAGCTCCTGATCCTAGATATTAGAATGAGTTAAGACTGCTCAGATTGCTTCCAACTGCACAAATAACATGTACCTTTAGGGGTAGTCATGAATTCAGTCTAGTCTAATTTCTTCAAGGAGGAAAGAATGTGTACTAGATTAAAAACTAAAGACTGGAATTCAAGTCGGCACTCTGATGCATTTAGCAGTGTGACTTTGATTGGGACACTTAACCTTCTCAAGATGCAATATCTCTGTCTGTACTTTTAAATACCTAAAATTTTTTATTATTGAAGTATAGTTGACATACAATGCTATTTTTAGTTTCAAGTGAGCAACATAGTGATTCAGCAATTCTATACCTTAAGCAATGCTCACGGTAGTAAGTCTAGTTACTATCAACAAACAATGTTATCATGATATTATTGACTATATTCCCTATGCTGTATTTTCATATCTGTGACTTCTTTATTTTATAACTGGAAGTTTGTACCCCTTAATCCCCTTCAGCAATTTTTCCCATCCCCTTACCCCCCTACTCTGTATAGTTTTTGTAGCACAGAAATACAATAGTCTATAAGAAAATGCCTAAAATATTTATAATGTTATATATATATATATGTATATATATATATATGTTAGTTAATGAAATATGCATTGACTACTATGTTGCAGGAAGTGGTAGGAGATACTAGAAATAGAAAAGATAGAAAAAAAAATTTAATCTCTATAGTCCTCAGTCTAGTGAGGGAGAAAGACACTCAGATAATCCTTGTGAAACAGTGGTAAAATTCAAGATAGAGAGTATTATGGGAGTAATTAGGAGGTCTGCCTAATCAGGGAGACTTATGGGGGCAGGGAATATCTGAGCTGTCAGAAAAGGTGCATAGATGCTAGCTATTAGAAAAAGATTTGGTAGAGGGAAGGTGAGGATTTCGGCCAGAAGACAGTAACTGTGTAAGGAGAAAGAATGTGTGTGTGTGTGTGTGTGTGTGTGTGTGTGTGTGTGTGTGTGTGTTGAGGTTACTATAAATAATAATCCGATGTTATTGAAGCAGAAGGGCATGGAGATTGTTCTTGACTCTGCTTCCTGGGATCAGGAGGGAATACCAGGTGAGTTTTTAGGGACTTCTGCTCTGGTGGTAAAGTTCTAGAAGATACCTCAAGTCTCACTGGCCATATGCCAGGCTTCCTCTGGCTATGGGGAAATTTGAGCCATGTCTCAGAGACGCAGTCAAGGTTTCTGTCCTAAGTCTAAGAATGTAGGAATAACTCACTCCTTACCATGCAAGGTTTCAGTGTAAATTTTACTCCCAAATACGAACAGAATATATAGGTAATTCCCAAGCACAACAGGCTGAAATGAACTTTAAATAGATAAAAAGTTAAGTTTGGCAGAAAGGATGAGTCCATTTTTCTTTAGAAAAAGAAACATCTCTGTACTGGTCTGAACACACACACACACACACACACACACATATATATATATATATATGTGTATATGTATGTATATATGTACATATATATGTATTGTATATATGTGTGTATATGTACATGTGTATATATGCATGTATATGTATACACATATACTATATATGTATATATATATAGCATCCCCAAAGGGAAATGATTTTGATAAATGAAAACAAATAAATCACTATTTAAACTATTGTTTGATTAAAGATCAAATTTGATTCTTTAAATTAATTAAGCAGTAAGATACACTGAATGATTTTAACCTCCTGAGAAGGGATATAATCAACCTGGATTTTACTGCTGCAGGGTGATATTCCTGGTTTTCTGTTGAGCAACATGCCAAAAATATCTCTGTTGCAGTTACATGAACATTCATGCTTACTCATATTCTTTCTCTCTTTCTTTCTCTCTTTCATACACAAAATGACCATTTTGAATTTCTGCTCAATGGGTGTTTTCTGGAACATTGCTATGTAAAATGTTTTCTTTCTGGTACACGCCAGCCATAAAATGAAGTACCATCTTTTATTTGTGCTAATGTTGGGAATGCTCTTGCAGATAAATCACTAGGCAACACATGAATTTATCTCCACCATGAATTTCTACTTTCTTCCTCTGACTCTTGGCTTGTCTCAATCTAATGAATAGCTAGCTGATCTGTGTTCATTTCAGGTTATTTTTGCTCCATCCTTTGTATCGTGATGTTATTAAATAGAAAGATCAGGATGTAGTCAAAGGGAGCAAAAAGTACCTGGCTACCCTCTGCATAACTGATATTCTGGGTACTATGCAACTGTCAAAATAGGTCTTTCTGGGAAAAAAAAAAAAAAACACCTTACCAGTAGAAATGTATTCATTGGAGTCATGATATTATACCCTTTTAATGTGCAAATACATTAAACTAATTTTAGACCTGGGCAGTCTTCCACTTCAGTGATCTAATGCCATCCATGCCAGGATCAAGCAAAAGGCAAGCCAGAGAGGCAGAAGCATACTTCCCGGGAAACTGTTACTTCAAAGTTAACAGGAAAGTCAACCAATAAAGAGATATATTTGTATCTCCCTTCCATCTTAATTTCTGTACTGCTTTGGAGGGCTGATGAGGCCCATTGAAGAGGCAGAGAGATGCTAGCAGGGGCAATGAGAGGGTACCTAAGACAGATCTAAGCTACCTTATTGTAATGTGCAGAGCTTAACTCTTCACTTTAAAATTTATTCCTGTTCATACCCCCATCTTCACAAAGGATTTGAGTCAACTTACAAACATATTTGCAATAAAATAAAATAAATATCTGACTGAAATAAGTTAAGCAAAAGTAAAATACATGTAAGAAAACAAACAGATACGTATTCTCTGCATGTCCTCAAGAAGGGTTGTGATTTGGCTCTCAATTTTACATACGAAAGAAAAGAAGAAAATCTCCTGTATCAGAAAATGTATGGTGTCCTAAGATTAAAAATCATATGTATCTAGGGAAGCCCAGCTTCTGTTTTTTTTTTTAATGTTTATATATTTTTGAGACAGAGAGAGACAGAGCATGAATGGGGGAGGGTCAGAGAGAGAGAGAGGGAGACACAGAATCTGAAACAGGCTCCGGGCTCTGAGCTGTCAGCACAGAGCCTGACACGGGGCTCGAACTCATGGACCGCGAGATCATGACCTGAGCCAAAGTCGGATGCCTAACCGACTGAGCCACCCAGGTGCTCCTAGGGAAGCCCAGCTTCTTATGCCATTGAGGCCCGAGAATTTCTCTTGTGGCTTTAAGGAGAAGACAGGCATCTGTGATACTACAGCCCTACAAGAGAAACAAAATTCCGAAGGCAGTTTTTAAATGTAGGCTGGAGAAGTGATGTCAAAGCATAATTCAGTAAGAGCAGTTCTACAAGTAACTAAAATTGTAGTCTGAGCATAGCACTCTCTGGGCAGAGTCAACAACCTTGATGAAGGAGATAGAATCATTCTGGGAGAGCGCTCTGTGTTAATTCTGCCACCAGGCTTTTGTTAGGGATTAGATAATTTCCAGATTATTTACTTCCTGCCCTAACCCTGAGAGTCCATATTCTCTGTTGCCTATTAAATCTTTGAAAACCAGTGAGGCCTAGGGTGTGGTAGTCCTTTTAAAGAGCAAGCTGCCTGATGCATCCCAGTGTGCTGGTAGCACATCTAGATCCAGCCCCTCTAACACACAGATGATACATAGGAAGATTTATTCTTTTTTTTTTTTTTTTGAAAAACAACATTGTCTCTTGCTTTGTATTGTTCCCCCATTTGTGTTAGAATCACTACTGATTCTACATTCTTCAGAATGTTTTCCAGTTCTTTGTCTAGAGCTTAGTCCAGTGTATTATCTGGAAATTTAGATAAGGGTTTGACTTCCTGACAGCCTAACAGAATCCTCCAAATACATCCAGAAATATACACTGATATTTCTAATTGATATTTTCTAACCTTGGAGATCAGAATTTTGTTTTGCTTTGTGACTGTTATTGTAATAACAACTGTTTATGGACAGGCAGCCCATGAGCCCATGAGAAAGTGGGGCCAGTCATTAACAGATTTGTAGGGTTGATTTTATTTTTCTCAGGCATTTTTACATGTATGTGGGTATATATGAGAATTGAGAAAATTACTGCTGGAAAGAACTCCATATTCCTTTTTATTTATTAATGGCAAAGGCAGACTGCTTTTCTCATGAGGAAGTCGCTCATGAATTTTCATTCAAAATAGTATATTAGTGTCCACACTTTAATATGTTTAGAGTGGAAAGGGATTCTACATGCAACTGTGCATATCAGATTCCATGTCCAGAAAGCTAAATTTTATTCTTTAATGATATTATGATTGGGGCAGGTGCCCCTTCTGTGCTTACGTGCCACATGGTGTAGAGGATGATGGGAAATTCTGATCTATTATTAGTATTTCACTTCTGTAAAATTCTTAAACCATATTTTTACAAGATTTTGTTACCACTCCCTTTAGTGTCTTTTTTGAAAAGCAGAGGCAAACTTCCTTGAGCAAATAATGTGAACAGTGAACACTTAGTGAATATTTGGGGAAAGAATCAATATGCTAAAGAAGCTAGGAAAATTGGATCATTTAATAGAAGTCCCAATATAGACAAGCTGGTATTTCAGGAACCGGTCTTGTGTTTTTGGATGTATTGGTGTGAAATGAACCATTAAGTGTATAAAAGATGGATTCTTAAATGCTCCTAAATATATGTCACTGAGACTTAGGTAGAAAAACTGCCAGGACTTTATAGTGTTATCTTTTCTTCAACCAATAATTGCTCTATTTTGATGATTTCTTCATTTGGTTGTCTGTTTTAATCAAAATTCCTCAGTGGGCCAAACTGAAACCTCATATATTCACACACACCTCCCATTGATTTCACTTGGGTGAAACTTTATCTTTTAAGCAAAGTTTAAGTTGAAATGTTGAGTTAATGATGCTCACTTTAAATACCAAAGGCTGAATGCATTTATGTATTCAAACACTTAGCTAGTCAAACATAACTCCCATCAGGGTTTAGAGGAAGGATTATTTCTTAAACTATGCTAGCCTTACAAATAATGTATTGCTCTCCAATCTGCAGGAAAATAATACTGAATAAGCTTGTTAGTATTTTATTTCTGTGGTGAAAAGAATCTTTTTGTAACCTGGAAGAGGCAGAGTAAAATGGTGGACAGGATGTTGGGAAATATTTTTGGCAATTACCCATAGTAGTGAACCCAAACTTAGAAACAAATACTAAAGAAAAAGTTACACATTTATTTCTCCATAGCTTTGTCTCCATCTCTATTAAATTCTCCATCTATGAAATAAATACACTCATAATTCTGTGCTTCTCTAACAAAAACTGACTTTGATTTAGAAGACTGTTTTTCCTCATGTGATGAAGGCTTTCAACCTCCTAAAATGGGAATATTATACCTACAACAGAGTGTCTGACTCTTTTATTGTGAACCCAGTTAAGATGCAGTATACGGCAATTTAAGGAAGTATCCAAAATAATACTATTTGGGTGATGTGTTTGCTTTGTAACACTTTCATAGAGTAGATATGAGTTTGCTTTGTAACAGTTTCATAGAGAATATAACAGATTCATACAGTACTGAAAAGGTATACTTTGAGAGCTTTTAACATCTAACAGATTACATATTTGAGTGGAAGAGTTAACACAAACCAAAGCACAACTACAGAGAAAATTTTGTGAGGAAAATTCTTCCAAAAGAGTAGTTCCTATGTTTATACACTTATAAAATTCTGAGCCACTGGCCACAGTTTCAATTACCTCTCTCTCTCTTCTAAAAAGAAAGACTAGGGCCTTTGTCACCAAGAATTCAAGAAAAGAACCTTGTTCTGAATTCAGCTGATAGAATCAGCATATTCTTCAAAGGGATATAAAACTATTAACTAGTTCTATGCTACCCCTGATAAATTCACTCATTGATGATCCTGTTTTCCTGTATAATAGCTGGCACTTTTCCTGGAAGACATCGTCCTTCCTAAAATCACTTGAAAAACACTTAGCACACCTTTGCAGGTAATGTAAACATAAGGAAGTAAACTACTTTCTTACCTAAGAATTTTCCTGAAATAATGAGCACATTAAATTGCATTCATTTCAGAAGGTTTCAAAGAACCAACAGAGAAATTCTAGTAATTTATTTGTGATTTGCTACAAAGTTACATATTTTATTTTAGTAAATTTGGAAAGCTCTCAGGTCTTTTCTAAGCTGTGAATTAACACGTGGCCAAGAATCTGAAATCGGGCCTGAATGCTAAAAAAAGTGTTTTTGTCTTCAGCATTAAGACCTTATGAGAATTGTTGTTTGGCAAACACTGGTGTTGATTTTATGCTAATGAAGCAAAATATGAAACCAAAGCATTTGCTGTACCTAACAAACTCAAGCCTGCATATTCCCAGCTAAAATGAAAATAGGTTAAAGAAAGGGTGAGCATCTGTGTTAGGTTCATTTGCCTCTGGTGGGTCTCCAGTGTAGACTCTCTGAGAAGTCTGAGGTGCATTTAACTAGAAGAAATGTTTTTTTGTTCCAAGCCCCTTGATAAGGGGAATAATAGGAGGGAACAGCTCAGTAGACATAAAGGTGAAAAAATGTCCATGGTTCTGAACATTCTACCACCCTATATATGTTTTGTTTATTCAAATCTGCTTTAAGTTTCAGTGTAGAAAAGAAGAAAATGTGGAAGGAGCAGGAGAGCAACTCACATTAATTGAGAATCTACTGCACATATTTTTTTTTAATTAGCAAATGCGCCATTATTATGTACTAGAAGGCAAAATCCCACCTTCCGAATGAATGAAGAAGCCTGTCCATGTTGCACTGGTTGTGTTGGTATTGGCATTTGAAGATAAGATACTATGCTCTCTGTCACATGCTGAAGTCATTCTTGCCCTACTAAAGGTTTTTGGCTTCATTATCTACATTCATTCATCATCATTCTCCAGGTGCTATGCTGAGCATTAGCAATGCAAAGATAAACTCATATCTTACCCTTGCATTGTTTGGTCATAATCAAAATTTCTTTTTTTCAGACACATATGGAAAAGAAAACAGGCCTCTTTGTTTTCCTTGCTGATTAATGATTTTTATGAAACATCCTAAACACATAATTTCCTGGTAAAGCAGGGAAAATTCTTGTTTTAAGATCAGAGCTCAGGCACTTAAACACGATGCTTATAGCCTCCCCTAAAATTTAACATTGTCATTAGGGAACTACCTCTTGGGGTAAATGCTGTTTTTCAGATTTATGTCTCTCCCTGCTTTTTTCTAAGATGGCATCTGGGTTTATATGACTTTGTGATTCTAGGGTGCAGTGAGTTCCCCTGGCTTACCATGACCTTTGGGTATAGTCTGGCTGGGTTCAATGAAATGGATCTTGCCCTAGATATTCCAAGGTTGTCTCCCACTGAGGACTGCGTCTGTGTTGTTATCTCATGGCTTGGACAGGGGGTATTTCTTGCTGACTAGGCGTTATCTTAGCCCTCACTGACCCTGCCAACTCTCTGAGGTCTGGCTTCAGAGGTTCCTCCTCCTCTCCTTGGGGTCACTGTGCCTCTGTTGCTATGGCAACACCTTTGTCAAGTTCATCAGGTGAACTCCCAGAAACTTCATGGGAGAGAGAAGTGTCCTCAGGGAGGGGATAAAAGAGCAGGTAGCAAGGGGAGTCCTGACCAGAGTTTTCTCTGACCGTAGCATTCCCACTCCAGGTTATAGTGAAGGAACTTTAAGGAAGTCTCTTCCCAGACTTCCTAGCAGGTGATGGAGCTGATATCCTTGTGCTTTTGGCTTTCTTTTCAACCTGTCTCACATATTTCCTCTCTGGATCTTAGTCCAAGAGATGGGAGGATATGTATCTTAGCACCTGCTCCTTTTGCCTTTATTTTTTCCTTATTCTCCAGATCCATACATATGGAAAGGGTGAGCTTTTCCCTTTATTTCTCCTTTGTTCTTACTATTCCCCTGAATCATACCTTCCTAATTTGGGGGATGGCATTCTGCTTTTCTCCTGTCTTTATGGTTAAAATGTGGGAGAATGCAAGGAGAGAGAAATGATGACCATAATTTGGGTGGTATTTCTAAAAGAAAATTTTAATGTTTGTTTATTTTTGAGAGAGACAGAGAAAGAGTGCGGGCAGGGGAGGGACAGAAAGAGAAGGAGACACAGGATACAAAGCAGTCTCCAGGCTCTGAGCTGTCAGCACAGAGCCTGATGTGGGGCTCAAACTCAAGAAATTGAGATCATGACCTGAGCCCAAGTCAAATGCTTAACAGACTGAGTCACCTAGGAACCCCTCAGGTGGTATTTCTAAATGATTGAACCTTCATGTGAGCAAATGCTTATTAGTGATTTCTTACTAGTAACTCACAGAGTTAATAAAGAAAGTTGATGGTTTATCTGTCCCTGTTACCATGGTTTTTGTTTGTTTTTGAATATTTTGAAATAAGATCCTATTTCAGATTTCCAGTGTATGCTGGAATTCCTTGCTATTCAAAGCGAGGTCCATGACCAGCAGCATTGCCAGTTGCCAACAATTGTTAAGAATGCAGAATCTCAGGCCACACCCTAGAATTATTGAATCAGGATCATCATTCAACAAACTCCTCACTTGCACATTAAAGTCTGAGAATCAGTGTTCTGGGCCACCATAGCCTTTCTGAAGCTTTTGGTCATATCACCTATACCCAAGATCAGCATTCAGCTAAACATTAATTCTACATGTCAGTCAGTGACAATCCTTGCCCTTGGATGTTTATGGTCTTAACCAGTAATATTTATAATGATGGTAAAGTAATTAAAATAAAATAGACAATTCTAGATTCAGTCTCCATCACCAGACCCACCTTAAATTGTTTTTTTTTTTTTGACAGATTAAGATTAAATTGTAAGTTATGAAAAGTGGATGTTCATTTTCTTGAAAAGCAGTCATTTAACGTACAGAGACAGGAACAAGATAGTAATAAGATACTCACTTGATAGATAAATCCAGATTCATACTTGAGCCTGCTGCTTCATTGGTACTGATAGGGTTTTGCTCAGTTACAGTTTGGCAAGGATGTGATTTCTTTTAAAGAGATGATTTTTGGAGAAAGGACAAAGTCATAGTTTTTCATCCTGCACTTTCATTTTCTGATCACAGTGTTTTAGAAGAATCTGGGCTTTACTTATGCACCAGGCTTTCAATAGAGAATCACATTAATCCTTTTAAGCTCCTTATTCTAATGATTTATTTTGTTGAAAACCATAGTGATCCTCCTTTGAATTTTAATGATTGCTGGCTATTCAAAGATTCATTGTTTTGACTTCCTGTCCTTACCTTTGTTTCCTACATGTCTGTGGGGAACACCTGTCTAATACTGGATCTGCCCCTGGTTCTCACTGGCTTACCAGAGTCACTCAAGCCTATCTCTCAGTGTTAAGCTGAAATGCTGGCTACTCATCCATGACAATAAATGTAGCATATATGTTTGCAGAGATAGGCAGGTAGACAGCAGAGGGACAAATAAATGATTGAGTCATTTCCCAGTGAAAATGATATTTAAGATATGATAAGAAATTGTGATCATAATAGAGAAATTAGTCAAATTAGTATTCTTAATCATGGATGATTTTAGGATGTGATACCTATGAAAACCTAGTAGATGATAAAGAGATTTGAATTTTGAGGGTGCTATTCTGACCCCAAATTCTGAGCCATGTAACTTTCACAAGACACTGACCCTCCGTTCCTCACACTGTTAATATGGCAATGCTCTCTTTCAAGGACATAGAAGTAGTCATTTTGTTCAAGTGCTGCAAATCCTCAAAAAGGGTTTGCAGATGGAAAGAGTGATGAAGTGTCGCTGGTATGAGCATCAGAATTACATGTTATGTTTTCAAAATCTAAGAAATGCTATGTCACAGGCTTGAGTTTCTATTTTGCCCACTGTGTAACCACACAGAGAATTTTTCTCTTCTCTTTTTACAGGTATCACCTAGGAACATCATGGGTTTTCAAGAATATATTATTCTAATATGAGATTTTAACAACTACACTGTATTTATGCATAATACATTTTGTGCCTTATCTTCAGGCTTCTGGACTTTGATTCAGAATATCAGGAGCTCTGGGATTGGCTGATTGACATGGAGTCCCTCGTGATGGACAGCCACGACCTGATGATGTCAGAGGAGCAGCAGCGGCATCTTTACAAGGTTAGAGCTACCCTTCTTGCCTTTACCTTGCTGTGGAAGATCTGATTAGCCTGACAAGTCTCTCTCTCTCAGGATATCTTTGCGTTCATTGTATGTATCATGGTGTCTATTAGAATTCCCTTCCCTGTCCCCAAACTCATTTCCATCCCTTGTGTGCTGACAGGCTGCACCGACATCATAATTGCAAGAAAGTTCCCTTTATCACATTCTATTTGGTGTAATTCTATAGAAGGACAAAGATTTATCTCCAAGATGAATAGCAATAAATGAAACTGCATTAATAAATAGACTGAAACAAAATGAAGGATAAATGGACTGGTAACATTTAACAAAATGTGTTTTCATTGGAGCACTCAGGTGGATTCTATCCACCCCTCAGATCTTTGCAGAGAAAAAAGAAATTTGCCTTCAGTTTGGCTTGCTACTTTCAGGGTAGAGGGCTCATTCAATTTAATGTTTATTAGTGATACATAGAGCAGACGTTGTCATATTAAGTCAATACATTTTCGTGTGATTTAAGAAAACTGGCTTGGAACTTATATATTGATTGCAGGCAATCCATCTAATAACTATCTATATTGTTTTTCCGTGTCTGCTAATTCACCTTTAGCCTAGTATGTTTTACCAATTCTACTTAAATAGTCTTAGAAGTTCTTATAAAACATCTATGTGATTTTTGACTGAAAAAAAAATGGTTGCAAGATTCACAGTGTCTGAAAAAGCTGTTGGGGAGGGTTAGAGGGACTTTCCACTGAAATATCAGATTGCAGTAAATCTTCCTCATTTAGGCAATTTTTATTGGAGTAATTCTGACAGTTGTCATCCTTGAATTGCTTTGAGCATATGGCATATTTCAAAGAGCAGATTGTGAATCATAAAAAATAAAATTAATAACTAACCACAGAATCAGCAACAGTATAATGACAAGAAACAACTACCCTCTAGCTTTAAAAAATTTCTTATAGAATAAGAAGTACATTCAAGGTCAAATAAAAGTTGTCTTCTTTCTTCCTCATTATTTATCATTTTGAGTTCCTTTCCTTAATATATTAACTTTTACCTTCTCTAAAGAGAGATCTTTATTTATACTTTTCAAGGGTCTGGTTGACTTTAATTAGTGTCCCCTGAGAATCGTCTTGGTTAAGAGAAGATATAAGCTCCCCAGGGAGTCAGCACATGGTGATATTTTATTCCTTAAAGAATTGTGTTCCGACATTAATCGAGTTTGTTGACTATTAGCTATTTCCTGTATGGATAGCTGTCCACATTAACAACAAAGCTATCCAATATATCTTCTGAGCATAATATAATGTTAGAGTTACAGTCTTCACCTAATGTAAACAAAGCTAGGTGATTTCACATTTCATGTCAGGATCAAGAATTATGTATGAAAAAATGCCTATTAATCTTTATTAATTTATTGATACAAAAATATTAGTTTTATTCCTAATACTTAAGCATTAAAAATCGAGCCAACCAGGAAAAAATAATACAAAAGTTAACTAATCATAAGCCATTATCTCAGATTTTATTGCACTCTTGATGCCAAATAACATTTCTTTTCTTCTTGATGCATTTTGTATTTTGCACATAAACCACTATTTTTTTTCAGAAACAGTGCTATTCTTTGTCAAAATCACATCCATATAATTTACATCACAATTAATAGGAAATCAGTCTTCTTTTTCTTGTGGTTTCCTTGTAAGTGCTCTGCCTAAGAATTCCCATTCTGGCATATTCAAAGCTATTATTCCACCCACTCAGTACTTCTGGATTATAGTGTTTTCCCAAACATTTTCCATACCAGGGTTCTTCCTTTGTGACTCATGTCCTGTTATCATCTTTCTGCTTAGAGGTGTTCAACATAGCTAACTAAGTTCATGAGACTAGCACTAACTTTGCATTTGGCTTATAAGCAAAATTAAAGGTTGAATTACACACCAAAGGTGAATGCTACAAGTGTGCAGAGTCTTTCTTTATACAAACCCCCACATTATTCCAGAGTTTTAGAAACCTCCAAAGCAATCCTGAGGATATTGGCTAAGGAGTCATTTAGAACTTGGGATGGCTCCTGAATTAGAAAAATTGATGGAGGAAAATTAATTTCAGGTCTTTGTCTAGAATCCTCAGGGATTCTTAGGTTAGGTCAACATTTTCAATGTCCCATTCATCTGTTCTAATGCGCTTTTTCAGAAATCAACTCAACTGATGACTTGGGGGAGGGAGGTTTGAAGTCTATTGATCATAGAGACCCCTGAGTAATAGGGCTTTTTCAGTTGGTCCCCAGGCCTTCCTAGGCTTTCAATACCATTTGAGACTTTAATCTTTAAATTTGTTGGCCCTGAAAGATATCAATGCTTTCTCAGCATTTTTCATCAAGGGCACCACTGACATTTGGGACAAAACAATTTTTTGTTGGTGAAGAGGACTACCCTGTCCACTATAGAGCATTTACTATTCACATTCCCTAGTCATTGTGACAATTCAACAGGATGCCCAACCACATGTCACAGCATTCCCAATCCATCTCAACCTATGTACATCATCTTCATTTCTTAAAATGCTTCTGTAACGCCCAAGAAAAATCCCTTGCTTTTGTATTTTGTACATTGTGAAGTAAAACACCTTATATAGCTGATGTTGAACCATTAGTTGTTGAGTGAAAAAATTAAGGATGAATGCTTGCTTCAGCAGCACATATACTAAAAAATTAAGAATGAGAATGAAGTTTGTGATCTCTGGTATTAATGTAAAGAATGAAGGGGAAACGTTTAAGAGAGACCTTCAGCTGAGCAATGGTAAAATCCCAGGAACTGGAGACCAGGACAGAATCATTATTCCTGTTATCATAGAATCCAAAGGTTTTTCTGTCCTCTCTCTGGGGGCATCTCTATATATCATCACTCAACTCTTTTCCTGGAGTAGATAGTCATGCCCAGATCCTGGTTCATTATATGCATTATACAGTCCTAAGTTGATCCCCAAAGTCCACATTTGGATATGTTGTGTTAGAGAAAGTATAATAAGTTGGTAGTCAATGAGAGTGAAGATTTTTTAGCATTTTCAACATCAAGTACTACATGCCTGACTTTACCAATTTATTGTATATTCTGGTCTTCGATAGAAAGTCATCTGACCTTTACTCCTAGATAGGGAGGTACCAATAAATACCTTAGACTATTCATTCAGCAGACCTCCCAAGTTGGGTGCCTATTGTGGTATATTGGTTACCCTAAACCAGCAAAATACCAAAGGGATTTATTAAAGGAAAGGAATTAGACTTAATAGGCAAAGAACATTGACACAACCTGACATAATTTAGAACCTTAACATTACAATGGGCTACAAAGTGGATTTCCTGTTTAAACCATTTCTTGTTATTTTCAGATTGTTAGAAATTGAAGACCATTTTTTTTTCCTAAATTTTCAGCCGCAGGGTCTTAAGAGCAACCTGTATCTTCCTTATATATACTTTCCTTGTATAACCACTTCCTTAAAAATACTTTCTTACTTGTTTTGAGATAGTAAGCCATACTGCCAATATCTTTCCCTCTCCCTTCTTTGTCCGGCCCACTGACCCAACCTCTGAATGGGGACCTTCTATAGCTATTTTCTAATAAACACTGGCAGTATTGTCAGCCTGGAAAACAGAAACGTAGTTCTTTCTCGTTTTTTCTTCCTCAATGTGAGAATCACCTCCAAGGAGAATTTGCTCCCCCTCTCTCACGTTCTTTTTCTTCATTCCTTCTACCTTCCTAAGTAGGACAATTTAATTTGTCAAAAGTAACCACCGTGATTTTGAAAGTTCAGCTCCTATTTGGACTGGAGTTACGTAGCCAGAATTCATAATCACTGGGAGCTGTCACTCTGCTGGTCTGCATGTGCATTAACTATTAATGGAGAAATATTTAAAACCCACTTGCAAAGGAAAAGCTCCATTTTTTCATTTCTACAGATCAAAGGTGGCATTATTCTTGGGCTCAGGGAAGCTTAAGACACCTCCTCCCCCATCCTATGAATTTTATAGACTGAGTGACCTAGAAGTATCTCCACAATCAACGAGGCTGGAGCTCAGGCTGCTGCTGTTGCCGTTCTGCCCTCTGCAGCAGACACAGTTGACTCTGCAGGGCTGGGAGGGTGTGCCCTGGCCAGGACTCCTTACTGTTGCCACAAAGCACTGCCCATTCTCTGCCAAGTGCAAAGCACAGATGACAGAGCCCTTCGTGATCCTGGATTGGTGTGGAGTTCTAGAGTCCAAAGGTTAATTTCAAGGGCCAAATTCAAAAGTTGCAGTCTGGTGATTACTACTATTATACTTGAACAAGAGCTGTTTTCAGATAGTATTCAGATAGTATGAAGCTCACCAAAAACAGCACATTTATGGATTTACTCCTTGAGAATGGTCTAGCTGCTCCTCATCAATAAAATATTAGATTATATCATTTCCAAGGGGTTAAAATAGCCCTTACAGCTTAAAGATTGTATAAATTAGTACGCATTTCAACTAAGACCTTTATACTTTCAAGGAATTCATACTGAAGATTTTACATTTAATTTTGAGGGTTAGTTGCTCTCATATAGTTCTGCTTTTATGGCAAAAATGCAAATGACCTCTATCTTTCTCTGTTGGTATAAGTGTTACACAATTATGTCCTATGTGCAAAAGGAAAAGGCCCGTTCACTTTGCATAATACAATGCTCACTAAAGAGGCTAATTACATTTTTACTCTGCTCTGGATTTGAGGTTGCTTATAAGAATTCACAGGAAAATTTTTAAAATGTTTTTAACACTGAAATACAAATCAGAACTGGGGAAAATATACATAGACTAGGGTCCCTTTCTCTGAGAAGAGTTAATATGTAGGCATATAGACTGTATGGTCCTACACACTTAATAAAGATCCCAAAACTCCACTCTGGGTTTCCTGGTAGTGAAAGCGAAGAGGGAAATGTGCTCAATCGCAAAATTTACATCTTCCATGAGAAAAAAAATCACACTTCATTTGAAGACATTAAGTTTATTTTGATACTTAGATATGAATACATTTTCTCTTAGGATTTTTTTTTAATATGTAAGGGATTAGAATGGCATGGTAGTGAAATATCTAACCACCATATTTCTTACAAGTAAGTTTCTAAACATAATACTTCTACCAAGTGAATTAATTATTTTTCTCTAACTCTGTTGCCAGGTAATGTTTACAGACTTTGATCACAGCTCTCACCCGAAGGTGGCACTCCTCTTGATGATAGTTTGGCCAGGTGGAATTAATAAGAGAGGACATCAATATTATATATTTGAAGAGAAGAGGATATTAGGAAAGTGAGAGGGAAATAGAAGCATTGAAGAGAAAGAAACACAGTTGAAATTAGTTAATCTACAGTTTACCAAACAAAAATGAATAATTTAAAACAATTAAATAGAAAAGAGTAAGTTTAAATCATGGGTGGGTGAATGAATAGATAAGAAAATGCTAAAAAAAAAAAAAAACAAATACGAACAAATAAAAAGAGCTAAACACTGAAAGGATTGTTTTAGGAAAAAAACAGATAAGAGAAAGGGATAAATTTTAAAGGAGAAAATGTCACTTTTAGAGAATTTGGGTCTGTATTAAAAGGCAAGCATTATGACTTTTAAAAGAAAAACTTCTGGGGAATAAGAAACAGCATAAAAAAAGAAAAATGGGACATAGCTGGCTTGCTATTTTATAACTATTGATGCCAAAATGATGTTGTCATAGCTATGAACCAATCAGAGAAAACAGATTAATCACGCTATCTCTATATTTTATAAATTCACAAATTTCAACCCTCTCTAATAGTTCTCTTTTATTTTGTTCTGGACCAGGTATAAATAATTTCATATGTGGCCTGATACCTTTAAGACTGAACTTGAGCTTCTAAAAATATGTTAGGGTGGTTCATAGTCTAGGTCATAGGAGGTAGGCTTAAAATAGAAGAAAATCCATTACCTTAAAATTTTTTTTTTTTTACATGTTGGTGTTTGGGTATAAAAGAAGTGTGTCAAAAAATTAAATTCTGTTAATTAGGATTTAGTTTGGAATTTCAGTACCAAAATGAAGCAAATTACTAGTCATTGAAGCAGACAAGGTAAAAATGTAGCAGATATATCAGGCACAAGAATCTAATGATAATTTTTTACCTCTTTCTCAGTAGATTAATTGTAGAGCTTAATTGTATGTTAGATTAAAACTCCATTAAGATAAGAAGAATATGCTTAAAATCATTATAATATTTCAAATAACATTATCTAGTCATTTTAAAAGTGATCAGAATAGGAAAATCTAGGCTACCTCCACTGCTATGTAGAAATGGATTTGTTTTTCCATTTTTGTTAAAGTTAAAAAGTCCTTAGATTAACTGCCATATTAATGTGAGCATTGATGAATCAGTGTTTGCTATGAAGACTTAAATATGCATATATTTTTCTTTTCTTTCCTTTTTTGAGAGAGGATAAAACTCATCCTGAACATGTTCAGAGGAAAAAGTGGATGGATGAGGTTTCTGAACAATATAGGAAACACTGTTTTTGCTGGAGCTTACAATGCCTGTTTGAATCACTTTTTTAAGAGGAAAAAAAAAGAAGGATGTTAAGAGAATAGTATGCCAAGAAATAGTTGGCTGTGTGTGCATAGGGGCAAGCGAGGAAAGGCCGCCAGCAGTCTTTGTCTCTGGTGGGTGAGCTACTGTCCGGAAGGTGCGTTGGCTCTCTGGGCTGCCTCTGCTGTATTGTGCTGCTCCCTCTCTCCCTGGCCTGGCCTGCTCTGGCCTAGAGTGGATCAAACAAGCCGTGGGGAAAGTTCCCCTCATTTGCATCACTTCTAGACAGCCCTGTCGTACTCTTTGCTGACAGGAAATCACTGTCTTTGTCACCTTTTCTCAGGGCCCTCCTTTTGGCAGAGATGGGCCATGTGACCACGCTTAATCACAACAACAGGGCTGGCTCAGGACTCAATGACATGTTTTCCTCAGCACTTCAATAAATGGGGTAGAGGAGTCAGGAGGAAATGACTACATTAATTTTAAAGTGAAAAGATAATTAACACTTGAAGGACTAATGCTACAACCTATGGAATTATTATTCAAATTGAAGTTAATTTATCAAAAACTTGTGAAAACTATCTCCCCTAATGCAACTGTTTAAAAAAAAATAAACCTTGAATAGTAAGAGTTGGGCGTGTTGGAGGGAGAGTGGGAAGAAGGCGGGGAGAGAGGGGCTTTGGATGGAGAGGGAGAGAGAAAAGGGGGGAGAGAAAGAGGGAAATCATAGCAGGCATTAGCTGTGTTTGAAAAAGCAACTTAAATGGGCTAACACTTCAACATTTGGGACTGAAGGCTGGAGCATGTAAAACGCTTACTTAGATGATATGAATAGGACACTGGCAAACAAAAGCAGCAGTGTGCTCCTAGAAAACTGTGCTTCAAGGAGTTTCCTTGGCAACAGAAATGCAGTTCCAAAAGTAGACAGAACTTTCCTCAGAAAACATACTATTAATAACAACCTTCCGGAACAACTTGGAACAATTTGACGACTTGGCAATAATAATGCCAAGTGTTCTGCAAATTAATCTAACACATAACAGTTATGTTTCCCTTGCCTGTAATTCTGCTGGACCCTACCAAGAGCTAACTCCTTGCTTTTCAGTGGCAAATGTGAAAAATATTTCTAAATGTTGTCATGGAAAAAGAAAACCAAAAGGAGTGCTGGTGGCCAACGGTGTCCAGTGATTGTGTTTAGCCTTTTGGAACCTACAATTGAATTTAATGAGATGAGTTTATTCCAATTAGAGCTACTACGTTTAGTATCTCATCCCAACAAAGATGCTTCCGTGAGCAAAACTTGTTAAAGGGTTAACAGCCTGAGAATTGCTGTGATGTGAAGCACATCTTGAGGCCATTGGTTATATAAATGTAACACTTCACTAAATACGTGCTGGGTGTTATTTTTAAAAGCATCATCATTTCTTGTCAGCCCAGAGAATAAACTAATCTTGGATCTACTTGGCCAATGGGAATCATTTGAATTCTCCTGAAGGCAATACGTTTGCCAGCCATGAAAGGTGTAGTGTTCCCCTCCTCTGACCTTTCCTGAATCCTTGGATCTAAAGGTTAAAAGTAATCAATATCTCATTGCGCAGCTTGGTTTCAGGGTAATAAGTAATAACCATCATGTTAAAATCCAAATGATACAGATAGCACTTAAACGAGTTGACCTGTTTGGGAGCTTTTATTAATTGCAATTATCAGGATAATCATTAGAGTTTGCTAATAAAATTTGGATTAAATTGCAAAAATTTCAGCCTTTAACTTTTGAAAAACGACTCTTAATTAGATGTGAATGTGCAGTGTTCCCTCCTGTGTTAAGCTGAGAGATTTGGCTTCAACCCCACATATTTGTAGATTTCTTTCTGGTTTTTTATAAAATAAATTTGAGGAACATTTAAACTCCTCATAAGAAAGGGTGTTTGTTAGGTTCACTGCCACCTTTGGCTCCAGAACTGCTCCATACTATGTGTATGTTTCAGTTAAGTGACTGCATGGAAATGTCCCTCACCTACTTTTTTGCATTTCCTATTTTTAAATTATGTATCTTCAATGGTTATAATCATATGTAGGCTAATCTGGCTTGTAGCTAGAAAAAAAATGTATGATGTATGATTACACTTTATATGATATGAGCTGGGAATTATTTATTTGTTTTTTTTAAAAAAAGGACTACCAAAGTTTAATGATGAAAACCAAGTATTATCATTGTCAAAGTGGTCTTGATATAAAAATAATAAATGTTAGGTTTAATGTTCCATGCATTTACATCAGTAAGGCACTGGTTGTCATCTATAACTGCCTATATCAGGAAGGCATTGGTTTTCGTAACCATATCATAATGACGACACTAAATCATATAACTTACAATGTAAGTTATACCATAACCAAGTGTATAAGATATGCTACTGAACCCAAATATTATGTCTGTATGATTATTCTAAGTTTTTATAATTTATTAGAATTTCATGCATGTATTCTCAAAACAGGAAGGTGGGGATAGAAGGGAACCTAGATGATATTTTAGTTATTTCAAAAAAGGTCCTGGTGCTGTCTTCCGCAACACATATACTAAAATTGGAACAATACAAAGGAAATTAGCATGGCCCCTGCACGAGGATGACACACAAATTCATGAAGCATTCCATATTAAAAAAAAAAAAAAGTCCTGGTACCTGTTCAGAATAGTCTGGAGAACCCTGGATGGGAAAAACTTAACCATAGTACTTTCACAGTGATTAGATTCTTCTCCTAATCTCGCTACCATGTCTCACCTTAGAAAGAGGTAGATTTGTGGTTGAGGAATCATATTTGGAGTATTAAGATTGTCCAAAACCAACTATTTCCTTTACTAAATTTCCATCCTGCCTTAAATCCCAGCCTTAAGATTCATTTCTTTGGGGACGCCTGGGTGGCTCAGTCGGTTAAGTGTCTGACTCTTGATATTGGCTCAGATCACAATTTCACGATTCATGGGATTGAGCCCTGCATGGGGCTCTGTGCTAACAGCACAGGGCCGACGTGGGATTCTCTCTCTCCCTCTCTCTCTCTCTGCCCCTCCTCTACTTGCTCTCTCTCAAAATAAATAAACATTAAAAATTTTTTAATTCATTTCTTTGAGGTAAAAAAGAGTGCACTTTACTGGATGCAGGTATTCTATGGGGGTAGGAGAATAATACTGAATTAAATGTCAATTTTAACATTTAGTTTAAATGGAAGGGCACTAGGAGAGGAAGATAGAAGGGGTAGAGAGAAGAAATCTAGGAAGGGGACCAAGGATAGATGTTATTTATTCCACCATTTGATAAAAAGGGAAGTACATTCGTGTGTGTGTGTGTGTGTGTGTGTGTGTGTGTGTGCGCGCGTGTTATGAGATAGGAGTAGGATGGAGGGAGAAAAAAAACTAAATTGGTCAAATCTTACTATTTGACTATGTTAGTGCCCCCTGTGCACATTCTTATTTAATGCTCACAATGATCCTGAATTATTTTTCCCTACTTCATGCATCTGAGCCTGAAACACAGAGAGGTTAAGTGACTAGCCTAAAAGACAACTTGTGCCTCAGGTTAGACTAGGGTTTGCTGAAATTACAAACAACCCCCAAGTCTCAAAGGTTTACGGTTATGAAGATTTACTTCTCACAGGATCAGTCATCCTCTTAAATATTCCTTCAATGTGGCAAAGAGAAAAGAGAGTTCTGGAGGGTCTCACTCTTGCCATTAAACCTTTACCTGGAAGAGACACAGTTCACTTCCTTTCAAAATCATGACCAGAAGTAATCACACAGCCTCACCCAACTCCAAAGTAGATGGGGAAATGCATCTCTACTCTAAGCCTGAAAGGCAGAAAGCAAGAAATTGTTGTTGGGCTGTATCAATAACTATCACAAGAAATAAGTCACTTTGAACCCAGTCTGGGTGGCTCTAATACCCACAATCTTTCCTTCACGTGTTCCTTGCCTGCTCACTATTGTCCCATATTTTCTTCTCCACAAGAGGAAAAATTCTTGCAAATGCATTTTCCTCCCTCCACATGAGCTTTTTGTGCCTAGATAAGAAAGAAGGTGCTACATATTAAATGGAACATCAGCAGAGAAAGCATGATGGACTTGGGTTTGCTCTTTAGCCAATCATCAGGCTATTCTGTGAAACTCCCCAAACTTTCTTAAGCACCTTAGCACCCTGGGAAAGTGTTACCATTTTGAGTCTCACGGGAACCTCCCATGTTTTGTCAGACTCAGGAAAGCTAAGGCTGAAAATATTTATGTTTTTGGGTGAGATGCACTAAAGGCAGCATTGCCCTAGGAAGGTTCAACCTCATGGATCCTGTTATTGCCAAAGGGAGTTACTGAAGAAGGGTCCCCATGGAGAGATACTCTAGAGGAATATCATTTGCGGAAAAGCCATTTTCCAGTCCTGTCAAGGAGGCAATTTTAGTTCTCAGAAACAAGGGCATTCCCAAGCATATTTTTAATAATGTTGGCATTTGCAGAGCTCATACATTCTTAAACTAGGCACTTCTGTGACACTCTGTACCTAATGAGGCACACTGGGGTAAGCTAAGAAGGAAGTGGTGCTCCTGCTGAACCTTCATTCATTTACATAAGACACAAAACATAAACATACACGCACATACATACACACCCATATTTTCTTGTACTGAAGCCAAGAAAGAGTCAAGCAGGCTAATACCTTTGGGGTTGTATAATTTTTATTCTAAATATTTTTAGACCACAGATCTCCAGCTTTTCTCCAGAAGGACATCTATACATCCCAGTAACTCATCTGAACACACTATTTCAGCCTCTTTCTAAGTAATTGATTCTATATGCTCACTGACATTTGCTTAAAGAAAATTTGTGACTTGTGATATTTCCCTTGTCATCTCATTTTATCCATTAAAAAGTAGGAAGTTTTGTTTTTGAAAAGTAGGAAGTTTGTGGGAGAAGTATAACACACACGTGGTTATGCACACACATTTATGTGTGTTTACAGATATACACATGCGTCTACAAAGTATTAACTCATTTATTTAAAAAAAATCTTTCATCAGGATTGAATCTGGATGAAACCAGATTCCTTGGACCAGATATACTTGTAGTCCCAAGACATTAAAATCATGCATGTGTAAATAACTATATAAACTTCCTTCGTATATGCCAAGTTTCAGTTTGGAGCTCATTTCTAGGTTATAAATCTGGGCATATTGGATTTTGCTACCTTAATTAGAATAGTTTACTCCTTCAATATTCATAGGTGCATCCCTAAAAGAGCCCTCCTTGAGAATAATTTAGCCATGAGTACTTTGTTATAACTAAGTGCATATTTTTAGTGATGATAGATTTGGACTATGTGGACCAAATTTGAGAATGAATGATTATAATTTTTGTTAGACTCCACACTCCAGGATGGCAAGGTTCATGTCTGTGTTGTTTATTGCCATATCTCCACTGCCTAGTGCAATACCTGGCACATAATAGAAACCCAATAAATATAAGTTGAGAAACACTTCTGAAATAGGTTTATTTAATAATCTATTAATTAAGTTCTATCAATCAGAACTATGCTATCATTTCATTACTTTTGCAAGAGAACAACCCTATTGTCATGCTCTGGTAATGAAACATCATGGCATCCTCTTATATTGTATAAAAAAAAGAAAAACAAAAATCTCTCTCATTTAAAAACCAAAGTGCATTAAGTGTAGTTCTTAATACTCAGAATACTTGAATTTGACCAGATTGGTATCAGGGAGAAAGACAGGGTGGTAAGGAAAGAAAGAGGGAGGGAGGAAGGGAAGGATAATGATGCCCATGTCTGAGACAAATGGTACAAAAATGTATAACTAATCACCATAATTCTGTAGCTAGTCCACAACCTCTCAAACTGTAATATTTGTTGATGTATTTTATTTATGTAGACATTATAATTACTTATTTCATATAACGATAACATGTATCATGCAAATATAAAACCTAAAAATAGAACAATAGATACAGGTGAACATGCACAGCCATTAGAAATGGTAGGAATATCAGCACATTTTTTTATTCTACCATGGTTAATGGGAGAGTTTATTGACATATTTGTTGTAGAAAATTGGCTTCAGAGGAGTACGTATATCTAACAAAGTTGTCGTGAAGGAAGTGAGAAAAACAATAAGAGATTTGGACTTTAGCTCATCATGATGAGGGTGGATGGATGGAACCTAAAAGACTGATTCATCTTTCCAAAGCTACAGCTAACAACTCAGAATATGCAACTTAAAAAATCCACTGCTGTAATGTCAGAAGGCTGAAATGTAATGTTGAAATTTTCTCCTACTCTTTCATTTAAAAAAAAGTTTCACACTTCATAATTTTAAAAATAATCCTCATATATGGTCATTTATATTTTTTACTTAGCCATTAATTATAGGATTTATTGATTTTATGCAATTAAGAAAAAGCTATAAGATGTACTATTTATAATTGGAATTTGAGAAAGATTTGTGATGAATTTACTTCTTGATCCGATTTATGTCCACCTTGACATCCTTCCCACTGAACTTTGTCCTTCCTCCTCAGCTTTCTTCAGCTGAGACATGTTGAGATTTGAAAATAAGTGTGAAGGGCATTCCTCTCTGTGTGATTTTTCTCTCTTCTTCCTCAGTCTCTTCTGCCTGTTGATGCTGAAGATCCATTCTGTGAATCACTGGATTTCTTACAAGCCATGAACAAAAATCCTCATGTTCATTAAAACTTAAGCTAATTGAATTCTTGTTCTACAACATGGGAATATAGCAAAATAACTCAAATTTGGCTAGCATTTTATAATCCATGTTTTGATGATAGTTTAAGAGGCTCTGTCCGTCCAAGTTTGGGTTAGAAAAAGAAATGAAGTATGGAAACACTGTCAGAAGCCTTTTCTGTTTACAAAAAGATCCAGGGATACCATGAGTAATGCCAGAAATCTCATGTGAAAGCCAGCTCTTGTGGGATTTTTTTTGAGCTCACCAAGTTCAGGAAATAGACAGTTCCAGAAAGCTGATTGGAGTTCAAAGATTTTTTTAAAAAATTAACTGAAGTGAATAATTGTGTTCTCTGTCCATTGGCCAACACTGCTGCTCAGATCTGTGCTCTGCTGGGGGCGTACGTCTCCCTGGGGCTAGGTAATATTGGGCACTTGATAAATACTTTCTGATTTAAATTGCCTGCGTAATGAGTGTTTTCTTCTGAATCTTCCAAAGTGAATCTCTTAGAGGTTTTGCACAGTTATTTATTTCCATGGGAAGTAAGGATGTTACCTGGAGTTTCAGGACTGCAAGTGACCTCATAAGGACCTTCATTTCATTTCATCTTTTCCAAGGATTGTTTTTCCTCCATCCCAGATAGGAGAGAATTTGTCCTCCATTAAAGATCTTTCCAGAGGGAATTCCACAGCCGCCCATTAAAATGTTTAACAACTCTCTCTGCCCTTAAAGTCTTCTTATATCTAGTGTAAATCCCTTCTGTTGTTAGGTTTAATTGTCAAATCGGCCAGAATCCATGGTCTGTAATTAAACCTCTTCTTTCTGTTTTCTATACAGTCACATTTCTCAAGCTTTTGCAGGTTTCTTTTCAAGTTAAAAAATCTTTTAGAAGTCCTTTATATCAGCTTTGTCTATACTCCATCTAACTGAAACCACTTCTGCCCTCTTTCGTAGGAGAAAATATGCTAATATTGAGACAGTACTGGTAAATCCATATATTTGAGGAGCTTTAACAAGCTCCACGGATTTCTCCATCAGGTTTTTCAACTCTCTCTTATTAACAGTTAATAAAATACTTCATGGATGGTTTGGAGGAGGAATATGGCCTGTCTGAGATGGTATGACTTACAGTGTATACCTAAAGAAAAAGGAGTTTGAAAAGGAAAAGAAAATTATATAAAAGTGGGCTAAAAAATCCTCTTCCCATTTAGGGACAGAGCTGCTGCTTCTCCCAGTGGATGTGTAATATATTATTTATGTGAGAGAGAGCATCATGCTTTTGGCTCACATTCCATTTGGAGCACATACAGTATGACAGTTTCCTTGGCTTATTGTTGTATATATGGCTATCTATTTTTAATACATTGCTTTTGTCTTTTTTTCATGCTTGCTTACATCTGTTGTTATGAAAACTGACATAAAGTTTTTAAACATAAAAGAAGTGATGGAGAAAGAGATGGTAAGAGACAAACAACATTTCAAAGGAATGCAAGATGGAGAAACAGGAGCAAAGTCTCCATGGAGAGAACCCAAAGCAGCCTCTGCAGGATAAATGGGAGGGAGGGTCAGAACATATTTCTGTAGTCACAGAGAAAAAATGGTCATGAGGCTACAGAAAGCATTTCTAAGTTAGAAGGAGCATAGTACATTTTCCACCAAAGTGTTTAGACTTTTTAAGCTGTAGTCTTCAAACCTGGGAAACGGGGATAGGGATAGCACCCACTTTGAAAGGTTGTCAGGGTTCAATGAGTAATGTATGTAAGGGGTTCATCCTTGTGCTTGGTAAATAGCTTAATACATAAGTAATACAGAATCAGGGGCTAACAAACTATAGTCTGAAGGTCAAATCCAGCCCCCAGCCTGTTTTTTAAATAAAGTTTTATTGGAACATAACCAGGTGCATTCATTTATATATCACCTGTGACTCTTTTTATAGTTCGATAAGAGAGTTGAATAGTTTCAACAGTGACCATATGTCCAGCATGCCTAAACTATCTAACTCTTTGCAAAAAAATTTTACCAGTCCCTGGTATAAATAACTATTATGTCAACTCTTTTGTAATATACATTATTCTACAGACTTGAATGATTTTCCAATTCAAATTTTCTATCTGTTGTATCGCAATAATACCTGTTGAATATCGTTCTTTTGCCCAAGGTTCTAGTTTTCCTTTTGTAACAACCCAAAGTCGGCCTGTTTTCCTTGCTTTTCAATGTAGCATTAAATGGTTAATTGGTTCATTTCACCACCAGGTGGCCTCCTACGCTCTATTGTGCTTGTGGGACCCAAAGGAAAGCAGAAAATGGATCTAATGCACTTCTTTTAACTTTGGCTGTGATGCTGCTCTTATTAGCACTTCTCTGGTGACTCCACTGCTCTGAAATCGCTCTATATTTATATTTGGCCCCGAAACATAAATTCACATTGGCCTTTTTAGAAGATGAATTATAGATCAGAGTTAGAAAGAGTTAAAAAGTAAAAACAAAATAAAAATATATAAATGCATACTCACACATACATCAAAGTGATTTTTTAAAAAAAGAAGTTTGGCTATCGCTGTAAGAGGTTTACCATGACTCAGTATTATTCTCATATGTGTACTGGCAGAGTTAACTAATCCTGAAGCTTCCACAGGAAAGACAAAAGCCACTGCCACTCAGATCTCCATATGTTAATTTCTCTTGAAGAGCATAGGTGGACTTCACCTCAGTGCCCCAGTTTTATTAAGTTATTTTATTTTCTAGATTCTTATTTTGAGTTTTATTTTATCTTATTTTTGAGCTTTACTAAAGACCAGTGCTTGGCGAGAAAGATTAGAAAGCTGTGTGATAAAGTGCTAGAGAAGGAGGCTGGATTCTCCTTGGGCAAAGACTCTTCTCCCCGCAGGTTTCATTTTCTTCATCTGTTGTAAAACCAGAAGGATGGATTGGGAGCCTCTGAGGCCCATTCCAACTTCAGTATTCTCTCATTGGTGAAAAATCAATGATTGATACAATTAGTAATTGATTTGATATGAACAATCTGGCAAAACCAGAATTTTAGGAACTCAATTTCAAACGGTAAGGAAACAAACCCATGGGTAAATATAATTTTTTGGAAAACTACCATAAAAAGTGTATAGTTTCTAAATGTCAAATTATTTTGGTTCATTTCATATGGTGTTCATAAATGCATACTTTATGAGACTTCTAGACCTTTCCTTTACATTTTACTTTCGTTCAGTGGTAGATAACTATTCAGTTGGATTCTCAACAGTGTCTTAAATCTGTCATGGAAGTTTAGCTTTGTCTTTGATGTCTTATTTTCTACACATTTAAATTTTCCTACCTTTTTCTTTGGACACAATGATCAAATCCTCAGATTTCTTTACAGCAGAAAATAGATATATTCACTTATATTTCCATTGAAAATGGGTCATTTTATATGGTACAGATAACCTGTTCTTACTTTCTGCCTGAGTTGGGATACGCACATCACTGGTTTGTATTTGAATTGTCACATTGGATGTCATGGCAAATACTGCTAAAGGCATTTAGCTGTCTATGAGGAAAGGACCAGAATTGTCCCTAGGGCATTTTGGTAAAGAACAGGCTCACGTTTGAATTCAGAGTTACCCAGGGAGACATTGTGACAGGCAATCTCTCTAATTCCGAATTCCCTACTGGGACTACTTCTCTGGAGAGCTATCTGGTTAAAGGCAGATTCATACTTGCTTGGGGAAAAATTGATTACAAGGTTTTTCCCACTTTGCAAACTGCACTAATTAGTATCAAGCTCAACTAATAATATATGAAATTTGCATTACTTTCTGTTTGCATAAGCACAAACATTTCCTACTTTCTTTTTTTCTCATGTATTTTTAAATATATGTTCATATGTCACATGTTGATGTCTGATGCATATTAGGAATGAATGGTCTAATACTTCACCTTTACTTTAAAAGTAGGGAAAAGTAGAAAATGATGCTGTCCAGTCTGTTGGGGATTATTATATGCTATGAAAAAACAAAATAAAAAGAAGATTATCCTTTTTCTTAAGTAATTTATAATCCATTTGGAAAAGCAAAACCAAAAAACACAAAAGAATAGTAAAGATAACAAATATGTGTGGTACCAAAAAATAAGTGCTAGCCTTCTTAGAACATCTTCATAGAAGAAATGATATTTGAATTGGGACTTGCTGGATGGAATGTAAATAGGTGGAATGGATATAGGTTGCATTGCAGAAGAATGGGATGTGGGGGAGGAAAACCTTCAGAGGTAGGGGTTGGTTTGGTGTGACACCTAACAAGGACTTTACCAAAATCAGGAAGATACACTGGAGAAGAGTAGGAAATGAGCAACACATCATAATTGCTTTTGTCCATGTGTTCAACTAAAGTCAACAAAAGGCAAGAGACTTTTCTATTGAATGTTGAATCCTAGATTCAGTGTTTTCTTTAGTGAAGGGAAGTTATATACATAAATATACAAACTAATGGCATAAAGGAGATGAGAAAAGTTATGCAAAAGGTCATATTTTCTTAGCAGGCAACATTGGATCAAGTTTGAACAAACACTTACATATAGTGCTTTTTATGTAACAGAGCTGTTCTAAGATCTTTGCGTATATGCATGCATTTAAACCTCACAGCAAGCTTGTGAAAGAAGTATTGGTAGTATCCCCAGATGAGCAACTAAGGCACAGGGAATTGCACAGTTAGCAAGCAATGCAAACAAATTTTGCTGTCCAGTCTGTTGGGGATTATTATATGCTATGAAAAAACAAAATAAAAGGAAGATTATCCTTTTTCTTAAGTAATTTATAATCCATTTGGAAATGCAAAACCAAAAATGGGCAATCTAATTCCAGGCATATATATATATTTTTTTTTTAATTTTTTTTTTTTCAACGTTTATTTATTTTTGGGACAGAGAGAGACAGAGCATGAACGGGGGAGGGGCAGAGAGAGAGGGAGACACAGAATCGGAAACAGGCTCCAGGCTCCGAGCCGTCAGCCCAGAGCCCGATGCGGGGCTCGAACTCACGGACCGCGAGATCGTGACCTGGCTGAAGTCGGACGCTAAACCGACTGCGCCACCCAGGCGCCCCAATAAATAAATATAAAATAAAATATATGCCTGGATGGGGCCCCAATAAATAAATATAAAATAAAATATATGCCTGGATGGGGCCCCAATAAATAAATATAAAATAAAATATATGCCTGGATGGGGCACCTGGGTGGCGCAGTCGGTTTAGCGTCCGACTTCAGCCAGGTCACGATCTCGCGGTCCGTGAGTTCGAGCCCCGCGTCGGGCTCTGGGCTGACGGCTCGGAGCCTGGAGCCTGTTTCCGATTCTGTGTCTCCCTCTCTCTCTGCCCCTCCCCCGTTCATGCTCTGTCTCTCTCTGTCCCAAAAATAAATAAACGTTGAAAAAAAAAAAATTTATATTTATTTATTTATTTATTTATTTATTTATGCCAAACTCTTTGAATCTCACTGATTCACAAATTAATATATTTGGCATGGGTCCTTGTCTATTACCATGTTTATAGAACCTAGTGATCAAATGGTTATGTGTATGTAGGTTTTGAGAAGTAGTTTTACTAGGTAATATCAACATATTCCCTCCTCCTTCCATTAATGGTAGAGAAAAATAGTAACACTTTGTTGATATATTTTCTAAAAGAAGGAAACTGTATATACATAGTTAATAAATATGTATTATAATAAATATATATAATATATGTTATATATAAATATTATTTACCTTTTCAGTGACTCCATTCCTGTGTGACCTATTTTATTCTCTAATGTGAACAGCAGTTACAATACATTATTCCTAAGACATATAACAAAAACAAATGGGAAATATGCAGTCTTACCTTGCAAATGGATAACAGATGAGAATGTCATACTACAAACATATTAAAATCAAAGACTTTGTTTTAAAATAGTACATTATACATAGAAAACTGAAATTTCATACAAACAAGATCTATTTATATCTTAAAATGTCTATGGTGGATAAGTGGTAAGGATATCATTGTCCCTGTTTTACAGATGGGATGACCAAGGAAATATGAAATAAAGTCCCTCACTATAGCAAGCCACCATAAAGCAAAGGCAGAAGTAACAGTCACAAACAAAGTGGTGCCCAGTCCAGGGGCTCCCTATTGATATGCTTAGAGAAGATCCAACGAAATCACAAATGTTAGGACCTATTTCTTCTTGAAAAGTTATCCAGCGTTATGGCTGCCCTAAATGGCCACATTCTAGTACTTCTGCTTTTTTTTTTTTGTTTAGATCTCCACTTGCTAGATTTTTGCAGCCCCTATGCAAAATTTTAAGTCATCATTATCATATTCTTTCATCTGATTATTTCAGAGGAACCATTCACCGAAAACCTTCTCTCTAGCTGTGATTTCTTTCCCCTTCTGCAACATTCTCTATTTTTATTAGTTTTTATGCTTTATTCTCTGTGGACTGGTACTATTTCCCCTATCTGGAAAAACCTTTGTAATTTCCCCTATTTACTTATTACTTTCTCTCCATCCATCTGTGCATTTCTTTCATTTTGTTCTCTAAATCTTTACTCCCTCCTCTTTCTCACTTTTATCACTCTTGTGATTGGATACACACACACACACACACACACACACACACACACACACACATTGTGTTTCTTTTTGATGGATCTGTTCCAATAAACTTCCTTGAATGTTTATGGCAGACTCCCTCACATAGCTGGAAAAATGCTGAAAAGCAAGTATCATAACCAAGGTTTGTTTATTCTTTGTAGTCTTAGTTTATGCTAAGAAATTTTCACCTGTACCTTAGAGCTTCTTTAAATTATGAGCCATCATTCTTCTGAACAACTATGACTATCAGTGAGAGCCTATCTGCCCTTTTAGCCTCAACTTCATGCTACTAAAAATTTGTGGAGGTTTGGAAGATGAAATTATACCAAATGAATCTGGCCATAGAAGCTGCAAGGGTGGAGTTCTTAAGTGTGTTTTGACCACCCAGAAGTCACTTTATTTTTTTGTTTGTTTGTTGTGTGTGTGTTTAATTTATTTATTTAAATTAAATTCAATGAATATACAGTGTAGTATTGGTTTCAGGAGTAGAACCCAGTGATTCATCCCTTACTGAAGACCCCACTAAAAGGGAGAATTACAGGCCAATATCCCTGATGAACCTGGTTCCAGTCACTTTGAATGGCATTCTTGACCTTATTGACTTTGTACCCCCAGGGCCTACTAATTTCTTCACAACTCTGGACGATATCTAAAGATGTGTTTTCAAGAATGACAGCATAGCCTAGCAAATTAAGCTAAATTCCTTCTGAAAGTTCTGTTCTGGATTTTAGAGATATCTTACCGACCTTGGGCAAGTCACTTAGTTTCTGTGTATCAACTTCTAATCTGTAAGACAGAAGTGATATCACTTACTTTCCCCATGGGCTTGCCATAGGAGAACAAAAAAGAAAACAATCCATTGAAATGACAAACTTTCTGATGCTGAAGCAACAAACAGTGCTTAAAGCTTAAAGCCTGAAGCCTCTAGTTTATTTCCTTAAGATCTCTCTGTAGTAAATATGGACATGTACCCCAAAGAAACCAATCAAAGAGGCTACAACAGAAAGATTTTTAAGTCTATAGCAGACTGGCATTGGAACTGGGAATTGGACCCAGCCTCTTGCATCGTGGTCAAATATTATTGCTATGAGAAAACTGTGAATTCCCAAAAGGTGTCCTTAAATATTGAAAAGGTTTCTGTCACCTTCCTCTTTTCCCTGATACTTTTTATAGAAGCTTTTCTTATGTTAACCATTCCTGGCCATGGGAAACAATTAACTTTGTTCACAGTTTCTGTCTAAAAATTGAGAGTAATACTTCTATATTGGAAGTTCTGATCAAGTAAGTTTTTCACTGAGCATGATGTTCATTTTTTTATTATTATTATTATTGAGAGAGACAGAGACATTGTGAGCAGGGGAGGGGCAGAAAGAGAGGGAGAGAGAGAATCCCAAACAGGCTCCTCACCATCAGCACAGAGCCTGATGTGAGGCTCGAAGTCACGAACTGTGAAATCATGACCTGAGCTAAAACCAAGAGTCGGATGTTTAACCAACTGAGCCATCCAGGTGTGCCTAATGTTCAAAGATAAATGGAGGCAATCACATGCTTCTCATTTCTGTGTACTAATACTATACCTGACATATATTTCAACAGATGATATGGGCTCCCTTGGCCTTTTTGGGGGGAGAAATTCAAATGAATAAAATGTTTTCCAACTACCTTCTACATCTAACCCATAATGCTAAAAGTTACAGTGGATAAAGGGTGATCAACACATGATCCATGATGTTACACACTCCACTGTTGGAATTTATAATGTAATTCTGTAACTACATTCATCCTCATCTGCTGTGAAGGTACTAGAGTACCCTCAAAAAAGTGGCCTA
This sequence comes from Lynx canadensis, assembly GCF_007474595.2. Classification (NCBI taxonomy): domain Eukaryota; kingdom Metazoa; phylum Chordata; class Mammalia; order Carnivora; family Felidae; genus Lynx; species Lynx canadensis. Next base: position 82,185,772 of record NC_044308.2, read on the forward strand.
AGGCATCAAATATTTTACAGTTCAGGGATTTGGGTGGTCACCAAGAAAAACTCCGTGGCATTTGGGTCTGTTAAGATTATAGATGTAAAAAGTCATAAGTGCTCTAAAAAGAAAAAGCCTCGATGTGAATACATAAAGGTGCGATGGCATTTCCATTGTGTTTTGAGAGCAGTAACTCTGGAAATGTTTTGATTGGCTTTGTCTTAAAACGTACAAACATAGTGAGTTGTGGATATGTTTCTCAGAGCTAGTGGCCATAGTCCCTGGGGAACGCCCATTTGCACTAACCTTGACAAGATAGTTTTTTATAATGGCAATATGGCGGAAAGTGCTTTCAGCCTTCATTTGGGCCACTGATTCTCATGGATTTCCAAAGTCACCATGTTCTGAAGCAATATCTTTTTGATAAACTACTATGGCTACAGTATTCTACCTCTCATTTTTCTTGTCATCCTCAAAGAGAAAGCAAGGCATTCTCTTTGAAGAAGCATTATCAACAGCATTAACATGAGAAATATATAGTCTCTTCCTTATGAAATTAATTTGGCATTATTTTTGAGGTGCGCAATATCTTGGCAACTGCTTTGGTTTAAAACTCTGTGATTTGGGAAAAGCACGTTTCAGAATGTTTAATTCAGCAATACAAAAGGCACTAATGAAATATGCATGTATGAATTTTATATCATATTAGTTCCCTCTTTCTTGAAATCTGAATAAAAGCCAAACATCTGGATTACGTTTGAAAAGCCTGAATTTCCAATTTTCAGAGAGATTCAATCTATTTTGACATTGCACACTTAGCCTTAACATTTACAGTGTGCTATTAACATTACTTGCAATTGTAAAAAAAAAAAAAGTCCAGATTTAAACAAACTCGGTGCCTCCTAATACTAAAAATATATCTATATTTGAAATGGCTGCCGCTGCACAACCATATACGTCCATGGTGTTTAGGCTTCATCAGCATTTCTATTATAAATACTTGCATTGAACAGGCTTATAATTCAGCTATAGAGATATGGGGGTAAGCTTTGATATATAAATTCTCCTATGGTTATATATTAAAACAACAAACAGCATTTCATGCGTCATTTCATTTGAGAAACTATCCATTGACTCAATGTTTTCTAAAGATCTCAAATATTCAAGGTACTCCGTGATTGGTCAAACAAAGTATAGTCCTCATCCTTTGAGAGTTTATTCTTCAAATATAAGACAAACAATAAGATTGCTGTTTTTTTTAATAGATATTTGAGTATATTTTGACAGCTAGACTAAAGGCAAGTATATATTTATGGTCCTAATTCAGGGAAGTTAAGTGTGGATATCAGTGCTTTATCTCATTTCATTATCATAGTTTACTTAAGACATAGCTGGTCAATCAAGCTTTAAGGGGTAAGGTAAGAAGTTCTATGTCTACACAAGAGATTAAAGAAGACAGAAGAAGGTGACCTTGTGTTTGAAGTTTGCATAATAGTAAGCCTTCAGTGGACTGTGCTTTACTACATTCAAATTTTTACTGGATTTCTAGCATATAGTAGATTTCTAGCATGTCTCATTCTTCTGTGACATGTGGAGAACAGCTCAAGTCAGATGTCCCTTTTCTCTTCTTATTTTGCCTTATTAAAAAAATCCATTAAATTTTACAGTAGTTCCCAATTAAGCAAAAATAGATGTATTTCAAGGCATTTGTTTAGGTTAGAAGATGGAAAGCAAAAGAAATAATACTTTTAAATTGGAAACTTTTTAAAAGGAGAAAACTGAGTTTCATTACATTAATTGCTGCTCCTCATGTATTTTTTCTTCCTACATTGCGTACTCTAACAGATATTACATAATTGCATAACTATTCTTACTATGTGCTGACATGACATTACGACAGCCCTGATATGGTGCATCATAATGAAACCGTAATTAGAACAGTCATGATGTATTATGGCAATGATCCACATCGTCACTGAAGTGCATTGGAATGCACAGAAAACCCATTGAGATGTGCAGATTTTCAACATAATATAGCACAACCATGAAGTTTCATAGCATGGAGGAGAAATTGCCATTATGCCCACACTGCTGGCAGCAAGAGTATATAATGCATTTCTTCAATATGTTAGAGAAAGTTCTGCATTGATGGAAGAAAATTTTTGAGACTGGTATTTGTGAAGTTTTTGTCTTAAAAAAAATCTACAAGAAAGACCTTGTTGAAATATGGACTTAACTGCATATATTCTATAGAAGTTTCCTATAAAATATTTAGGTTTCGTTTAATACCTCAAATTCAATGATTGAAGTATTTTTCCTGAAGTAGGACAGATTGAGGATGATTTGAGGATTTTCATTTAATCTTGTCTTTTCTTCTCATTTTTCGTGCCCTATCTTGAGCTTGGATTGTATGGCTTATGTTTTATGTGGTTGTAGCTTTGCTCCCTTATTGTTCTCCTGGGTTTCTCTACATGAGAATCTTCTATGTGAGTCTTGTTCAGTAAATGATGGCTTCTTCTTAACTTGGTGTGTTTTGATCTTGGCATTCTTTCTATACATAATAATATGATTGTTACAGCTTATTTGGCAGATGTGAGCCCAAAGAAACTCAACTTTTTAAAGTAGAGAACTTTCAATTTTATTTTCTAGGCCAATCCTCATTTAATGCCCTATTGTCTCATAAAATTTCCCAACCAGATAGACTTCTGGTCTCTGTTTTAATACCTGTGGTAAGTGGAAACTCACTGTTGCCCAGGCTTCATTTCTACTTACTCTTTAGCCTCTGAGCCCATTCCTGATCTCTGAGATCAGATGAAAGAAATGAATATTTTCTATTGAAAGCCCTCTAAATTTTCCAAGTCTGCTAACATGTCCTTCCCGCTCTTCTGTCATCTTCAATTCTTCCTTACTCCTTGGCTGAATATCTTCAGCTCCTTCAACAGCCTGCTCCTTGGAGAAGTGTTGAATATTCTGCCTTCCTTGAATGTTCTCCTTTGGACATTTTATACATTGTCTAAGTCTCCCTTGGAAAATGGAACCCAACCAGAACCAGGACTGCAGGTTTGGGCTTAGTAAATCATAGTCGAGCTGATTTGTTACTTTTCTTATTTATAACCCTGTGATTGTTTCAGTCCAGCTCCAAATCATGTTTCCTTTTTTATATTTACCTTCCACTATCCGTTGACTCATTGAACCTAATGACAATGAAGCCTATTAACTTCTATTGTGTGTACAGTTTTTGTATTTTTTTTTTAATCAGGGAGAGATTATGAACTCAGACTTGACATTGATCTTATCTCCTACTTAGATTTAATCTACTATGCCAGCATATTGTGTTCCCTTTAGAGTATAGTATCGTCATAAATAGACACTGTGAAGCAGTTGCCTATGCATTCAGATCCAACTCAAAGATATAGTTTGGCCTGTAGGTGTTAAAAACTTTTAATTCAACATATAAAAGTTAGGAGATTTCACATAAAAATATATATTTCTATCTGCTCTTAAATACATATACCTGTCCATATAGAAGCCATATTGAAGCCATATTCTCACATGTGAACAGTTGGCAAAGCTGACTAGCGGCTACCCCTTTTAGAAGAAACTTGTATTCTCCTATCCTCCACAATCCACACTACTTCTTCCTATTGCCCCTTCACTGGGATCAAATGTTAGTAACATCACATTTTTACATTGTTTTTCCTTTAGTAGAGAAAACACTTCTCTTTTTCCAAGACACTGGCAATAGTTAGAATATGAAAGAAAATGACTTAGCTCAGCTCAACTACTTTAGTTAGTTGCCAGTTAGTAGGCTATTGGAGCTGGCCAGTACTGGCTCAAGAGAGCTGATTGTTAAATATTCAGGAGTTTTGCTAGCAGTAGCAACTTTTGGTAGTTTGAAATCTGCCATGGTGGGAGTATATACACCAGGGAAATCAGCAAGCACCATAAATCAGGGCTTCCCCCACACCCCCAGAGAGCTGGGTTACTAGTATACCACCACCTGTAGGTATTTGAATTTCTGATCTCTGACATAAGATATTTATTATTATTTATTGGTCACTGAGATTAGTGTAATCAGCCAATCAAATCAACATGCCATATACGTATTTTACTCATATGTGTCATTAATAAAAAAATATTGAATAAGATGACCAAAAAACAACCTGTGGTGTAACCTATCCATTAAACAGTGATCATTGCATATGGTTGTTCAACAGGTTCTCAGGAAAACTCCTTGTACTTCTGTGCTTCTAAATGATTGCATCCTTCTGCTCCCTTTATGCTTATGAAAATCTAATAGAAGCACATACACCTGATACAGGAATTCACATCCTTGCTGTAGGGATTTAAGTCATTAGATTTTGGGTGTATGTTCTTAGCAATCTAATTATGTTTAAAATCTGGTTAGTAGTGTAGTAAATAACTGGTATTGCTACAAAATTGCATTGAGAAGGTAATAGGATTGAATTTCTACACAAGTTGACAGTCAATTAAAATTTCCATATATCCAATGAGTTAGCCAGTTCTTGGCCGGGGAGCTAGAACAAATGCCTTCCTCCTAAGCCGATCACTTCAAAACAGGCAAAATTTTATAATACAGTCAAATCGAGACTCAATGCCTCAACTAAAATGTGAGTTTGGCTTATCAAATACAGATCAAAAGCAAGAGATAGACTAGAGAGCACCCACGATATTTCTTCCTTAAATTCCTCTATTTTTTATTGTCACTGGAGGAAAAATAACACATTAAAACCTCCTTACTGAATTACTGTCCTAAACCAATAGATCCATGGGGCTTGTTCAGCTAAAAACCACAACAGACTTTGTAATGCAGTGATGTAATCTTGGCTTTGTGTCATTTATATTCAACCTAAAAAAAACAATTTTCTTGAATAGACAGGCTGACAACAATATTGTTCGGTGTGGGTTTTTATTTGGATTCTTTCCAAATGGTTCACATGCCTTCACAGTAACACATCATGCTTGCTTACGTTTTTTGCCTGAATTCCAAAGTTTGCCCCTTTTACTAGCTTTCTATTTTTCTTTTAAGGTCTCAGTTATGTTTGTAAAACTAACCAGCTCCACCACAAAATTAGGATGTATCTTGCAGAGTGCATTCATTTTACTTTTTGCATATTTTTCCTGAGGTCATGTCAAGGTTAGTTTGAATTCCATCCTACATTAAGACTTCTTTCACAGCTATTTAGCTCGGCAGCCTACTCCCCGCTGGGGTCTGCCCCTTGGGCACGTCAAAGCTTCAGACCTGACAAATCACACACAGATGAAGCTGTACAGTTTTTTAAACAGTTTCATCAGTAACTTTTCTTTATCTTTTTCACTATCCTCCTTCATATTGAGATTTTTTTTTCCCTCTGAATTACCATTTAAGGAATCTTAAATTCTATGTGGAACAGTTTGTTTTCCATCGGAATTACAAACTGGCAATATCATTTATTTTCTAGTAAATCATACTAATAGCCTCCTAGTCACCAAGACTACAGACTGAAAGACGTGTAGACCGTTTCTGACTAGTATAAGTGTAATTCCACTATTAAAATCTATTTGTAGCAGGAAGCTTAGTTTTAGATCGGTGGCTACATCTACCCGAATCAGGAAAAAAAAAAAAGTCAACCATAAAAATGCATCAAGTTTATGACATATTATGGGTTGAGCCTGGAAATGTTTCTCAAATGGTTAGTAATATGCCCTTATCAGTATTTTAGCAAACTGTAAAACTAATGGTGCAACTCCATTTCCTGTTTAATTGATGAAGTTAAAATGCTTGGTTGCTAATGAGTGTATTAGCAAACAATGTCCCCTCTACAGGCTTAAGTAGATCAGGATTTTTTTTTTAAAGCAGCTTACAGTCCTTATTTTTATATAATGAAAAAAGTTGGCTGCCACAGAATTGCTAGATCAACTGAAGAAATGGTGTAATTATTGTTGTGTAGTCACTTTGGCAATGTCAAACGGCCAGATTATAGTTTTCTAGTTCTCACACTAGAAAATAGTTATTTTCTTTTACAAACCATAGGCTTTTCATTACATTTTCATTCAGGACAAACAATACCTGAAGATCTTAACTGCAGACTAAGCAGAAAACTTAGAAGTGCGAAGAAAAAATAATATCTGAATGATTCTCCTCTCCTCGGTCCTCTTTTACAGTTAGCTCAGTATAAAAGTACCCAGCAAAGGGGTCTATAAAGGTTGCTTGGTTGAAACTAATTAAAGACAGGTCTAAATAGAAAAAGAAAAGAAAAAGGGATCAAAGGAATTACATTAGGTGTCAGGACGCTGTTTGGGGAGATTTATTTAGAATTTTGTAATTCTATTACAGGAAAAAGCTAAATTCTAAAAATGCCCATTTTTGCCCTAATTCCATATTTGCGTTATTTTTGCAATAAGATACGTGTCAACAGGCAAACATCTTGAAGAAATCATTTCGGCGTTGGCGCATTAACACATTATGGTGAAAAGAGAGGCTTGTGCTTTTCACGCAGCGCATTTCAGTCTTCAATTAATGTGAAAGCACTACAATGCCTATGCAACTTCTCTTGCCTAGTGGTGCACCATTTATCATTGCAGTTTTACATTGACCTTGACACCCACTTCATTAGAATAAAGATTGTCTACCATTTAGGTTACATTGTTCCTCTGCACAGAGACCCCATGCAAATTTCTGTTCAGATAGAAGAGCTGCGAGGCTGTCAGAGGTCATCTGCATTAAATGATTGCAGCTATTTTCCAACTGCTTCTTTTCATTCTACTCAATTCAGGCTAGGAGGATCAATCAAGTCCTCTGCCTGAAACAGTGGGACTGCTGGGAATATAACTGTTTTTGGTAGTAGTAGATATGCCCTAAACAGTATTAAATATTTAATATAAACTCATTAAAGGCCATGCAAAGGCTTCAGAAAGATATCAGATTTATAGAGAAATGTAAGGGACTAGAGAACCTTTAAAAGATAAATAGAAGGAGAATCAATTTTATAATTTTAGAGAGTAAGATTACAATAGTTCTTAAACTTAGTAAATCTTTTCAATGGAGACTTTTTTCTCACCCTTGACATGGGCAGGGAAGGGAGAAGACAGGCAGGCTTGGTGTTCTTAGGCAGTATTTTACAGGAAATCAGAATGAAAAGTTTTCAGTTCTTGGTGTTTTTAGTTTTGTTCTATAACAATGAATACCGTTCTGGGTATTTATTTTCAAAGGCTTAGGTATTTGTTATGTAAAAGAAATGATTGGAGAAATAAGTTGCCAGGTTTCCTACTTAAGTTTTCTGAGTGATATAATTGGAATTAAATTATTAATGGGAGATACTTTAAAAAAGATTGTTTTATGATCTTCTATTAGGGAATTTGCAATTCATTTTAATATTTGTAGTTTGATTTATATTAAAGATAATGCAATCTATGTCCAATTAACAATACATGGCCAATGTAATGTGATTTCCAGATCATGCAAATGGAATAAGCTAGAAGAGGGGGTAAAACTCAATTCTTAACCTCAGATGTAATTTGCTGTGCGAGTTCTGGCAATTTTAAATGACATTGCACTTTTTAATTTTTCCAAAGGCTCAGCAGCAAATTTATCCCAATCAAGAAAGCCTATTATTAATTTACAAGGACAATTGTAGGAGTCTTTATAATTTCTCTGTGCAATTATTCGCCATAAATTGCTAATGGTAAAATACAAAGAGTTTGTAAGAAATAACGACTCTTATTTGTCGTGGGCTCGAGCCGCCTTCTTCATTCTCAAACATCTTCCCAAAGTGTTGGTGAAATTGGCTCAATGTGAAACATCACATGCGTCATGAGATGCTGGACACTGGTGTTCTGGAAAAGGGGGCAACACCAGAGGTGCTGCAGAGACGACACTGGCCTCTAGCAGATTCCAGCATGTGGGGGCATGTACAGCTGAGCTGTGGACCCTGGACTTTCATATAAAAAGACTCTTTGTTCACCACTGAATGGCATTAGGCATGGACTTGCTGAGGGGCCACCATGAAGTCTCGCATGAGGAGGGCAAACACTAGCCAGAAAACACAATGCGGGAGTCATAGACAGACACATCTCTGCATTTTTGTGCAAAAATGCCTATTTTCCACATATAGTTTTGCTGGTAGTTTGGTGTTTTGGTGTGTTCCTACCATAGGCTTTCTTGTTAAAAGACTAAAATACATTCCCCCCCCTCCACTGTATTTTCTCTCTCTGTTGTGTGTTTACAGGAAAGGAGATTATGCTGGATATACAGGTGTTTGTGGTATTACTTGGCACTTGGAAAGATATTCAAATTTGTTATTCTAATGACTAGATCATTTTCCTTGCTTAAAGTTTAACTCTTCCTAATATAAAGTCACATCAAGCCCAGTTAAAATATGGTATAGGATGTAAATACTTAAACCCCGAAGACACAGAATCAGACAGCCCTGTTCTAATAATCAAGAAAATTCTTTGGTTTAATTCTTGTGCTTCTCGTAGCCAAAACTTCACTCTCTGCTCAGCAATGTCTGGTCTCTTTTCAGCATAACCAACAGAAGCACCATACAAAAGTCTTACAATGGATGTCTTAATCTCTCTGTGTGCTTTTAGAGCATTATTTTGAATTCCATCATGCTGCCTTTTTTCTTTCCTCTTCTGAAGTTTTATTACAACAGCAGAATTCCCAGGGAGCTTTGGGGGCAAGGTTCACATAATATAGCCCTGAAGTTTTGCTTATGTGGAATCCATCCCCCAATCCTGGCCATCTTTTGATGATCTTTCTATTTCAAAAAGATTCACTGGGTAGAATCTTATAGCATTAGCTGTATGTAGTTTATTTTCTATTTTTTTATTTACTAGACAGTGAGTATCTACAACCCTTTCATGATGCTTTCTTTCTGTGACCTCACCGTGACAAGGCATCTTGTTCTTTAACATTGAGGGAGGCAGAAAAATGCTGGAGTTTCTCAATGTGTGCCTTCTATACCAGTTTCAAAATGGCTTATTCTTCTGGTTTCCATGGTGACAATTAACACTGTTTCAAGGCATTGTTCCAGTCTCCATTTAGGCAGAATTTTTGGTGTGATTTTTAACAAAAAAAAAAAAAAAAGATTTTAGGAGGGAAAAGAGCCTTTAGCATAACTGTCAAAAAAGTTATCTCAATCAAGTCTTTATGCATTTCTAATTATATTTACTTCAGAAATCCCTATTTTACTGGCTTTGTTTTATAATTCAATTTTAGCGTTTGTACTTTTAAAAAGAAAGGACTGAGTGAGAATTTCTGAAAACTTCCTTAATTTTTAGTGACAACAGCAAGCTAACATTGGTGGTTATTTTTAACTCCGTTTTTAAAGTTTTCTTCGTATACCTTCTGTACACCTAGGAGTGGCATTTAGGATAGAAGTGGCCTGCGTTTTTAATTTAGATCATTCACGTATCTATTAGGAGGCTTCATTAGTCAAAATTGAATTGGCCAAGCAAATACACTTAATAATGTAAATATGCCCTTTCAATAGAGTATATTTTATTTTTGACTAGACAGAGAGGCCCACAGCAGGTGCTGTGGGGAAATTAAATACTGGATGCTTATTTACCTTAGCACTCAAGAAAAGCCATCTGACTTTAACTTCGTTAATCTCATTTTTGGCTATTGAAGAGTAGTCTCTATCATAATATCCCAGGCTATAGGACACAACGGGGCAGCCTCTGCTCACTTACTGCTGTGGGTGAAATGAATATGAAGATTAAATTATCTTCTCACCACAGGATAAAGTAGCCCTACTCGATAGGATGACTGATAGAGAAGGCCGTTGATTCTCCCCATCTGATGCTTCTGAAAAGATGTTGGAGAGAGAAGAGCAAAATGTCCTGAGCATCAACAAAAACAACGTTTGCATTATTATATACGTATACTGCTTGAGGTCTGAAATCATATCAGATTCAACCTTCAGAGTGCCTCAAAAATGAGAACAAATATTTTTGCCTTAAATTACATGACATTCTAGTATCTTTCAGGTACATACCAACACACCTAATAATTGGCTGGATTATCTTAGCTTTTATAGTTTGAAGGCATTGTCCATCAATCACATCTTTAATCAAGCTCTTTATACAGTAGGTTACGTGGGGACAAGACCAGGGAGAGTACATAAAGACAAGTTTTTTTAATGTAATAACCGTTTATTAGAGGTTGCTGTGACTACTTGTACCACATTTCATAGAGAAAATTATTTTATTATGTCTAAAATTAAATTAATTGCTTTTTATATTTTTATTATTATAAGACTATTATTTTTATGGGCCAAATCTAAACTGTTCTCTTTCTTGACTGATCTGCTATGTGGGAGCCATTAAATGTTGGGATAAAGAGAGGGGATGAGATTGTCACAAGTGACAGTGATAACTGGTTGAGGCTGCTCCCAGGTGGCACAGCCGGAGGACTCCCTCTGTCAGGGCACGTGGCAAAAGCAAAAGATTTGAATAGGACTCGTCTGCCTGCCCGAAATGCTGGTTTCCCCAATATTATGTCAAAGAAGTCTTACCAAATTAATTATGTAAATCTTTGTCGGCAGCATCATCTTTAGATGGGAATCTGATTACATAAAGCAGATTGCCCTCTCCTCAATCATCACTCTGATAAATAAAACACTATCTGGGTTTCTGGAATACTTGTTGAGTGTTTGGTCCAGAAAACTCGAGTGGCCAGTGTGTTTTTTAAGTATTGGAGTAACATGATCCTGGTAATTGCCTGCCATTAGAAAATGCAATCAGAATCTCCCACCTATCACAGGTCAAATTCTGGAAGAGTTCTCAAACAACCCTTGATTTTTTTCGTTATGCATATTCATGTAATTTTGGATACTTTGACACCCTGATCAACATTCATTAATACTATGAAATGCTTTAAATCACCTCATTTAAAACATTTTGTTCTGTGATCCACAAATGACTAACATTTGGAGAAGTTTACATAATACAAATGATGTGCATGCTTAGCGTAAATGAAAGATTAAAATAAGAAACTAAAAGTATGCAAACATATGCACGTAAATGCTGAGGATCTATTACCCAAAACAAGGATTTCACACCTTCTTTTCCTTTAAGCTGCTTCCAATCGTATTTTAGTTTGGGATCATATACAATATCATGGTTTAAAGGTGAATAACATGCTTGGGCAGGTTTTGTACTTGCTGATTTGCTGATTTGCCCAGACAAAAGCTTTTCTTATTAGATCTGTTAAGGTGCTCCTCTTAGCTTAGTTAGAGCAATGGAGCAGTACTACCAAGAACCTTAGTGCCCCAACTTTTATGGCTCAAAGAAAAAAAAATGGGGATTGCCATTATACTTTGACAATGTGCTGAAGTTGTAAAATATGTGTAGTATTTTAACTAGAATCTAGTTTTCAACTCACAGGTGTTTTTTGTGTGTAGTACCTTTTAAAAATATAGCCACAGTCATTTATAGCTATTCATAATACAAGACTTTCTAACTATGAAGTTATCCAAATAGAGTTATTTGAAGAGAGTCACTATAGTAACTGCCATATTAAATGGCACTTACATTATCTCTAGCAAAACATCTTTTAGCAGAGACTCACTTGGCAGTTTGTTACAATACAATGTATATTGGGGGAGAGGGGACTGTAATCAATTGTGATGTTTGGGGACATTTTACAATAATCAATAAAGAAACATAGATTTGTAACCATTTCAAAGCTCTGGTTTGCTTTTTTCTCTATATAAGTACCTCTTCTTCAAGCCCATGCAATTTTTAAGTAAAAGAAAATGGGGAAAAAAGGGTTAACTGAGAACTCTGGAGACTTACAGAATAAGGAGGAAGTTTACACAATCTTTAGGGAACATTTTATTTGTACCACCCTGTACCATGAGTCCTTTGTGGGGCAGACATGAGAGATGGGCAGCGCTCTGGAGCCAAATGTTGACCCAAATTAACTGTAACAGTAAATTTTCCTAGACCAGGTATTTTCCTACTTGGAATATTCTAAATTAAAGACCCAATGTGTGTGTAAACTTTACTTTAATGTGACATAAATTTTAGTCAACTAAATGGAATACCTTGGATGTCTATGTATGTGTGAGTAATATATACTTTAACTGTTTTCAGCAATATTGCTCAACGACTCAAGGTACTTAGGTTTAGCCTTCCCATAAATTTTATTGGAAACAAAAACTTTTAACCCTCATGAGCGTCACTAACTCTGTGCTCAAAGATTTGCAGAGAACACCTGTCTCCCTAATGATAGCTTTCCTTCTCTCTTCTCGTTTTAGAGATACAGTGTGGAAATGTCCATCAGGGACCTGAAAAAGACGGAGCTGCTTAGTAAGGTTGAAGCTTTGAAGAAAGGTGGCGTTTTACTACCAAATGATCTCCTTGAAAAAGTGGATTCAATTAATGAAAAATGGGAACTGCTTGGGGTATTTGCATTTTTATTACTGTTTGTAGGTTATGTGTACATTTTTTGTGTAGTGAAGTACTCTATCTGTCTGATTTCTAATTTGAAGCACAAATATCTCTCTCTTTCAATTCACTACCTACATTTCAAACAAGCTATTTATGCTATTATGAGGAAAAAACACTGCTTTTCCTTTTCTGTGGGATTTTTTTTTACACTGAGCTTGTCTCCTCTCAGATTTTAATAATTTTGGTTCTTTAATACATACAAAAGTAAGTAAAATATGCCATGTATTATGGGTATGCACCAAGTGAACTATAATACAGTATATCTGATATACACTGACTGTCATGCTTGAATGAATGTTAATAGAATTTACTCTGAAGGTACATGTTAGAGACATCCACTGTGTAACTATTTACTGTACCCTTCAGATGAAAAGGGGAGTTGTCACTACAGCTTTCAAGTGACACTAAAGCCACCAAAACAAAGATGCAAATCTGACCCAAATCTGAATTGCAGAATGAAATCGGCCTCTGTTTTGTGCCTCAATTTCCAGCTCACTTTTAACAAAAGCCAAAAAAAAAAAGTTTCATGTAATTCATTTCACGCAATGATGGGCTGGGTCTCAGCCAAAGCCTGAGATGCAAGAATCTGGCAAAAAGGCAATATAGAGATTCTGTTACCCAGAGACCTGGATGGCACTGTGCACGAGACAGTACTGTCCTTTTGTTGGAAGACAGCTGAGAGAGAGAGAGGTTAGACTGTATTTTTTCATCAACTTCTCTCCTAAATTGCCTTCACTTCAAATCAAGGGTAAGCTAAATTTGTCAATTACTTAAATGATTAATTATAACAGCAAAGTATGGGTGGTGTCAGTTATGGAGCATAATTTTGCATGCCTTCCATTTCCTGCCTCTTTTTTTTTAATTTTAAAGAAATAATACTCCAAAAATATTTTGAATAAAAAGCTCTCCGTGTACCTTGATGACTTGGAGGATTGCCAGTGTTCAGTTTATGCCATACTTAATCTAGGTGATTAAAAAAACTGCAAGTTTAAATCCTTGCTTTCTCATCTAAATTCACTAGGCTCTACACTTGTGCAAAGTAACTTAAAACATGGAAAGTTTTTACTCTGACCTACTGTTACATTACTTTTTAATAGTAATTAATGGCTTCCACCTTATAATATGGTGATTTAAGTTGGAACCTGCTAACTTGTACAGAATTCATTGATCTCCTGCAGGAGAAATGTGGTTAGCGTACGACATTTTTAAAGGGTTGTTTTACTAAAGAGATGAGAACAGCAACTTTATGTGTTTGATAGAAAGAGCTGTAGTTTAATATATCTGTTTCTAATTTGATAAATAACTAAACACAATCTTTTTTGAAAATTGTTTGATGGCACGTATATTGCTTCCTCAACAAAAATTTTAAGTCAACGTAATATTAAAGAAACAGAATATTTAGCTATCCTTCATGAGTCAGATACCCGAAAAACGGTTGCCATTTTGACAAAAATACCATTTGAATACAATATGCAGAGTTTTGTCATGATTTAGGGGGAGAGAAGGGCGGGGGGAAGATTTTTAACAAAACCTGTGCTGCAGTAACACCACCAGGCATACCGCTTTAATTGGCATGATTACATTTTAATTGGCATGAAAAAAATTTAAAGACAAGGATTTTAACTTCTAACAATAGTAAAATAGAGGGATATGGTTTTTAATATTACTTTCATCTAAGGTGAACAGTGTGGAATGGAAATACATTAGAATGAAATGTCAGTGGTGCGTACAGTTTAATCTGTGAAATTTTGTCCCCTGTGCTGCATATTACTCTGTCTCAATTGCATATTAAACAACCCTATCAAGGCAGGCATTGGCATCTGCTGTGCTGACACAAATTGTGAATTAAATGAAATTGATGTCCTCTGTCGTATATTTATGAAGACGGACCATTCTCTGAAGTATTCTGTTTATGAAGAATTTATGATTGCAAACTGTTCCAGAACAAAAAAGTGGCAATAAATTCTTTTTTGTGACCCTACCCTCCAAGGGCATTGATTTCACCTCCTGCTGCTACTTTTGTTACAGCATAAAAACAATAGCTAAATCTGGATTCCACTGAGGGTCTTCAAATTATCAATATTTGCACCATGAAAATACAAGGGTGTTGCCAAGAAAGGCTATTTTTCTGTTATGATCTCCTAAAGATACTATTTACAGAACACCACACAGCAAATGAATGTTTGTTGACTTAATTTTATTTGTGTTTTAAGCTTATTTTTGTAGGTTTAATTCATCATTATAGATTAACTCCTACTGATTCTCCGGAGTGTTTTCCATTAAAAAAAAAAAAAAAAAAAAAAAAAAACCCTCCCAACTGCACATTCATGCCATAGTGGTTAATCTAAGAAGGCTTCTAGCATAGTGGATTGGGGCTTATTTTGACACATATATAAGAAAATCTAGCAACCAGAAATGCAAAGTGGTTAAGTGTGGGGTTGAACAATTTCCAAGTCAGGTAAAATGTGCCAACAGCACCGAGGAGGCTACCCCTTCTCAACAGCCCTCAGTCATATATGGTTTGGGGAATTATACTTTATGAAACAAAACAAAACAAAACAAAACAAAACAAAACAAAAGGAATTTAATTCTCCATGCATAATCTACTCCTGGCCTCTTTAGTATATTGATTAAACTCAGACTTCTATCTCCTGAAAATGTTATGCAGACACTAGTTTACTGTAAACTCCCATCATGAGAATTCAAATGAATTTTCATCAGTGTCCATGGTGAACTTTTCCTTCCTGTTAAAGGAAATTATAAGTGAATGAGGTCTTCTTAAGCCTCTGGTGGTGGTCAGAACAACACACATGGCTCAAGAATTCGAAAATCCTAAATGGAACAATGAGCTAATCTGAACTGAATGTCAGTTGTGAAGTAGCAGGTGCAGCCAGACACCTTCCAGGTGGCTCTTGTTACCAGCCAAACTGTGATATGTTTTTGGTACCTGAGCTAATCTATGTTTTTGTTTTTTTTGTTGTTGTTGTTGGTGTGTTTTTGTTTTTGTTTTTGTTTTTGTTTTTAATCCGATGCCTTAGAAAACCCTAGGACAGAAGATCCAGGACACAATGGCAGGGCACAGTGGGTCTGGTCCACGTGACCTGCTCTCTCCCGAAAGCGGAAGCCTGGTAAGGCAGCTGGAGGTCAGGATCAAAGAACTGAAAGGGTGGCTAAGAGATACAGAGCTTTTCATCTTCAATTCCTGTCTGAGACAAGAAAAGGAAGGAACAATGAATGCTGAGAAACAACTGCAATACTTTAAGGTAATAAAAAAACAATCCAAGTTGATAAAAAGCTTTCTTTATGGGAGGGATGAAATATTTATCAAGTACATAAAGTATTATACCCATGTATCTATGTATCACTGTGCACTCAAATGTTTCCTTGAATTTATAGACACCCTCCACGTTTCTTGTACGCCAACGTCTGTGTGTGTATAAAGATGAACATTAAGCATATCAAATACACATTGTATGGGGGGGGGAGTCTCTGCTGCTTGTGTGTTTTGTGCAGTGCCTGTGGAGGGAGGGCTTTGATAAATTAAAAGCAGACCAGCAAACACTAAAGATTCCTCAGGACTTTGAAAGGCAGACCTAAATGTTCCATAAATAATGTGGCTAAAAATACTTCCATGAAGTGATATGATAAAAGCACATGATTTAATTGAATACCATTAATGCTAACAAAAAGAAACATAATTTTTACATGTGAGAGTATCAATTATTTATGGAGGGAAGAAATAAAGTAAGAGGTTCCTACATTACAAGCATATTCCCCCATAGAAAAATGCCAACCTTAGCAACACAGCTATGTGTGTGTTCACTGGACGTCCACGAAAAAGCATGTACCTCATTTGTGTCCATGGTTTATGCACCATCTATTCAAAAGCAGTTTAAAATTCAAATATTTTCTTGTATTGCCTATGCTAGTCTATTCCCTTTGAATCTTCCTGTAAGTGCAGTGATTATTTAGGCTCTGGCTGTTATCAGTCTGAGGCTCTGGGGTTACAGGATATGAACTTGGTGCCAAGAAACCTTCTGGCATAAATAGTCTCAAAGAGGAGAAAGGAGAAAACCAAGAAGGAGAGAACTTCTTAGGACCAAGGAATTGTCCCTTTTCGATGCTTTCCAGGACCAGGTTTTATTCACTCCCAGCCCCTCCCCCCACTGCCATCCCCTTGCAGCCCTGCAATCTTCCAACTGTCTATCATAGAATTGAGTCACATGATGGCTCCCTTTCCGTCTGCCACATAAGCAGGCTCATGTTGCTTACTTGCATAGCCTTAGAGGAGGAGCTGTCAAAGGTAAGGCCACAATACTTCCCAATAAACTGTCTGCATTACACACCTACAAATTGCTTTGGTTGAAAACCTTCTCTTCTGCCGCTGAACTGACAAGACCAAACTGGAAATGAAATGAAAGCCTCTTTCCAAGGCAAATAGGTTTTACTCTCTAAACTCTAATGTCCAGAAGATTTGTTATTTCATCTCTACTTGTCTTGCCCTAACCCCCATCGCAGGGAGATGGAGCCTTCTGGTATTTCCCTGTGTTACTTGAACATAGCATGCACCTTATCAAGCATCCTGGTCATTAGTAGGCTGGATGTTGTGAAATATATTTTTTCTCCACAGTGTCTATGTCACAGCATTAATGAACCAGTTAATGACCCCAGCCAGCTGTGTGACCTTGGTCATGTTCCTTATGTTATCCCTTGGTGCCTCAATTTCTTCATCTAAAATATGGGATGCTGATAGTATTTATCTCACACAGTTATGAGTTTATATGTATAAATTATTACTTCTGCTTTTTGTGTAATGGTACATTTAAAGGCCAGAAATCTCTTAATATTATAAACCCAAAAATGTTATACAATAATTGGAAATAAAAACAGGAAGTTTGTTATTACAATTATTTATATACCTACACCATATCTTATAGATATTTATAAACAACTCCCCCTCCCATGTTTGTTATTATTATAAATGTAAGAGTGAGCTGTTCTGCATTCATTTTGCTGACGCTTCCAAAAGACATTAGCTTTATGCTTTAGCTTTGTATAGTGTCATGATTTTCAGCTATCCTAGTAACAAATTTAAGAGAGTTTAAGAAACAAAGGAGAAACAGTGAGAGAGAAAAATCTCTAGACTTCCAGATCAGTAGATAATTCCTAGGTGTCCTAGTCATTTGCTAATACTTTGTAGCCACTAGGGAAATATTCACTACATCTGAATCACTATTTACCATGTGCATTTTAGTGCCTGAAAATAATCCTAGGATTTTTATTTCAAAAGTGCCAGAGACTATCATATGCTCTTTGCTGTTTTATTTGTTTTCCTCAAAGATTGTTTTTTCTTAGGGCATTTTTATATTTTCAGTGTCGCTGGTCATCAAACTAATTGCTTTTGTACCCCATTCTTACATATTTAGCTGGTTTTAAAGTCGGTATAGACATTTTTCTACCCTGCCCCTCCCACAAAAGGTAAGACTTTGATGATAATGTTCATCTCTCGATCTGATTTTCTAGCCCTATTCCATCCCCTGCCCTCCTCACCTTAGATAATCATGAACCCCATATTCTTTGTGCCCTTGCTTTCCTTTGATAGGAAAGAATATTTTTTTTATTTTATTTGTTTTTAACTTTATTAAAAGGTAATCATGCTGTGTATTATCTTTTAGGACTTCTTTTTTCATTTAATATTGTAATGACAGGATTCATTCATGTCATTGAGTATGGCTATAATTCATTTATTTTGATATTTGTATGATATTCTATTGTGAATATATACCTGTATCTAATTTAATGCTAATAGCAGCCTGTGAAGTTGGTATAGCATCTTGATTTTGCAGGTATGGAAATGGCCAGTTGAAGGTTAAGTTTTGTATGTCTAAGGCCAGAATGAGTGGTGGAATTAGGGGTTTTTTTTCTTTTGTTTTCTAAACAAATTTTAAGTTTTTTTATTTATTTTAAGAGAGAGAGAGAGCAAGCAGGGGAGGGGCAGAAAGAGGGGGAAAAGGAGAGAATCCCAAGCAAGCTCTGCACTATCAGCATCGAGTCCTACGTGGGGCTTAATTAAACTCAGGAACCATGAGATCATGACCTGAGCAGAAACCAAGAGTCAGATGCTTAACCAGCTGAGCCACCCAGACACCCCTAGAATTAGGTTTAAATCTAGGGCTGTCTGACTCTAAAGTCTATTCTCTGAACTACTATGCAAAATTGATATTTATTGATATTTACTGAATTCCCTTCAATGCTGGATGACTCAGAGAGAAGAACAGAACAGAACTAAATGTCACTATTGCTTTGCGGTTGGTTTATCAGTCACAATCTTCAGCAACTGGGCCAGGATAGCAAATAGTTTTGGCTATTGAAGATCTTGGGAGGTGAAAGTATTTGTGTTTTTATTTTACAGTTCTATACTATATCAGTGTAGACCTTTATTTTTGTCATGTGTCACTTTTTAAATTGAAACTTTCAAAATTTTTGAGATTATGGAGTCTTGATAATTCTCTATAACCTGAAACTTGAGTCCCTTCTAAAGTTTTGACCTTGAGGAATTTGATCAGATGAGCTAAGTGGATCTAGCATGATGGCACTTCTTTTTTGTTTTTTAAGAAAGCTTTATGCCTGTCTGTTGGAATAAATGTCTTTCCTAGCCAGAATTTTAAATATTTCTGAGCTGTTTACTCTTTAGTGCTTAGTGTATGATTAATCAAGTGTTCTGTATATTATCACGTTCATTGGAAGAATCAAACCAAATGTTTGTAATATAATAATAATGTAACATAATGTTTATAACCTGTCAAAATCATAATTGATAATAAGCATATGCAGAATAAAAACTTTTTACTTACCACAAATCCAAAGAACAGATACCCTCTGCTTTTTTACGTGATAAAATTTCTCAGATAGGAGTTATTAAAGAATCTTTACGTGTGGAACTCTTTGCCACAATTTGCCTCTTCTTGTGGGTTCCCAAATGTCTACTGCTGTCATTGGTCACATGGAAGACAGGATTTATCCACAGGATTTAGCTTTATGATTCTCCATTCTCTATAATCTCAGGCTTTTAATGGAACAAATTCCTTTATATGACACCCAGAGTAATGATAGATAAGCCACAGTGCACTACCCAGGAGAACGGGTAGGAGGGTGCTGCATATGAAAAGGAAAACCTGTCCCTTTGTAGACAGAACTGTTTCCTTCTTTGAGTTTGGTCTGGGATGAGAGAAAGGATCAGGATCTTAAGTTTTCAGAAAAAGGGAAAAAGCAATTGTGGAATGTATTCTTTTTCTTTAAGGCAGTAAGTGTGATAAATGTGGGATTAGACACAAGGTGAAATTCTACCTAAGAAAGAAAGAGTCAAAGCCCAGTATGGGGAGATACATGAAGATGTGAACCTGAGACCCTTGGGACAGAAATGCAAAATTGTCAAGGAGTGAACACACCATTACAATAAAATGTGGAAGGCACGTCAGAGATTTCATGAGGTCAGCTGGCGAAGGGCCCCTTAGAGCTGTTTGCATGCAGTTTTAATGCCATTGGCTGGAAAGCACTACTTTTTAATGATGGCCCTTCAAAGAGAAAATAATTACCTAATCATATGTTTATTGTATTCCATAACTAAATTCATTATTCTAAAGACTCAAATTGGGGAGAAATTATTCATTACCAGCCAGAGGAGGCTGCAGCACTGGACTGGGCCCAGAATCAGCCTGGGAAGGACAAGTTTAGAGTTGCCAAGAGGCTCTGTCATCAAGAAGGTGAATGAATGAGTGGAATAGATTTGGTAAGCTTGGCAATGATTAATGGCCCAAATTTGCTTAGCAATTTAAGTTTGACCAAGCACTTTTATGCAAGCTATTATACTTAAACCTTAGACTAATTACTAATTATGTAAGTTGAAAATTGTGGTCACTTCCTTAAGGATGTTTTTATTTATTTTTATGAATGAAGAACTTGAGATGTGGAAAGTCAACATGACTTGTTTGAATCCACATAGCAACAAGGAGCAGAGACAGAGCAACAGCCATGGTCTTTGGGTTCAAATTCCAGTAATCTCCCTGTCACTCACTGATCCTTCAAAATGAACATTGAAACCTTGTTTTACTCTAAATCAAGGGTTGGCAAACATTTTCCCCAAAGGCCAGATAATATAATCTCTGTCACAGTTACTCAACTCTGCTGCTGTAGTGTAAAAGCAGCCACCAATAATATGTAAATGAATTAGTATAGTGTGTTCAATAGAACTGAGTTACAAAACTATTTACAAAAGTGGACATTGGGTCAGGTTTGGCCATCAGGCCTTAGTTTCCTGACCGTGCTCTAGATTACAAAAATTATCACAAGCATGGCAATGGTACCATCTGCATCTCCTTTGAGGAAAGGAGGCCATGTGGGAATTGCAGTAGAAGGAGACAAAATGTTCTTTAATAATTTTAGCAATGACACGATGACAACTGGTACTTATCACCTGCTCATAGGATGTAAGTCACAGTTTCGAAATGTCTTACCTGCATTTGCCTATTTAATCCTTATCACCATCCTGAGGCAGGTAGTTTTTTATTCTGTATTTATAGATGAGAAAGCCAAGGCAGGGAAAATTGAGGTAATTTACTTAAGGTCATTCAGGTAGTAAGTGTTAGAGCCAATAGTCAGACCTAGTAAGTTTATTCCAGAATCTGCCACTACTTTGTAAACTCAATAGTCCCTAGGTCAAAGATCTACAAAACACACATCAACTGGTAGCCTGCTCTCACCCCATGTCTGAATACTTGACAGCCAGCTGAAGGAATCAGCAAATCAATGTTTGAAATCTTAGAAATTAAAATTTTCAGGGTACAGTCTTTAAAAGGATTTCACATTAACTATTAAATGTGCAGCATTACTAAGTAATTACTCCGAAAAGAGATATCACTAATGTACTTAAAAAAAGAGAGAGATAAATAAAAGAGCTAAACACAGTTCTCATGCTTTAAGAAACATTTTCTCAAATCTCACTGTAATTTCCAGAAGTAAAAATTGGACCAATCTGGCCAAGACATTTAGAGGGAATTTCCCATGTCCACTGTAACCAATCTCAATGGCAGCATAAATAATCACACTGGTTGTGTCCCCCCAAACCCACATTTTTAAGACTAGGTTGAAAGACAGAAGAAAATATTTTGGAAGTTTTGTAATATGTGAAAGGAAGCCATGGTTCCTACAGGTTCAGGATCATCCCTGCTGCTGTGTCCTGGAGCCATTACAAACTTTGTAATGATGTTGTTGGCAAAGCTGCAAAGAATTACAGTGATTCAATCTGGCTGTGACAAAAGCATGCAAATGCTTTCAAAATCAACAGACATCAGACAGGATTTAATCTTTTCTATATGTCTTAGATACAATTTTTTAAAAAGCTATTATATTAACCATGTTAGGTTCATCAAAAGAAAATACTGAATTCAGCTTTTATCAGATATTTTGTCCCACCACATATAAGAAATCCATCATCTAACACTTTGGAAGTAATTTTAAGTAACTAGATACAATCCAGAACTGTCTTTTAAAAAATTTGGCTGGGTTAAGGTTTGAATTCAAAGAGAGATTTAAATAAATGTTATACACACTACCATTTGGGTTTGGTGGGAAGATCCACAGGAAATTTTTATTGGCAGTCTTAGTGCAGCCTTCTAAAGTGAAAAAAAAAAAAAGAAGAAGAAAAGAAAAGAAAGAAAAAAAGAAAGAAACAACAAAGACCTAATTCTTTCTGAGCACACCTTTCACTAGAAGGAGATACTGACTGATTCCCATGAAGGGGAATGAGTTGAGGATACAAAGATATAGCCGTGTACTTATTTCAAAGGTGTCATTCGTATTATTGCTATCAGGTAAACCAGATTCATGGAAATTAAAGGCTGCAATGCTAATCTAGGAAGATGAGAGGGAGATCTCACCCATCTTTACTTTATTGCTGCTTAGAAAATCAGACAGAAATACATTTAGGCTCTGAAACCACTGTGATTAATGTTTATATTCTTAAGTCTTAATTGATTTCTTAACATTATTTCAATGTTATTTTTATTGTTAACACACTCAATTTGGGTAGAAAATGGGGAACAGAACTGTAAACTTGTCTCCATGCTCTCCACTTATCTAAGTGTAGGATGGGAGCAGTGAATCTGTTCCACATTAGAGAAGAAGCTTACACAGGTGAGTTCAAGATGCTTGGGTTTATCATGACTCTATTTCTTTTTTTTTTTTTTTTTTCAACGTTTATTTATTTTTGGGACAGAGAGAGACAGAGCATGAACGGGGGAGGGGCAGAGAGAGAGGGAGACACAGAATCGGAAACAGGCTCCAGGCTCTGAGCCATCAGCCCAGAGCCTGACGCGGGGCTCGAACTCATGGACCGCGAGATCGTGACCTGGCTGAAGTCGGACGCTTAACCGACTGCGCCACCCAGGCGCCCCGACTCTAACTATTTCTAATCCCTGATCTTAAAGCCCCTTAGGTTTCTCATCTTACAAATAGGGATAGTAATAGCACTTAGCTCATAGAGTGGTTATAAGATACTATATATGAAAGTTGCTTGCAACTAGAGCCTGCATAGTAAGAACTCAATATATATTAGCATTATAATTACTATAGCATAAACTGGTCTTTTTAAAAAAATATTTATTGTTAATACAGCAAAGTAAATAGATAAGTAGTAAACATAAAGAAAAGTCCATGGGGTTGCAGTTACTTGAGGTAAGTTGTATGCTCAATAGGAAGTGAATTATCTATCTTATTGTTTAGTCATTGACCTATAATCATCTAGGTAAAACCACAAGAGGATTGTTTTCCTCTAAAGCCTAGCAAAAAAGGAGGCAATCAGTACACCTTCCCAGTTTCCCCTCTCACTTGGGAAAAGGACAGCTCTTTTGGGATGCAATAGACCAGATCCCAGATTATCAAAGGTGGATCTCCACATCAGGCTACTTTTCGGCTTTTGAGCAAGATGGCAAAACAGCTGCTTAGAGTCCCTTTTCTTCCCCATTTTCTGTATCCCTGACCTTCTTTTGTAAACACTCTTTTTATATCTTCATCATATTTCTCCTGGTTTACTGCTCTACACACACAATTAGAACTCCACTTAAGGAGATAAACAAAATTTATTTTTTTAGTGTTAATATTGAGTTGTGAATCCTCTTCTGTAACTTTAGTACCACATCATTCTTTTACAGTTTACCAATTAATGGTAGTTATAGAGTACCCTTACTAGGTCATGTTTGTTGGCAACATTATGACCTAGGATTTCCAGCTGTGTGATCTCAGTAAATAATTTCTTTTTGCCTGATATTATTTATTTGTAAATTTAGGCTTTTTGTTTGAAAGGCTTCCCCTCACCTCTAGCATTCTGTGACTGTGTCGTAGCCATCTTTTTCCTTGGATGAATCTATTCAATTATAGATGTCATTTAATTCCTCTAAACAACACTTTCCATTTGGCATAAAACTTCTGGTATACAGACAATTCTGTATTCCAGAAGTCATGTTTACTTCATTGAGAATGATGCTTCAGAAGGACAAGGGCATCTTTTGAACCAAAGTTTGTTGCCTTTGGCACCACAGTAGCCAACTTTGTCTTTATATCCATTTCCTTTCTTTTTTTTTTTTTTTCAACGTTTTTTATTTATTTTTGGGACAGAGAGAGACAGAGCATGAACGGGGGAGGGGCAGAGAGAGAGGGAGACACAGAATCAGAAACAGGCTCCAGGCTCTGAGCCATCAGCCCAGAGCCTGACGCGGGGCTCAAACTCACGGACCGCGAGATCGTGACCTGGCTGAAGTCGGACGCTTAACCGACTGCGCCACCCAGGCGCCCCTATCCATTTCCTTTCTAACATTATAATATCTTTATAATTTGAATAGACATGCGGGTCTAAAATGGGAAAGAAAAGGTTTTCCTAGTTATAAATTTCAATCAGAAAGGTGGCACAGGTAGCATGAATATATATGTTTTTGTTTTATACATCATCAGGACTCGGTTGATTTAAAAGTGCAAAGAATTATAGAAATGGCTGGTACAGTGATGGCAAGCAAATGTACAGGTCTGTGAGAAACAGAATACAGAACACTCTTGGTTAAAATTAATGACCAGGTTGAAGAGATGCGGGATTTGAATGTAACAGAACTAACCCTACAATTGTAGAGACCCTACAATCAGAGGCATTGCCTTACTCCTTTCTCATCTATTAGGTGCCTTGAAGTCCTTCACAATACGTCTAAAGTCTTCATATATCTTTGCCTGCCATTTGGTTATCAAATTTTTAGCATGTTGTTTTAGGTGAATTTTTTAAATAAATTGCATTCTAATCAAATCTGAAAGTCTCTATCTTTTAATAAAAAAGTAAGCCCTTTCACATATAGTTCTTTTTTTAATTTGAGAGAGAGAGAGGGCACATGTTTGAGCAGGGAAGGGGCAAAGGAAAAAAAAGAGAGAGAGAGAGATTTTTAAGCAGACTCCATGCTCAGTGTAGAGCCCGACATGGGGCTTGATCCCACAACCTTGGGATCATGACCTGAGCCAAAATCAAGAGTCAGAAGCTCAACTGATTGAGCCACCCAGGCAGCCCACATTTAGTTTCTTGATTAAGATTGCTGATCTTTTAACTCATCATGTTCCTTCATTTATTCATCCAATAAATATTTCTTGGACACCTACCATGTGGCAGGCCCTGGGCTAAGTGTTAGCAATGCATGAAGCTTACACAGTGGTCTTGTCTAAATATTTTGCTGTAAGGCATGTTGTTTTCTTCATTTTTATCCTAGTGAATTGGAATTTTTTAAAAAAGATATCCCTTATATCCAAGAACAAGAATGAATCTACCTTTTATTGATGCCACTTTTAAAATGATAAATTGACTTTTCTGCATCCTCTACCCTATTTCTCCATTTTTGTTGGTATCATCTTGGATGCAGTTATTACCTAATATTATTATTTTACTAACACAATGACATTCTCATACTTGCAATAATTTTTTTATGTTTGCATTATATTTTATAAGAATATGAAACATGATTCAGAATTAATTCTTTGTAATACTCATTTCGTTGCTCAACATCAGTTTTTTTTAATACCACGGTTTTCCATTTAAAAAAAGTTATTCTTAGTACTATTAGATTATCTTCTAATAATTTTTATAGGAAAAGTGCATTCTTAGTATATGCTCCAAACCTTGTGAGTCAGAAAATACATTTTACTTGACCTCACAAATAAACAATAGCTTGGCCAACTGTAAAATTTTGTCATGGAGAATATAACCTTTGACCATCAAAACTGCTAATGATTCTTTTGGCATTTACAGTCATAAAGAAGAAGGCTGATTTTTGTTGCTCCATAGTAACCTTGTTTTTCACTTATCTATGGCTGGGTGTTGGTCCCTTTGTATTTCTTTTGCTGGGAACCTGGTGAGTCTTAATTGATTTTTGACAACTGAAATTTTGCTTTACATCAGAGAATTTTGCCTACCATTTGATTATCACAAGTTCTCCATATGTTTAGTTTAGTTCCCTCTTTCTAGAGGTCCCATTCTGTGTATATTGAGTCCCCCAGATCTTTCCTTCACTTAAAGAAACCTATTTTTATTTCTACTTTTTAATACAGGGACTTTTGGTGAAATTCTCAAGGTTTTCTGTTTTTGCAGTACCTAATTTTGTAGTTTTTCACTGCAATTTTTAATTCAACAAAAGTTCTTTTCATCTTTGTACAATCTTTCCTGTTCTTGATTTGTTTCATTTGCAGAAGTGCCTACTTCAGTGCCATGGATGCAATATATTTGTGTATATTTTTGAAATAGATTAAAATTTTCTAAGGTTTTCTTTTTTCTTGTACTAATTCTATTTCAAAAGGAGTTTATTAGTCTGTTGCTTTGAGTGCTCAAACTGGGCCCTCCTTTTAACTATAATGTCTATTAATCTATGTGTTGATTTTTCTATGTCTCTTTGTGCTTAAGGAGAGAGTTTTGTTTGCCAGGACTGAGTGTTAAGGTAGGTCCTCTGAGAGAATCTGTAAGTGGCCTCCTCTACAAATATTTCAGGCCCTGACAAAAAGGAAATGGAAAATGTGGATTCCCTTGAGTTTTATGAAAATTCAAGAATGAGAAAATGTAGACCATATACAAGGGCTAGCCAATTGTCCATTGATACTGAAACATGGGGTACCTATATAACTAATATCAGGTGAAGTTTAAAGCAAGCTAAGGAGTCAATACTTTTCTCATTCATCAGGGGCATCTTCAGTGTCCCAGAGCAGCAGAGTGGTCTTGCAGAGTTGTGTGTCCATCAGTGTTCAGAGAGAAAGCCCCATTAGAAGGTAACTATGCTGTAACTTAGGTGATACGTTCTGGGGACTTGAACTAGTACAATTATAGTGGAAGATAGGAGGCTGGATTTAAGAGAGTTCTCCTGTTAGAGATGACAGGATTTAGAAACTGCTAATGCTGGTAGGGGTGAGGAAGTAGGAGAAAGCCTTCTCAGGACTCACTCCCACTAAGAGCTCCTCTTTTCCTGGAATGCAATTGCCTCTGCCTTCACAGTCCCCTTTAAATAAGGAAGAAAATCTTCAAGAAAAGGCATTGGAAGTAATAGAACACATGTAAGGATGGAGAGGCTCTGGTACCTAAAAAGAGAAGCCAGTTCAAGATTATCTGGAGTTAACATAATGTGCTCTGGAAGTAAATGGGGCATTCCTGGGGAGGGACAAGGAAGTTCCTAGAGTGAGTGACTCTAAATTGACATGTGAAGTGAAGGAGGGGGAGTGTGAACAGAATAACATGTGCATGTGCATGGAGCTCTAGAGATAAGAGACTTCTGTGTTGTTTTGTGTACTTATTTAAATGTTATTCTTGTGTGGATAGGTATGAATCTATGTGTCTAGGGGCACCTGGGTGGCTCAGTCTGTTGAGCGTCTGACTCCGGTTCAGGTCTTGATCTCACAGTCTGTGAGTTTGAGCCCTGCGTGGGGCTCTGTGCTGATAGCTCAGAGCCTGGAGCCTGTTTCCGATCCTGTGTCTCCCTCTCTCTCTGCCCCTCCCCTGCTTGTGCTCTGTCTCTCTCTCTTTCTCAAAAGTAAATAAACATTAAAAAAATTTATGAATCTATGTGTCTTATCAACAAACTAGAGTGTAAACCTTTTTTAAATTAAGCTTTTTTTTTTTTAAAAGCAGTATGAGGTTCACAGCAAAATTGAGGGAAAGTTACAGAGATTTCCCATATACTCCCTGTCCCTACTCATACAGAGCCTCCCCCATTATCAACATGGTACCACCAAAATGGTACATTTGTTACAGTTGATGAACTTACAATGACATATCATGATCACTCCAAGTTCATAGTTTGTATTACAGTTAACTCAATGCTATACATTCTGTGGGTTTAGACAACTGTGTAATGATATGTATCCATCATTGTGGTTTATTATACCAAGTATTTTCACTGCACTACAGATCTTCTGTGCTCTGCCTATTTATTCCTAGCCCCCTTCCCCCTGCCCCAACCCCGGCACTGATTTTTTTTTAAGTTGTTTTGTTTTTTTTTTGTTTTTTTTTTTTTTGTTTTTTGAGATAGAGAGAGACAGAGCATGAGCAGGGGAGGGGCAGAGAGAGAGAGGGAGACACAGAATCTGAAGCAAGCTCCAGGCTCTGAGCTGTCAGCACAGAGCCTGGCGCAGGGCTTGAACTCACAGACTGTAAGATCATGACCTGAGCTGAAGTCGGATGCTTAACCAACTGAACCACCCAGGCACCCCATCACTGATTTTTTTTACTGTGCATAGTTTTGCCTTTTCCAGAATGTTGTATGGTTGGAATCATACAGTGTGTAGCCCTTTTAAATTGACTTCTTTCACTTAGCAATATGCATGTAAGATTCTCCCATGGTCTTTTCATGGCTTGGTAGCTCGTTTCTTTTTAATACTTAATAATATCCCATTGTCTGATTATAACATAATTTATTAATTCATTCACCTACTGAAGGACATCTTGGTTGCTACCAAGTTTGGGCCATTATGAATAAAGCTACTATAAATATCCATATGCAGATTCTTGTGTGGAAATAAGTTTTCAACTCCTTCAGGTAAATACCAAGGAGCACGATTGCCTACTTGTATGGTAAGAGTATGTTTAGTTTTGTAAGAAACTACCAAAGTTTCTTCCATAGTGCTAGTGTCATTTTTCATTCCCACCAGCATTGAATAAGAGTTCTTTTTCCACATCCCCTTCAGCATTTTGTGGTGTTAGTGTTTTGAATTTTGGCCACTCTAATAGGGGTGTGTTGATATTTCATTGTTGTTTTAAGAGTATAAAATTTTTAAAAGTAGGAACCATCTTAAAGTATTTGTTTTGCATACCCTTCATAGTACCATAGGCAATGTACTTTAGAGTCACTAGATACTTAAGAAGTACTTAGCAGATTGCAGATCATCATGATGGGACCTGAGATCATTTAGCTAGCTTAACCTTCTTATTCCGAAGAAGAAAAAACCAAGTCTCTGATAAATTAAATAACTACCCAACCAGAGCCAGATGTTAGCCCACTAATCCAGGCCATAGTCCAATAATACCAAACCAATGATTTCATGTGAATTAATACTGATGTCTTTGCAATTTTCACAACTCAATTTTTTCTCTATAAAATAGAGATAATAAGTCTATGTTATTTGATGATTGGAAATTAAAAAAAATGATCATTACAACAGACATTGTGATTGACAAGAAATGTAGAAATGCTTGTTAATACTATGAAGTCCTATTTTAAATAGTGTTAAAGATACATATGACAATAAACCAAGACTCCTCTGGTATTGGAATTCAGAGACTTACCATCTTGACCTGCAACAGCTTCTCATTTCCAGGGGCTTTGCTCTGGAAGTTCAACTCAGTGTACAGTTTGCTATCATTTTTCACCTTCTGTTTATGTTGCACCTCCATATGAGGAGCTTAAAGAGCTTTAGAGACTTTAGCTCATTAATCCTCCCCAAACCTCTCTAAGATAGGACAGAGGCATAAATCATTATTCCCATCTGGAAAAAAAAATAGCCTAAGTTATCTCTCTTAATTTCACTGATGCTCTAAACTGTTGATTAAATCCTAACTTATACCCTTACATTCAGAATATTGCATTCTCTTCCCTAAGGATATTTTTCTTTCTTTTTGAATTTAATGTCATGAGGATAAGTGTAAAAATAGATCAATGGGTCTGGTGTTAGAAGTTCTTTGAAAAGTACAGGATAGGTGGTAAACCAGGTTCTTCCTTCCCCTCAAGCTCTCCTCCTTTTCTCAAAATGTCCTTCTTTATTACCCTTCAGTCATGACAGGGGAAATGACTTTTAGGAATTAGAAGGATGTTTCAAGACCCATTCACTCCTTTATCTGTCAGCCAAGATTACCACCAAGAGAGCCAATGGATATCCATTCAACCATGCCATCCTAATTCTCAGTAAAACATTGGTGCAATGGACTTCAAAACTTCACAAACGTAACAATGGAAGTTAAAATTTTCAATCTTGTGTGCTTTTCTTAGGCATGTGGTTCTCACTATAAAGATATTTGGAGTTAGACTTTGAATATGTTAGAACATGAGCAGAATACATGAGCAGAATCTGAGGCCAAGCAAGGTTGATTCATACAAGTGATTGCAACAAAGCACTTGCCCAATTAGTTTCCTACAGTTCAGGACAGTGAAAGGAAAAATAAATAAAAATGAAAGATGAAATGAAATTAGTATTCTTTCACTCCTACAAGTTCACCAGAGCAGATGAGAGTCAACTTGCAACTGATTTGAGAAATATTCAAAGTTGTATTTTATTATTTTTTAGAAGTCTGTCTTAGATAGACTGATATTTTTCCTGCCTCATAACAGAACAAGATTATGTCATAATCTGATGCCAGAAGATGTGAAATGCTAAAGGATCATTGCATTTTAGAGAAAGAATATGGAGGGCACATAAAAGTTATATGATTTACTTGAGATAATACAACTACTTATTGCCAAACTAGGCAAAGACTCTAAGTTGTGTTTTTTCCCCTCAGTCCAAGTTGCTTCTCAGATGTTTAGTTAGAACACCTTCATGCCCTGATGACATATATTCTGCCTTGCTGCCAAAATACTAGATGAGGTGAATGAGGGCACTGCCCCCCAATATACTCATTCATGTTTTGGGGAGCAAGCAGGAGAGAGATGTGGTATCTCTTCTCAGAAAAAAATGAAAACATCATCCTTCTAAAAGGAAAACTAACTTTATTCAGGAAAATGCTCTCAAAAAATTCTCCTGGACCTCTGCTTTATTTTAGCTATGGGAGTGTTTAAAGAATGAAGTTCTTATTACATTTCCTTTTCACATGGTTCTGGAATATTGCTTTGAGCTAAATAATCATTATAGCAATTTACCAGTTGGCTAATATTGAGTCAGCATCTCTCTACTACCTAATATAATGGTTGAAGAGTGTGTTGCTGTTATATATTAGTTAAACTTCTAAACGACCCTGAGAGTGTGGTTAGTGTTACTGCACATCTGGGAATACTGAAAACTGGCGAGAAGGAGTCAAGTTGCCCTGGGCTTCCACCACAAAAGCAAAGGAAAAGAGCTAAGAAGCAATTTCCTAGTTATCCAAACTCACAGGAAAATGTCCTATTTAGATGTCATAAAAATAAAATCAGAAATATGAAGTTTGTAGAGCTGTCTATACCTCAGTCTCTTCCAGGTCAGGGAGGAATAAATGAATAAACAGAAGGATCTTTCTAGTGTTGACTTTTTGTCCCTAGTATCATTTTCCTCCTTTTTAGTGTTGTTATTCCCCAAAGCCTAACTCTCTTCCTGCATTCTTATTGTGTCCCACGTGTTCTTGAATTCATTTATTTCCCATCTGCAGGATTCTGGAATAACAGTAATACTTCCCTAAAATACCAATTCCTAGCTGTTCTACTTCCAGTAACACTCCGAGCTTTGTGACAAGTGCCAAGAGTGGCTTCATAGGAAATAAACTATGTTACTCAGAGATAAATTTGGGAAAATAGGGTCTGATAGAGGAGAGAAGGAGTCAAATGTATGAATGAGAGAGCTAGAAAATACCATGCAACAGAGCTGAGCAAGTCATGAAACCAGTTAGTTCAGTAATCTGTCCTCTCCTGCGTGTTCCACACTATCCCTGGGAATTCCTCCCAGGTTATCCTTGCTCCTGTGTTCTCTCACTTTCCTTCTTTCTCCTTGCTTTTCCTTTCAAGTGTGGTCTTTATGATGATCCTTCTTTTGTAGATTTGGCCTAATGGATGTATTGTGCTGTACCTTGTCACATAGAATTATTTTCTTCCTTTCCTCAAGACCAACTTGACTATTCCTTTGACCTGGCTAGTGAATACCCAACATCCATTAAAAACGAAGATGAGTTCAGGTACCTGGGATCAACAGAGAATCTAGAGGAAGAAAATCACCTTTATCCATTCCCCAGAATTACTTTGAAATGATTCCCATGAAATCTAACAAGAGATAAAAAGCACAGTGGGTGTTGTAAATAGATTTCAAAATATAATAACGTAGAACTAAATGGCAATTAATACCTTATCTGCTTATGAAAAGAGTGATTGTGGAATTTTAAGAAAAGGTATTTTGTAGTATAATGGCTAAGTTGCATTTATATCCAGCACCCTTTCCCCCTTTTTGCTAAAAGTTACCTTTCTATAATTGCAGACTAGTTTAGCATCTTAACAATAATGGACATGTTTTTAAAAGATTATTGCCAAAAGTGCATTCTTTATTCCAGAGAGACTCTGTAATAGATACCAGCATTTTAGTAATGATACAAGCAATCTGTAAGCTATTACAGTTTTCTTTAGAGTAACTTAATCTTCATATTGTTTTGTATGTCTGGAATTTTAATAGTGTTTTTAATTTACAAAAGGAAGTATATAACATATTACTAATTACATGCGAATATGAACTAAGCACACGACCACTGAGCTTGATTCTTAAAAACAAACATATTTAAAAGTACTTAACCTAATGTAGGGAAAGTCACAAAAAAATTAAAGAATACCACACAGGGATAGCAACAGTTTTTATGGAATAACAAAGCAAGGTCTGCAATTCTAAAATGGTTATTATATTTTGGTCCACAGCTAACAAAATAGCCAACAGAAATAGAAATCTCCTTTCCAAATATAATTAATGTTTTTCAACACATGAAAAGTACAAACAATTAAATGAATGTTTGTAACAAACTGATTAGCTTTTATCTTGATGACACCATTCATCCAAGAATTTATAGTATTAACCAATAGTCCTGGTGGCCCTAAGTGATCCAATCTAGTATCCAAGTGAGAGGATACTAGATTGCAAGAAAAGTAAAAGCTTTTTCTAGGTCAAAGGTCAAATTAAGTAGGCCATGAAAGTTAAGGTAACTTGACTTTGGACCTCACTCATTTGCTGCCTCGATGAACAGAGAGGAGATGATTTTTCTTAAAAATGGAAGCACTCACTGGAAATATTTTGATTTTAAATGGTTATAAGAAATCATTTGGTGTTAGAATCTAGACTTATATTGTCATGTACAATTTTGAAACTATTTTGGCACACATCCCAGACCATCTTCAAGGAGCTGATAGAGATGTGCTTAGTAAACCAATTCAGGGGTCTTTAATGCTATTTTTAAAATCCAGCTTTTACATTAAATAAACCCGTGTGTTATTTTGAAAGAAGTTATAATCTACTTAAAACTGTCATTCTGTGTTTCTAACTTGCAATTAGGTGGTATTTCCAAAATGTCAGACCTAGATTCTGTTTCTACCATCACCATAATAAAATGTGACAGCCAAGATATTATATCAATACCTTTTCCATAATTAGCAATAAGGATCCTGCCAAGGGTTAACTAGAAAAGTTTCATAAACGTTTTTCTACAAATGGTTCTGAAGGCAGTATTATGCTTTTGAAATCTGCTAATGTAGCAAAGACTCATGACAACCAGGAGACAAATCTATGAGCAAAACTGTTTGGAGAGAATAGTTTTGTAGTGTATGATGTATGTTATGTAAATGAGCTTATTAGGACTCTCATCTATTTTATTATTGGTGACCAATTTAATAGAGGCATTTAAAAAACAATATTTCTGCCTGACTCCTAGAAATGAAGAAGATACATTGATATAATTGAGAGCAAATGATTGCATGTCGTGCCATTTAATCGTGTCATTTTTCAATTGCTATTTTTGCACTTCACTGCATGCTTATAGAATATTTAGCTTCAATATAGATTAAGTCCTAGGGTTCGCAACTGAGCTGAGTTCCTATATTGGCTGACGCTGTCTTTTAAGTTTGGAATCAGTTAAAATATGCAGATGTCATTTGCCCATATTTCCTTTAAAATATGCAATTCATCATTCATACCTCACTTGAGGTATTTTAGGTTTTTTTTTTTGCTGTTTTGAAGAATTACCCCTTTATAATTTCTGGATGGAAATTCTTAATTGCAACACTATACACTAGATACAGTTGAGGTAAGCACATAATTGGCTCAAGAATGGTGCTCTCAAGACCAAAAGATCTGCTGACCTTTGCTGGGAACTCTGATAATCATTTGCCTAATAAATGTTTCTTACTTTTGTTCAATCTCTTTTTGATTATGTACTTAATTTACATTTTTCTCAGAAAAAAGATTATCCTCCACTGTCTGCTAGAATATGAGGGTCTTGAGGGTAGAAAGTTTGTCTGTTTTGTTCACTGACGCATCTCAAACACTCAGAACAGTGCCCATTACAATAGGTGCTCAATAAATATTTGCTCAGTAAATTAATTTGTGTTTTTTCCATCTCTGCTCTCACAACCACGCTAGAATTAAGAAGAATTAAGAATAGCAGAGTACTATTTTTTTTAAAGATTTTCATTTATTTTTTTTCACTTATTTTTTTAATGTTTATTTTATTTTTGAGAGAGAAGGGGAGGAGGGACAGAGAGAGAGGGAGACACAGAATCTAAAGCAGGCTCCAGGCTTTGAGCTGTCAACACATAGCCCGACGCGAGGCTTGAACTCAGGAACTGTGAGATCATGACCTGAACCGAAGTTGGACACTTAACCAACTGAGCCACCCCAAGCCCCAAATGATTTTCATTTTTAAGTAATCTCTACACTCAACATGGGGCTTGAATTTACAACCCCAAGATCAAGAGACTTATGCTTTACCAACTGAGTCAGTCAGGCACCCCAAAGATTACTAATTTTTAACTTAGGTCTAGAAACGGGTATAAGAGACACCTATGAAAAGTATACTGAAGTACATTGTTGGCTCTCTTATCAATAATAACTTTATGGTTGTGGCCACTTCTGGTTGGAAATAAGGGACA
Source organism: Lynx canadensis (assembly GCF_007474595.2). Classification (NCBI taxonomy): domain Eukaryota; kingdom Metazoa; phylum Chordata; class Mammalia; order Carnivora; family Felidae; genus Lynx; species Lynx canadensis. The sequence goes on from NC_044308.2 coordinate 82,220,571, forward strand.
GGAACAGTCTTAAAATGGAAACATTTTATAAGCCTCTTCAGGTCTTTTAGAAAGGAAATGTAGCATAGTGTTTTTATGAATTAGCTCAGGATTCAAGTTGCATGGGGTAACATCCTGCCTTTGCTGCTTATTAGCCGTGTTATCTTTGGTCAGTTACTTAACCTCCTTGTGTCTCCATTTCCTCATTTGTAAAATAGGTACATGACAATAATATATATTTCATAGTGCTGTTGTGAGGATTAAATGAGCCAATACATATAAAATACCTAAAGAATGCATAGCAGAAAGAAATACACAAATAATGTTTGTCATTAGTGTATGAGATTAGTGAAAACTAAAAAAATACTAAGAATAGTGCTCTAGCAATTTAATAATATTCAATGATTGTTGGCTATTATTTTGCAATCAAGTAAATCCTTGATTAAATATTTGAGGAGAACATAACATTTAAAAGACTTCTTATAGGTTCACATACATATAGTTAACTTAGAATGACCGTTGGTAAAATACATGAAGTACATCTGATATGTCACTTTTCTCATTTTCATATGGACACCAATAACACAATGGATTACAGTTTCATAAGATGTGTGATCGTGCATGAAACTCACCACTGCAGTAATTAGACTTAACTAACATTCTTTAATTTCTACATTTTCTTCAGCTCCTTTAACAGATCCATGCTCTTCTATATATACTTTTCTGTTTATGTTTTATGATATTTCTAGAACTAGGACAGCTATATTAAAAACAGCACTGTATTATTTTTATCATATAGCAGAATGTCTTATCTGTTGACTGAGATTTATAGGTTTGCAGTTATGACTCTATCCCCGGGAATTGTATAGCGATTACTTAAAACAAAATAAATGAAAGCTCTAAGTTTGCCTTTATTTAAGTGTATTAATATGTGTTTGAACTCACTGTTGCAGAATTGTGATGTCTGAATGGTTATTAGTAATATCATAAGATCTCTTGTCATGACACACCCTAAATGTATGTGTGGTAAATTCTCTGATTCTATTACCAGTTATGTGGCTAGTAATATATACCTGGCCTTACCAAGAGATTAAAAAAATAGCTTTATTGTGATATAATTCACATACCATAAAATCTAATTTCAGAATGTTTTCACCAGTCCCCAAAGAAATCCCTTAACCGTTAGCAGTCATTCCTTATCCCCCACTGACTGTAACCCAAGGAAACCACTAATATACATAGTATGCGTTTGTCTGTTCCAGACATTTTATATAAGTGGAATCATACAATTATGTGGCCTTTTTGTGTCTGGCTTCTTCACTTAGCATAATTTTTCAAGGTTCATTTATGTTGTGGTATGTATCAGTACTTTATTCCTCTTTTTTTTTAATGTAAGCTCTATGCCCAACACAGGGCTTGAATTCATAACCCCAAGATTAAGAATCACAGGCTCTACCAACTGAGTCAGCTAGGTGCCCCTTTTGTTCCTTTTTATGGTCAAATAATATTCCATTGTATGAATAAAAAATACTACATTTTTTGGATGCATTCTAACAATTTTATTTTATTGTATTTCATATTTTTTTAATTTTATTTTTTATTTTTTAAAATTTACATCCAGGGGCGCCTGGGTGGCGCAGTCGGTTAAGCGTCCGACTTCAGCCAGGTCACGATCTTGCGGTCCGGGAGTTCGAGCCCCGCGTCAGGCTCTGGGCTGATGGCTCAGAGCCTGGAGCCTGTTTCCCATTCTGTGTCTCCCTCTCTCTCTGCCCCTCCCCCGTTCATGCTCTGTCTCTCTCTGTCCCAAAAATAAATAAACGTTGAAAAAAAAAATTAAAAAAAAAAATAATAAAATTTACATCCAAATTAGTTAGCATATAGTGCAACAATGATTTCAGGAGGAGATTCCTTAGTGCCCCTTACCCATTTAGCCCATCTACCCTCCCACAACTCCTTTAGTAACCCTCTGTTCATTCTCCATATTTATGAGTCTCTTCTGTTTTGTCCCCCTCCCTGCTTTTATATTATTTTTGTTTCCCTTCCCTTATGTTCATCTGTTTTGTCTCTTAAAGTCCTCATATGAGTGAAGTCATATGATTTTTGTCTTTCTCTGACTAATTTCACTTAGCATAATACCCTCCAGTTCCATTCACGTAGTTGCAAATGGCAAGATTTCATTCTTTTTGATTGCCGAGTAATACTCCATTGTGTGTGTGTGTGTGTGTGTGTGTGTGTGTGTGTGTGTCTGTGTGTGTGTGTGTATAAATTTTATTTATCCATTCATCCATCAATGGACATTTGGGCTCTTTCCATACTTTGGTTATTATTGATAGTGCTGCTATAAACAAGGGGGTGCATGTGTCCCTTTGAAACAGCACATCTGTATCCCATGGATAAATGCCTAGTAGTGCAATTGCTGGGTCTAGGGTAGTTCTATTTTTAATAACTAAAATAGAGGAACCTCCATGTTGTTTTCCAGAGTGGCTGCACCAGCTTGCATTCCCACCAACAATGCAAAAGAGATCCTCTTTCTCTGCATCCTCGTCACCATCTGTTGTTGCCTGAGTTGTTAATGTTAGCCGTTCTGACAGGTGTAAGGTGGTATCTCATCGTGGTTTTGATTTGTATTTCCCTGATGATGAGTGATGTTGAGCATTTTTTCATGTGTCTGTCACCATCTGGATGTCTTCTTTGGAGAAGTGTCTATTCATGTCTTTTGCCCATTTCTTCACTGGACTATTTGTTTTTTGGGTGCTGAGTTTGATAAGGTCTTTATAGATTTTGGATACTAACCCTTTATTTGATATTTAATTTGCAAATATCTTTTCCCATTCTGTTGATTGACTTTTAGTTTAGCTGATTATTTCTTTTGCTGTGTAGAAGCTTTTTATTTTGATGAGGTCCCAGTAGTTCATTTTTGCTTTTGTTTTCCTTGTTTTCCTTGTTTCCTTTTGTTGTCCTCCGGACACATGTTGAGTAAGAAGTTGCTGCAGCTGAGGTCAAAGAGGTTTTGACTGCTTTCTCCTTGAGGATTTTGATGGATTCCTGTCTTACATTGAGGTCTTTCATCCATTTTGAGTTTATTTTTGTGTATGGTATAAGAGAGTGGTCCACGTTCATTCTTCTGCATGTTGCTGTCCAGTTTTCCCAGCACCACTTGCTGAAGAGACTGTCTTTACTCCATTGGATATTCTTTCCTGCTTTGTCAAAGATTAGTTGGCCAAAAAATACTACATTTTTTTAATCCATTAACCATTGACATATATATATATATACATGTATATATATATATATATATATATACATATATATATGAGTTGTTTATGCTTTTTGGCTATTATGAATAACATTGTTATGAATATTAGTCTGAAGGTTTTTGTGTATTCTTTTGGGTATTTATCTATGACAGAAATTGCTGGATCATGTAGTAATTCTGTGTTTAACTTTTTGAGGAAATGTCATACTATTTTTTTTTTTTTTTGAGAAAGAGATAGAGAAAGAGAGGTGGGAGAGGGGTAGTGAGAGAGGGAGAGAGAAAATCTTAAGCAGGCTCCACACCCAGCATGGAGCCCTAAACAGAGCTCTGTCTCATAATTGTGAGATCATGACCTGAGCTGAAATTAAGAGTCAGATGCTTCACCAACTTAGCCACTCAGTTGCTCCATGTCATACTATTTTCCAAAATGAATGCACTACTTTGCAATCTCACCAACTGTGTATGAGAATTCCAATTTCCCTATATCTTTGCCAATGTTGTTATTTTCGTCTTTTTTATTTTAGCTATCATAGTGTGGGTGAAGTAGTATCTAATTGTGGTTTAGATTTGCATTTCCCTGTTGGCTAATGATATTGAACACTTTTTCATATGTTTATTGGTCATTTGTATGTTGTCTTTGAATAAATGTCTATTAAATACTTTGCCCATTTTAAAAATGGAGTTACTTATCTTTATATGGTTGAGTTTTAAGGGTTCTTTATATATTCTGGGTACAAGTCCTTTATAAGATATAGGATTTTCAGATATTTTCTCCCATTCTGTGGGTTCTTTCATTTTTTTATGGTGTCATTTGAAGAGCAGAAATTTTTAATTTTGATTAAGTTGTCCAAAAGTCACTTGTACTCTTGGTGGCATCTCTAAGAAATCACTGCCTAAGAAGTCAGAAGTCACTTCTACTTTAGGTGTCCTATTTAAAAAAGCATTGCCTATCCCCAGGTAATGAATATTTACTCCTATGTTTTCTTTTCAGATGTTTTTAGTTGTAGTTCTTTTTTTAAATGTTTTAATGTTTTTATCATATTTTTGAGAGAAAGAGACAAGAGTGTGAGCAGGAGAGGGGCAGAGAGGGAGACACAAAATCAGAAGGAGGCTCCAGGGTCTGAGCTGTCAACATAGAGCCTGATGTGAGGCTCCAACTCATGAGCCATGAGATCATGACCTGAGCTGAAGTCAGATACTTAACCAACTGAGTCACCCAGGCACCCCAATTTTAGTTTTAGTTCTTACATTTAGGGCTATGATTCATTTTGAGTTAATTTTGTATATGATGTGAGGTGGGGAGTTCAATTCATTCTTTTGCATGTGGATATGCAATTATCCCAGCCCCTTTTATTGAAAATGCTTTTTCTGACTTAATTGTACCAAGATCTTTTTAATTCCACTTACTTTATTGGAAAGCATTCAATCATTAATCATTAATATCCTATACTTAATCATAAAATATGCCTTTTTATGGCCTAAATTGGCCATGTTACAAACATTATCTTGTCTAAATTATTGCAGCATCAGAACACTAAGTTATGTTGTTTCTATATCTAAATGTTTTATTTTGTGATGTTACCCCCTCAGAGAAGCTTTACTGACTATCCAGTTTAAAGTAACCCCCACCACTTTCCACCATTTCACCCTATTTTATTTTATATCTCATCATTATCTGATATTTTCTTGTAGGTTTATTTATGTTTTATTTCCAGCCTCTTACCACTACCCCCCAACACACACAAATTCAAATGTAAGTTCTATGAAAGCAGAACTCTTGTTGCTCACTGCTATATCACCATCCCTGAGAACAGTGCCTGGTACATAAGAGGCACTCAATAAGCACATTTGGATTGTTGGATGGATGGATGGATGCATGGATAATTGAATTATGATTATCATCATTGTCCACTTGAACTTCCATCCTGTTTTAAAATGTTACCAAAACTGTAGTTTCTTGACCTTTCTTATGTGACTCTTCCGACTGTAATGCCTGACCTCTCTTCCCTCCACCTTTTTGATCTTCAGCAACTTTAACATAGTACTAGGTCCATGAACATTAATCTATATACTCCTGCTAGTAATGATCTTTTCATCCCCCAAGTCAACGTTTACTTTGAGGAGGGAGAGTCTTTTCTTTACAGCCAAATAACAAGCACCTAAAAACAGGTACCACATTTTATTATATTCCCCTTACTTACTAATTCCAACCTATAATGAAAAGTATGGTGTTTAGCACATAGATGATACTCAATAAATGTTTATTGCTGTAAGAAATACCATTCATATTATCTTTGGCATCCTTGCCCCAAAATAATAATCCAGAACCAACCAGTAAAAAGCATCTTTTGAAGGCTCATAGAGGTACCAGTATTGCCTCTCATTTTCCCCACATACTGTATGTTCTTGTTAGACAATGGCTGTAGCATTAACATTATCTGTATCTGATGCTTTGTACCTTCTGAACAATCATCATGGTTTTGTTTTATTATATACACTTTCTGAGAGAAGCATCTTTAGCACAATGACACATGTAGTGGAGTCATTAATTACTAAATAATTTTTGATAAAATTGATTAAAAGGAGAAAAATCCCAAATATAGTATTCAAACAACCTAACATATCATCATGCTTAATAATTATACTGAAAATTCCAAAGATCATCAAGCACGTACTAATAAGATAAAGATATCTCTGGTCAAAAAGACTTATTCATTCATTGATTGATTCTTTTTCTGGCAGTAATTCAGTAACAATTAAAAAAAGAACTGAGCACCATTGGTGTGGTCTCTAGGCTCTTGGCTAACAATGTGACTCCAGAAACAGAATTGTAACTTCTATTTTATACTTCTAAAAAAAAAATCTGCTCAATTGGATTAATTCTCTTATCTATAAAACTAAGTTCCTCTGTTTCCATAGGCCAGTGTTTTCAAACTTCAGCATGCATTGTAATCACATATAGTGTTTGTTAAACCATAGCTCACTGATGCCTGTCCCAGAGTTGCAGATTCAGAACAGGTGGAGTGGCCCTAGAGCACTGGAATTTCCAAGTTTCCAGGTGATGCTAGTGCTACTTGGCCTGGAGAAGTCTCTGAGAAGATTTGCTCTACAAATCTGGTCACAGGTAGCAGACTAAGAGAAGACAGTTTCCCACCTTATGAAATTAAAATGGTAAAATACAGAAAGTGCAAAAAGGAAAGACAACATAAAAAAGTGTGGGGGACCCTTGCAACAAAGAGTTGGAGCTATTTACTTGTGACTCTTTAAGCCAGAAGAACTTGCATGTCTTTTTCACTTTTTTCCTCTCTCTGTTATTTCCTCACTCCAACTAGATTGAAGGCAAGTATGTATCATATATGCAGGTTAAAACTTCTTTATTGTGCTTACTACAGAGAGGGCCTACTCAATAGATATTGTTAAAAACTTGATCAATCTAGAAAATAAAGTTATGTTTGCTCTTATAAATGGAATTGCTTCATAAATAGTTTTTAGTTGACAGATCATCTAATGTCCTATCACTTTGTTAATATTGACCTATTTAATGATGTTACATTAACCTGCTGAATAAAATTATGTAAGAGATATAGACACAAACTGCTTTGGAGTTTCTTAAATAGATTTTTTTTTCTGCTTAGTTTTGGTATTTTAAAATTTTTATTTTCCTCTTCATCTCTCTTTTCTCTATTTAGTTCTTATGTTTTACTTATTGTGTGGTTTGGTTTTTGGTCTAATTGTAGTTCTTTTCTTGTAAGCTTATTTATATCCTTCTGTGATAGTAGATGACACTATTATTTAAGGTCAAGAATATGGGTATACAAGTAGGTATAATTTTGTACAATATATGTATGTATATGTGCGTATATATGCATATGTTTAATATATAATGAAAAACGAAGTATCAGTATTGGAAGTCTTACCTTTAATCGTGTTAAACTGAAGCCAATGTCAAAAAGGATGTTACATCACATTTGGCTAATAATAGAGTGGCTTAAACAGTCAAAAAGGCTGACAGAATGTCAGGAGGGGAGAAAGAAAAACCCTCATTAAAAAAATAAATAAACAGGGGCACCTGGTTGGCTCAGTTGGCTAAGTGTCCAACTTCTGCTCAAGTCTTGATCATGTCGTTCACCAGTTCAAGTCCTGCTTTGGGCTCTGTGCTGACAGCTCAGAGCCTGGATCCTGCTTCAGATCCTGTGTCTCCCTCTCAATCTGCCCCTCCCCTGCTCATACTCTGTCTCCTCTCTCTCAAAAATAAATAAAAATGTTAAAAATAAACAAACAAACAAACAACTAAATAAATAAAAGACCCCCCCCCCAAGATAGACCAAAAACATCCTTTGCATCACGATTGATTAATTGAAAACCAGACCGTTTATACGTGTGATAGAAAAACCTTCAGCCTGTTGGCAACTCTATTGTAACACGCCGAAAAAGATGTGTTTAGAAGGTTGGATATCCGATTATTGTGAAGGAAAACAATGACTTAGAAATTTTGATTTTTACTTTTCTACACTTCTTATAGCAAGTCTGCCTTTTTAATAACATGAGGAAATTGAATAGAAATGTAAAATAAAGAAAATAAGAGATTAGAAATTTAAAAGTAGCACACCAAACTATATTCCACCAATTGGATTCTGAAGTGATGTAAGACAATGACCTCCATACTGAGAGGTAGTCTTCTAAGAAGACATTGCCTAACAATGACCAAATAATAGGACAACTAGTACAAAAACATTTGGAATCTCTTTTTTAGACATACTGATAATTAGTGGGGTTTTTTTTCTTTCTTTTTAAATTTCCTTTACTCGGGGCACCTGGGTGGCTCAGTCAGTTAAGCGACCGACTTCAGCTCAGGTCATGATCTTGCCGTTTCTGAGTTCAAGCCCCATATCGGGCTCTCTGCTGACAGCTCAGAGCCTGGAGCTGGTTTAGATTCTGTGCCTCCCTCTCTCTCTCTCTCTTTCTCTGCCCTTTCCTCACTCATGCTTTGTCTTTCTCTCTCAAAAGTAAATAAACATCAAAAAAATTAAAAAAAAATAAATTTCCTTTACTCTTCTTGTCTTTATACTTTTCTGTGAAGGCAATATGACTATGCTTGAGAATCAAGCATATCTCATCAGATATCAAGGAAAATGCTTCAGAATTGGCAATAATGAAAAACATTACAAATTTTTCTGTTAATTACTTCCTGTCCAGTTGCTTCACTGTCTCTTCTCCCTAACACACTAGGTGCTCCCGCTGCCCCAGGCTACTTGCTTCCTGAACCTTCTATCTTTATAACCACAACCATTCAGCTTGGACCATCTGGTTCCCATTGATTCCCTGGAGATTTCACCAACTCCTCCAAAAGCAACTTGCACAAACATTCTGTTAACAGGTCTCTCTCTACATTACTCTTGGTACCATGCTTATTTGTGGATAATCCACCTTCAGTAGACTTCAGCTCCTTGAGAGAAGGAGCAGGAACTTGCTCCTGTTTGAAGCCTCCATGCATAAACCGCTGCCTAGCAGACAGAAGGTACAATGCACATTTGAGGAAGTCTAAGAGGCAGGGATGAGTTTATCTTATTTCAGTGCCTTACTTAGGTTATTTAGTTTGGATTTGTGTTTAAAAGTACTTTTCTCTGAAAATGTAAGCCAGGAGTAGTTACAATACTTATTTGTTCCTGTGTAGTTACATTTAACATTTTTCTGTGCATAGTTTATCATGGAAATAACGTAAACTACTGATTCTAAGAAACATCACCAGAAAATGCACTGGTTTTATTGAGTATGTGTTTGTGATTATAAATAAATATGTATATTTTAATGGTTGTCATGGAAACTCATTTATGTAGAAGAATGTTATTTTATCAGTTATATCTCCTAGATATAAAAAACTATCAAAAATTATGTTGGCATTTAAAATTCTCAATTTTTGCCTCCTTTTTAAAGTCGTGTTATTTCCCACTGTACATATAGGATAAATTATTAATCCAGAATGTAGACTAAGTTCTTTAGATATTTAAAGTAAGAGAAAAAAAAACTGTGGAATTGTGAAGATCCCAAAATTAGGTAGTGAATGTCAACATTCAATAAAATCCTGTACTGAACATCAAAAACAGCTTTCACAGTTTTTTACCTGGACTGACTCACATTAAGATGTGGGTTGGGGTTCATCTGGATACTTAAATACTGGGTGTATTCTAGATACTCATAAAAAGGTTATGGCCAGTGACGTTTATGAAAATTTCCCCTAGTGATCTCACATGCCCTGTTTCAGAACTTCAAAAATGCCTTTAAGGTGCACGAAGCTTATTTGGGCTACTTTGTAAATGTTACCAATGTGGCTGTGCTAGCTACACACATACGTTTAGTGCTGTCCATGGCAAATTTTCATTTGGCTAAGAGACATGGGGACTTTTTGCTAGCTAGATGAATGCAGTTACTGGTCTAGTCAACTTCAAACAGAGTTTTGCAAGATCCAATTTTATGGTATGGAAATATCACTCTTGATTTTTCTAGCCCTTTATTGTTAACAAATGTATAACAAAACAAAACAAAGAAATCCTCAATATTCATATTCATAGGACTCATTTCAATGAATTTCAGTTGGCTATATTATTATCTTGAAGTGTTAATATTGGATCAAAATTTGGCAGGTATTAATTGGACTTGACAGTTTGACTTGCTCAACAGTTCTAGAGCAAGAGAGCAAATTGTGTGTGTGTGTGTGTGTGTGTGTGTGTGTGTGTGTGCGCGTGCGTGTGTGTGAAAGAGAGAGAGAGAGGGAGAGAGAGAGAGAATGTATTTAAGAGGGGGCAGTTAGCAGGATGGGAGGAGATCAAAACAATGCTTTTTGCTTTGATAGGCCCTCAAGTTTTATCTTTGAATGTCTAGGGGTTTCTCCTCATTCAGCCTTGAACAAATGAATAGCATCAGTAAAGAAATTTGTCAGACCTGGTGGTTATATTAGGAGTTATGTTGGAAAATAATAATGAATGCTAGGAAAATAAATAAGGGTAAGTTCAGGAAACATAACTAAAAATGCTGCACTGGTATAAATTGAATAATAAAATTCCTAGTCATATTTTGCCATAAATAGAGGTTTGGGAATTTGTCATTCACCTTATTTAAAATTCAGAAATATTAAAGGTACAGTGTTCTTTCATTACAGAAATAATAGAATTTCAGCTATTACTGAGCTAGGGTCATTTAAATGGCTACTGCATGTATTATATCAGTAAGTGGAACATCTGTATGAAATGTCCACCTGCTGATCTACTGCCACTCTGTGCACATTTCAATGAACCGCATTTAATCATTTTAAGACTTCTACTAATGAAGCCTTATCTAGATTAACATTTTAAGCACAAATACTTTTAGGCATTAAAACTCTCACACTAAATGAAATTGCATTGTCTTGTTTACCCTTGTTGATTAATAAGCAATCTGTTAACTGTTAGAACAGTCCAATTGTAGCAGTAGAAGGAGATTAGTAATTCAGTGATGTTTGTGGATACAATCATCATTTCTCCTGAAGGCTTTGAATTAGAATATCACTTACACACTATCCGTAGGCAAAGAAAAGATATAATATTTTTAGACATGTGTACCCACTATTTTGCTTGAATCGTTCAGCTTAGGGTCACTGCAGCAATACAAATGCTTCTGGGGGCAAAATTCTATTTTGATGCATGCATATCCTTCTTAAATTGTGTGAATGTCTATTAAAAGAAACAGCAACCAACAAATAGTGCAGTAATAATCCAGTATCCTAATTTCTGTTCTCAGAACATTATTGCTTTGTTAATCAAGCTTCGGAAGAGAAATGTTGCTTATCCATTTTTCCCCAATAATAGATGTTAGGTATGAAACTTCTCTGCAATCTTATTTAACTTATTCCCAGCCAGTAGAAAACTAAACTTTTGGCCTCAAAAAATCTAGGAGTAAGTTTAGAAAATTTCCATTTCCTTTTGGAGCACTTCTCTATCTTTTGTGTTTCCTGTCACCTGGAATTAAAGCAGGTCAATCTGTTTGGCATTCATATGACCTAAATTTCATTAAGTTGTAAATTGTTAATCACCTAGGTGTCCAGGTGGGACCCAGCGTTTTAGATGGAGAAATCATTGAAAAAAAGGGAAGAAGAGTGGGATGCAGCTAAATTCTTTGGCATTACTTGGGTATCAATAGATGGTCTCCAATCTAAAGGCAACTCCAGAGCCATTCTTGTCTTATTCATAGCCAAGCATATCACTATAATTTGAAATAATGGTGGAAGTAGGTGTTTCAATTTGGGGGGAATTATGCTTTATAAACACCCACGGATCAAGCCCTTTCTGTGTTGCAGTCCCTCTGTGGTGAAATCAAACAGCGGCGACGTGGAGTGGCCTCCATCCTGCGATTGTGCCAGCATCTTCTGGATGACCGGGACACTTGCAATCTGAACGCAGACCACCAGCCCATGCAACTGATCATTGTAAATCTTGAAAGAAGATGGGAAGCCATTGTCATGCAAGCTGTTCAGTGGCAAACACGGCTACAAAAGAAGATGGGAAAGGAGTCTGTGAGTGATATTTTTTTTGTTAAGCATAATGGTCTCTTATTTTTCTCAGAAAAAAATTATTTCAGAACTTGGAAAATGTATTCATCTTACAAGTGGTTTTGTGAAAGAAAGGGATAGATCTCTCCAACCACTAGATGAAATTCCATTTGTCATAGCACAGAGATTTATTTGCCTACCAATAAGAAGTGTTTCAGTGTATCTCAATGTCTTGAAAAAAATCACAGGAAGAGTTGGCTTAATCTTGCCAAACTAAGCCATTAATTCCTTCAGTCATTCCTTCACCAGTGATATTCTTTAATCGTAAAATACCCCATGAAGATTTTGTTAGAAGGCGGCTTTCTACTCTGAAAGCACATGTAGCAATGTGTATGCTCTATGAGGCATTGCTCTATGAGGCAATGACATAAAGTATACTGCTTACCTTTTCATTACATGATGACTTAACACTGTTTGTACAACAAACTCCATTTCTTTTGCTTAGAGCTTCTTTTGATAGATATACATTGCTGAGAGCTAGAAAGTTTCCTCTGTGAATTCTAATGCAGTGTTCAAGGTAGGGGTAGGGTCCCTTTTAAGAATTTTCCAAGTTGATTATAAGTTCAAACCATTGATACATGAAGGAAATATATGTGACTAAGGTTGTTTAATAATAGTAGAGAATAAGTTCTTGTCCAGAAAACCTTCATATTCTTAATAGAAAATATTTATTGATAAAAAGATTGCATTCCCCAAATGCCTTTGAAGTCACTGACCATTAGTTGAATACCTAATTTTCATGTTTGACTTACATAAATGAAACACATACATACATACATGGAATGGAAAGTTATTGTTATATGTTTATATTATCAGTTCTATGGGTTTGGAAAGTCCAAGATTCAAAATTGAAAAATCAAATGTAATAATCCTGCCACTGAAAAAAGTCTTCTCCTGTGAATTCTAATTTTAACAAATTCTTAATATTTGCTGTCTGATGTGTTTGGCATTGGGGACTGGGAACAGAAGGGACAATGAATCAGTAAGCCTTCTCACTTTTTCTGCATCTGCAGCTATGTTGAGTCTAGGGGGTGATTGTATCATCAACAGTTCAATTTAATTGTTTTGAGCTGAAGATGTTAAATTTCTTAAGACTTCCAAGTTATTACCAGTAATCAGAGTCTATATAATTGGATGTCTTTCTTGGAAAAGACCTATGAAGCTATTTAGCTAGTGTGTTTTCTCTTTCTTTCTTTCTTTCTTTCTTTCTTTCTTTCTTTCTTTCTTTCAGTGTTTGGAAGGGCAAAAGAGGTTATTTTTTATTCTATAGTTTTGAAGCCTCTAAGCATAGTAGTGACCATAATAAAACTTACACAAAAACCATCTGCACCTGGAGAAACTCTGACATTTTGGAAGCATTCAAGCTGCTTTGGAGGAGACAAAAATGGCTTTCTTTGGGGATTTACTTGAAATCATATGATCAGGCTTGCAGGACTAGATCTCTGTGGACTAGATGTAGACATTTTTATCCTGCTTCTGTGGTAGAAGTAAGCTTTCATTTTAAAACCCCGGCTACTTCTTAGAGGCTCAAGCTAACACATAGAGGTAGATATAAATTGCAGATAGAGAAAAGTCTCCCCTTTTCTTTAGGTTGTCTACTGAGTGTGTAGGCTTTTGGAATGATGGAGGTAGCAAATAAGGTCTGTGCTAAACAAGGTTGAAAATCACTGTCAAGAAAAGGATAGAACAGAGTAAGACTAATGGCAACAATTCAGTCAGCAGAGGGTACCGAATTAAGTTGGAGATATTTCTTGCTTATGATCTCTGTTGTTTAGTAGAGTCCATATTGCTTTGATGGGCAAGCAGCCATTGACCATTGTGGGAGGCTACCTATGCAGAAAATCAGAAGTCTCTAAGTGGTCTGTTTGCTTGTTTATCATATGCCTCACCCTCATGCCATCCCCTTGGTCCTTCATGCACAGGGACTTTCAGTGCCTGTTTGCAAGGCCTGGGACGTACTTGCACATGGTAGATGTTTGACAGATACTTGCTAAATGAATGAGTACATGCTTTTATTTAATAAATTTTCTTTTATTCTGACATTTGGTTTAAAACTATATCTACATTCATGATCAGGGTTCATATTCCCCCAAAATGGCTTTGAGTATTATTACATTTCTATAAGACTATTCACCTTCATGAGACCACCAAGAAGATGCCTTTTGACCTGTGTGATGGTGATAATGTTTCCAATGATAGTGACAATGTTTCCAAGTTCTAAAACATGATGTGAAGTACCTGGTGGTATACTCTTTTCTTCAAAAGTTATTTCTGAAGGAAATTCTGTATGAGCTATTGGATAAAAATGTGGACTAGGTCAATTTGATACCACGCATTAGTAAAAGAAAGTATAAGAACCGCATAATCCTCTCGATAGATATAGAAAAAGCATTTGACAAAACACACAGCATCCTTTCTTGATAAAAACTCTCAAGAAATTAGGGATAGAAGGATCATACCTCAAGATCATAAAGGCCATATATGAAAGACCCACCACTAACATCATCCTCAATGGAAAAAAACTGAGAACTTTCCCCCTAAGGTCAGGAACTCAAGAAGGATGTCCACTCGCACCACTGTTATTCAATATAGTGTTGGAAGTCCTAGCTTCAGCAATCAGACAACAAAAAGAAATAAAAGGCATCCAAATTGGCAAGGAGTGAGTCACACTTTCACTCTTTGCAGACAACATGATCCTCTATGTGGAAAACCCAAAAGACTCCACACAAAAACCGCTAGAACTGATCCATGAATATGCTAGAGTCACAGGGTATAAAATTAATGCATAGAAATTGGTTGCATTTCTATACACCAATAATGAAGCAGCAGAAAGAGAAATCAAGGAATCAATCCCATTTACATTTGCACTAAAAACCATAAAATACCTAGGAAATAAACCTAACAAAAGAGGTGAAAAATCTATACACTGAAAACTATAGAAAGCTTATGAAAGAAATTGAAGAAGACACAAAAAATGGAAAAAAATTCTAATCCATGCTCATGGATTAGAAGATCAAGCATTGTTAAAATGTCAAAACTACACAAAGCAATCTACATATTCAATGCAATACCTATCAAAATAACACCAGCTTTTTCACAGAGCTAGAACAAATAATACTAAAATTTATATGGAACCAGAAAAGACCCTGAATAGCCAAAGCAATCATGAAAAAGAAAACCAAAGCTGGAAGTATCACAATTCTAGACTTCAATCTATATTACAAAGCTGTAATCATCAATATAGTATAGTACTGGCACAAGAACAGACACTCAGATCAATGGAACAGAATAGAGAATCCCAGAAATGGACCCACAAACATATGGCCAACTAATCTTGGACAAAGCAAGAAAGAATATCCAGTGGAGTAAAGACAGTCTCTTTAGCAAATGGTTTTGGCAAAACTGGATGGCAACATGCAGAAGAATGACCAGGACTACTGTCTTACAATGTGCACAAAAATAAACTCAAAATGGATGAAAGACCTAAGTGTATTACAGGAAGCCATCAAAATCCTAAAGGAGAAAACAGGCAACATCCTCTTTGACCTCGACCACAGCAACTTCTTACTTGACATGTCTCCAGAGGCAAGGGAAACAAAAGCAAAAATGAACTATTGAGACCTCATCAAGATAAAACGCCTCTGCATAGTGATGGAAACAATCAGTAATACTAAAAGGCAACCAATGGAATGGGAGAAGATATTTGCAAATGACATATCAGATAAAGGGTTAGTCTCCAAAATCTATAAAGAACTTATCAAATTCAACACCCAAAAAACAAATAATCCAGTGAAGAAATGGGCCAAAGATATGAATAGACACTTTTCCAAAGAAGACATCCAGATGGCTGACACATGAAAAAATGTTCAACATCACTCATCATCAGGGAAATACAAATCAAAACCTCAATGAGATACCACCTCATACCAGTCAGAATGGCTAACATTAACAACTCCAGCAATGACAGGTTTTGGCAAGGATGCAGAGAAAGAGGGTCTCTTTTGCATTGCTGGTGGGAATGCAAACTCGTGCAGCCACGCTGGAAAACAGTATGGAGGTTCCTCAAAAAATAAAAAATAGAACTTCCCTACAACCTAGCATTTGCCCTACTAGGTATTTATCCATAGGATACAAAAATGCTGATTCGAAGGGGCACATGCACCCCAATGTTTATAGCAGCACTATTGACAATAGCCAAAGAATGGAAAGAGCCCAAATGTCCATTGAGTGATGAATGGATAAGGAAGATGTGGTATATATATAAAATGACATATTACTCAATGAAAAAGAATTGAATCAAAAAGAATAAATCTTGCCATTTGCAACAATGTGGATGGAACTAGAGTGTATTATGCTAAGTGAAATAAATCAGTCAGTGAAAGACAAATACCATATGACTTCACTCATATGTGGACTTTAAGATACAAAACTGATGAACATAAAGGAAGGGAAGCAAAAATAATATAAAAACAAGGAGGGAGACAAACCATAAGAGACTCTCATACACAGAGAACAAACGGGTGTGGTGTTGGGCGGGGGGGGGGGGGGGATGAGCTAAATGGACAAGGGGCCTTAAGGAGGACACTTGTTGGGAAGAGCACTGGGTGTTATATACAAGTGATGAATCACTGAATTCTATTCCTGAAATCATTATTACACTATATGGTAACTAACTGGGATTTAAATTTTTTTTAAATGTGGACTAGGTTCTTAAACTGCAAATTAGAAGCTCTGATTCAGTCACTGTGTTATAGGATTGTCTTCATTAGTCATTTTGGAAATAACTTATATAAGAGATGTCACTTAATCCCATATGCAGTATTCCTTATGGTTCAATTGACATCTGTTTGTGTGATGATTCGATTACTATTGGTCTTCTCCATTGGTCTGAAGAAAGCAGCCACATAGCCAGTTTCTGTTCACCTCTGCATTCCTAAAACTTCACAGGGTTTAATAGGTACTTCATAATATTTGTTAAATAAGTGAATTTTCTCTAAGAGATGCTCTATAGTAGTCAGTGTTAGAGATTCAGCAGTAAATTAGATCCCTTCCCCTTCCTTAAAAAGCACAGTTCGAAAGATAATACAAATGTACAAATAACTATCATACTAGGTAATATTCATAGCTAATTACAGACGAAAATATGGAAAAATTTCCATAATATTCAGAAAAATTTAGGTAAGTGTGTAAATGTCAAACTTCCCTATTACCCCTAACTAGGTAAATAATGAATATATTTATCTCTTTTTCAAAAGTTACAAGAAAGCAAGAGATCTTGTATAAAACCTCCAAAGCACCTTTCTCCCTTATCAAGTATCTTGACAAATCCCAAAAGTATCTTTTTCCCTTATCAAGATTTTGAAATTGCATAATTATTTTACATTACACTTGTTCTTCATACATTTAAACTCTTTACCCAGACTTACTTTTGTGTGTTTGTGTGTGTGTGTGTGTGTGTGTGTGTTAACTGTAATATTGATGTGTGTCCATACTTTTCAAGCTTTAATTCTAATTTTCATTTGAATTGTATCTTTTGGTTTTTTTCTTTCCTAGTCTTCTGCCTTCTTTCTTTGTGAGCCAAAGAAACTTGAGCTTTGTTCCTTTTATTCCTTTCATTGATTCAGGCCCATATCTTGACTGACAGTACTATACATTTATGTTACCTTAAGCCATCCCATCTTCCAAAATAGCATTCTGAATTTATTATGTGTTTATTATAGAGAACCAAGATTTTACCAGTTTAAATATCACTTTTTACAATAGATGAAAATTAAAATGTATAAGACAATCCATAGTAACGACAATCATCCATACCAATAATCTATAAATTTATTCAGAACAGTGTTTCTTATCTTTTAATAAAGAGGCCATAACTCCTTGACGAAGGCTGTAGGCCTTCTTCCTCTTTTTTTTTTTTTTAATTTTTTTTTTCAACGTTTATTTATTTTTGGGACAGAGAGAGACAGAGCATGAACGGGGGAGGGGCAGAGAGAGAGGGAGACACAGAATCGGAAACAGGCTCCAGGCTCTGAGCCATCAGCCCAGAGCCTGACGCGGGGCTCGAACTCACGGACCGCGAGATCGTGACCTGGCTGAAGTCGGACGCTTAACCGACTGCGCCACCCAGGCGCCCCAGGCCTTCTTCCTCTTAAAGTACATAAGCAGATATCCACTTTCAGCCAAGATAAAGTATGAGATCACATTTATCCTTGTACCTGAAACAACTAAAAAACTGGGCAAAATCACATTATTATTTTTTTTTTTTTTACTTTTGAGAGAGAGAGAGAGAGCAAGTGGGGAGAGGCAGAGAGAGAGGAAGACACAGAATCTGAATTGGCTCCAGGCTCTGAGTTGTCAGCACAGAGACCAATGTTGGGCTTGAACCCACGAACCATGAGATCATGACCTGAGCCGAAGTCATCCACTTAGCTGTCTGAGCCACCCAGGTGCTCCCAAAATCACAAATTTTAACCTTGCATGTGAAATGAATGAAGTGATACTATGGTTACCCAATTTTCTGCCTAGAAATTCCAAGGCACAGCATATGGAGAGGAAGTCTATACAGATTCTGGCAGTCTCACTGAGTTGAAGAGACAGGTCCGGGAGTCTGAGGAGGCCAAGACAGCTAAATGTGCTATAGGACTATATCTATTTTGCTATTTGATATAGAGTAATAGAGAGGAGAGAGCTGTGGAGAGAAGCTAACTTCCAAGAAGTTAGACAAAAATATTGTGCATATTAAGTACAGACATTGAAGATATCTGTCAAAAATCAAACTTTTACAGATAAAAACTATAATAACTGAGATGAAAACTACACTGAGTGGTATTAACAGCCAATTAAATATTGTAGAAGTGATTCATAAACCTGAAAATGTAACAATAGAAACTGTCTAAAATGAAACACAGAGAAAAATAAGACAAAATAGAAAACAATGCATGAGTGAGCTGTGAGATAACTTTAAGCAACACGATATATATGTAATTGGAATCCCTAAAAGAAGGGACATAAAGAGAAACAATTTTTGAAGAAATAATGGCCAAAATTTTCCAAATTTGATGAAAAGTATAAACTGATACTTGTCAGTAGACTTTAGGCACAATAAACATGAAAAAACTACACAAGAGACATCATAACCAAATTGATTAAAACCAGTGATAAGGGAATATCTTCAAAGCATGCAGAGAAAACAGAGTTATTATTAAGAGTTATAGCAGACTTATTAAGAGTTATTATTATTAAGAGTTATAGCAGAATTCTTTTTCAAAACAATGCAGATCAGGAGACAGTGGAGCAACATCTTTAAAGTATTGGGAAAAAATAACAACCAAGAATTCTACACACAGAGAAATATTCAAAGAGAAAGATAAAAACAGTTTTCAGACATCAAAAGAAGAAAAAATTATCACCAGCAGAACTGCATTACAAGAAATGTTAAGAGAAATTCTGCAGACAAAAGAAAAATGCTATCAGTGGGAAACTTGAATCTGTACAGAGGAATGTTAAGTACTGGAAATGGCTACTATGTAGGTTAATATGAAACTATTTTTGTATTATTTAAATCTCTTGAATTGATAATAGGTTGTTTAAAACAAGATAGTAGCAACGTATTGCAGGATTTACAAAACATGTAGAAGTAAAACATATGACAACAATATCACAAAGACCAGGAAATGGAATTATACTGTTGAATGGTTCTTATACTACATGTGGTAGTATAATATCATTTAAAGATAGATTGTGAAAACATAAAATGTATACTATGACAAGAAACTGTATCTAATAGTCCAACAAGGGAAATGAAATCATTAACCATAAACACACACACACACACACAATGCAGGAAAAAAGGGAAAATGGGAATAAAGCACAGGTGTAACAAAGAGAAAGAAGCAAGGTGGAAGATTAAACCAATCATATCAGTAATTCTACTAAGTGTAAATGGACTAAAAACTTCAATTGAAAGGCAGTAATTGTCAGGTTGGATTAAAAAAACAAGATGGAGCTATATGTTGTCTATAATAAACCCACCTTAATTATAGACAAAATTAGGTTAAGTATGGAAAAACATACATTAAACTAACACAACTGTTAATATGTAACATGATTTGATTTCAAAGCAAAAATATTATAAGATGTAAAGAAGAACACTTTTTTTTAATGATAAAGATGCCAATTAATTTAGAGGACACACCATTAGTAAATGTTGATGTTCTAATAACAGAACTTACATGAGTCAAAAACTGACACAAGTAGGCAGGGATACACAGTTTTGGAAAGAGATTCCAACACTTTTCCTCAATAATTGGCAGCATAAGCAGAGAGAAAATCAGTAAGAATATAAAAGCCATAAACACTCCATAAATGAACTTGATCTAACTGACATTTAAAACACCTCATCCCACAACAAAAAATATACTTTATTTTCAAGTGCACACAGAACATCTACCAAAAATGACTCTTTTCTGAACCACAGACTAAGTCTAAAATGTAAAAGGACTCATATTATACAAAGTATGCTCTCTTATTATAATGGAATTAATTTAGAAATAAATAATAGGCATATATTTATAAAATCCTCAAATATATGGAAACTAGATAGAAAATTTATATACAACTCATGGAACAAAGAAGAAATTAGAAAGGGAAATTATCAAGTGTTTTTGTACTGAATAGAAATAGAAAAAATTAAAATTTGTGCCACCAAAATTTGCTATTAAAATAATGATCTTAGCTTTCACCACATGCAACTAGAAAAATAAGGGCAAATTAAACACAAAGTAGGTAGAAGAAAGGGGGGGAGGAAATAAATATCAGAGCAGAAATCACTGTAATTGAAAACAGAAAAACAATAGAGAAAAAAAATCAATGAAATAAAAAAAGCTGTTTTATTGAAAAGATAAAAGCTTTATCAAGACTGATCAGGGAATATGGAGAAAAGACACAAATTATCAACATCAGGAATAATAGATAGACATCACTACATATTCTACTAATATTAAAAAATATGAAGGGAATATTATGAATAATTATGCCATTAAGTTCAACTATTTAGATAAAATAATGTAGAAACTTTATCAACTTAATAAAGGATGTATACAAATAATCTATTTTTTATTTTTTATTTATTAAAGTTTATTTATTTTTTTAGAGAGAGAGAGTGAGTGGGATAGGGACAGAGAGAGAATCCCAGGCAGGCTGTACATGGTCAGCATGGAGCCCGATGTGGGGCTTGAACCCATGAACCATGAGATCATGACCTGAACCAAAATCAAGAATTGGATGCTTAATGGACTAAACCCACCCAGTAAGCCCTACAAATAATCTAAAGCTAGCATATTAAATGGTAAAAGACTGAATACTTTTCTCCTAGTATCAGTAGAAGGCAAGGATGTCCATTTTCACCATTTCTATTTAACATCGCACTGGAAGTTTTAGCCCATACAAGAAAGCAAGGAAAAAAGGAATTAAAGGCATGCCACTTGGAAGATAAGGGACCAAATTATCTTTACTCACATGCTTCATGATCATCTATGTAGAAAATGCTATAGATTCTCCAAAAAAAAAAAAGATCCTAGGGCTAGTAAAAGACTTTAACAAAGTTATAGTATACAAAACCAATATACAAACATTAATTGTATTTTTATGTGCTATCCATGAACAACCAGAATTTGAAATTAAAAAACAGTATAATTTATAATAACAGCAAAAATACGAAATACTTAGGGATATATCTCACAAAATACATGAAGACCTATTCTCTGAAAATTACAAAATATTGGTGACAGAAATTAAATAACTAAATGAGTGATGAAGTATACTGTGCTCATGGATCATAAGGCACAATATTAAGATATCAATTCTCCCCAGATTTATCTGTAAGATCAGTGTAATTCAAATGACATTTCAAGTAATGTATTTTGTAGAAATTTATAAGCTGATTCTAAAATTCACATGGAAATGCAAAGGCATTAGAATAGTCAAAACAATTTTGGAAAAGATGAATAAAGTTAAAGGACTTACACCTCCTGATTTCAAGACTTAAAATAAAGCTACAGTGTTTGGGAGAGTATGGCTTTAGTGTCAAGGCCAAGAAATAGATCAATAGAACAGGGTAGATATTTCAGAAATAGAGCTGCACAAAAATGGTCAATTGATTTTTGACAAAGATGCAAAGGCAATTCCAAGGGTAGTCCTTCACCAAATGATCCTGGAACAATTTAACATCTATATGCACAAATATGAAATTGAACTCCATATTGCATGCACCATCCTGAAAAATTGAAGTCAGGGAGCCTGGGTGACTCAGTCAGTTGAGCATCTGACTCTTGATTTTGGCTCAGGTCATGATCTCATGGTTTGTGAGTTTGAGCTCCGCACCAGGCTCTGCACTGACAGTGCAAGTCCTGTTTGGAATTCTCTCTCTCCTCTCTCTTTTCCCCTCCCCTACTCTCTCTCTCTCTCTCTGTCTGTCTCTCAAAATAAATAAATAAATAAACATTTTTTTAAAAAAGTTTAAAAATAGATGAAGTCAGAATGGATCATAGATCTAAATGTAAATGTAAAACAAAATAGAAAAAAATTATAGGGTAAAATCTTTGTGACCACTGGAGGAATTATGAAGTGTACTGAGGAAGATTTGGGGGATGGTAAATATAGTCATGATCTTGATTGTAGTGATAGTTTTGTGGGTATATTTATATGTCAAAATGTATAAAATTGTACATTTTAAGTTATGCAGTTATTTTATGCCAATTATACCTCAATAAGACTATTTTAAAAACACATGGGGATATACAGAATTTTACATGTAGTTATAAATGGGTTGATAGATTGCCCTGAAGCCTGACAGTGAGTATCCTTGCTTTGGAGTAAGTAAATAAAATGAGCATCCCTTTTCTGAAGGACCAAAAAACAACAGCAACAAAAATAATAATAGCTAACATAATAACACTTACTAGGTGTTAGGCCCTTTTCTGTTACATGTTAATTCATCTAAGACTTTTAATAGTCATATGATATATGTACTATTATCCTCTCAATTTTGCATAAGAAAAGTTGAAGCAGAGTTTCAGCAACTTTTCCAAAGTGACCCAGCTAGTTTGTAACTGATCTGTCAAAGCCTAGACATCTTGGCTCCGGAGTCACTGTCCTGAATCAGCATCCTAAATTGTCTCTTTAAGATAAGGTCTTTTTTAATGATATGAATATTGCATATGCATCCACTCTTGTTTTAATTAAGTAAATTAACAGGAGTTTTATAAATACGTATTAAGTCTATTGGATTTTGAAATTAGGTCATTCCATTTTCCAATACAATTTAGGAAATTATGGATCAAATTTCCTCATTATCACCAGTGATATGTGAAGAAGTTTTAATTGCCAAAAATTAACCATCTCTAACTCATTTATGAAAAGGAGTAATATTTTTTTTTACAAGTATCAATGTATTATGAGGGTCCTATAACCTTTGGCAAATGAGATAAAAAGAACAAATGTCCCAAAGCTTCAGAAGGCATACATTGTTCCCATAAATACGTTTGAATAAAAAGTTACAACTGCAATGTAGAATATGGTATCCACTGGCCATATGTGGCTATCTAAATTTAAATTAATTAAAATTACATAAAATAAAAAGATTAGTTTCTTATTGGCACTAGCCATATTTGAAGTTCTTATAGTTATATGCAGTTATTGGTTACTGTACTGAATAGCACAGGGAATTTCCATCATTGTACAAAGTTCTATTGGACAGCACTAGTTTACAGTGCCAAGATTTGTAACAGTAGCTCTCAGAGTCTAGTGTACATATGAATTACCTGGGTATCTTGTTTATTTTTTTTATTTTTTTATTATATGAAATTTATTGTCAAATTAGTTTCCATACAACACCCAGTGCTCATCCCAAAAGATGCCCTCTTCAATGCCCATCACCCCTCCCTCCCACCCCCCATCAACCCTCAGTTCTCAGTTTTTAAGAGTCTCTTATGCTTTGGCTCTCTCCCACTCTAACCTCTTTTTTTTTTTTTTCCCTTCCCCTCCCCCATGGGTTCCTGTTAAGTTTCTCAGGATCCACATAAGAGTGAAACCATATGGTATCTGTCTTTCTCTGTATGGCTTATTTCACTTAGCATCACACTCTCCAGTTCCATCCATGTTGCTACAAAGGGCTATATTTCATTCTTTCTCATTGCCACGTAGTACTCCATTGTGTATATAAACCACAATTTCTTTATCCATTCATCAGTTGATGGACATTTAGGCTCTTTCCATAATTTGGTTATTGTGGAAAGTGCTGCTATAAACATTGGAGTACAAGGGCCCCTATGCATCAGTACTCCTGTATCCCTTGGGTAAATTTCCTAGCAGTGCTACTGCTGGGTCATAGGGTAGGTCTATTTTTAATTTTTTGAGGAACCTCCACACTCTTTTGCAGAGCGGCTGCACCAGTTTTCATTCCCACCAACAGTGCAAGAGGGTTCCTGTTTCTCCACATCCTCTCCAGCATCTATAGTCTCCTGATTTGTTCATTTTGGCCACTCTGACTGGCGTGAGGTGATATCTGAGTGTGGTTTTGATTTGTATTTGAAAAAGAGTAATATTTTATACAGAACCTTAAGGAAGAGAACTAAGCAAGCATTTTCCCTTTTACAATACCAGGAAAAAATAAAAAAGAGAATTTGGTTTGCCATGTGAGTTGGTTAGCCACTGATATTTCACTGACACTTATTTATTTAAACATTTTTTTAAGAACGTGGAGGTTCTTATTAATTCACAATTGCTTCACATAAACTCCTGACTTTCATGGAATTTGTACCAAGAAGGTCAGTTTTCCAGTGGTGAATTCTATATATCACAAGTCAGATTTCTTTTTTCAAATGCCATCTCAATAAACCTTTACCAGACAGGTTTGGTCTAATATAGACCAATTCCCTCAGGGAAACCCAACATTCCTAAAACAAGGTATCAAACATTGTGAGGACATATGTCTCTCAGTTTATTTTATTTTCTCAAATTATTTTTTTTTATTGTCTGGACAATATCCCAATAAAAAGCCAAGGAGTATTACGTGTCAGTCACTAAAAGGATGGGGCTGTTGTGTTTATTTGCTAGCAGTATTGAATGTGTACTTCGTCTTAGTCACTGGGTTACCATCCATTGTGTCATTTAATCGTGATAACATTGTAGATGACGAAACTAACTTTTTGAAAGATTAATTACCCAAGGACATAGAACTAGTAAGTGGAGGAAAAAGATCTGGATCCATGAATATGTGACTCCAGGGCTTTAAGCTCTTTCACAGCTCTTAAAGGCTTTATTGATATAATTTCTTGCCTCACCACCACCCCCAATAATCTTATTTTTCCTTTATATTAGAAACTTCCTAGAAATCTTTTTTGAATTGCATACAAGAAAAATCATATAAACAAATGGCAACACAGTAATTTCTGTGAACATACTATTTTTTATTAGATGGTCAGTCCTAAGAATTTGTAAATGATATGTTGAAGATCTAAAGACTCAAGCTAAGTTGGATTTAGTTAGAGGATTTCACTTGAAAGTAAACCCAGTGCTTCCCTGCACTCTTATCCATTGGCTCTCATGTAAAGAAAGAATTGGATTCATTGGAAAAAAATACGCGGGTATAGTTAAGTAGTGGATTATTTGGAAAAAATAAATCAAATAATGAAAAAATCACTGAATAAAAAAAGAAAAATATTTGATAGGAAAAAAGTTGCTTTTGAAAAATGGAAAAGTTTGAATAATAGAGTAAAGTTTAGATTTCGGCATGTATTTTTATGACTGAAATGTTTTGGTTATGATCATCACACATCATCATTCCATATTTTTTTACTCTAAAAGTATTTCTAAAAGTAATAGGATGACTTCTTTGTAAAATTTTCTTGAGTTTGCTATTGAATTCAAAGACAAAAATAAAGGGGAAAAATGACATGACAGTTAATCTATGCAAGAAGCTAGATTAGAAAGGACTTCAAAAGTGTTGCAAATACAAGGCTTTTGGGGTGTTGATTGGAAATAAGTCTGGGATTCTGCCATAAGTATCCCTGCGTTGCCAGTTTTTAAAAGTTGTAGTAATCAAAACAGTATGGTACTGGCACAGACATAGACACATAGATCAACAGACTAGAATAGAAAGCCCAGAAATAAACTCATGATTATATGGTCAATTAATCTTTGACAAAGGAGACCAGAATATACAATGGGAAAAAGAGAGTCTCTTCCACACATGGCATTGGGAAAACTGGACAACTACATGTAAAAGAATAAAACTGGACCACTTTCTTACACCACACACAAAACCAACTAAAATGAATTAAGGACCTAAATGAAACCATAAAAATTCTAGGAGAGCACATGCAGGAATTTCTCTGACATTGGCTCTAAGAATATTTTTCTAGATATGTCTCCTGAGGCAAGTGGGGAAAAAAAGCAAAAATAAGCTGTTGGAACTTCATCAAAACAAAAAGCTTCTGCACAGCAAAGGAAACAATCAGCAAAACTAAAGGACAACCTACTGAAGGGGAGAAGATATTTTCAAATGTCATATGTGATAAAGGATTAGTGTCCAAAATATATAAAGAACTTGTACAGCTCAACACCCAAAAAACTTTTTTTTATTTAAAAAAATGGGCAGAAGATATGAACATTTTTCCAAAGAAGACATACAGATGGATAACAGACCCATGAAAAGATGCTCAAAAGCACTCATCATCAGGGAAATACAAACCAAAACCAAAATGAAATACCACTTCACACCTGTCAAAATAGCTAAAATCAAAAATTCAAGAAACAGCAGGTGTTGGCATAGATGTGAAGAAAAAGGAACACTCTTGCACTGTTGGTGGAAATACAAATTTGTTCAGCCACTGTGGAACACAGTATGGAGGTTCCTAAAAAAATTAAAAATAGAACTACCCTATGATCCAGTAACTACACTACTGAGTATTTGCTCAAAGAAAACAAAAGCACTAATTCTAAGAGATGCATACACCCCTATGTTTATTGCAGCATTGTTTACAATAGCCAAATTATAGAAGCAGCCTAAGTGTCCATCAATAGATGAATGGATAAAGCAAATGTGCTATAAATATACAATGGAATATTATTCAGCTATCAAAAAAGAATGAAATTTTGCCTTTTGCAACAATATAGATGGATCTACCAAGTATTGTGCTAAGAGAAATAAGCCAGTCAGAGAAAGACAAATACCATATAACTTCATTCATATGTGGAATTTAAGAAACAAAACAAATGGACAAAGGGAAAAAAAAGACAAACCAAAAAAAAAATTTAACTATAGAGAACAAATAGAAGGTGGTAGGTAGGGGAGATGGGTGAAATAGGTGAAGGGCATTAAGAGTACACTTATCTTGATGAGCACTAATATATGGAATTGTTGAATTGCTATATTGCACAACTGAAACTAATATAATCCTGGATGTTAACTACAGGAATTAAAATAAAATAATTGCAGATAGTGATAAGTGCTATGAGGAAAAACAGTAAATAAACAAACATACATACAGTTAACCCTTCAACAACATGGGTTTGAGCTGCACAGGTCCACTTATATGCACATTCTTTTTCCAGTAAATAGGAAAAATTTTTAGAGATTTGCAACAAATTGAAAAAACTTTCAGATGAACTGTGTAGCATAACACCACCAAAATAAATAAATAAATAAATAAATGAAATAAAATAGAGTGAGAAAGGTAAAAAAATCTTTGCTCAAGACAGTGGCATAGGAGGGTCTTGAGCTTACTTCCATCCAGGGACAAAATAAATATACAACTACATATGGAATAATTTCTTCAGAAAAAAGCCCTAAGAACTGTATAAACAGAGCCTCCCCAATGAGAGACAAAGGGGCAGCATTAATATGGGTGGGAGTGGCAGAGACAAGGTCTTGCCAAAGAAAGAAAAACTCCATCTCAGGTGTAGCAATCCACAGTTGGGAGGCATATTAGAAGGAGAGAACTTTCCTCTAAGGACCAAGGTGCCCCACATCAGGCACTTCAACCCTTAAACCCTGCACAGGAGAAATGAGCCCCCCAAAAGCTAGGTTTTGAAAACTAACAGGGATTATGTTCAGAAGAACCTACTCTCAAAGAGCTCATGTGCAGTCTCATGCACCCTGACACTTAATGATAAAACACCAGTTTTAGGAAAAGGACCTAGAACACAGATGGGAGAGACCCACTTTCACCTGCGGTGTTAGCCACACAGGGAAGAATCTGCTGAGACACTCTTTGGGGATGTAGACAATGTTGGATGCCACTTTTGCAGTCCTAGTCTACCTTACCAGTGCCACTGCTGGTGGGCATGATCTTGGAACTCTCACTCTAGCCTGCTAATGTGGGCAAGTGCAGTTTGCTGACAGCCCAAGCCACTGCCACAGTTGCAGCAGCACCATGGTGTCTCAGCCAGCTGGGTCCAGGGGACAGACCTGCTCACCACTGTGGTCACAGTGGCAGTTGTAGTGCCCTAGCTAGCTAGACCAATGTGGAGCCCTTCTCATGGCTACAGTGGGGTGTGGGGTGGCATTGGGGGGTGAGGAAAGACCTCACCCACTGCTATAGCCACAACAAAAAATGTGGTGCCCCAACAACCTGTGCCAGGGAGAGAACCATGCCTGTTACCACATCAGCATCCACAGTGGCAGCCACAGCACCCCAACCAGCCTAACTAGGAGAGAGCCTTTCCCTTAAGTGCAACCCCAGCCTCCTGGGCCAGGAGAGAACACTTCTTCCACTTCACTGGCAGCTGTAGTACCCCAGCCAGCTGGGCAGGGCAGAGAGCTCTGTCCACTGCTACACCACAACCCACTGCCCCACCACAAAAGGTAGGCACACATAGCACACACAGGAGATTTCCTTTGAGCACCTGGCTCTGGTGATCAGGGGAAGACTATGCTTCTGATCCCCATAGGACACCTATATAAGATCACTTCTTCAAGACTGAGAGAGGTAGCTGATTTGCCTAATACTCAGAAATAAACACATAGAGTCAGACAAAATGAGGAGACAGAGGAATATATTTCAAAAGAAAGAATAATGCAAAACCTCAGAAAAAGACCTTGATGAAACAGAGCTAAGTAATCTACCTGATAAATAGTTCAAATTAATGGTCATAAGAATGCTCACAAGACTCAGGAGAAGAATAGATGAACACAGTGAGACCTTCAACAAAGAGATAGAAAATATAAGAAAGTACCAATTAGAGATGGACAATATAGTAACTAAAATGAAAACAGACTAGAGGGAATCAACAGCAGATTAGATGATACAGAACAGATCAGTGACCTGGAAAACAAAGTGAAAAAAGAATTTTAAAAAATGAAGATGGTGTTGGGGGGCACCTGGGTGTCTCAGTTGGTTAAGTGTCTGACTTGGGCTCCTGTCAAGATCTTGCGGTTCCTGGGTTCGAGTCCCATGTCAGGCTCTATGCTGACAGCTCCAAGCCTGGAGCATGCTTCAGATTCTGTGTCTCCCTCTCTCTCTGCCTCTTCCCCACTCATACTCTGTCTCTCTTTCTCTCAAAAATAAATGAGTTTTAAAAAATTGTTTTAAATGAGGATGGGACACCTGGGTAGATCAGTTGATTAAGCACCCAACTCTTGATTTTGGCTCAGGTCATGATCTCACAGTTAATGGGATCAGGTCCCACATCAGGGTCTGTGCTGATAGCACAGAGTCTGCTTGGGATTCTCTCTCTCTCTCTCTCTCTCTCTCTCTCTCTCTCTCTCCCCCCCCTACCCTTCCCCCATTCATACTCTCTTTCTCTCTTGAAAATAAATAAATATATTTTAAAAAATTAAAAAATGATAATAGTTTAAAGACCTCTGGGACAACACCAAGCATACTAACATTAGCATTTAAGAGGTCCCAGAAGGAGAGGGGAAAGAGAAAGGGGCTGAAAACTTCCCTAACCTAGGAAACAGATATCCAAGCTCAGAAATCACAAGAAAGTCTCAAACAAAATAAAATCAAAGAGATACAGATCAAGCAAGACACATTATAATTAAAATGTCAAATTAAAAAAAAAAGAGAATCTTAAAGCAGCAAGAGAAAAACAACTAGTTAGATACAAGGGGATTCTCATAAGGTTATCAGCTTATTTTTCAGCAGAAATTTTGCTGGCCAGAAGGGAGTGGCAAGGTATATTCAAAGTGCTGAAAGGAAAAAACACAGTACAGATTATTCTACCTCGCAATTATCATTCAAAATTGAAGTGATAGTTTCCCAGACAAGCAAAAAGTAAAGGAGTTCATCATCATTTAACCAGTCTTACAAGAAATGTTAAAGGTACTCCTTTAAGCAGAAAAGAAAAGACCATAAATGAAAGACAAAAATTTCACTGGTAAAGGCAATTATATAATAAAGGTAGTGGATCAACCTCTTATAAAACTAGTGTGAAGGTTAAAACACAAAAGGAAAATCAACTTTTTCTATAATAATTATTAATTTTGTAATACACAAAATAAAAAGATGAATAAAAAGATGTAAAGTATGATGACAAAAACATAAAACATGGGGAGGGGTTCAGTAAACATATAGCACTTTTAGAATGTGATTGAACTTAAGCAACCATCAGCCTAAAATAGATTGCTATACATCAGATTTTTCTATATGAATGTATGGTAACCACAAACAAAAAACCTATAATAGGTCCTCAGAAACAAAGTGAAGGGAGTCCAAACATAGGAAACTAAAGAAAATAATTAAACCAGAAGAATGAAGAACAACAGGAAATAAAAGGAATAAAGAAGAGGAGTTACAAAACAACCAGAAAACAATTAACAAATAGCAATAAGTACAAACCTATAATAATTTTTTAATGTAAATAGACTAAATTCTCTAATCAAAAGGCATACGGTGGCTGGATGGATTAAAAAAAAAAAAGCAAAAACCATCTATATGTTGCCTACAAGAGATTCACTTCAGATATAAAAATACACAAAGACCACAAATGATGTTATGAAAAAAGATATTCTATGCAAATAGAAAGAAAAAGAAAACGGGGGTAGCAATACTTTTATACTAAAAAAATAGACTTTAAAACAAAGACTGCAATAAAAGACAAAAAAGGACAAATAAAAGGACAATAAAAGGACAAAAAAGGACAATAAAAGACAAAAATGGCAAATGGGTCAATCCAACAAGAGGGTATAAAATTTGTAAATATTTATGCACTCAACAGAGAAGCACCTAAAATATATAAGGCAAGTATTAACAGATATAAAGGGAGAAATTGACAACAAAACAATAATAGTGAGAGACTTTAACACTTCACTTACATCAATGGGTAGATCACCCCCAGGTAGAAAATCAAAAAGAAAACACTGGCTTTAAATGACACATTAGAACCAAATGGATTTAATAGATATATACAGAACATTTAATCTAAAAACAGAACATATTCTTTTAAGGTGAATGTGGAACATTCTCTAGGATATACCACATGTTAGACCACAAAACAAGTTATCAATAGATTTAAGAAGACTGAAATCATATCAAGCATCTTTTCTGACCACAACAGTGTGAAACTAGAAATTAGTTACAAGAAGAAAAATGCAAAACAAAACAAACACATGGAGACTAAACAACACGCTATTAAACAACCAATAGGTCAGTGAAGAAATAAAAGAGGAAATCAAAAAAATGAAAATGGATAGGGGCGCCTGGGTGGCGCAGTCGGTTAAGCGTCCGACTTCAGCCAGGTCACGATCTCGCCGTCCGTGAGTTCGAGCCCCGCGTCAGGCTCTGGGCTGATGGCTTGGAGCCTGGAGCCTGTTTCCGATTCTGTGTCTCCCTCTCTCTCTGCCCCTACCCCATTCATGCTCTGTCTCTCTCTCTGTCCCAAAAATAAATAAAAACGTTGAAAAAAAAAATGAAAATGGAAACGTAATATTCCAGAATCTATGAGACATAGCAAAAGTTGTTCTAAGAGGGAAATTCATAGCAATACAAGCTTACCTAGAATATCAAGAACATTTTCAAATAAACAATCTAACTTTACACCTAAAGGAATTAGTAAAAGTAAAAACAAAGCCCAACATTAATAGAAAGAAAAAAAATAAAGATCAGGGTGGAAACAAATGAAATAGAGAGACCAAAAAGGAGAAAAAGTCAATGAACCAAGAGCTGGTTCTTTGAAAAGATAAACAGAATTGATAAACCTGTAACCAGACTCATCAAGGTAAAAAGAGAGAGGTGCAAAATAAATAAAATCAGAAACGAAGGAAGAAAAGTTACAACCATAGAAATACAAAGGACCTTAAGAGATTACTACCAACATTATTTACTGACAAAGTAAAGTAAACCTAGAGGAAATGGCTAAGTTCCTAGAAACACAATCTTCTAAGATTGAATCTTGAAGAAATAGAAAATCTAAATAGACCAATTACTAGCAAGGAGATTGAATCGGTAATCAACCACCTCCCTTCATCCCCCTGCAGCAAAAGTCCAGGATCAGAGGCCTTCACAGATGAATTCTATCAAACATTTAAAAAGTGTTATTACCTATATTTCTCAAATTATTCCAAAAAAATTGAGGAGGAAGGAATGCTTTTAAACTCATTTAATGAGGTCAGCATTACCCAGATACAAAAGCCAGACAAAAATGCTACAAAAAAAGGAAATTACTGGCCAATATCCCTGATGAACATAGATGCAAAAATCCTCAACAAAATATGAGCAAACTGAATTCAACAGTATATTAAATGGATTATAAATCATGATCAAGTGGAATTTATTCCAAGTATGCAAGGATGATTTAACATCTGCAAATCAATCAACATGATACAGCACATTAACACAAAGAAGGGGAGAAAAATCATATAGTTATCTCAATACATGCAGAAAAAGCATGTGAGAAAATTCAATATCCAGTTATGATAAAAAGTCTCAACAAAGTAACTATAGAGAGAACATACCTCAACATAATAAATGCTATATTGACAAACCCAAAGGTATAATCACAGTGTTTCTTCTAAGACCAGAAACAAAGAATGCCCAATCTTAGCACTATTATTGAACAATGTGTTGGAGTTGCCCCCCCACCCCTCCCCCCAACACTTAGCCAAGAAAAAGAAAGAAAACGTATCCAAATTGGAAAGGAAGTAGTAAAACTGTCACTATTTGCATATGGCACGATACTATCTAGAGAAAGTCCTCACAATCACACCAAAAAACTGTTAGAACTAATAAATGACTTCCGTAAAATTGCAGGATACAAAATTCATATTCAGAGATCTGTTGGTTTCTATACACTAATAACAAACTACTGAAAAGATGAATTAAGTAAACAATGCCACTTACAATTACATCAAAAAAGAATAAAATACTTAGGACTAAAATTAACTAAGGAGGTGAAAGACCTTTACTCTGAACACTTTAAGACATTGATGAAAGAAATTGAAAATGATACACATATATGGGAAGATTACTCATGGATTGGGAGAATTAATACTGCTAAAATGTCCAGACTTTCCAAAGCAACCTAAAGATCTACAGTCTCCTATCAAAATCTCAGTGGCATATTTTTCACAGAACTCAAATTTGTATGAACAAATAATCCTATAATTTGAGTGAAACCACAAAAGACCCCAAGTAGCTAAAGCTATCTTGATAAAGAAGAGCAAAGCTGTCAGCATCACACTTGCAGATTTCAAACTATACTCTCCGAAGCTATAGTAACCAAAACAGTATGGAGCTGGCACAAAAAGAGACCCATAGATCAATGAAACATACTACAGAGCCCAGAAATAAACACACGTTGTTGGAAAAACTGGAAAGCTACGTGCAAAACAATAAAATGGACTGCTTTCTTACAGTATATGCAAAAATAAACTCATAATGGATTAAAGACCTAAATGTGAGACCTAAAACCGTGAAGTTCCTAGAAGACAACATAGGCAGTAATTTCTTTGACATTGGTCATAGATTTTGGCTAACATTTTTCTAGATATGACTGCTCAGGCAAGGGAAACAAAAACAAAAATAAACTACTGGGACTACACCAAAATAAAAAGTCTTTCCACAGTGAAAGAAATCATTAACAAAATGAAAAGACAACATACTGAATAGGAGAAGATATACAGAGAATTCATACAACTCAACACGAAAAAAACCAAATAATCTGATTAGAAAGTGGACACAGGGCCTAAACAGACGTTTTTCCAAAGAACACATACAGATGGCCAATAGACACATGAAAAGATGCTCAACATCGCTAATCTTCAGGGAAATGCAAATCAAAGCCACAATGCAATATCAACTCACACCTGTCAGAATAGCTAGAAGCAAAAAGATAAGAAATAACAAGTATAGGCAAGGATGTGGAGGATGTGGAGGATGTGCACTGTTGGTATGAAAGCAAATTGGTAAAGCCACAATGGAAAACAGTATGGAGGTTCCTAAAAATATTAAAAATAGAACTATCATATGATCCAGTAATTCCACTGCTGGGTATTTACCCAAAGAAAACAAAAACATTAATTTCAAAATATATATGCCTATATATCAACTCACCTCTATGTTTATTCCAGCATTATTTACAATAGTCAAGTTATGAAAACAACTCGTGTCCAGTTATGAAAACCACTCGTGTCCATCAATAGATGAATGGATAAAGAAAATGTAGTATATGTATATATGTAATGGAATATTAATAACAGTAAAAAAATGAGATCTTTCCATTTGCAACAAAATGGATAGACCTAATGTTAAGTGAAATAAGTCAGAGAAAAAAACACTCTTACATACAGAGAACAAACTGGTGGTTTCCAGAGAGGTGAATAGGGGAAGAGATAGATGATAGATAGATTGGTAGGTAGGTAGGTAGATAGATAGATAGATACATAGATAGATAGATAGATAGATAGATAGATAGATAGATAGATAGGATTAAGAGACACAAACTTCAAGTTACAAAATAAATAAGTCACAGAGATGAAAAATGCAGTGTAGGTATAGGGAATATAGTCAGTTATATTGTAAAAATGGTGTTTAGTGACAGATGATTATTACACTTGTCCAGTGAGCAGTGAGTAATATATAGAATTGTTGAATCCCTATGTTGTATCCCTGAAACTAATATAACATGGCATGGTAATTATATTTCAATAGAAAGTTTTTTTAAAAAACTAAAAATGGATTAAAGATATAAATGTAAGACCTGAATCCATGGAACTCCTAGAAGAAACATAGGTGGTAAGTAAGCCATTTGATGTCAGTCATAGCAATATTTTCTTGCCTCTGTCTCCTCAGGCAAGTACAACAAAATCCATGAAACAAATGTGACTGCACCAAACTAAAAAGATTTTGCACAGTAAAGGAAATCATCAACAGAACAAAAAGGCAATTTACTGAATGGGGGAAGATATATCTGATAAGAGGTTAACATGCAAAGTACATATATAAAGTACTCACACAATTCAATATTGAAAAAAAATATTAAAAATGGGCAGAAGAACTAAATAGACATTTTCTAAAGAACACATACAGATGGCCAACAGGCACATGAAAAGATGCTCGACATCACTCATCATCAGGGAAATGCCAATCAGAACCATAATGAGATATCACCTCACACATGTCAGAATGACTATTATCAAAAAGTCAAGAAATTAATGTTGGCAAAGACATGGAGAAAAGGGAACCCTTGTGCACCGTTGGTCGGAATTGAAATTAGTACAGCCTCTATGAAAATCAGTATGGAGTTTCCTCAAAAAATTAAAAATAGTACCACCACATGATTCAGAATTTCACTTCTAGTTATTTATTTGAAAACAATGAAAACACTAATTGGAAAAGACATATGTACCTCAACGCTCATCACAGAATTATTTATAATAGCCAACCAAGATATGGAAGCAACCTAAGTGTCTATTAATAGATGAGTAGATTAAAAAAGTGTGTATATATGTAATGGGATATTTCTCAGCCATAAAAAAGAATAAAATCTTGCCATTTGTGATGACACGGATGAACCTAGTAGTTTTATACTATGTGATTTAAATCAGACTGAGAAAGACAAATAACATATAATTTCACATATTTGTGGAATCTGAAAAGCAAAACAAATAAACGAACAAAACAAAATAGAAACAGACTCATAGATAAAGAAAACAAACTGGTGGTTGCCAAAGGGGAGGAGGGTGGGAGTAGGGAAATTGGTGAAGGCAATTGAGAGATACAGTCTTTCAGTTATGAAATAGATACAACCCGGGAGTGTAATGTACAGCGAAGTGAATCTGTCAATAGTGTACAGCGAGGGGAATCTGTCAATAGTATTCTAAAAACCTTGCACGGTGAGAGAAGGTACCTATGCTTATTGTGGCAATTATTTTATAATGTATATAAATGTCAAATCACTGTTGTACACCTGAAAATAATATAGTGTTGTATGCCTTTTATATTTCAATTAAAAAATAAAAATTGAAAAATAAAATAGATCTCTGAACAGTACAATTCCTCCTTTCTCTTACCACTTTCCCAATTTAGTTTCCTCTATCATCTGCAGCATATGAACAAATGTTTTACCAATTTGGAAACACTCAAACTAAATCAAGATATAAACTAATAAGTAAAAGGACAGAAAATGTTCTTCCACTTTTAGAAATCTGAAAATGTGATTTTTTTCAAATATAAAACCTTGTGAAGACACAGGGATCATTCTCAGAAAATGAAACTGGTTTGACATAGTGTTAAATTATATTTATGGATAATGGCTCAAATTATTTTCTAAGTCATTCCTAGATTTTCATGGAGAATGACCAGGAGTCATTCATCATGACTACAGACACCACTGGCATTGGATGGATGGGTTGGGGAGACAGTAAGAGTGCATAGAACCAACAATGGCTTTTTCCCGGCAAACATTAGTTGTGTCCTCATTGGGCAACACTATGTATTATAACCATTGTATAGTGATCTCACCTTCACATTCATGCTGGGACCAATCTCTGTAAAATATTATCATGCTTGTAATAGAAGTCTGTAACGTACTCAGTACAGTTCTGCTTAGCCCTTTTTGAAACCCAAACTGTTAAAATTTATCTTTTCTATCTCTGTTTCCTCACCTAACTCATCATATAAGGTTTCTGAATGGTCCCATCACTACTTTCCTAGTTAGGAGGAGTAGTTGTCAGTAACAAATAAATCATTCTTGCTTTTCAAACCGATGTTTTAAACAGAAAAATCTGTATTCTTTTGAAATACCTTTAGTTTAGCAAATGTACCTTTGACTCCTTACTGAATTTAGAATTTTACGTTTTTAGTCTTTTTTTCCTTTTGCCTTGGCATTCCAGAGCTCTGGCATTGAAAACAGAACCTTGCATTCAGAAAACCCTTGCACAGTTATTGGCCTTGAAAGTATGCAACACATCTAGCCACATAATTGAAAATAATAAGGCCACGATAAATGGGATGGCCCCAGGGTAAAACACCCAAGGGATTCAATTGGTGTCACTTTGCATCAATGTCCATGCATCATGGTAATTGAGGTAACATAACCAATTACCACATTTTAATTAGAGTTCTAAGAACTTGAGAAAATTTGCAATGATGAGACAGCTTACTTTTAAAAGGAAAAAGAAAAAGAGGGAAGGAAAGAAGGATGGAAGGATGGAAGGATGGAAGGAAGGAAGTGAAGGAAGGAAGAAAAGGGGGGGAAACCTACATATTTTGTTACTCAAGCTTATTTCATGCAAGCCAATGTTACATAAAATTATGTTTTGTGAGTCTTCTTTATTTCTAATGATTTTTCTCTCTCTTGATCTTATTTGGTGATGTGCTTTGAAAAACCAAGTATTTTAAAATGCTATTTTGTGAGTAAAGTAATAGCACTCTCACCCAAATATGACTGATGGTTTTAGAAATTTATGACCAAGGAAATTCTCTAGAAAGTGGCCTTGGCTTATGATTTCATTTCCCAACTAAGTGTTTCTCACCATTGTAACTTGGAGATTCATTCTAAGTTTCAAGTCAGTGTCTGAACACAGTGACACATTGTTAAATTACATATTTCTCTGGCTCTGGTTGATAAACAAAAATAGACCTAGATTCCTTGCCCCCCCCTCAAAAAATTAAAAGCAGAAAAAATTACTGCATTTAGAAAATAATTTTGACTTGTGGCAATTATTTTTATAAGGCTAGAGTTTAAGTGAAAAACCTCCTGTAAAATTTTAGTGCTGCTACATAATCAAGTAATTATGTAATTACTTGTACTTAATTACTTACAAGAGAGATGGTTGTTAAAAAATCTTTATACATGTCAAAAACAGCTTTCTTCTTTAGAGTATTTCTAGCCAAGCTTTAAATACCAAAAAGCTCTTTTAAAAGTAATTTCCAATAAATTTCTTTTTCTTTCATGAATTCCTTACTATTTTTTTTCAAGTAGATGAAGTGCATTATATACAGTTTTATATGCCCTCCCTCCTGTTTCCACTCAGCCAAAAAAGAAAGAAAGAAAGAAAGAAAGAAAGAAAGAAAGAAAGAAAGAAAGAAAGAAAGGGAGAGAGGAAGGAAGAAAGAAGGAAAGAAAGAAATGACTTCTTAATGTTTGTTTATTTTTTGAGAGAGAGATAGAGAGCAAACAGGGGAGGGGCAGAGAGAGATTGGGAGAGAGAAAATCCCCAGCAGACTCCACACTATCCGTGCAGATCCAGATGCAGGGCTTGAACTCAGGAACTGTGAGATCATGACCTGAACTAAAACCAAGAGTTGGATGCTTAACCATCTAAGCCACCCACGTACCCCAAATTATAGTTGAAGGGGTTAATGTTAAATATAAGATCTGTGTCCTTAATATAAGGATTTTCAGTAGACAGAGTAGGAGAAATTACCTCTCCTTGAATATTACTGCAGTAGAATGTGGTAACTAAGAGCTTGGGCCAGACTTGGCCCCTTAGCAGCAAAGTGATTATGGCAAATTATTTAACTTTTCTATGCCTCATTTTCTTCATCTGTAAGATAGAGATAACAATAATATCTACCTCAGTTTATGTGAGGTTTAAATGAATTAATAGTTGGGAAGTTCTTTTTCTTTTTAATGTTGTTATTACTTACTTTTATAGAGAGCGAGTGGGGGAGGGGCAGAGAGCGAGGGAGACACAGAATCCGAAGTAGGCTCCAGCCCCTGAGCTGTCAGCACAGAGTCCGACTTGGAGCTGGAACCCACAAACTCGAGATCCAGATCTGAGCCGAAGTTGGATGCTTAGCCAACTGAGCCACCGAGGCACCCCAATAGCTGGAAAGTTCTTTGAACAACTGCTACCTTACAGTCAATGAATGTTAGCAACTATTATTATTTACTACAGGGACTGAGTCTTATTTACCTTTGTAATTGTTTAGAAATTAATACATTGCCTGGCATACTGAGCAATCAACATATTTTTACTTAATAAACACATGAACAAATGGCAGAGAAGTGAGTAGTTAAGGAAATCTTGAATGATAGATTCTATGGTTAACATAACCTCCTCTCATCTTTAGCCTCCTTTCCAGCCAGAATTGGCCAAACCTAAATCAGTTGAATTAATTCCAGACACACCCCTCTCAGCCCTGGTTGATTTGATTTTCTCCATTGTTCTCTTATTTGTACTTTAATTGATGTCTCCTTCTGCATTAGGCTTAAATTGCTTTCCCCCCAACCTCAGTTTTCTAAGATAGGAGCTTAGTTTATTAATTTTTAGGTCTTTCTTCTTTCCTAATATATGCATTTAATGCTATAATTTCCCTCTAAGCACTACGTTTGCTGTATCTCATGATCTTGATGAATTGTATTTTAATCTTTAGCTTTAATATTAAAAAATTCTCTTGACACTTGCTTAACCCAAATGTTTAGAAATACATTGTTTTGGGGTGCCTAGGTGGCTCAGTTGGTAAAGTGTCCAACTTCACTCAGGTCATGATCTCGGGATCTGTGGGTTCGAGCCCCACATCAGGCTCTGTGCTGATGGCTCAGACCCTGGAGCCTGCTTCGGATTCTGTGTCTCCCTCTCTATCTGCCCCTCCCCCACTCATGCCCTGTCTATCTCTCTTTCTCTGCAAAAATAAATAAACTTAAAAAAAAAAAAGAAAGAATGTTGTTTAATTTCCATATATTTGAGGATTTTTCAGCTGTCTTTCTGTTAATGATTTCTAGTTTAATTCCACTGTGGTCTGAGAGCATACATTCATTGTATGTAAGATCTTTGTTCTTTTAAATTTGTTAAAGTGTGTATTATGGCTCAGAATATGGTCCGCCCTGGTGAATGTTCCATGTGAGTTTGAGAAGAATTTGTATTCTGTTGTTTTTGAATGAAATTTCTATAGATGTTAATTAGAACCAGTTGCTTGACAGTGGTGTTGAAGTCAACTGTATCCTTACTGGTTTTCTGCCTGATTGATACATTAATTACTGAAAAAAATAGAACTAAAATTGAAATTTACTATAACAAAGAATTTTCTAATTTTCCATGGATTTCTCAGTTTTTGCCTTACATAGTTTGATGTCTTTTCGTTAGAAGTTTAGGATTGGGAATTCTTCTTGGATCCTTGGATTCTTCTGATCCCTTTATTATTATGTAATGCTCTTTATCTCTGATAACTTTTCTTGTTTTTGAGTCTGCTTTGTCTGAAATTTATATAACTACTCCAGCTTACTTTTGATTGGTATTAGCGTAGTATATCTTTTTCCATTCTTTTAACCTTTCTGAGTTTTTGTATTTGAAGTGGGGTTCTGTAGACAACATATAGTTGGATCTTATTCTTTTATCTACTCTGAAAATCTCTTTTATTTTTTATTTTTTTTTCAATATATGAAGCTTATTGTCAAATTGGTTTCCATACAACACCCAGTGCTCATCCCAAAGGGTGCCCTCCTCAATACCCATCACCCACCCTCCCCTCCCTCCCACCCCCCATCAACCCTCAGTTTGTTCTCAGTTTTTAAGAGTCTCTTATGCTTTGGCTCTCTTCCACTCTAGCCTCTTTTTTTTTTCCTTCCCCTCCCCAATGGGTTTCTGTTAAGTTTCTCAGGATCCACATAAGAGTGAAACCATATGGTATCTGTGTTTCTCTGTATGGCTATTTTACTTAGCATAACACTCTCCAGTTCCATCCATGTTGCTACAAAGGGCCATATTTCGTTCTTTCTCATTGCCATGTAGTACTCCATTGTGTATATAAACCACAATTTCTTTATCCATTCATCAGTTGATGGACATTTAGGCTCTTTCCACAATTTGGCTATTGTTGAGAGTGCTGCTATAAACATTGGGGTACAAGTGCCCCCATGCATCAGTACTCCTGTATCCCTTGGGTAAATTTCCTAGCAGTGCTACTGCTGGGTCATAGGGTAGGTCTATTTTTACTTTTTTGAGGAACCTTCACACTCTTTTCCAGAGTGGCTGCACCAATTTGCATTCCCACCAACAGTACAAGAGGGTTCCCGTTTCTCTACATCCTCACCAGCATCTATAGTCTCCTGATTTGTTCATTTTGGCCACTCTGACTGGCATGAGGTGATATCTGAGTGTGGTTTTGATTTGTATTTCCCTGATGAGGAGCAACGTTGAGCATCTTTTCATGTGCCTGTTGGCCATCCGGATGTCTTCTTTAGAGAAGTGTCTATTCATGTTTTCTGCCCATTTCTTCACTGGGTTATTTGCTTTTCGGGTGTGGAGTTTGGTGAGCTCTTTATAGATTGAATATCTCTTTTAATTGCAGTACTTAGACTATTCACACTTAAAGTGATTATTAATAGAGTTGGATTAATATCTGTAATTAATATCTGTAACTGTTTTCTGTTCATTGCGTTTGTTCTTTGTTTCTTTTCCTCATTTTCCTGCTTTATAAAATTTAAAAATTTTTTAACATTTATTTATTTTTGAGAGACAGAGCATGAGTGGGAGAGGGGCAGAGAGAGAGGGAGACACAGAATCCACAGCAGGCTCCAGGCTCTGAGCTGTCAGCACAAATCCCGACGTGGAGCTCAAACTCATGAACCGTGAGATCATGACCTGAGCCGAAGTCAGACGCTTAACTGACTCAGCCACCCAGGCACCGCTGCTTGTTAAAATTTTAATGGAACCTTTTACCTTTCATTTTGTCTTCTCTTTTAGCATATCAGAACATTTTAGTGGTTGTCCTAGATCTATCAATCTATATGTTTAACTAATCCAAGACTGCCTTCAAATAACACTCTTTTCACATATGTAGTACAGATGACTTATAACATAGTATTCTCTCTTCCTTCCTCCTATTCCTTATGACATCGCTGTCATTCGTTTCCTAAAACATTGTTACTATTACTACTTTAAGTAAACAGTATCTTTTAGCTCAGTTAAGAATAGGAGAAATGATTTTATTTTACCTTCATTTATTCCTTCTCTATTGTTTTTTCCTTTACAGAGATCCCAATTTTCTGATCTATGTAATTTAACTTATTCCTGAAGAACTTCTTTTAACATTTCTTGCAGGGAAAATCTGATGACAATGAATCTCCTCAGTTTTTGTTTGTCTGGGAAAGTCTTTATTTCTCCTTCACTTTTTAACAAATGATTATTTATTTTGAGAGAGAGAGACAGTTTGCACACACATGAGCAGGAGAAGAGCAGAGACAGAGGGAGAGAGAGAATCCCAAGCGGGTTCTACACTGTCAGCACAGAGCCTGATGCAGGCTCAGTCCCATGAACCATGAGATCATGACCTGAGCTGTACCTCACGAACCGTGTGATCATGACCTGAGCTGAAGTTGGACCCTCAACTGACTGAGCCACCCAGGTGCCCCTCTTGTGATAATTTAAACATTTCATTCCAATCTCTTCTTGCTTGCATGGTTTCTGATGAGAAGTTAATTGTATTTCTTGTCATTTTTTTCCATAGGTGAGGCTTTTTTCCCTCTGACTTCTTTCAATTTTCTCTTTATGTTTGGTTTTCTATGGTTGAGAATATGATAGACCAGCTTGGTGTTTATCCTGATTCCTGGCTCTGGGTTTGGTGTGTGCCACTAATTTTGGAATATTCTGTCATTCCACGTCAAATATTTCTTGTCCTCCATTCTCTCTGCTCTTTCTGGTACTCCAATTACACATCTATTGTATCCTTTGAAATTATCCCAAAGTTCTTGGATGTTTCATTCTTTTTTTAATCACTTTTTTTTTCTCTTTGCATTTAGGTTTGGAATTCTTTATTGATTTATCTTCAAGTTTATCCGTTATTTCCTTGGCCGTAACCAGGCTAATGATAAGTCTATCAAAGGCATTCATCATTCATTCTACTGTTTTTTTTTTTCCCTAATGTTTTCTATTGATTCATTCCTAGAGTTCCTATCTCCCTACTTACACTGCCCTCTATTCTTATATGTTGTATACTTTTTTCATTATAGCCCTTAATAAATTCATCATAGTTATTTAAAATTTTCTGACTGCTAATTTCCAAATCTGTGTCATATCTGGGTCTGATTCTGATGCTTGCTTTGTCTCTTTGGACTGTTTTTTTTCCCTTTCCTTTTAGCATGCTTTATAATTTTTTTGTTGAAAGCTGGACATGGTGTGTCAGGTAATAAGAATTGAGGTAAATAGGGCATTAATGTAGGGTTTGATGTTAATCTGGCTAGGAGTTGACCTGAATTTCATGTTTGCCATAGCTGTAATTCTTTTATGCCACACTTCAAACTTCTTTAGTGTCCTGTTTTTGTTTTCTCTATTGCCTTTGAGGTTTCCTAAGGATTTTTCAGATATTTTTCCACTCTTTTAGCTCTAATCCACTGTTACTTTACTGGCACCCTATGTGGTGTAGGTAATAAGTGAGGGAGGAGAAGTGTTCTATAATTTTAAGATTAACTCTCAGTTCAGTGGCCTACGCCCTGGGGCGACATCCTTCATAAATGTTTCTTAGCTTCTCTACCCCTTAGGAGAGACAGGAAAGCTAAAGGGAGTTCCAGCCAGTTTATGGCTCTAGTAGCTTCTGCTTTAGGTGAGTAGATCTTATCTATGATTATCTGGACTTGCCTAAATCTATAGATTTAAGGATGACAGTTTTCCTGGCAACCTTAGAGCTTGGAAGGGTCCAAGAGAAGTCATTGGATTTCAGTTTGTTTAGCTTTTCCTTCTTTTGAAGGTGGGAGTGACAACATCCAAAGCTCTTTACCTGCCAGAGCTAAAATTAGCTAGGTGAAGTGTTCTAACCCAAACTAGCTAAAATTAGCTAGTTGAAATGTTCTAGCCCAAACTAGGACTCCAGAGTTTCATACTAGGTGCAGGAGAAGGGCATACAAGATCCAAGGCTGCAGGATGTAAATTCAGGAGAAATCTAAGATGCAGGATCAGGATCAAGCAGAGCTAAGAATCCAAATCTTGGCAAACATCGATCCAAGAAGTCCCAAACAGGAGGTTGAAATCTGTATTGAAGCAAATGGACTATATGCACAGTAAGCTCAAGGGCAACGAGAGTGATTCCCAAAGGAGTGCAGACGTTTTTAAGAGAGAATCTGTAGAAATGCAACTGTTAATGGTGCAAGTGGTTTGGGGCTGAATGTATGTA
Organism: Lynx canadensis; assembly: GCF_007474595.2. Taxonomy (NCBI): domain Eukaryota; kingdom Metazoa; phylum Chordata; class Mammalia; order Carnivora; family Felidae; genus Lynx; species Lynx canadensis. The sequence goes on from NC_044308.2 coordinate 82,264,939, forward strand.
AGGCTTCCATTTCCCTTAGTAACTTTTAAGTGGAGCTGATGAAAACTCACACTCTCCTTTTTCTGTTTTCACCCTTTTAACTCTAATCCACTATTGGCACAGCCTAATGGCTAGTGTCTACTCTTTGTCAGTGTGTTTATTTCCAACTAGCCTCTTCAGTCTACTCAGCATACCACTATGTGGCTTTAATGACAGACATGCTGTTGTAATGATGTTATCTCCCTGAACAAGTACATGTTATCGCTCCATTTTGCTTAGAAATTAGAGTTCATAACCTTCCAAGCCACCATACACTGGCCGTACTCTTGACTACTGTCAACCTAAAGGAGGTGAACTGAGGCAAGCTTGAATTACCAGAAATTTAGTTTATTCAGGAATAGTAGAGGAATTGCAATTCAGGAAATGCATGATGTAGCAAGCTACAGGTAAGTCCCCCCGAGGGTTTGGGGTGAGCTGTCTTTATGTGCAGAGAGTGCAAAGGTTGGGAAATCCAGCCACAGTCCAAGCAGTAAGTTCATTGGCTTGAGGATGGGGAGAGATTCATTGGTCAGGAGAGAAGTTTCAATTTTCTGTAAATCAGGAACTTAAAAGAAATCAGTTTCTCAGTTCTTAAGTTCTGTTCTTCTGAGGGAGCATGTGTGAGATTCTCCATTCTGTATACTCCAGTTTCATTTTATATTAAAATTCTTTCACACTACATAAACTGTTTACCCTAATAATTGTCCATCCAGTTAGTTCTAAATACTCAAAAATTTGGCAAAGGGTATGAACAAATAATAAATAAATACAATTTAATAAATACAAATGGTTACTAAACCCATGAATAAATAAATATCCAATCTAATGACAAATTCCAGTGTTAGAGAGGTTAAAATGAGTTCCAAACTGGCGTGATTATTTATTTAGCTATTTATTAATATCCTAAAAAGTGTGACACCCTTTGGTCTCAAATTTTGTCTCAAATTTACTCTCAGAAAATAATCTGAGCTATTTATATGAATAGGTCTATCATACTTTAAAAAAATCAAACAATTGGAAACAATAGGGATTTGTAATAATATGTATTTAAGTAAAGTGTAAGTTGATGGAATATTTAAGCCCATTAAAAATCATGTTTTTCAGGTCTTGTTAGTTGTAATTTCTAAATAGCTCTGAAGTCCATCCAGTTTTCCCTAACAGTACACCACATTAGTCCAAGCTAGTGGCACCACTCATAAGGTGTTTAGGATATTACCTGGCACAGAAAAAGTGCTCAGCAAATGTTAGTTATTATTTTTACCTGTCTCTATGGTTGCCTGCCTTGTATCAACTTTTGCCCCCTTTCCTGTCCGATCTCTTACCTTACAGCCTATGTAATCTTTTAAAAATACTCATCTGATCATTCCACTTTGTCTGCTTCTCCAGACTTATTTCCAGTCTCTGCATTTCCTCTCTCTGCAGGCCAGACCCACTGCCTGCTGTCAGGCCCCCAAATGTAGCATGTTCCCTCCTGCCTAAGAGCCTTGTTCTTTCTGCCTTCACCACACACCATGCTGTGAATTCCCTCCCAGAAAATTCTTATTATCCTGCAGAAATCAGTCGAAGAGCCACTTCCTCTGGCAAGCTTTCTTGACCTCCTAGAGTAGATCAAGTCTTCCTCTTATATCTTATCACAGATTATAATCTTACCTACTAGTAAATCTTACTCACTAAAACCTGTCTTTTTTATTCAGTACAGGGCATTCAATAAATATGTGCTGAATAAATTTATTGAATACATATTTATTGAATGAATGACATTTTCTAAAAAGTTCATATCAACTTTCTTTAGTCTACATATTTATTTTTTCTTCCTATATCAAACTGCCATAATTTCAGTCTTCATCAACCCATTTCTCCATGTTCTCATACATTCATGGTTTTCCCTACCAAATTAACCTCTAATTATATTTATGTCAAATATAGCTTCCCACCCACGTACCTTAAATTAGTTAGAGGTGAGCTAAGATATTGAAACCGTTATTCCTCCTGGTGTGTGGAAGGAGGGGGGAAATGCTGGATAGGGCATGGGAGGAGTCCAGGTCATCTGCCTTCTGTAGTAACCTCTTCCTTCCTTCCTGGTAAGCAAATATATGTTAGCATTTTCTATATGTCATGACTGGAAAAAGATGGGGAAGCACTGGTCTAGAAATAATAGGTATTAAGCCTCAATACCAACCCGCTGATCTTGAAGCAACAGTCACATTTAAATTTTGATTGAAGAGAAAACATTTAATTGAAAATGCCACTGGGGTCAAAGAATTTTCTTAACCCCCTAGAAGATGATCAGATTTACTCTAGTCTTCTGTTTTATTCAGGTCTAATATTTTAGGTCTGTTGTTTCACTTGAATTGTGTTTACGATTTCTTAACATATAAATGGCTAAGTTTACTGAACATCACAGAAAAGATTTTATGTTTTGTCATCCAGGAGGTTAAAATTGATACCAGTACTGAAAAAGCTAACTTTTGCAAAGAAAAGTATAGTAGTGCAGTATAGTAAAGGCAGATCCATAGGCCCTAAGTCTGAAAAACTAAAGCTATCTTAACCTAGGTTAAATATTCTTTCCATAGCCATAATACCATCAGTGTATCACTGCTGATTATGCAAGAATTGGATTCTGAATATTTGCAAGGATGGTTTCTCATCTGATTCCACTGGGTCATGGAATTGGAAGGGACTGAACCCATAGACAGATAATCAAGAGTACCTTGAGTACTTACTATATGCTCAGCATTGTCCTGAGATTTATCTACACAGAAGTAGTACAGGACATGATCTTCACTCTGAAGAAATTTGCAAGCTGTATTGATGGTAAGGTAATATTGATATAAATGAGATAATAATTATTCCAATCTGTGTTTGGGTTGAAAATGACAGCACCAATTACAAAACTAAATATAAAGCTGCAAGATACTTGAGAGGTGAGTCTGTGCTCAATTCATCTGTGCTCAGTGATTAGGTGGTAGGTCATAGTAAGTATTCAGTGAATGTTTGTTGAATGAATAAACAAATATAAATACTAAGTTACATGATTCTATAACTGGTGTATGAATCAAATGAGAAACCACTGAGGGCAGAGTATCCAGATAAATTTTTATAGAAGAGTTTAAGACTGAATTTTGAGAGACTTGGTGAGGGCAATAGAAACCATATTCATTCATTCATTCATTCATTCATTCATAAAATATTTATTGAATACCTGTTATGAACAGAGGCATGGTACCATAAGTGAGTGAGGGATATTCATGAGGCAGTTACTGTGGTGAAGATGAAATTTGAAAGCATTAAATTAAATTTCAGTCATTTAAAAAAAAATTTTTTAATGTTTATTTTTGAGAGAGAGAGAGAACATGAGCGAGGGAGGGATAGAGAGAGATGGAGACACAGAACCCACAGCAGGCTCCAGGCTCTCAGCTGTCAGCACAGAGCCAACTCAGGGCTTGAATCCATGAGCCATAATATCATGACCTGAGCTGAAGTTGGACGCTCAACAGACTGAGCCACCCAAGGGCCCCAAATTTTAGTCATTTTTATATGACCAGATTATGGAATGCCTTAAAAGTCAGTCAGAATAATTTAAAAGAGAAAATAGCGACTGAAAGTTGTTGTTGGTATTTGTTTTGTTTTTAATTACAGGGGTAGTACCATGAAAGGATTTATTTTAGGAAGCTTGGTTTGGAAGTGGTGAGTAGGATTATCCTGAACACATTATTCTCCCTTCTGTTTTTAAAAAAGTCTAGGAATAGATTTTTTACAAACTTTCATGGGAGTCTATGGGAATGTTTAGTTGCCCTTTTATTTATTTATTATTATTTTTTTTTAATGTTTATTTATTTTTGAGAGAGAGAGAGGCAGACTGCAAGCAGGGGAGGGGCAGAGAGAGAGAGGGAGACATAGAATGGGAAGCAGGCTCCAGGCTCTGGGCTGACAGCTCAGCATGGGGCTCAAACCCACGAACTGTTAGATCATGACCTGAGCCCAAGTTGGATGCTTAACTGACTGAGCCACCCAGGTTCCCTGCCCTTTTATTTTGTTTTGCTTTGTTTTGATTTATTTTGTTTTATTTTATTTTATTTTATTTTATTTTATTTTATTTTATTTTATTTTATTTCATTTCATTTTATTTCATTTTATTTTACATTTGTTTTTGAGAGAAAGAGAGAGTACTCATGGAGGAGGGGTAAAGAGAGAAGGAGACAGAATCTGAAGCAGGCTGCAGGCTCTGGGCTGTCAGCACAGAGCCTGATAAGGCTCTTGAACTCATGAACTGCAAGATCATGACCTGAGCCAAAGTCAGTTGCCTAACTGACTAAGTCACCCAGGTTCCCCTTTTGTTGCCCTTTTAATAACAAATCCTTTTGATGTGTCTTACCTTCTTTTTCTTGCTATATTGTAATTCTATTTCTTGAGCTTGGAGCTTTGGAAACAGAGAACTGTTTTTCTGGTTTTGTTTTTTAAATGCTTATTTATTTATTTTGCAAGAGAGAGTGGGTGAGGGGCAGAGAGAAAGTGAGAGAGAGAATCCCAAGCAGGCTGAACACTGCCTCACGCAGGGCTGGAACTCACAAACCCTGAGATCATGACCTGAGCTGAAATCAAGAGTTGGACACTTAGCCAACTGAGCCACCCGGGCACCCTGGAAATAGAGAACTTTTTCATTGTCCTAGTCATATAAACCTTCCAAAAGCTATGAAAAATAAGTCTTTCACACCAGGTAAAATAGCTCCAACTCCCTTGACCTTTCTTAATGGTTTGTTACTTCAATGTTAAAGAACATTCCTTGACTATTAAACTTTAATGATATCTAACTAACTAGATTCTGCCACATGGCTCTGATTTCTCCCCTTGTTTTTACATTTATGCAAAAGTATAATGGCAATTACTTCTAAATATTAAAGTACTGGAAGCTCCTAAGATAATCCCATTTCAAGGGCAGTTTGTGCATAAAAAAGTCAACTTTGTCCAGTGTGGGGTAAAGATTTTTTAATTTGGTGGAGGCTAAAAATATCTAGCATTCTCCTTATTCCTCACCTTGTCACCATCATCATTTGTTACGTGTTACTGTCTTAGCTCTTCATATAGCTCTTGTCATCCCCAAGGACTGAAAAAAGAGTTATGGCAGTAAATATCTAGAGAGTTGTCCCTTCCTCTCTAGGACACCTATCCATCTAGCTATGAACAAGTAGGGCCATTCATTTGTAGCAATCAAGAAATCAGCATGTGCAGAAATGAAGAGAGAAGATAAGTTAGCTGAGGGGTCTGGGCAAATCCTGTCTACTATATGCTGTTTGCTGCTGGAGCTTTAATGGGCCCAAATGGTCTACTGTACCTCCCAACCCAAGGATCCCATTCATGGAACTTAAAATCTCATTAAAGAGCAATGTGCTTGGCCAAAATTATCAAGGGCAGCAAAAGAACTAGGTGCGGGGGGGGGGCTGAGTGGCTCAGTCGGTTGAGCATCCGACTCTTGATTTCAGCTCAGGTCATGATCTGACAGTTGTGAGATAGAGCCCTGCATCAGGCTCCTCTCTGTGCATGGAGCCTGCTTAAGATTCTCTCCCTCCCTGTCTCTCTCTCTCTCTCTCTCTCTCTCTCTCTCCCTCCCTCCGTCCCTCCCTCTGCTTCTTCCTCTCTCTCTCTCTCTCTCTCTCTGTCTGTAAAAAAAAATTTAAAAAAAAGACTAGATAGGAATTCAGGTGTGTGTATATTAAAGGTTGTTCCTGTAAGATCACTAACCCATTTCATTCAAATTGATGTACATTAAAATTGGTTTAGCTCCCAAAACGAAAGCATGGAATATTAGGGGATCCAAAATAATCCATGCCTTTTTGCTCTTTTTCTTGTTTTATAGTCTGAAAGAACCACTTCAAATGAGGAAGGGAGTCCAATTTTCAAAAAGCAATTCCTCCATTTTTTTCTCTCTCTCTTGAGTGGCACTCACACAGTAGCGGTGGTAAAATAAACAACGACGTGTTGGATTTTGTTTCTCTTTATCTATATGACATTTGTGTCATCACCGTAGCTCTAATCCATATTCAGGTCTTCATGTTTGGTGTGCAGGAATATGTAAATGATCTTGCCAGCTGCATGGAGCAGTGTTTGTTTATTCTATTTCTTTTGGCACTTCACAGAACTGAATTTCTGCCAAAATGGGGCTGCTTCAGGGAGCACTAATGCTCCAGGAGGAAGTTTTGAAAGGAAACGCACATCATAAGTCTTCACTCTGTGAAGCAGCAAAATCAAAACAAACTTTCTGTTTACTAAAATATCGGTATTATGAATGTAAAATAATGTGTTTGTTAAAATATAATGAGCACGCTGCCCATCTCCGGGATGCTCGGTGTACGTGGGTTTTTGGAAATGAGGACACAATGCTGAGAAAGCTGGTGCATTTTTATTCTTGGAAAGAAAGTAGGTGAAATGAAACAGACAGAGACAACATCTAGAAGTTTAAGGGGAAAAGAAATATTTCAACATGCATATTAATCTCAGGAAACACATGGCATTTACATGCATTCAAATGTGGACAGCTGTGGCGTTTAAGTGTTAAAAAATTTCATTAATGATGCATAGAGCTATCTACTTCTGTTGGCAGGCCTTTCAGTCTTCAATCTGACACTTCCTTTTTTATCCAGCAAGCTAATTTCCCCTCTTTTGTGAGTAGTAACTGTTTTCACACTACTGCTTACCCAGCAAGCCTCCTTATTGTTTTGTGGTTAATTATCTTCTCCAGCTTCACCTTCCCCTGCGAAGGGAGCAGGACTGTTCCTCCCCAGCACTAATGAAAGCTGGGTTTTATGGGTACAGCGTGTAAATAAATGCAGGGTCTGATCAGGCGACATAATAAATGAGTTCCTAAAGTTTATGGAGTCACAGCTCATCTAGTGATTTTACTAAATAACGAGAGAAAATGATTAATTTGGTGGGAGGAGGGACTTTGAATCTGGAGAAAAAAATAATGCCGTGTTACCTCAGTATGGAACCTATCTGCAGATAAACATAAGGGATCTCTATTTATCCAAGCGTTCCCCATGCTTCTTAATAGCAGCAATGATGTTTGCCAAGAGAAATGTCTTGTATAGAGTAGACCTTTGAAGAATATCGTTGATTTGTTAGGAGGTGGAGGTCACCTGCATTATATTTCCCTGATTATTTGCTATTTATTAGGGGGGGAAAAAGGCAGTGGAGGTTTATGTAGTCAACGTATGCTATGCTGTGCACTGACTAAACACAAAGTAGAGATAAGTCACAAATGCTACCGTTGTCGAGTGTCTGGAGTAATAGATTCAGCAGATCTTGCCCAGGTGATTAGCTTCCCTGGCTGGTCAGTGTCCTGCCTCCCTGGACTATAAAACTCAGCATATTCTCTAAACTGCCAGTGTAATGACCCATCTCTGAAGGTTTTGAGGCTTGTAGTTATTTTTGGTTATTTCTTGCATTGTAAAAGGATTTTAAGGGATTAAGGTGACCCTAAACCCCTAATACTGCTTTTTAGAAAAAAAAAATTACAAAATGAATTCACATTTTGAGATCATTTTTCCTCTAGAATGAAATTTACATGTCTTTGATTTGGGTACCTTTGATTTGGGTTACAGTTTGAATTAATGTCCTGACATTCAAAACTCTCAAGTGCCTCCTCCGTGAGAGACCAGGACCAGAGCTTCTATGGCAATCAAGACGGAGTTTTTAAATCTAATCGGAATCTTAAGATCCTTAGTATTTTTCTCATGAGATCACAAAAAGAAAACCCCTGAGGGATTGTACATTTTTAACATGTCTAAGGATTTAGGAATCAGAAGTATACTATAAAGTCTCTTGGAAACTTACTTCAAAGATGTTTATTACCTTATAGGAAAATTCATTCTGAAATTTCAACCAACTTTTCTAGCATCAAGTGTAACTTGTATATACTCTCTCATCCCTTTCACGGAGGTAATAGTGACAGTGCAAGGGAGGTGTTCTAGCAATTCTGAGAATGTTTCATTCTCCCTAAGTCTAAAAGCAGTTACCTTTAAAGGAGCTATTAATAATATAAATAAAATCAAATAAAATCAGATATAGAAACAACGGTTAAGCTATTGTAAGAAAATGAATCATAGATGACCTACTTGCACCTGTACCATTTTTGATAATTCTTAATTTTTTTTAATCAAAATTGGCCAACATTTTAGTCTTACTTTTTTCTCTGAACAGTAAGTTGTAGTCAGTCTTAGAAATAAAAAACCAAGGGGCGCTTGGGAGGCTCAGTTGGTTGGGCGTCCGACTTCAACTCAGGTCATGATCTCACAGCTCATGAGTTTGAGCCCCGCATTCAGCTCTGTGCTGACAGCTCAGAGCCTGGAGCCTTCTTCGATTTCTGTGTCTCCCTCTCTGTATGCCCCTCCTCTGCCCATGCTCAGTGTCTCTCTGTCTCTCAAAAATAAATAAAACATTAAAAAAATTTTTTTAGAATTAAAAAACCAAACCAAACAAAACCCCCATGCTCTATTTATCTGAGAGGAACAAATGGTTAATAATACCACATCGCACTTATGTATCTTGTTGAGAATGAAAAGACACAAAATTCTCTTCACTAATATGGACTTTGTAAAAGGCATAGGTCCTGAACGGGGTAAACACTGTTCTCTGATGTTCGGCTTTTCAGGCAGACCTCAGCATGTTGACAAAGCTCTCCTTACACATCAGGCTACCTTGGGAACATGCCACAAATCTTCTGTGCTTACAATGCAGTCAGAAAGTTGTAAACCCCAGCCTACGTCACAGAAAAGCCATGTGTAGTCAACTTCACTTGTTTACAGGACTCTTCACCTCCTCTTTACTACAAACATGCTTTGTAGTTTTAAAAATTAGAAGTTTTTATTAATGGGAGATCCTTATCACAAAGGAGGAACAAGAGTATACTTTTCATTAAAGCAAAGGTGAGGCAAAACTATATCCACAGGTACAAAACTCAAATGTTATGTCAATTCTGAGAGGTCAATGTTATGTCAATTCTGAGAGGCACTGGGGTGCCTGGGAGGCTCAGTGGGTTGAGTATCCAACTCTTGGTTTCTGCTCAGGTCATGATACCAGGGCCGTGGGATTGAACCTCACATAGGACTCTATGCTGAGCATGGAGTCTGTTTGAGAGTCTCTCTCTCTCTCTCTCTCTCTCTCTCTCTCTCTCTCTCTCTCTCTCTCAGTCTCTCTCTACTTCTCCACCACTCATGCTCTCTCTCTCTAAAATTAAAAAAAAAAAAAAAAGGCAAACACCAAGCCACTTAAATAATGCCAGAAAAATGAGGCCACATGTTATATCATTAGGGGAAAAAAAAATTGTTTACTAGACTTGTCATGTGGTTCTGTCATTGTCATCCAAGAAGGTTTACCATGTGCTAGAATGTAGAAAATACCACCATTTTATTGTGGTTGGGTTTTTACAACTTTATTGAAGTTCTGTTTCTTCCCTACTTCCTTTTATTTGTTTTGGCTCTATATAATGCTGACGAGGTCAGATAAGGAAATTCTTTTATTTAAAAATCTCTTCCTAAGTTCTTTTTTTTAAATTCATTTTTAAGCAATTCTGAATTCAGTTACTTTCTTGAAACTCTGGGGAAAATTTTTCAGAGAAATAAAATAATGACCAAGAAGAGAAAAATAATTTTCCTATTCAGTCTGATCTGAATATAATAAAAATTACAATGTATTTGTATATAAAGCAACAGTCAAGATAAAATAATTTATTTGCCGGTAGAAGTAGATTATTTTTCTAGTAACTTCTAGTAAAAAAATCATAGTTGGGTGGGAAGGTATCTTTTTTCTACAGTGGATTCCTAACAAATATGAGTAATGATTTATACAATAATTAGCTTAAGAAAAACATAGCTTGAGGGGAGCCTGGGTGGCTCAGTCAGTTAAGCCTCTGACTTCAGTTCAGGTCATAATCTCACAGTTCATGAGTTTGAGCCCCGCATTGGGCTCTGTGCTGACAGCTCAGACCCTGGAGCCTGCCTCTGATTCTGTGTCTCCCTCTCTCTCTGCCCCTCCCCTGCTCACGCTCTGTCTCTCTTTCTCTCAAAAATAAATAAACATTAAAAAAATTAAGAAAAAAGAAAAATATAGCTTGAAGCAAGGCATTTGTCACCTAGCTTTAATACTGCCAACACTGAGGCTACTGCACCTAAGAGTTATTTAGTAATTATGACAACACCTAAATTTCTTTAATTTGGGGTGCCTGGGTGGCTCAGTCGGTTGAGCCTCCGACTTCAGCTCAGGTTGTGATCTCACGGTCCATGAGTGTGAGCCCCACATTGGGCTCTGTGCTGACAGATCAGAGCCTGGAGCCTGCTTCGGATTCTGTGTCTCCTTCTCTCTCTGCACCTCCCCTACTCACACTCTGTCTGCCTCTCTCTCAAAAATAAATAAACATTAAAAAAATTTTTAAATAAATAAATCTCTTTATTGGCACAAACATACTGCTTCTTTTTTTAAAAGTTTATTTATTTATTTATTTATTTATTTATTTATTTATTTATTTATTTATTTATTTTGAAAGAGAAAGAGCACAAGTGGGGAAGGGGCAGAGAAAGAAGGAGAGAGACAATCTCAAGCAGGCTCAGTGCTGTCAGCACAGAGCCCAACACAGAACTCCAACTCAGGAACAGTGAGATCATGACCTGAGCCCAAACCAAGAGTCAGATGCTTAACTGAATGAGCCACCCAGGTGCTCCAGACATACTGCTTCTTAATCTAAACAGCAGTCCTGTGGAGCAGGCCCTCCAGAGAAACTGAAGTTGTAGAAAGGGAAGAAAGAAGTGCTTATACTTTGTGTATCCATCTTTCCTCTATAGAATTCCTTCCTAAAGCCTCATGATCACCTTGTTTATAAAACCCTATACATTCCTTGGCTACCATGGTTTCTTCACTTCTGTTTTCCTTCCAAGACTGATCCTGGAGGGCAAGAAAGGTGGTGAATAGCACCTGTGAGGACAGGGCTCCCAATTTCAACAGCAATATTACTGTGGAACCAGGATTCCTCTGGCTAGTCTCTTGCTCATTTCCTCACCCACCAGCCTCTAGGACCTGACCTCTCTCAGTTTACAAATAACTTTCTTCTTGCTAATTAAGTGACTTTCCCTCACCTCCCATTCTTACCTTTTCTGCTCTTATAACACTCTTACCCACCCACTACTTTAAACGTCCCCTTCTCACAGCTCCCAGAATATTATACCAGTCCTACTTGGATTTCCCTGCTGTTTGTTTCCTTTGCTGGTTGCTCTTCCCTCCTATGAAAGTACCCATAAAGCTCTATCCCATCTGCCTTCACTGCTTATTGTTCCCTCTTCTTGCAATGTCCCCCTCCCCCAATACTTTCTCTGAATTCTTTTCTCAACACAGCCTATATACCCTTCAAAATAATAGACAACAGCAATGTGGCAGCAGAGACTATAGGGTGAAAAGAGGCAAGACAGGACTGTGAGACACACTGTCATCTAAAAGGCAGCTGAAGTGGATTTTATAAGAAGGCTTAGCATCAAAGTAATCAAAAGAGGAGAAAATTTCAAGAAAAAAATGGAGTCAACTACTATAGAGGAATCAAGTAAAATAAGGTCGAAGGAGATTGGACTATCCCAGCAAATAAGGGCTCTGTTAATCCTACTCCTCTCTCCTCAAAAGAGACTGCTGCATCAAAATGAGTGAAGTTGAGCTGAGAGAAGTACTATACACAGGATGTTCTTTTCTTCAGCATTTCTGAAAATGATGAGCATGTGTGCAGACCAAAGAAGCCTGTGATATAAAATTACTTTATTGATAATATATGCACAGAGATATAAGTGAATTCAGAAATATTATCTGTTTTAATATTTTTATAAGCAAGTTCCTCAATAGAGTGATGAAGTCCTGTGTTTTTTGAAACCCAACAGGACTAAAGACTCCTATTCACTTGCTTGTTTGTTTGTTTGTTTGTTTGTTTCAACTGAGGTGAAATTAACATAACATAAAATTAATCATTTTAAAGTGAGTAATTCACTGGCATTTACATGTGGTGTCACCATCACTTCTGTCTAGTTTCAAAATATTTCATTAAGCAATTCCTTCCCTTTTCCCTTTCCCCAAGCTCCTGGTGACCCCCAATTTTTATTGTCTCTATGGATTTACCTAGTCTGGAATTTCATATCAATGAAGCCATGCAGTATATTGCTTTTCTATATGGCTTCCACTGAGCATGATGTTTTTGAGGATACTAGCTTTTTTTTTTTTTTATTATTAAGCTTATTTATTTATTTTGAGAGAGAGAGAAAGAACCAGCAGGGGAGGGGAAGAGGGAGGGGGACTGAGGATCCGAAGCAGGCTCTGTGCTGACAGCAGAGAGCCCAATGTGGGGCTCAAATTCACAAACTGTGAGATGATGACCTGAGTGGAAGTCGGTCTTCTGAGTGAGCCTCCAGGTGCCCAGAGGATACTAGCTTTTTAAACGAGGAGGTAGCAGCTAGAAAGTCAGAAATTCTCCAGGTGTTTCACTGCGGCAGAATTTAACTTTGGGGCCTTTCCGCAGATCTCTACAATAGTTTGTGAGACCACAGCCCAGTCTTTCCTCATTCAGTTCACTCATTTTTTGAGAACTTGCTTTCTCCCAGGCACTGTTGTAGGTTCTGGGGCTCTAGTGGAGACAAGACAGAGCCCCTGCCCTCATGGGGTTTATATCTGGGAGGAAAACCCCTGGTTACTAATATTGGATGTCTTTTGTCTCTGGTCCCTGTTGAGAACTAAGACAATTTTTGCTATTGTAAAACGTACTTTAAAACAACATCTAATGGATTTTTCATTTTCTACTATTTCAGAAATGTCTGTATAGTCAAGACTAGGAAATATGTCCATGTCAGTACTCATTTTAGTGAGATTTGTGAGATGACTTTGGGTTTTACTTGTCTGTTTTGAGTTTCTGATCAGCTTTGTTATTGAAAAAGAGCATTCGCTAGAACAGTTTTTGATCATTAGTGTGAGATAGACTTTCAAAGCATTTTCTGAGCTGAGACAAGTTACTTTAACATTATTGTCAATCTGATAGATAGTGAGCAGGATTTGATTGCTCTCATGTGTCAGTTGTGATAGGATTTCACAGACAATGGACCTGCCTTAAAAAAAAAAAAGATTATTTTCAGGAAATAGAAAGTGCTTGAGTTATGGGCCTTGCAGAAGGCTGGGCAGGTGTCTTTTCTCATCTGGTTATTCCTGAGGGCTAAGCCCAGCCAGGACATGGAAAGACAAACCCACACCCCATTTACAGTGCAATGGGAGTGAGTAAGGGGTCTAACTGATGTTTATTTCCTTAAACTCCATGCATGTGGTTGTACAAAAGGATTAGCCAACCAACCACCAATCTTCATGCAAACATGGTTACAGTTATTTAATGGTTAGTCACACTCTCTTCCCCCTTTTCAGCATGGGGAATCTATGCCAAGAGCTACCAGTCATTGGCACCTACTGTGTACCAGCCTCCCACCCCCTCCATAGGACTTCACATGCATTTTCTCATTTGAAGTTCCCAACACCCCCTAAGGTAGACTCAATATACTATAGTTTTCTTGGATATACAAATTATTTTAGTTGAACTAAATAACTACATAACTGTCAAAGAACCTGCCCAGGATCACAGAGCTAACATGTAAGGTGGGATTGGGGGGCATCCAGGATTCACACTCAGATCTATTTGAGATTCTGCCCTAAATCCCAAAATGATTGATAAACAGTGAAAATTTTTGCTTTTCATTCTATTTCTTTTTTCATCTATATTTTTTCATTCCAACCTTGAATCTATTCTTTGCCCAAAAAGAGGCAGAGTACTACAAACCCCGAGTTCTCTTAAAAGCTGTCTTTGCATTTTCTGAGGACTAGTGGTTTGTTATGGGTGTTGGTGTTTTTGTTTTGTTTTGTTTTGTTTTGAGAAAATATCTACTCAAGTCAAATTTAGGGAAATAATTATGCATCTAATGTTCAGATACTTTGGTTTTAGATTTGGAGGGGGAAACAAGGGGAAATATTTGCATCAAAAAAAGCACAGTGAATATATGAAAGTTGAAATTTCCCCTTGTTTAATTTGATTCCCCTACCCTGATCTATGTATATTATTTCTCCCTCCTGTCCATCACCTCAAACTTCCATGTGGTCTCCTGGGGTAGACCAGGGGTAGACATGCAGATCTTTATTTGATTACAATTAACGATGTTTATGTTATCATTTTTATTTATTTGTGTGTTTCTGTTGTATTTCACTTTTCTATAGATAAAACTCTCTTCCCAGGACTTTGCAAGTGGTGTTGCTTTAATAATCTCCTGGATCTAGAATAAATGGGGGGAACACAAATTGCAAGACCTCCTAATGGTGTAAAGTGCCAGAAGTTCGACTGGAACATCCAGTTCATCCTGATCTTTCTGACATTCTTTAATTTTTCAAAAGATGCAACCTTTTAAAGGAAATTAAAGGAGTCTAGAAGTAGCTGTATTGTATCTCGGTTGGCTTGTTTCATAGAACATCAGATTCCTTTGTCCCCATTCTTTAGCCGGTATGTGTTTCTCATCTCTTACAAAAACCCACAATGTAACCTAAAATTTTTAGAAAATCCTAGAAATGTGATCCTGGAAGACCTAATTCAATTGAAGCCATACAAATGCAGAAGGAAATGAGTTTGGATAGATATTACTTACTAGAATTGGAATCTTCATTCTCTCACCATCATCATCTCTTCTCCAGCCCCTTTCACTTTCTCTGTATATATTGTGTTGAAATAAACCACCTGTTTCCAAGAATAAAACAAAGAAAAAAAGAGCACCAATTAATTCCACTTGTTTCTTGAGCAGATCTTGAAGGGCTGTGTGTGTGTGTGTGCCCACAGTTATTTATATAGAGCTTTAGGTTTAGGCCAAATTCTATACCAGTGAGGCAAAGTTTATGAATGATGGACCCTTGCACAAATTAATTTAATTCTGAATTATCCCTGAATTGCAGACTTTCTATTGGAACCTCATGTACTACTCACCATCCTTTTGGTTTCAGTCAAATATTCTTAGATTTTGTCTGAATTCATTTTTGATTTATCACTGTATCAAAGACAGAAACATTTGTGTCTTTAAAAAAAGTACCTGACAGAACCTCTAGAAAACAACAACAAAATACAGTTAATTAGCTTGAGCATTATTGGCCATTGAGCTATCATCAAAGAGAGCATTCGACCAAATAATTTTCCTGCCAGTTACATCACTCTAACATGCATCATTTTTTTCACAGATACTTTTTAGTTATATAAATATTCCAATGCCCAACCTCTCGGAAACTTTACACACTCTCTTGCCCCCAGGGGATGTTTTATGTTTGACATTAAGTCTTGAGGAAATGGAGATTTTATTGAAAATATTGACAGAATTTAATCCACCACAGAAGGGAGTGAATGAGGGCAGAACAAATAGCACTTCCTTAATATGTAAACTTTAAAGTCTAAAGTGAATGATTTTTCTAAAGTATCTTGTCAGATATTCCCAGGAATTGACATATAAAAAATGTCAGCAGTTACAATAAATTTAAGAGATGTAGAGGAAGAGAGAGTTAAGGAGGGGAAAGGACAGCATTACATCCAAAAGTGTAATCTTTTCTGATGGAAATTTCCCACTCCAACTATTTTATTGAGCAAAGGATTTGCTCTTTTAGGTGCTGCTATAAGTTTTGAGGCTTACATTTGTAAAGTCACAGAGGCAGCATTTGGTCAGAGAACAACTGTGTCACGGAAGACAAGTCCAAGTTACAGGCATCACGTGGGCTGGGCTTCTGACGCACACCCAGATGGCACAACTCCTGCATCTAGAGTGAGCCCCCAGGTTTGGGACTCCCAGGGAAAATCTGTGCTGCTAAATGTTTAAGTCGACCAGAGAGCTACAAAGGGAGCTTCTTTGAAAGACTAGTTCAATTATTTATTAGCACTTTCAGAGTACAGTGTCAGGCAAGATAGTATTTGAAATTAATATACTATTTGATTAGACTGATTGATTGTTTCTACAGCTGAAGATGTTAACATTCATTAGCCATACTAACCGGTCATTAGTACTTCCTTTATCGGCAAGCAAAGAATAAACAGAAATTCTAATAAAAATTCATCACCGTGAATGTACTCCATACCTAAGTGAGTATGATGACTGCCAGTGTTCTAGATTAACTGCTCTAACATTGGCAGCAAGAAAGATTTCTGTTATAAAATTTAAAAATATCCTTTAATTAATGTTTACTTTGTAACTGGACTCTTTTAAACTTAAGTAGGCTAGACAGATAATCTCTTACATATCCAGTATAATAAAGTGCTAATGGGTATTTTACACTTAATGAGACTGTGTGGTATCCTTTAAGTACTAGTTTCAGAAAGGATTGAGGGCTTCTTAGGAAAGTTTTGTGAGTGTGCTGCTGGTGAAGCCTTTTCCCCACTACTGAGGAAAAAAGCATCATTGGTTGTTTTTCAACCAGACTGTTAAAATAATTCTGAATTGTAATGCAAATATGCTGACCTATTATACTGTGTGACATCTCTCTCTACCTACCATATCATGAATCCCTTATGGTTTTTAGGACCATAAGGAGAGAAGAAGGGGGGCACGAAGAACCCGTTATGAATGGACTGAACCCACTCTAGAGCAATGCTACATGTATTCAGAATTATAGCTACCTTATATCAATGGCCTCCTCAAGCTCTTTGAAAGCATTAGCTTGTTAGTATTCAGAATTCTCTCAAAATATAGATAGTCCTAGCCCCCCTTAACAAGTGACGTAAAGGGATTGGTGCTCTGAAAGGCTAAGAAACTTGCCCAAGGCCACGCAGCTGGTAGGCAGCAAAGTCAGCATTTCACCCATTCTGTATAGTTTCAGAGCCATGGTCATCTGCCTGACTACCCTGCATAAACATAAGCCAAGCTGAAAATTCTATTTGAGTTTCTGTGTATAGGTGAGCCTGTCGGGGCCTGCACACTCATATCACCTCTCTTGGCTCTAGCATGAATCCAGACAGCTGGAAAGCAAGTGAGGATGGTGAAGGATTCTGGACAGATCCAGGAACTCATTCAAACCATTGTGTCCCACTATGTGTCAAGCTCTACTTAAACCAAGTTAAAACCAGGAAGTCCAAGGAAAGATCAAGGATCTCAACTGTGCTGGCAGAGTGCAGCACAAGAGAATCTGGGCTAAATCAAACTTGAAAGCCAGAAAAGTCTTCAGATAGTTGTTATTCTAGGGCTAGAGGCAGGCCCTAGGGGCCTGTAATAAATAGGGGCAGGACTGACAATAGTGAGACAAGTTAACAAGATCAAAGTAGAATCTCTGTCATAGAAAGAGACTGGGGAAGAGAGAGACTGAGAGAACTGGGGCCCGAGACTCAGGGTCCAGAAAGATATAGGTGAGGAAACCAATCAGGTGTTGCTTGTCTTGGGTCTATTTGGGAGCAGGGCCAAATTCTCAAGAGGCAGAAAGCCCTGAAAGGGATGGCAGAAGAAAGGATAGACAAGGAAGGGTCTCTGACCATGAATCGTTCTACAGGTGGCCGTAAGTGTATCCCATTTCCCCAAAGCAAAGGCTGCTTCAAACGGAAAACCAAGAATTAGATGCAAGAGGGGGTTTGCCATTTGTAGGTGTAGATAGTATTCCACTGTGGACTGCCGAATGAAAAGCATCAGAGTGAATGTGCCTTAAAGATGTCGTAGGCTGTCCTCTACTTACCTCAATTGACCTGACAGTTTTATCTTCTCCCAATCCTAGGTTAAGAATGTAGAAGAATCAATAGGAAATGGTTAATTCCAAAACTTACAACTGGACTGTAATAATCTTACACTTTAATCAATGTGATTGCCTTCAGTGACAAATTGCTATTGATAGAAAAACCTATTTCAATAATTTTGGATGTTATTCCAGAGAAGAATAGAGCTGATAATTATGTTCTCTTTCAAATCCATGCTTGGGGAAAATTTCTTTCCTGACTCTTCCAAGAGATTTTGAACGGATAAAGTGTTCATACATGTGTTCCCTAATTCTTCTTTTTTTTCCCCTTTCTCCTACACAGGAGACTTTGAATGTGATTGATCCTGGCTTGATGGACCTAAATGGGACAAGTGAGGATGCCCTGGAATGGGATGAAACTGACATAAGTAACAAGTTAATTAGTTTGAATGAAGAGTCAAATGACCTCGATCAAGAACCCCAACCTCTCATGCCTTCCTTAAAGCTTGAAGAGATAGGTGGTGAGGACCCTGGTTATGAAGAAGAGGCAGGTGACCATGGGGGGTCTCAGTATGCCTCAAGTGTCACTGTCCCCTCTAGTCCACACATTTACCAAGTGTACAGCCTTCACAACGTTGAACTCTATGAAGACAGCAGCATGCCGTTCTTGAAAAACAACCCGAAGTTCACCAGCATGACACAGCCTAGTGTTTTAACTAAGAGTCTCAGTAAAGACTCTTCATTTTCATCTACCAAGTCTTTGCCAGACCTTCTAGGAGGTTCCAGTTTGGTGAAGCCCTGCCCGTGCCATGGAGGAGACATGAGCCAGAATTCAGGCAGTGAGAGTGGAATCGTCAGCGAGGGAGACACTGAAACCACTACCAACTCTGAAATGTGCTTGCTCAATATGGTGGATGGGTCCCCAAGTAACCCTGAAACTGAACATCTGGACCCACAAATGGGAGATGCAGTTAACGTGTTAAAGCAAAAATTTAAAGATGAGGAGGAACGTATTAAGCTTCCAAATAGCTCTCAGCCATCCATTTCACCAGTGGGTTGTGTAAATGGAAAAGTTGGAGATTTAAACAGTGTTACCAAATATACCCCTGATTGTTTGGGAGAAGAATTACAAGGAAAACATGATGTGTTTACATTTTATGATTACTCGTACCTCCAAGGCTCAAAACTCAAATTGCCAATGATAATGAAACAGTCACAAAGTGAAAAAGCACATGTGGAGGATCCCCTGCTTCGTGGTTTTTATTTTGATAAAAAATCCTGCAAATCTAAACATCAGGCTACAGAGTTACAACCAGATGCACCTCCCCATGAAAAGATTTTGGCAAGTGCATCCCATGAAATGGATCGAAACTCATATAAAAGTGGCGATGTGGAGAAGACATTCACTGGCATGCAGAATGCCAGACAGCTCTCCCTTTTATCACATAGTTCATCTATTGAGTCTCTTTCTCCAGGGGGTGATTTATTTGGATTGGGCATCCTTAAAAATGGCAGTGACAGCCTCCAGCGAAGCACTTCTTTAGAAAGTTGGTTGACATCCTATAAAAGCAATGAGGATCTTTTTAGCTGTCACAGCTCTGGGGACATAAGTGTGAGCAGTGGCTCAGTTGGTGAACTGAGTAAAAGGACATTAGATCTCCTGAATCGTTTAGAGAATATCCAGAGCCCTTCAGAGCAAAAGATAAAGCGAAGTGTTTCTGATATCACTCTCCAAAGTAGTTCCCAAAAGATGCCCTTTACTGGCCAGCTATCACTGGACATAGCATCCTCTATCAATGAAGACTCGCCAGCATCTCTTACAGAACTTAGCAGCAGTGATGAGCTCTCTCTTTGCTCAGAGGATATTGTATTACACAAGAACAAGGTCCCGGAATCAAATGCATCATTCAGGAAGCGCCTGACTCGTTCCGTGGCTGATGAAAGCGACGTCAATGTCAGCATGATTGTTAATGTCTCTTGCACCTCTGCTTGCACTGATGATGAAGATGACAGTGACCTCCTTTCCAGCTCTACCCTCACCTTGACAGAAGAAGAGCTGTGCATCAAAGATGAAGATGATGATTCCAGTATTGCAACAGATGATGAAATTTATGAAGAATGCAACTTGATGTCAGGGCTGGACTATATAAAGAATGAACTACAGACCTGGATTAGACCAAAGATTTCCTTGACAAAAGATAAAAGAAGGTGTAATATCAGTGATGAAATAAAGGGCAGTAAGGATGTAAGTAGTAGTGAGATGACCAATCCGTCTGATACCCTGAACATTGAGGCTCTACTAAACAGCTCCATAAAATGTCTCTCTGAAAATAATGGAAATGGTAAGAATTTATCCAACACCCATGAGATAGGGACAAAGGGTGAAAATAAGAAAAATGTTTTCAAAGTTAATAAAGATCCATATGTGGCTGACATGGAAAATGGCAATATTGAAGGCACTCCAGAAAGGCAGAAAGACAAACAGAATGGGATTTCAAAGGAATCAGATAATCTTGGTTCAACTGGGAAAAAGAATTCAGACAGTGAGCATTGTAAGTGTAAAGTATTTATGGATAGCTCAGATGATTCAAATATTGCTGGAAAAGAATCTGTTCCCCAAACCGTTAGACATCGTCCAAAGAAATGTCAAAACCACCACCATGTTGAAAACCCAACTACTGCTTCTATTCCCACTGAGAAGTCTTGCCCAGAACTGCCCTCAGAAGCCAGCATTATCAATAGACAGGATTCTGAGGTACTGAAACCTTCACCTAATGATGTACCAAATATGGCTGGAAAATCTGCTCCCTGCTGCCTAGCACTTGAACAAAATGAAACAGAGGAGAATGTTTCTGTCAGCGACAACATTTCCTGTTGTGACTGTGAGCCAGATGTTTTCCATCAAAAAGATGCTGAAGATTGCTCAGTACATGACTTTGTTAAGGAAATCATTGACATGGCTTCAACGGCCCTAAAAAGTAAATCTCAACCTGAAAATGAGGCAGCTGCTCCTACCTCATTAACTCAAATCAAGGAGAAGGTGTTAGAACATTCTCACCGGCCCATCCAGCTGAGAAAAGGGGACTTTTACTCCTATTTATCTCTCTCATCTCATGACAGTGATTGTGGGGAGGTCACCAGTTACGTAGAAGAGAAGAGCAACACTCCATTGCCACTGGACATTAGCGATTCTGGCTTAGAAGACAAGGAGGACACGGAATGCTTCTTTGAGGCCTGTGTTGAAGATGACCCAGATGGAGTTGAGCCCTGCCTCCCCAATGCTCCTCCAAATGAACCTGTTTCCATTGAAGCTGCCTTGCCACAACAAGCAGCATCTGGCTCTTCTAAGTTCAATGATATTTCTCTCGTGGCCGATCAGGAAGACATGGTGGCTCTTTCAGGTTCTCCCCATCAGAAAGAATCTGATGTTGGCAAGGAAGGGGGTGGTTTACCCCTAGCTACTGTCCATGGGAAAAGCTCAGAGTTAACTACTTCAAGGCTGGGCAGTGAAAAGGAAAGTTTGGAAAACACAGGTGAATCTAGAATGCCAGGAGAACATAATGCTGCTTCAGCCAAATCTAGAGTTCCAGGGCTCTCCTCAAAGGCAAAGCAGCCAAAAGACAAGGCTGCATTGCATCCCAACCCCAAAACTTTAACCTGTGAAGAAAACCTTCTAAATCTTCATGAAGAACAACATAAAAATATGCATAGGTAGAATGCAACCCTCTCCACGCATGAAAATCATCTCATTGAAAGGTATGTATAGTCCTCATTTTAATATATATTTTTAATATATTTTAATGTACATATTTAGTGTATGAGTCAACAATGCCATGATAGGAGAGAGGAGAACAGACTAGTCAAAATGACTGGTCATGCAGATACTGATCTGAATAAGACATTTAGGTGGAAGGCATATTCCCAACAATGCAAGTAACTGTGAAGCAAAAGGGAGAGAAACAGTCACAATTGACATTTTTAGTGACATTATCTTTATGACATCATTCTGGCAAGAAGAATACAAAATTTGAGGAAGTAGCCAGATAATTTAGGACCTTCCATGGAGGGAGGAAAAAAGGTTCTCCCAATTACAATTATAGCCTCTGATCAAAATGCATGCACAGTGACAATGCTTCCCACTTCAGTTTCCTGCACGCAGAGATGCCCACACCCTTCAGTGCCTGGAAATGAACAATGATTAGGTTAAAGGCTGCATCTCCTGATCTGGGCCTTCCTTTTATGCTTCTGTCTAATGTAACTATCATCACATTTGCTTCCCCAGTGGAAGGCTGTGCTGTCACAGCTCCTGATCATGGCCGAGTCTGAGGATTCAAACAGGAGGGGAAAGTTGATGTTAAAGAAGAAGCTTTTATTTATCCACACACAGACCGAGAACAGGCCCAGAAAGCAAATGCAGAGAGAATACATGACAAGTTAATGGCGTTTTGATAAAAACAGAATTTTTGAATTTTGCCTCAAGGTGACAGGCTGATTTCCATCAAAATTTTTAAGAAAGTCATTCCACTCTTCGTATTTAATAAGACAGCTATTGATTGATTATTCTGAGATGATGATATAGCTCTGAAAGTGACACAAAAATTCTGTTATTTTCCATCTCTAAACCCCAGTGATGAATATACTTTCTCAATCAAGTCTAAAGAAGAAAATTTGAGCTTTTGAATGTTGAGAGTTGTATTTCACCAAAGTATGAGGTGCCGAATGGTGTCTCCAGCCCCCACTCCAAGAAGCTTAATGCTGTAACCTAAACTCGTGCTATAGGAAATGAATTACAGAAGCAATCTACCCTAATTTGTTAACTTATTCAAATAACAGTTATTATACTTAACTATGCTAAAGATTATCTTTTTTGTGGCAGATTGTTTATTTTTTGATGAGCCTAATTACTGATTTTCTAAAAGTAATTTACATTTATTACAAATACATCTTTTAAAATGTGACAGATAAATGTTGTTCCCATAATGTATTATGAAAAAAGTTACTATTTAAAAACACATTATTTAATTTGAAAGATGAATGGCAAACATCATTATTTTTTTTTCCTGCAACACCTGTGCCCTAAGCTCATTAAAATGTGTGATTCCATGTAGAGCTGCTAGAAATGGGGAGGGGGGAATCTATACCATATATATACCCTAAAAATAAACTCAGTATGCAAAACTGAAGAAAGACATCCTACTTACTCATGTAGCTCAACTAATTTTCTGTGTTTCAGACTCAATTTACAATTGGCTGCAAGTGGGAACAAAAGTAGGAAAGAGAGAAATGTATTTTCTGTGAAACATGTCCACCCTATAATCACATTCTCCATCAGTATGCAGTAAAACTGACCATTAAGGGAGAGTAACTGCAATTCCATAAGCTGCTTCTAAACAAGTTCTATTAGTACCGATTGTACTGCTGGCTCTGCCAACTTCGGCAGAGGCTGGCGGAGCCTGGCTGATTTCTGCTTTCTGAAAGGGGATAAAAGGCTTGAAAGTAACACCACTCTGAGCATATCATGTGACCACGACTCTCAAGTCACCAGTCATGCTGAGATCCGGAGCTCCAGAAGCTCTGGCACTGGAGAAGCCTCCGGGTCACACTCTTCCCTTTTAGGCACTCTGGGAATTTCTTCTGTCCCTTACATAGATAGAGAATTGACATGTAAATGACAAGGAGCTCCATCTTTAGACACGGGGAAGTGAAAGTGCTATTGGATCTGTGCATCCCTCACCTTTTACCGACACCACAGTGTAAACCTATCAGCTAGCCCGCCTGCCAGCCAGCAATATTTTCTTGAGCACCCCCCTGCCCCACCCCCGAGATGTGGTTCCTGGCCCTATCTCAGGCAATGGGGAAGCAGCCAGATTTTACTTCTGCAGAACTCACATCGCCCCCAAGTGACTTATTATCACCCGAGGGCCATTTAAATAGCCATGTTTACTGCCCTATTCATTTTTCTCAGTATCATGCAGACAAAATACCCGAATGCCCAGATTTTTCACCAGTCATTAGCCTTGGGTACCTGGGTACAAACATTTACATTTTGTTAAAATACTACTAACCAGGATGAGTTATTTAATCTCAAAACATTGACATGCCCTTGGTGTTATCAGAATACATAGTAAAATTATTTGGTAAATATGAGACTTCATGTCTCTAAAAGCTTAACTGTTCTCATTGTTCTTCCTACAAGGTTCAAAGGAGCAAAAAGTGGTCTACTTTTTAAAGTCACTTCAAAACCATCAGTCAGGGTGCTCTATCAGGGTAATAAAATACACCATATTCAATTTGCTGGGCTATTGTTTTTTTTTTTTTTAAGAAATAAGTTCTCAGGTGATGAAATTATGATGTCATCTGGAGGAACTTCAACTTAGAATAGCAGATACAGTCTGCAATGGTAACAAATATTTTTTTTCAAAAAATTTTGAGAAGGTTTTTCAATTACTGCTCTAATTAAAAACCCACTGAAACCGTTGGAATTTTAAACATGATCTAACACAGGATGCATTTCCTCTGATTTCTAGGCACACTGCTGTGCTTTTCACTATTTTCATTTATGTGTCATGTTTCTACAAAAATAGAGAGGTCAGTTCTAGCAAATCACATCAAAGGAAAGGTAACTGGGTAGATCCAGATATTTCTGCCTAATTTGGAGGAAGCACATAATGTATGTCTAGAGTGCCTCCTAGGACCTGCCTAAGAGATGTACTTTGCACTAATCTTTCTGCTGTATTCTGACAGTTATTTCTTCATAATCCTCATCATAAGCCTCTGATCTTTGGTGAATGATTTAACCGTAAACTTCAGGCTGGATAAATCCTGTGGTATAAAAATTTAACTCATCACATGCAGCCAGTGTGTCCTTTCTTTTTCCCTTTTGGTTTACTCTGTTTTTCAGTTTTGTTTGTGTGTTTGTGTGTGTATGTGTATGTGTTGGAGGGGTTGTGTTTACTTAGGACTCATATATTTCCTTCAGATCTTTTTAGCTCCATTGCTTTTCCTATCTTATTGGTCTGCAAATTTGATTGTTGGTAGTTCAAAGATTTTAGATTTTCAGCAATTACTTATAATTACACATGCTCGAGCATACACATACCTAGTAAAATTGCTGCTACTCAGTTTTTACAAACTGAGAAAACTTGAACAGCACACATTCCTCACATATACAACATAAGTTCTTATGCTGTTCGTTTGATTGACACTAAGTATTTAATATGATCTGAAGCTGGCCAAGCAGATTTAAGAAACTACTCTTGGTGATAGTTTATTAATTTTTCACTAAAGAATACAAGTATAATCTTATCAAAGTTACCTTTAAAATCACTTTAATAAATTAAGGTTCTGGTTGAAGTGAAATGTTTTTTAATTATTCAGCACTTCTGGGGGCGCTAGGGTGGCTCAGTCGGTTAAGCATCCAACTTCAGCTCAGGTCATGATCTCGCAGTTCGTGGGTTTGAGCCCTGCATCAGGCTCTGTGCTGACAGCTGAGAGCCTGGAGCCTGCTTCAAATTCTGTGTCTCCCTCTGTCTCTGTCCTTCCCCTGCTCATGGTCTGTCTCTGACTGAAAAATAAATTTTTAAAAAATTTAAAAATATAAAATTTAAAAATTAAAAAAAATTATCCAGCCCTTCTGAGTAACTAGCCCTACCATGCTAAATAATGAAGATTTTATTGGGCATCACCTATCACACACGAGCACACACACACACACACACACACACCCCAGATCTGCGCTTCAATCAATTTTGCCTGTCCCTCTCCAAGTGAGCCAAGTTGAAAGAATTGATTATCCATAGAGAATTTAAATACCAGCATTTAGTAAGGCCAGCTTTGCCTCACCTAAGGATTCCTTACTCAACGTCCAGATTTCCAATGAGTCATGTCCTCAGCATGTGAACAATGCACCATGATCTTTCTTGAGTTACCGAAGCATTTTACTGTACCAAATTTTGTCCCATCTGTTCCTGTCTATCTCTCTATCTCTCCATGTTCTTGAGAACCTGCCTTTTCTCCCCAGCTTCCTGTGGCTTCAGCCCAAACCACATTTGCTAGTTTTTCTGGCTTTTAAACGGGTTACAAGATTATACAGAAAGAGAAAGATGGAGAATGATAATATTTAGTTCTAGAAAGATAATAAAGCAAACTGACATCAGCATCAGAACTCCTTTTAGGGGCGCCTGGGTGGCGCAGTCGGTTAAGCGTCCGACTTCAGCCAGG
Organism: Lynx canadensis; assembly: GCF_007474595.2. Classification (NCBI taxonomy): domain Eukaryota; kingdom Metazoa; phylum Chordata; class Mammalia; order Carnivora; family Felidae; genus Lynx; species Lynx canadensis. The sequence continues at coordinate 82,290,904 of NC_044308.2, forward strand.
TCACGATCTCGAGGTCCGGGAGTTCGAGCCCCGCGTCAGGCTCTGGGCTGATGGCTCAGAGCCTGGAGCCTGTTTCCGATTCTGTGTCTCCCTCTCTCTCTGCCCCTCCCCCGTTCATGCTCTGTCTCTCTCTGTCCCAAAATAAATAAACGTTGAAAAAAAAAATTAAAAAAAAAAAAAAAAAAAAAAAAAAAGAACTCCTTTTAAACCCAGACAAGCAAAAGCCTGCTTTGTTTGAGAGCTGGTCAGCAGACTTAAAGAAACTAAATCCTGTACTGCCTGTACCTGGAATTCAGTTGTTCCTCACATCCGGCTTGTTGCTTTCAGCCAATTAGAAATAGGTAGAACTGGCTGAGTTTGGAACGAATTTGTATCTGAGCTATCAAGATGTACAGATATAATTGAGTCATTCTTATTTGCACAGTGTATCTGTACCTTAAATGAAATGCATTCGTATTTGACCTAGAAGCCCAAGTTATCTGCTTTTACAGACAAGGGGCTGAAACATTTGGGAGTATAACGATGCTATGAATATTCTACCACTATGTAATAGCGGAATTGTTCAGTTTTGCTGTCACACATACAGTCACTGAAGTAAAGGTTAAACCACCTGAGGGCCCAGGTTCCCAGTCGGTGAATCACTGTTGATATTTTGCTGCCTCACTTGGCACCAGCAGCCTCACATTTTCATAGTGATTTGAAGCTATCTTGAGTGTTTGAAACCAAGTTCACAAGCAGAAGAGCAGATTATATCCAGGGAAAAGGTCAAACTTGATGATTTTTCTTGTTTTATTCAAAACCATATCACTTTAAAAAAAATCAATGTGTTTTTCAATGGATTCTGAAACACTGTTGTCAGTAATACGAATCTTGGGCTATTAAAATTACTATGTTTTATGTATCTTCTTATTTCAGAATATCAGCAGGTAGTTCCAAAATGGCAGCATTCCTCAAAGGGCTGGTTTTGCAAATGAAACAGACACTTCTGATACCTTTTCTTGTCACTTTCTTGTTTCTTGTAGATAAGCCTGGCTGTAACTCAGGGGTGGCCTCATAGTCCCACCCTGGGCTGGTCTGTGGTTCCATCACGTCACTGCCATTTGTTACATTGACCTCTCCCAAGATGAAACTTCCCTCCGAATGCGATTTGTCCACATGAGCCTTGTGATCTGGATTGTGCACTGGTTTTCTTTAGGTGATTGTCTTTGAAGTTCGGCAAAGCTGCTTGTTCTCCCATGGATTCCTCTCCCAAGCTACCTCTACCAACCCCGCCTCTCCAGCGAGACTTTTCTGTTTGCCTCCTCCCTCCCCATCTACTCTTTAAAGTTCTGCGGTCCACCAAATTGATGGTCCATTAAATTCACCTGTCTGGAATGACCCCCCCCCCCCCCCCCCCCCCCCTGCCGGTACTTGACCAATTTCATGTTTCGATCTGGATTTTTTTAAATGGTATGATGCCTATGTTTATTGAAAGAGATTTACCTAAAAGGCCAACATTTGATTTGATTGCAGCATACAGAAGAAACACTGGTCCTTCTTTCAAAATTAAGCAACTTATAAAAGCGCCATTTTATTTATTTCATTTTAAAAATAATTATCTATGCAGCACTTCAAGAAACAACTATATGGTGTTGTATATTATAAACTGGTGACATTCTACTATTAAATTATGTACAACATTTTCATTTTTTATGCTTCTTGAGGTGGTAATGAGAAAAAAGTTTTTTAAAAAAGTGTGCCTTGCTGTATTTCTTATACCATTTATTAAAAAGCTGCTTTCATGGTAAAATTATGTTGGTTTGAAAGGAGGAAATAGCAAGGTTAAGATGTGTGAATAATTTCTGTATATATGTATAACCAAGTACAAACATTGATGTATAATGACAGTATAAAATGCTTTCATGTTTATGATGTCTAGTGATGTGGAAAATATAAGCCTTAAACCATTAGATTGCATGGTAATTGAAATTGGCATAATAAACATAGTTCATTGGGGGAAAAGGAAAATCAGTGATCTCTTCTACCTGTGTTCTTTACCAAATTATTACATCTGGTTCTGGAAGAACTAGAATATGTAGTAGCTTCCAAAATATCCATATCACATAACAGGCTTAAAATTAAACTACATGTGAAGCCTTTACAATTTTCAAAATCTTTCTGATCACTGCAAAGATCTTGGAACACAAATGATTAAATGCCAGGTCCCCTAAACCAAGAAAAACTTATCTTAGATTTTTTTATTTCTACTTATCATTAATGGTTTAATATTGGATTTCAGAATACCTAATATGTCTCATATTTATTCTATGTAATTCTTTTGAATGGGTTTGATAGAAAGATGGTAGAAAAGTCTAGAAAATTTGACTATTTTGATTTAGAGTATAGATTTCAGGTGTATTTATTTTGTGCAAAAAGAAATCAGCTGAAAAATATTCCATTTGGTCTTTACTGCTCTTGTTAAATGCAGTTTTTAATTTATATCCTAACACCTACTAAAGTGCCTGATACACAGTAGGTATTCAGTAAACATTTACTGAGTTGAAGTATTGAATTAGGCAATATGTATGACATGTACCTTTTCATTTTGAGAGACCTACACTATAACATATAAACAACTAGAAAAATGTGTAATGCAATCATTCACTCAACCGATAGTTAATTAACACCTTTTATCTGCAAGGACTATTGTAGATGTGGGGAATGCAACGATGAACAAAGGTCCTGCCCTTCGGAGGTTTACCTACACTGTGGACAGAGTGAACACCCAAATGAGATGCAGTGGTTGTCCTGCAGGCAAGGATCAGAGCAAAGTGGTAAAAGAGGCACAAAGACAGAAGTAGCAAAGAGGGACAAGAGGGAAGAAAGGGGCTAGAAGAGAACTGAAAGGTAGACCATAGAAAAGGAGTGAAGTTTTCTTGCAGAGGTGGTGGGAAAACAGGTAGCCTGGGAGACCTAATGAGGGGTCTTTTAAAAAGTTAAGTTGGAGCTTTTGTAGGTAATACGGTAGGTAGTAAGACTTTGTGGAGTCTTTCTTTTGCACCTGATTTTATTTATCATTAGAACATTAGTACAACACCAAGAACATTTTTAAAATACTAGTCTATGATTTTCCCATTTTAATAACAATTTGAATTGTTATGTCCCTTCTAATCTTTTCCATATGTATTTCTAAATTGATTAATCATTCTAGGCTTTTGCATAGGTAGTAATTATTCAAAAGAAGTTTTAGGCAGACATCTAGTAGCGGTGGGCAAGATGATGACAGGGGAAAGAGATTAGAGTTAAAGGTCTCATTAGGAGGCAGCTGTAGAAAACAAGGGAGGCTTGAAGTAACAGAGTAGGCAGGGATAGTGACCGGAAATGCAGAGAAAGAAGAAATCCTAGAGTCTTGAACTACCTAAGAGCATTCGGGATCCCTGTTGAGGTATTGAACTATTTTATATATTGAGACAACCTAAATTTTCCTTGGGTGATGCCAAGGGCCACATCTATTGGTAAAACCTTCAAAGAACAAACTGACCATTATGTTCTATTTACCTGTTATATATGCTCGTTTAAGACCATGAGGTATTAAAAATATTCATTTACTAATTATCTACTTAATTTTAACACTGAATTTGTAAGATGACTTTTACTGAACAGTACTTTTTCTGGTTGGAAGAGACGGAATCACCTCAACCTCTTGCTGTGTGTAGGCACGACTTCCCCAGTTATCCTTGAAAATGGTCACACCAAATCTGCCACACCTTCCAGTGACAGTGGTTCGTGATTTGTTAAGGCAAGCTGTCCCATGATTGGGAGTGTATCTTTGTTGGAAAGTTCTTTCTTAGGTGGCTAAAAGCTGCATAGGGCGCCTTTCCCCCTGCCTTTCATTATTGCTCACGATTCTAGCTCTACCCTGAGGAGCCGCTCAGAGTGTTTGTACCCCTTCTTTCTCATGGCAACCTTGAAGATAACTGAGGTCAGTTACTCGTCTCCTCCCAGCTGCTATGATTTCTGTTCTTCATTCCCTCAACTGCCCTTCATATGCCATGATTTTCAGACCCATTTCAACCTGAATGAATGTTAGCAGACAGAATCCTTGAAACTGAGGAACTGTCATCATCATACATGTAGAAAAATATCTGAACATTTAAGTGGTTTTCTCTAAAAGTATATTCAAGATATATGTTTATTCTATTATTGTAAATTTCAATAAATAAATAAATAAATAAATAATCCATTACATCCTTTAGTGGACCAGTCTAGTGCCGGAGTCCTCTTGAATCTTTTCCTTACATCAAATCCAGACCTAATCTGTTTCCATATTAAGCAGGGTCCTCCACCCCCCATTTATTTATTCATTTATTCAGTCATTCAACAAACATTCATTGAGTGGCTACTTGTGTGAGGCACTGTGTTTGGCATTAGAGATACAAAGGCAACTAAAACATGGTCTCTGCCTACAAAGGGTTTATAGTTTTCCTTGTGAAAGTGCCTTTCATATCCTTGAATAGAATGATCTCTCCAAATTAAATGATGACCCATTTATTCTGTTTTCTATCTAGTTTCTCTACATTTTTGAAAACATAGTGAGCACAAATAGTATGCAGAATTATCTGGATCTGACTACTAGAAGAAGTGAAATGTTCTTTTGTATTTGAAATTTTTAATTACAGAAACAAAATTTCAGATTTCTGGTCACTGAATAAATATGCATCTTACACAACAACAGAACAATCTAAATTCAGGGCTTTTGCGAATCTGAGTTTAATTATTTTGCTGTGTTTGGTTCATCCAGTTTAGGTTTTACCCATGCTAAAATTCCTGGGAACAAATTAGATACAAATATCAAAACATACTGAAATAATCCAGCTATTTCTTACAAGTCAAATTATTTTAATTTCCAAATGAGTTTAGTATTTTTTAGAATTTTGATGAATGTATTTCAAATTTTCTAACTTGAACCAATTAAACTTACAACTGTGTCTTTATATACTTTTTTTCAATTTTTATTTTGAATAATTTCAGACCTTTTTAAAAGTTGAATGAACAGTACAATATTTGCATGCTCATCACTCAGATTCATGTATTGTTAATATCTTACCACATTTGCTTTTTCTCTCTCTTTACACACATACATTTTTTTGTGATTGAACCATTTGAAATTAAATTGCAGATCCTAACACTTCATCTGTAAATGCTTCAACATAATCATCTAAGAACAAAAATATTATTCTACAAGTCCACAATACCATCATAACACCCAAGGAATGTAACATTGATATAGTAATATCTGAAAATCTATATCAAATCTATATTCAGATTTCTCCAAATACCCTAAAAATGTCCATTTATAGTTGTTTTTGTTTTAATCCCAGATCCAAACAAAGCTCATGCATTGCTTTCATGTTTTCATGCCTTTTTCACTTTGAACAGTTTCCCTGTGCTTTTATTCTTTCCTTCTTTGGTCTTTCATAGCTGACATATCTGAAGAGTCCTGGCCACTTTAATAGAATGACCCACAATCTGGATGTGTCCAGTTGTTTCTTCATTATTGAACTCAGGGTAAACGTGTTTGTCAAGTATAGTATATTGTTCAATACCTACTCTTTAATGAGGAATGAATGAGTCACTGACATTTTTGATGTGTCTTGAAGTTCACAAATTACTCTTACAGCTCATGCTTTATTAGTTTAAGGTAGGGGTCAGAAAACTACAGGGTGGGCTAAATCTGGCATACTGCCTGTTATTGTTTGGCCTATGAGCTAAGAATGGTTTTTACTTTTTAAATTGTTGAAAAAAATCAGAAAAGTATTTCATGACATGTGAAAATTATTTGAAATTCAAATTTCGGTGTCCATGAATAAAGTTTTATTGGAACATAGCCACACACATTTGTTTACATATTGTCTATGGCTGCTTTTGCACTATAACTGCACAGTTGAGTAGTTGTGCCAGAGACCATATGGCATTCAAAGCCCAAAATATTTATGATTTGATCAATTACAGAAAAAGCTTTCCCATTTCTGGTCTACGGTATTCTAAATTCTGACACCATTTTCTTACAGGCAGATAGATTTCCAATTGCAAAATCAATGTAACATGTTAGCACCTGGTTATTTTTTGCTTTTTAGATTTTGTTGAGGCCTCCATTTTAGTTTCATATTACCTTTAGTAACATAAAGTGTGCCTTGTTTCATAAATTTAAGATTGTTCCACAACCACAGTTGGTTTAAGTATTTAAATTTAGTTCACTTATTATAGCCTGGCTTTGATTGATTTAGAGGGTTAGTCAATTACAGACTAAGTCATTAGTTCAGTCAGAACCAACAGGAAAATTGACATAACCTAAACTCACTTCAATTCACTGATAGACTGGAATCCTTTCTCTAAATGTTTTTCTAAAGCATTTTATTTTTTTTTCTAAAGCATTTTAAAATCCAGGCCATTTCAGAATCAATTTTTCAAACTTATTTTTCATCCCAAACAAAGGTAAAAACATAATCAGTGATTGTTTCAGATACACTTTCATTTCCCATGTACTGATCATTATTAACAATCTGAATTCGCCAACGAAATAAATATTCACCACAGACCCACTGTGGCCATAGGTGGGCCTTCTTATTGAATAGAAGATGTCTGAAAGGTACAAGTTAATTTACCTTTGTGAGCCCTACCACCTCCCACTGCCACATGCTTTTGGAGGGGTCACTCAAAGAAGGCTTTTAACTACTTCCTCCTCCTTAAAAAGCAACCACATACATTTTATATAGCAATGGCCTCTAAATATGAGACTTGCCATGTACTTGCATTTACAGAGTAAAATAATGCAATGATGTGTGCAAGTCAGGCCCACAATAGTATGGTTTCTTGTAACAAAGGCATTTTGGCCAATGCCTTCAGACCATCTGATCCTTTATTGATGGGCCCTTACCAATGCAGAAAATATTCGATGTTACTTGCACTTGTGTTTTGAAGTATAACAAGGCCTTGCATGAAGCAACTTGTATCATTCTCTTTTCTGTTGTAACACACAAAACTAGAAGATGTTCACATGTGTGAGACCCTTCCAGGCTTTTACCAAGCATTAATAAGCAATTTCCAGTAAGGAAAGATTCTCCGCCCATCTCCCACTCATAAAGGGGATCGTAATACAGCTGAATGGAGTGACATTACTCTATACATAACTTTGAAGCAAAGCTAATTCATACTTAAAAATTATTTTTAAATATTGATACCTTATTATTGGTTACAATTTCCTTATGACATCATGTTTAAGAATCACTGATATTGAGGCTTGTACTCTCCTGGTTGAAAAGAAGTGCCTCAAAACCTGGGAAAGGACTTCCAAAGAACGAGAGAAACAACCCCCCCTGTGCATGGATGGACAGCCCTGGATACTCCACAACAGTGAAAAACTCAAACTCTCTGGTGAGTATGTTCTTTAAAAAAGTGAATTTAAGGGAAGCAAATGTAAAATGCAACAAAATTTGGCTCTAATTTACATTGGAAAAAAATGACCAATGCTGATTAGTTAGCTCAGGTAACTTCACGTATGGTTAACTACAGAGGCATAAGATAGGGAACATTAAGATCTTTCAGAGTACACAAAACCTTTTGTGCGTCTACCACGTAAACTGCCATGTTCGTCAACATTATAGACTCTGACGTTGCTCTTTCTCCCGTCTACATTTATTTTATGTGGGAAGTTTGGAATAAGATTACCAGATGTATAATTTGGTGTTTTTTTCCACACCATCAAGACATATAATAATGGATTTTGTCAATTTAATAAAAATTAATAAATACATGATTTCATAAGTAACAATACTAAAATCATTAAAATATTTCTTTGTGCTTACACTTATCCTGCCATTAAAAACACATGCTAACTCCCTATAAACAAATGGGCCATTCCAGGCATAAAACAAACATTATTCAGCAAAATTTATTCAAGGGCTAACATGACAGAAGGTATTAGGATCATAAAAACGCGTAAGATCCTCTTTACATCCCAATATTCCCTAACCACTGGTTTATAAAAAAATACTTTAAGGTTTATAGAATTAGTCTGGTTCTATTAGTTGATCAAGTTACTTACACTGTCAGCAATTCAAAACAAATAATTCCTTCTGTGTGTATTTGCTTGCTTGCAAATATGTTTCATTTATTTTAAAGTGTCTTTTTATATAGAAATCGAAGTTGCTGAAAATTTATCTTGTCATTAAAATGGTGTGAAAATCAAATCAGTCTTCATATAGGTTCTCTTATCCCTGACGATCTCAAATGACTAATGATGTTTACAACAAGGTTTTGTAAAACGAAAGCTTCTTAACTTTTCAAGAAGCAGTTCTTTTTTTTTTTTAATGTTGATTTATTTTTGAGTCAGAGAGGGAGGGAGAGAGAGTGGCAGTGGGGGGGGGGGGGTGGACAGAGGATCCGAAGCAGGCTCTGCACTTACGGCAGAGAGCCGATGTGGGGCGCAAATTCACAAGCCATGAGATCATGACCTGAATGGACATCAAGGGTCTGATGCTTAGCCAACTGAGCCACCAAGGTGCCCCCAGGAAACAGTTCTTTTTCACATGAACACCAATTTTGCCTCTCTTCTGAATACTTTTATAAATGTTCTAAGTTCAGGGTGGTCCTGTTACCAATGATGTCTTTCCCTACACATTATATGTAAAAACATTTTTTAGAAAGTAAAATTACTAATTATTTAAAGGCAAAGAGACATTTTCCATAGGAATGAAATAATACTCAATAGGTATATTATTTTTTTTAAAAAAGAAAACAGATTCTGATTTAGAATGATTGCAAATCAGAGTATTCTTACTTAGAACCTAAGGGTCTAATTATTTAAGTCATCTGTGGCTTAGTGGCAACTCGAACATTTTCAAACAAATGTATTCTTTGATGATTCAGCATCACCATATTGATTACCAATTATTGTTTGGCATAGCAAATGATTAAGTTATGGGAAATCACTCTACGTCAATAAACATACTCTGGATATTATTTTTTAAATCAATCTAAATAATAATAAAATAACTCATTATCACCCAAGTGCTTCCTATGCACCAGGCACTATGCTAATCGGTGATAGCCATTTTACAATAAAGGAACTGTGGACTAAAAGAGGTTGGCTACTTATTATTTGCCTCCTTTTCATTAAAGAAGAGTATGGAGGGAAAAAGGCTGTTTTAGAAATTTTCCATCTGGATAAATAAGGAGTTATTTTACAGAGTTCACTTAACATTCATACACACGTTGCTAAATTTCCTGTCTGTATTACTTATTGAACATAAAATTCATGCCAAACCTAAAGAAAAGATTTTCACTTAAAAATATTTTTTATGAAAATTCTATAGGAAGAAATGATAGCTAAATTAGCACTTGAAAAAGGCCAAAGAAAATTATATATTGTGTATAATTATGCCTCATTATGACCTCTGCACATTTTCCAGAAAAGTTAGGCATTAAAACACACACACAACAGGAACACCTTAAAGGTCAGAGCCTGATGAAAGAAAAGCGCAATAGTTAATCATGAAGGATGAGATTAATGTTCTAGCAGGAACACACATTTTTATCATTACATTTTGCTTGATAAATACTTTAAAATGTGTAATTTCCCTTCTATGTATTTTTTCATATCTGCAAGTGGTATTGAAGAGAGAGTTCTATAAAATATAATTTAAAATTTAATTTAATGAAATGAAAATTGGGCTTTGTCATGATTCCTAGCATTCTTTATATGATTTTTCTTCACATGGGTCTTTTTTCCCCAAAGATATTCTAGCTTTAAGAGTAAATAATGAAGTCTCACTTTCCAAAAAATTTATCTCAAAATTTCTCTTTTATCTTCAAGAGATATTCTCTAAGATAGAAGAATTCCTGAATCATATTTATTGGATTTCACCCTGGCAACACACCAAACTATAAACATTTAAAATAACAAATTCAATGTTTCTTTTATTTTTTACAATAGAATAGCTAGATTTTGCAAACTAGTGTGAAAATAAGAGGGTCCACTTTAACCAGGTTTGTCTATTGTTAATATCCTACCCCATGTACTTTATCATTTCCTTTTTTATTTTTTTTTATTTTTGAAGTATAATTAACATCAAATGTTACATTAGTTTCAGGTACATAACATATTGATTCGATAATTCTATGGATTACTCAGTGCTCACCATGATAAGTATAGTCACTGTCTGTCACCATACAACATTATTACAATATTATTCACTATATTCCCTATACTATAAATTTCATTTTCATGACTTATTTATTTTATAACTGGAAGTTTGTGCCTCTTAATCCCCTTTATCTATTTTACCTATCCCCCATTCTCTTCCTCTCTGGCAACCACCTGTTTGTGTTCTGTATTTAAGAGTCTTGGGTTTTTATGTTTGTTCATTTTTGTTTACATTCCACATATAAGTGAAATAATATGGTATTTGTCTTTCTCTGACTTATTTCACTTAGCTTAATTCCCTGTAGGTCCATTCATGTTGTCACAAATCTCATTCCTTTTTAAGGCCAAATAATATTCCATTGTATGTATATACCACATCTTCCTTGTCCGTTCATTTATCAATGGACCCTTGGGTTGCTTCCATATTTAGCTATTGTAAATAATGCTGCAGTAAACATAGGAATGCATGTATCTTTTTTAATTAGTATTTTTATTTTCTCTGGGTAAATACTCAGTCATAATATGTCTGCTTTATCATTTTCTATCTCTCCATCCATATAGTTGTTTTCTGAACCATTTGAAGATAAGTAACATACATCATTGCCTTTTATCTCTAAATATTTCATTGTATTTTTCTTAATAGTGACATAGGTATATTCTCTTATATAACCATAGTATAGTTATCAACTTCAAAAGTTTATATTGATACGATAGATTTATCTAATCTACTTTTCACATTCCAATGTTGTCAGTTTCCTTAATAATATCACTCATAGCATTATTTCATTCTTCAGTACAACAGAGTAGGTATTAAATTTAGTTGTCGTATCTCTTTAGCCTCCTTTGATCTGGAAACATTTCTCCAACCTTTGTCTCTTTATGATGTTGATAATTATGAAGAATAGACACCCCCCAACCTCTTTTAAAAATACATTATTTCTTGGAGCGCCTGGGTGGCGCAGTCGGTTAAGCGTCCGACTTCAGCCAGGTCACGATCTCGCGGTCTGTGAGTTCGAGCCCCGCGTCGGGCTCTGGGCTGATGGCTCGGAGCCTGGAGCCTGTTTCCAATTCTGTGTCTCCCTCTCTCTCTGCCCCTCCCCCGTTCATGCTCTGTCTCTCTCTGTCCCAAAAATAAATAAACGTTGAAAAAAAAAATTAAAAATACATTATTTCTCATTTTGTATTTATCTTACCTTTCTTCATGATTAGATTGAAGCCATGCACTCTCAGTAGGAATATAGATGTTCTTTCCTTCTCGGGGTATCATATCTGGAGACACACAATGTCTGTCCAATTGTCCCCCATTAGTGATGCTAATTTTGACCATTTTGTAGAGAAACACTTTAAAGCCAGCAAATATCCTGCTCTACCTAAAAACTTTCCATATATTTAACATTCATTGGTAATTTTTGTCTAATCTGTTCCTTACCAAGATGGTTGCAAAATTATGATTTTCCATCTCCACCATTTATCAGTTGACTTTGGTATTAGTCTATTAGTCTGTATTCCCTTGGCCTTGTAAGTCCACAATTTTCATTGTCCTCTGCTTTCTCTGTCCTCTGTTTCTTTCTGTAATAATAAGCAATATAGATATAGCATATATATATAAGATATATATAAAGCATATATAAATAAAATATATATGTATATATAAAGCATATTTTTTTCTTATTTTCTTGTCTAGCACAAAAGAGCATATTATTGTGTCTTTTGCTTTATTATTATTATTATTTAATACTGTCCCCTGGAAATCACTCCATATCATTTCATAAGGATCTTCCTCAATCTTTTTTGTAGCTATATGGCACTCACTGATCACAACTTTTTTGAAGCCCTTTTGCAACTACAAAAGATTTTGTGTGAAGATTAATTGAGAGGTTTTTTTTCAAGTAAAATGTTGGTGTAAATGGTCATATCTGCTCTGTTTATTTTCTAAGAGCATTTGTGTTTTGAGTCCATCATTTCATGCTTCTCTTGATTTTCTTTTAGCAGTTATCCCTATCTCCCTGTCTCCCCTACCCCCACCAACAACTTGAAGGTTTTCCTAGGCCTAGAAACATGCTTAAATATCTGTGGTCGTCAAAAACTTTGTCTTAAAGAGTGTTGCTTCTGTATACTGCACAAAGACTCCCAGTTGGGGGGACAAGTCAGGATAAAATATGGCCAATATTCTGCTGGCCAAGTCATGTCAGCACTCACATGGGAATATGTCTACCCAGAACAAGGGTCAAGTTTTCGTCATTTTCAGAAAGGCTCTATAGAGTCTGACATCAGCTCTGTCCTCCATGCTTTTTTCCTATCATGGTACCATCATATTGCTCCAGCCTACACTATCTGAATTCTCAGAAATTTTATGCTAGCATATCCTTCCCATTCATTCTCCCTCTGTAGTCTTATTTCTGCCTCCTCCACTCCTCTGAAACTGCTCAACCACAATTCCTCAGGAAATTATAATACTACTGGACAGCAAAGAAGCTTCTGGCACTTGAAACCTTTCCCAAAGCCATTTTTCTTTTGACTTCTGAAGCCTATAATCCTCTTCCTTATATTCTCCTTTTTTAAAAGTTTATTATTTATTTTGAGAAAGCATGAGTGAGGGAGGGGCAGATAGAGAGGAGGGAGAGAATTCCAAGCAGGCTCTACTCTGTCAGCACAGAGCCCAACGTAGGGCTTGATCCCATGAACTGTGAGATCATGACCTGAGCTGAAACCAAGAGTCGGATGCTTAACTGACTGAGCCTTTCAGGTACCCCTACCTCCTCCTTTTTGACATGTGTCTCCTTCCTGCCCTTTCTGCTATATGTCTTTCTCCAGATTTCCTTTATAAGCGTCCTCTCTTTTCACTCTCTAGTTCCTATCTATGTCCTACTTTCATAATTTCACCTCAATTCTAGGTGTAACTTTCCAACACCTCATTACCAAGCTTGACTTTTCTCAGGAATTCTAGGTCTAGTTCATTGTACTCAACTGTGTTTCCACCTGATGGTTCACTGTGGAACTCATACTTTGAAACCAAACTTGTAATTTTTCACTCTTTTATACAATTCTCTATCTCAGATACTGACATTAACCTTTTCCTACTTGTTCAATATTCAAATTCCAGGATAGCTCTGATTTCTCTCCCTCTCTCTTTAATTCCACAAATGCGACTAAGAAAGTTGTGGTGTTCCTTCCTCCCAGATTTTGAAATCCTATTTAGGTACTTTCTGTTCCTACTGCCACCCTGATCCCAAGCCCCCCATGACTCATGTTTCATAGCAATAATTTTTTAATTCATTTTGGGGTCATTCATAATGCTTATCAATTTCTCTCACACATTTGATTTAATGAAGTCCTTTGTGAGTATCTAAATTTGTGCCCTACTGTAGCTGAAGAAAGTGCTTGTGAAATATAAGAAGTATGTTCTTGAAAATGGTTTGGCAGCTATGATATTCTGTTTAGTCTGTAGAAGCTTGTGAAAATGAAGATTTCCAGTGCCCACCTGTATCCTGATCCAGTAGATCTGGGGTAGATCCTAAGCATATGTATAAAAACTAACCAAGGTTATTCTTTTGCAGGTATTACACTGACCACATTCTTCCAAATAGTCCCTAATCTAGTACCAACTCCTTGTTGAACAGATGGTATTTTTCATATGTATTTTTACACTACTTACTTCCAAAAGTGAAGTGTGATATGAGGCAGCTTACAATAAAAATCACAATTACATGGAAAATTATTAATACAATAAAAGGCACCAGCCAAGAAATAAAAACAATGAGGGAATAATTATTTGAAAATCCAGACTAAGGGAAAGTACTAAAACTAAAGCATAAAAATTCACTCCAAGCTTCTCAGCAATCAAGGTAAAGAAGAAAACATGACCAAGAATATTCTTTGTCTAGTAAAAAGAAGTAACTTCCTGTCGCACCCGAGCTTTGAGCGGAATTTGCCCAATGGTTCTTTTTTGGGGACCATTGATAATATAATTTAAATCTTTTCTTTTTTTAAAGAAGCCTGCATAGAGCTACTTCTTACAAAGAACTTAGGTGAAAACTGAAGGCATTATATGGTAATATTTTGGAGAATCTTAAAAAGGAGTGAATGGGGGATTCTTTCGATTATCTCTTCTTTCTAAGCATCGATAGTCTCAGTCAGGCTTTTGACTGAAGATGAATAATAGACAATTCACAATTGAGAATACTATCTGGTTCTCCTCAGAGGTTGTCCACATTTCTGATTGAAAAAGATCCAATGTGTGGATGACAAAGATGCTGTTTCCTTGTAAAGATAAAATGACTTGTCTGATATTTTTATCTTAATGGAGAATCACTTTACCTCTGAACAACATTGAGCTAACTGAGTACTTTCAAACAGATAAAGGGCATTTCTCACAAGCATTTCTGTATCTGTACAAATTAATGGCAATGACAGAATTCTGTACCATAAAGCACAAAAGAAATAGCCTGCCTTCGAAGGTTTTGAGGATAAGAAGTGCTAAAGGTCTGTCTTGACCACAGAAGATCCTTAACATGACCTTTGTTAAATGTTTAATTTTGAGACCAACTGTATACCAAGGGTTAACAAGGTAAATCACAAGCTGTGATCCTAAGAAACTACATATGGCAATCATTTGAGCAGACCAGCTTATAATTATCCATTTAGATGTCACAGTGTGTCTACCAAAATTGATCATTTGGTTTTAAAAGAATTAATATTTAGTGGCTTTTCCTGACATAAGTTGCCCAATAGGTTGAATTGCTTGTCAAAACCACTTCTGTGACCATACAGGAAGGCATGTCATCAACACAAGAGAGGTACTTGTCTTGCTGTGGCTAGGTCATCTAAAACCAGCCAATTTGTTTAGTTATAAAATTAAAAAGAGGGCACTTGGGATCCAGCCCTGTTTCATGCCATGTGAAATAGACATTTCATCTGTCAAAAAGAGGTCCTTTTCTATCCATGTTAATTTGTGCCACGTTGTTCAGCAGTAATGGCTCTAAGAGAGAATTATAAGCCTAGAGTCTCTATTGAGATCATACACTTAGGCCTCTTTATGGATTCAATGTCCAATGATAAATCAATAAGTTCCATGAAAAGTCTTAAAATGCTTCTAACTGATTGAAAGACTGCATTTTATCTTCAGAAATATATTCTGCATGCTGATTTCTCCATTTCAATTATCCAAACCTACTTCTCAATCTATCTTCATGCCTCTTCTTACATACTGTTTCATATTTATTTTAACATATATCTTATAGGTCCAATTAGTTTTCTGTTATACTGGATCATCCAAAGTCTTGAACAGTTGTTCTATAAATATATGAGTGCTCTCAATGTTTGTTTAAAAAAAAGAATGAATAAATAGTGGGTAAATGAATAAATGGATGAATATATCCTATTTTGGCTATGTTCAAAAACAGAGTTCCTAACCATACAATTTGGAAACAGAGAAGGAAGAAGCAAAGTCAAAGAATGTGATGAATGTGATCTGTTGTTTTTTTTTTTAATTTTAGTTCAAGAGGTTGTTTTGGCTTTCAGTCAAGAAAATGTGGAATCCTATCACTCCCAGATTTTCAAGGTACAGATTTTGAAAATGGATGGGCTCCATCAGCACTTGTCATGAAGTTATAGACCTTGTCACATTGACCAAGCCATTATAATGTTCCAGTTGGATTCCTCTAATGTTCTTAAGGAAAATGTAAAGAACACCTAGAAAATCTGAATCATGAAGACTATAAATTCCTTAATTTTTTTCATTTATCTCGTGGTTCCCATGTGCATATCAGGGAATTACCTTTAGCCTCCAAAAAGTTTTCAGTTGATGGCTAATACATTTGTATTTAGATACCAGCTCTTTTTCAGTACATTACACAAGCCAGTCAAGGATTTCTTATATTTTTCACCTCATGACATACATAAGAAGTGATGATCTCATACTCTGGAGTGAATGAAGGAGGCTGGTCATGGTGATAGGCCCTCTGGGCCACCATGGAGGCTGACAGGATCCAACCTCAGCCCAAGAGTAACACTATATTCTGGTGTCTGACAGACTAAAGTTTGGGAAGCCCTGGTCTTCAAGTATAAAATATCAAATTTTAGAGTAGAAAGTGGTTATGAGGTCCAGTTTTTCATTCCTAGGCATTAGATTAAATAACTCTAAATATCCAAGATAGTGATTGTTTACCATATGTTGGAAGATTTCTGAAGTTTGTTCAAAGACCGTTCTGCTGAAAGAATATCATTCCTATACAGTCTTTATGTTGGCCACCTTACTCTCTGCTATTTATAGTCAGATCCTTTATCTTCTCTTAGATGAAAGTCAACATTCTCATAAAAACTATCCTTCAAAATCTTGAATAAGTCATTTGTCAGTGTTTTCAGGTAAATAAGGTCAGTCTTTTCTATCTCTTTTCTCAGGTTTGGGTTCCTATTTCCTCAATATTTTATCTTTTTAAATTTTTGAACTTTAAGTTCACTGTGATTTATCTGAAATTTTTTTTAAATACAGAAATAAAGAAGTGACAAATTATTCCAGAAACATTTGACCACCACTGCCATATGCAGTTCACCTCTCACTGTGGTCTCCTAACATTCTCATGTATTATTTCATTCTAAGTGCAGTCAGTTGATGCCATTTATACTTAATCTTAATAGATGAGAAACTGTGGATAAGGGACTCAAATAATAAAAATATAAATATTAATATTAACTATATAGCTGTTGGTGAGTAAAGCACTATACTTAATAGGTCTTGACAAATGTTATCTCATTTAATTCTCACAACAACCTAAGTGATAGATATATTAATATTTCCGTTTTATAGTGAGGAAACTGAGGCTCAGGGAATTAGACAATTTGCTCTTGAATTCAAACAGATTAATTCTTTGACCATCACTACTTACTGTTTCTGAGAATAGTAGCTCAGAAGAATAATAGCCAGACCAATTTGCAGTATGCACATTATTCTGGTTCTTTCTGTAGTTACCCTGCTGTAGAGGCCAATTCACATTAAAAGTTGACTTCTACTTCAAATTTTATTGAATATCTCTTTAAGAGGACCAAGTATAACTCCAAAAGTATTAATGTTTCTCAAAATCTGCTTCTAAACGTGTTTTTTCCTAATCCATTATGACTGTGTTTTTTTATTGAGGTACATTTGACATATATTAGGTGTATAACATAATGATTTGATATTTGCATATATTGTCACATGATCACTGCAATAAGTCTAGTTAATATCCATCATACATAGTTACAAATGTTTTTCTTGTAAGGAGAACTTCTAAGATTTACACTTTTAGCAACTTTCAAATATGCAATACAGTATTAACTATAGTCAGCATGCTATACATTACATCCTCGTGACATCTATAACTGAAAGTTTGTACCTTTTGACTCCCATTTTGTTCACTCCTTAACCCCAACTCCTGCCTCTGGCAACCACCAGTTTGTCCCTGTATCTCTGAGTTTGTTTTTGTTTCTTAGCTTCCACAAATAAGTGAGGTAATACAATATTTCTCTTTCTTTGTCAGACTTATTTCACCTAGTATAATGTCCTCAGGGTACATCCATGTTGTAAAATGGTAAGATTTCCTTCCTTTTTATGGCTGAATAATATTCTAATACACACACACACACACACACACACACACACAGCTTTTCAAGTTAGTTTTTTGTTTTATTCAGATAAATATCCTGTGGATATTATTGATCATATGGTAGTTCTATTTTTAATATTTTGAGGAACCTTCATACCATTTTTCAGGGTGGCTGCACTAATTTACATTCCCACCAACAGTGTACAAGTGTTCCTTTTTCTCCACATCCTTGCCAACATTTGTGATTTCTTTTTTTGATGATAGCCATTTCAACAGGTGTGAGGTGATAATCATGTTGTTTTTTGAAAAAACATTATTAAGCAAATAGTTGTATAACATTCACCATGTGTCTAAATATTCTTCTAAGTACTTTATAAATATGAGCCCATATAGGGTTATGAAATAGCCACTATTTTAAATGTGGAGAAACTGAGAGAGAAGTTAAATAATTTCCCCAAATCCCAGAAATAGTATGGAAATAGAGCTGGGATCTGAACCTATGAATCAGAGATGAAGCACTTAACTGCTCTCCAATCCTCTATTGCTTTGCTGAGCAATGTGTTATTTATAGAATGAATGATGACTATTTTAAGTCTATTACTGAACTTAAAACCATAAAGTACGTGTTTGTTGATAAGTGTGTGTAGGCAGACGTACGCATGCAGATACACCTTTTGAAAATTTAAATGGAAATGAAAACAAGCCCTCTTATTCAGAGATGGGTTTATTCATAGTTGCATCAGCCAAGAAACCTATGGTTAAACATACCTCAAGTTTCAAATCTTCCAGTGCAGTAACATAAATAAATAGGAAGTCACCAAAACCTCTCCCCTAGTTTGGGATACTGGAGTTTTCAAGCAGGTCCAAAATTTGGTGTCTTGACTCCATTCCAAGCAGCAAAGCTGAGACAGGATTGAGAGCTCTGAAAATTATCCTGGACTTAGCCATCCTCAATGCAAACTGAAAGGCCTTGAACGTTTTTCAACCTTGAATCTCCATAGGTGTTAAGTCTGCCTCTGCTCTCATTATTGGAGAGGATATTATTCAGCTACGACATATCAGTCATTTTTTAATGGCAACTGCATAAATATATCACAACTATTTTACATTCTCAAATGTTGGCCACTGTATCTCATAAAAAGGCTGTTCAATTTAAACAAGACTTCTAGCACATGATACCCTCTCTGTGGTTAATTTTAAATAATGTGATTTGGAAGGTATTTGGGAGTTCCTTACTACCTAATTTCACTTTAAGAAGCCTGGGACATTTTGACCTTTCCTGAAATCAGCACATATTTCAATTTGGTGAAAGAAAAGAAGAAATGTTCTGTCTTAAAGCTTATGTTTGATATGAATAACTGCTCCTAAAGCAAGACCCTAACAGTCAGACACCAAGTGCACTTCTAACAGATACTATGTATAAATAAAAGCATTGCCCAGGCCAGCAGTAAATCCCATAGGGAAAACTGCTAAAAAGAGGGTAGGCATGATATGTTTTGGACATCTACACAGTAAAGGAAGAGCTCTGGGCATTGGAATTGCAGGGCCTCTGTTTGAATCCCAGCTCTGCCACTCACCATTTGTATGTCTCTTGGAGAATTACTCATCCTTTCAAAGCCTCAGATCCTTGACTGTATAATGAGGATGCCAATAATTTGTAAAATTGCCTTAGATATTATAGATAATGTATTAATTAGCCCAATTGCTGGCTCTTTGTAGGCTCCCTTTATGAACTCAAAAGCTGGATGATCTGTCTTAAAACGTCTAATATTGGGTGACTAACACATACTCATCCAAATACTACAGGCAATAACGTGGAGCCAAGTGTTTGCTCCATCATCCTGGCTCATTGTGAAATATTTTATTTGAGACAAAAACAAAGTACACAATTTCAATTACTAGATAGGTTTCTATGTTGCAGACACACTTATCCAAAATAGGGTCATCCTGCACAGGCTTACAGCTACGCGCGGTGCCATAGGCAGCATGTCTAGTCTATGTACACTTTCCCAGATGTAGCACAATGTGATAAATTATATCTCGACAAAGAAACTACGCTTATTCAAAGCAAGTTTGGAAACAATATTTCAGGAGCCTAACCCTTCCTTAATCATATACTTTGATGGAAGAATGTTCTTATGCACATCAGCTCAGCTCAATTCCTTCCAGAAGGACTGACATCTTAAACTGCACTAAACAATGAATCACCTTGTCAAATAAAGTGCAAAATGGAAAACCTGTTACCAAACTCATCTGATATAATGACATTTACAACAACATGTTTGAAGTGATAAACCGACAATAATAATTATATTTCCTTTAGACTTTGATTGTACTTTGAAAGTTCGATGCAATCATACTTTCTTCCTTCAGGAAAATTTTACACCCCGACATTTAATTTCTGAAACTTCAAACCTTCTATGAACATGCAAATCACAGTTGGCATTAAAAGAAGCACTCTCAGCTCTCTTTCAGGAGCCTGCAATAATGATGACGATGATGATGCCAACAATGGCTAAGTATAGGAGACTTTGCCTGTAATTCAAGGTTGATGGAAGCATTTCAGTTCAGAAATGACAAATAGAGCACTTTTCTCTCCCTAACAACAAGATCCTGTGGGGGGACGAGGAGAATAAAAGCAGAATTAAGGGCGTGCAAAATGCCCACATACATAGGGTCTTTGCACATAGTAGACACTTAATTGTTAGTAAATAAATAACCATGGGATATTCCATATAGTGTTCTGAGCATTTAGAATAGGCTTTTAATTACCCTCACAGAACAGGCTGGGCTTTTCTCCTGCCATGAGTTTAGGCCTTGCACATATTCCTGGCTTCCTCGGCAGCCCTAGAATCCTGATGGGTCAACAGACACCCCTAGCAGCTCCTGGGCAACTGCCCTGCTTCCTTCTGGGGTGGCCAAGCACTGGACCCTTTCCTACATTCCCAAATTCTTGCTGCTCCAGCAGTTGTGTTCATGGCTCATACTTGCTAGCATTCTCCATCCATTTTGCTGTGTTTAGTAGCACTGGCTGAAACTGTGGTGGGGAAAAAAACTAATATTTTTGACTAAAATGAGGTTTATATATTCATTGAAGGTACCAGTTATCCATGTTCTATCATGTAAAAATGGACATTCCTTTCTGGACATAACAGTGTTAGGTGCTCTACTGAATATAAAAATGGTATATCTTAATGTCTGGAAAGTTGTAATCTTACATAAGTGAAGGACATACCATACCATATATTTTTCTCTGTGACTCCTCAAATCTTAGATGGCCTCTCACAAGAGATAGGAAACTGTAATACCAGACCTAAATTATGAACATGTTTGTTAAATTACTTGTTGGATGTCGGGGCACCTGTGTGGCTCAGTTAAGCATCTGACTCTTGATTTCGGCTCAGGTCATGATCTCATGGTCTATGAGTTCAAGCCCCACATCAGGCTCTGGGCTGATAGCCTGCTTGGCTATCCTCAGCCTGCTGATGGAGCCTGCTTGGGATTCTCTCTCCTTCTCTCTCCTCCCCTCCCCTGCTCTCTCTGCCTCTCTCAAAATAACTAAATACACATAAACAAATTACTTATTTGAAATGGTGTGCATACAATTGCATCAACTATCAGACTGCAGATTCCTAGTGGTCTGTGTGCTGTTCTGCCAATGCTATCACCATCCCTTCCAAGTGGGTTAATGTTGAAATGAATATAAGTGTTTAGATAAAAGGTATCCTGGCTTTCCAAAAAATACCAAAAGGCAGTTTGACAGTTCTTCAAAAAGTTTGACAATCTTCCAAAAGACGGGATTTCTAAATCAGCCTGACTCACGTCAGACCTAGCACATAATAAATCCACAGTTCGAATTTGTTAAATGAACAAAGGAGGAACAATGGGGAGATGTTTAATGTATGGAACGTGAGACAGCATCACAGGGTAAAACTCAAAGGAAGGTGGTCCAGCTGATAAATGAACAAATCAGGGTGCCGTGAAGCCATGACAATGACCGCTGTGATTGCTCATGACATGGCAGCGACTCCAGATATATCTTACATATCCAGATATACCTTACCTTGCAAGGTGTTTATTATGAAACCCATTCCACAGATGAATATAAGCCACTTTTCTCAGGTCAAACAGCAATAATGGGGCTGAGCCAAGATTTGAAGTCAAGTTCGTCCCTTCCAGAGCCCATTATTTTCCCACTACCCTGCGCTGCCCTGCTTGTCACCTGAAGTCCATAAAACCAATGAAAGCCAGGGCAGGGAGGGTGGGGAAAAGACATCAGGCTTACAGCATTTCAGACTCATCACAGGCAGTGGAGATTTGGTGTCGTAAGGTCAGTTAGGAGAAGGGGCTACGATTTTGTTGATTCTAAAAATGAAACTTTTCTACATACGCATGCATATGACTCTAGTCAATTTTTAAAAAATTCTTTTGACCCAAAGTGTAGAATAACACTTGCCCATTCTTTGAAAACAATAAGAGATGATTGGTGACCACATGCTGAAACGGTTATCTTCTCCCTGCTCTCCACATCATTATTTGTAAAATCATTGACAGGGGGAAGGTGATAAAGACTCCATATTGTGCAAGATACTGCTGCATTCAAATAGCTTTGTCCCTTTCTCAAAAAATCAGGCAGGAAAACTGGCTAATTGGAGGGCCAGCAAGCCCATGAAGCCTACATAATGAATTCCGGGGACAAGGACACATCAGGGTTCACATTCTAGTAAATGACTTTACTAGTAAAGAAATTGGGAGGCTGTCTGTCTTCTTATGCACGGCGTCCACAGGAGCAAGAGCTTTGTGTAGCCTGCCAACATCATACACGTAGAGTCTGGGCTAATGTCTGTATTAATTTAACTTTTCGCTAGAATTGCTGTTCAACTTTTTTCTTTTAAATGATTCACTGCTTTACAAAATGAAAAATCTATAAAATGTAACAAGGACTCTATGACAATTAGTGCCGTATGCTCTTTTTTAATCCTCTTTTGGAAACTGAATTTTTCATGGTTCAGATACTGTTCCAATAATTAATTTGAAAATTTGCCATATTTTTCTGAATTAGTGTTCTTCATTTTTCTCCAGGGAAGAAGGTGAGGAACTGCAAACCACTTACTTTTATAGCAACCTGGTTGAAACCACAAGTTAAATGATAGCAATAGCAATCATACTTTTGTGTCTCTCTCCAGGCCAGTCATGTTCAACAGTTGCCATGCAGCTGCCTCAGCCTGCATAGTTCAGCCCCTGAGAAAAGAATGTGGGCATCAGGCATTGGTGGTGTGCACAATTTTGGGAAAATGTGTCCAGAATGTCCATAGGTACTTCTAAATATCACAAACACAAACTGGATCTATTGAAGTCCAAGTTGAAGTCAATTCACCAATTTAAAAAACATTTCTAGGGCATATACCATGTGTTGGGATGGACGCTAAACACTGAAGATACAAAAATTTCTCAATCCACAATCTTGGAAATCAACCCTGATAATTTGCCCTCATGTCCCACATTTGATCCTTTCGCTAGTGCTGCTGATTCTCTATCCAAAAAAATCTATTGCTCTCCCCATTTCTTTTGCAAGAGTCCAAGCCAACATCATTTCTTGCCTGTACTACTCTAGTATTCATTCATCCATCCATCTCCCAATCTACTCAGCAAGCATTTGTTGGGCACCATGTGCCAGGTGCTTTTTTGGGGCTCAGGAGACACTACTGAACAGGACAGACAGTGTCCCTATTTCCACGGAGCAGCATTCTAAAGAAGGAATACAGAATATTGTAAAAAGAAGGAAAAACAAGTCAGTGATTAGTATACTGATGGTAATAAAACAGGGTTCTGTTGTCAGAGACAGTGGCAGGAAGTAGAGATACATGAAATTTTTCTTTGGGTCTTCACATTTAGACAAAATACGCTTTTTTGTCTTTGACTTCAGATTTCAGAAGACAAAAAGCTGAACGCCCACTTCAAGGTTGTTTTTGGCATCCCAAATTTATCAGTTATCATGTAGGGTAATCATGTAGGTTTCCAATCAAAATAACATCAGTGATACAAACAGGATATATCATTAAGATTTATTGTTAATGTCTGTGCTAATTTTCGACTATAGGTATGCATTCTAGATAGAATTTGGGGTAAAAAATCTAATTTGTGCTTTGAAGTCTACAAAGAGTTTGTTAAAATCAAAATATTTATTGTTACCACAAGAATAACTGCTATACTATCGGATGATTATGAAAGCTATTGATTTCACTTATGTATAAACACAATTGTGAAGAACTTTCAACCAGTTAAATAAATAAGGAAATAGATCAACAGATTAAAAAAATATTTAAGGTGTATATTTACATTTCAATGATCAAACTCATTTAGGTTGTAAATTTGAGAAAATATCCTCTTTGGTAGTTCTTTGCATCTTGTTAAGATGAATTAAAAATAGTAAACCAAGTTTCACACTCAAAATTTCCTAATAAGGTGGAATTCTAAAAAGCCTGTTTCATGTCACCCATGATGAGCCACCATTAGTGCAATCATAACTGCAGAGTACATAGTGCTTGAAGACAAGAAGAGACTTTCAGAGAAAAATCAGGAAACCCAAAACCATCTTGCTTCTCTACTGAAGTTACTAAGAAGCAGCATTATAGTGGCTGGCAGTGCTGAAAAATTGTTTCTTCCCTGTGTTTTCACACTTCTAAAATTAACTATTAAAATCTTCCGTGATAAAATTATAGAAATAAATTTATGTATTCAAACATTAGATTTATTTTTTTTAATCCAGATGTTCTCTTTTATAATGAACTAAATATTGAATTTAACACTTAGCAATTCAGCATTTATCCAAAGAATAGTATTAGGGATGCATCTAGCAAGAAGCAAGAAAGATCTCTCTGAGAAGGAGACTAAGCTGTGACCTGAATTACAAGACTGAGCCGTTTAGGCAGTGCTCTGGGTGAGGAGTACTGAAGGCAGAGAAAACAGGGCAATGACCATAGGAAGCAACCAGCTTATCACAGGTGAGAGGAAGAAGGGTGTGGCTGGAGAACAGGAGGGAAAGAATCCCTGTGAGGGCTGAGTGGTGGGCAGGTGCCAGATGCTAGACCTCCTCTTCTACCCTCATCCTCCTCCGTCGACATCCTGCCTCCCAGGTCCCTTTCATTCCACTGTCAGTATTTGGCAGGATGGTCTTTTTTTCAGCGTAATTACATGTTCTCCCTCCACTGCTAGGCATCCTTCTATGGTTTCCCACAGCGCATAGAATGCTACCCAAGCTCCACTGCCAAGTCTGTAAGACTAGCCCTTGCAGACCGCTCTAGGCAGATCTCAGGACTGTCACTCCTTCACTCAGTGACTTCTAGCCCCTTCTCTCTTTCCATTCACACACAAGCTCTGTTAAATCTGATGTGGCACATACTACACCTTTACCAGGATCCCTTTCATTCAGCTCTTTGCGTGATAACTAATCCTTTTCTCAGGTCTCAGGCTCACGTTTTAGGGGTCTTCTCTGATGGCAACAACTACAAAAATCAGGTCTCCTTCCCCACTGCTCCCTGCTAATATCCCCCATCAGTTATTTTCCCCTTGAAATTTCTTTTCCTATTTGTTGAGTCTCTTCCCCACTAGACTGAAGGCTACCTGAGTGTTTGTGCCAGGTTCATGTTCTTTATTGCTGTAGCCTCATCATCTAGCATGATGCCCAGCAGTGGTAGGCCTTTAGTAAATATCCATTGAACAGACAAGAGAAAAATGAAAATAAAGACAACAGTGATCCTTTAAGTTACAGCCCAGTAGGGAAATAAACAAATCGAATAATAATAACACATAAAATGAATAGCTTCCATTCTTAAATCATTCACTCTATGCCACATGTATAGTATGCTCAGTGTTTTATTTCATTTATTGCCCACAACAAATCTAGGACCAAGATGTTACTTTCCCTGTGTATTTTTTAAAAACAACTAAGAAACTAGAAGCTCAGACAGAAAAAGTACCTTTGCCCAAAGTCATTGTTGGTAAGTGGTAGAACCAGGAACTGGTCATGGAAAGCCTTGAATTCCATATGCAGAATGAAGATTCTATTTAGCTGACATCTCGGAGGTACTAAAGGTGTTTTGAGCAAGTAAAATAATTCTTGAAATGTTTTATGGGTAGGAGTATTCATTTCCAGAATTATAATAGGTCATTTGTACTTTTTAGCTCTGTGAAACCTAAATGGAGCTGATATTCAATTTCCCTCCCAATCTTTGCCTGAGGTGTCTATTTCTTTTTCTTTTTCTTTTTAAATATAACTTATTGTCAAATTGGTTAACATACAGTGTGTAAAGTGTGCTCTTGGTTCTTGGGGTAGATTCCCATGGTTCATCATGTACATACAACACCCAGTGCTCATCCCAACAAGTACCTCCTCAATGCCCATCACCCATTTTCCCTCTCCCCTCACCCCCCTCTCATCAACCCTCAGATTGTTCCCTGTATTTAAGAATCTCTTATGGTTTGCCTCCCTCCCTCCCTCCCTGCTTGTAACTATTTTTTCCCCTTCCCTTCCCTCATGGTCTTCTGTTAAGTTTCTTAAGATCCACATATGAGTGAAAACATATGATATCTGTCTTTCTCTGATTGACTTATTTCACTCAGAATAATACCTTCTAGTTCTATCTACATTGCTGCAAATGGCATGATTTCATTCTTTCTCATTGCCAAGTAGTATTCCATTGTATATATAAACCACATCTTTATCCATTCATTAGTTGATGGACATTTGGGCTCTTTCCATAATTTGACTCTTGTTGAAAGTGCTGCTATAAACATTGGGGTACATGTGCCCCTATGAATCAGCTCTCATTTATCCTTCAGATAAATTCCTAGTAGTGCTATTGCTGGTTCGTAGGGTAATTCTATTTTTAATTTTTTGAGAAACCTCCACACTGTTTTCCAGAGTGGCTGCACCAGTTTGCATTCCCACCAACAGTGCAAGAGGGTTCCCTTTTCTCCACATCCTTGCCAGCATCTGTTGTTTCCTGAGTTGTTAATTTTAGCCACTCTGACTGGTGTGAGGTGGTATCTCAGTGTGGTTTTGATTTGTCTGTCCCTGATGATGAGTGACGTTGAGCATCTTTTCATGTGTCTGTTGACCATCTGGATGTCTGCTTTGGAAAAGTGTCTATTCATGTCTTCTGCCCATTTCTTCATTGGATTATTTTTTGGGTGTTGAGTTCCACTCTCTTGATTAAAGAAAACTGGGTTAATGCTCCTCTGACATACAAGTAGCCCCAAGGACAATTAAAATGATAAAATCTTAGACTAAATGTGAAATAAAGTCAAATATAATTTCTCCTGAATTTTTATAACTATTTTAAAGATAAAATCATGTACTGTGCAAAACTTCATGAACTCTAATTTTCTTTTTTTTTTTTTTAATTTTTTTTAACATTTATTTATTTTTTTTTAGACAGGGAGAGACAGAGCATGAACGGGGAAGGATCAGAGAGAGAGGGAGACACAGAATCTGAAACAGGCTCCAGGCTCCGAGGTGCCAGCACAGAGCCCAAGGCGGGGCTCGAACTCACAGACCGCGAGATGGTGACCTGAGCCGAAGTCGGACGCTTAACCGACTGAGCCACCCAGGAACCCCCATGAAAAATAGCACAATTACGATAAGCTCTACCTAAATGTGTTTTTAAACATATTATTTATACCAAATTTTTAATGTGTAGTATTTTCAGCGTACCTGGTTTGGTTCGATCCCGCTAAACAAAAAAAATTCTGCAAAGTGTATTTCTTCATGTGACTAGATCTATTCTCATGTTGTGAAGAAGCAAACTGTGTACTTACATTCTTCTTTCTTCTCACTTATGAATATAAAGTCAGGGACAAAATGTATCCTTGAGCAACAAACTAATTTGTGAAAAGGCTACACAATTAAACAAGCATTTTGCCAAGACAAAAAAAAGTAATAAGGGAGCATGCAAGCACAAAAGAAATTGACTTTCAAGCTGTAAGGGCTGATTTGGAAAATTTTGAAGAGAGGTACAAGTCACATATAGTTATGTGACTCTTTTCCCTTAAAAATCCATTTTGATCATTTTCCTGTCATTAGACATTCTTCACCTTTCTTTTTATTAAATTCCCTATACTTACCTTACATCCCCATATCTTAGTTCTTTTAAAACTGAAGACTGGCCTCAGTCTTCTTCACCCTTTTCTTCCATCCTCCCCACTTCCCTTCGCTCTGTGAATCACCAATTTGTTCACCACGAGTCTGTTTCTGTTTTGTTTTGTTTAATTTACTTGTTTTTATTTATTTATTTAAAAACTGTTTATTTATTGTGAGAGAGAGAGGGAAAGAGAGAATCCCAAGCAGGCTCCACACAGTCAACACAGAGCTCAAATTGGGGCTCGAACTCATGAAACTGTGAGATCATGACCTGAGCCAAAACCAAGAGTCAAATGCTTAACTGACTGAGCCACCCAGGTGCCCCATCATTTATTTGTTTTTTAGATTCCACACATAAGTTAAATCTTGTTGTATTTAATATATACTTCTTGAACATGAGGCTATGTCATTATGTCTTTAACAAGGTTTCCTTTTGTATAGCAAAATTTTTGTTCAAGATACTTTTTTTAGTTTTTTAGTTTTAATAATGTAAAAAAAAAACCCCACTGGAGTAAAAATCTTTTAAAATAAGCAGCTTCATTAAGGTGTAATATACTTACAATAAAATACACCCATTTTAAGTTGTATTTCAAGGAATTTTAGAAAAAAAAAACTACATGCCCCACATTCACTATTACAAATTAAAATACAGAATCTTCCGATAAAAGAAAGTGTCCCTTTGTGTTCCCCCCCTTCCCTGGCCTAGGCAACATCAATATGTCAATATAGATGGGTTGTGCCTGTTCTGGAATTTCACATAAATAGAATCACACGATATGTATGCTTTTGGATTTGCATTGTTTTTACTCCTCATAATGTTTTTGATATGTTTCCACATTGTTGTGTATGGCAGAAGTTCATTACTTTTTATTGTTGAGGAGTATTCTATGGTATGGATTTACCACTATTTGTTTATTCTTTTTCCCTTTGAAATATTTGGGTTGCTTTAGGGTTTGGCTGTTTTGAGGAAAGCTGCTATGAGCATTTGTGTACAAGTTTTCCTCTGAAGATGCTTTCATTCCAAATACCTAGAATTGGGGTTTCTGGGTTATATGCTAAGTGAGTGCTTAACCTTTAAAAAAAGTTTTTTTAATGTTTATTTATTCTTGAGAGAGAAAGACAGAGCATGAGCAGGGGAGGGGCAGAGAGAGAGGGAGACACAGAATCTTAGGCAGGCTCCAGGCTCTGAGCTGTCAGCACAGAGCCCGAGGCAGGGCTTGAACTTACAGAGGAGACTGTGAGATCATGACCTGAGCCAGTCAGATGCTTAAAGGACTGAGCCACCAGGTGCCCCAAGTGAGTGCTTAACTTAAAGAAACCCACCAAATTGGTTTCCCAAAGTGATTTTCCATTGATCATTCCCACCAACAGTGGATCAGAGTTCCACTTGCTTCAAATCCTTGCCAACACTTGGTATGGCCAATCTTTTTAATATTAGCCCTACCGGTATGTTGTACTGGAATCTCACTGTGACTTTAATTCGCATTTCCCTAATGACTCAAGTTGTTGAGCTTTTTCATATGCTTATGTGCCCATCTGTATATCTTCTTTGCTGAGGTGTCTCTTCCAATCTTTCGCCTATTTTTTAAATGCGTTTTCTCCTTATTGAGTTTTAGGACTTTCTTTGCATCTCCCAAACACAAGTCTTTTTATCGGATATATTTAGTGCAAATCTTTTATTCCCATTTGTGACTTGTCTTTCCATTTCTTAATGGTATATTTTGAATATCAAAATGTAATTTTAAATGTAATGACATTTTTGATATTTTTCTTTAATGACTTGTGGTTTTTGTGTCCTATCCAGGAATTCCTACCAACAGCATGTCAATAAACTTTGCTAATTGATTAAGTGAAAAATGAATAGTATCTTGGTACTTTCTGAGATTAAAATATACTCAAACTCTATGACTTCACAGGGCTATTGTGAGGATTAACTGAGGTCCATGTAGAACAATTAGCCTGGTGACTGGACGCACTACTGTTTAACACATGTTAACTTTTATTAGGGTTATGTTTGTCAGAAACGTATATTTCTTTTTTTGTAAATTCCTTTACACACAAAATTGTAAGTACTGTATAAGCAGGAAACAGCCCTTCTTTCCCCATTTTCATTGCTATTTTGTCCTCCAGTAATAGCATTTTGTCTTTCCAATTTTTCTCATTTTTTCTGTGATTCCCACAGTTTTGGAAAGTCCTTTCTCATCCAGAATCTGTTCTAGATATAAGAATTTAATATATGATACAACGGGTAGTGCAACATGATGGAAAAACATGGGGCACGTAGGTGGCTCAGTTAGTTAAGCATCTGAATTTGTCTCAGGGCATGATCTCACGGTTCCTGGGTTCGAGCCCTGTGTTGGCCTCTGTGCTGACATCTCAGAGCCTGAGGCCTGCTTTGAATTCTGTATCTCCCTCTCTCTCTACCCCTTCCCTGCTCATGCTCTGTCTCTCTCTGTCTCTCAAAAATAAATAAATGTTAAAAAAAAATTTTTTTAATGATGGAAAAAAGAAATCAATAAACTGGGGACTACTTACAAGGTATTTTAAAATTTAGAACCTTACTTCACATCACTATTTAAAATACGTTGCAGGTGAATTAAGGATCTCAAGTTAACAATAAATTGAGTTAATCTCAGTTAACAAAAGTAAAATGAACAGGAGTATGGCATCCCACCACCTTTGCCATAGTCTATTGGTCAGAAGCAAGTCTCATGTCCCAGCCAACTTGGAGGAGGAGACTGAAAAGGTCATGGCTCTGAGGAGGTCACATTAGCTTGCATCTGCTACAGCTATTGACGTGTGCTAACACTGATGAATTTCAAATTCATTATCCTGAGTGGAAAAAAAAAATAAAAATAGAAAACAAAAGAAAGCACTTACTTTGATTCCATTTACATAAATTACAGAAAATGCAACTAATCTCTACTGATGTGTTCCCCTCCAAGTACAACCTGGAAACTCAAGGGAGTTAATACCTTGTGGGGAGAATCCTTGGCCAGTAGGTGATGGAATCTTGGACAAATGCACCCTTTACCTTGCATCATTCTCCTCTGCCCCCTAGGATGGTGTGGAATTAATACAGGGATTGCACATAGGCTTTCTGCCTGGGGCTCTGCTTCCTGGGGAGCCCAGGCTAAGGCACTACTTCAAAGAAAATGTTTTCCTAGTTATTATGTATTTATTTCCTAGTTATTATGTATTTCCTAATTATTATCCATAAGAGACATTCTTAAACTGCTCTGTTACCACTTACAGATATTAATGTGCTAGAACATGACATACTCTCCAGTCACCCCTCTCTGGCTGCATGGGGAATGGCAAGAAATCTGTAGCAGGAGTCATGAAGGCAAGTATCTGGTAAAATCTGATGTTGGCATAATCTTTCCTTAGTTGGCGTAACCTTCCAGGTGTGGCTACCACTAGGTGGATATTTTCTTCCTTCCTGTCTTCTTTTTTAATCTCCTTCTCATAAAGCAAACAAAAAACTGAACTAAAACCAAAATGCTTTCATCAAGTCAGGGTGGGATCCTCCTCCGTGTCTTAGTATGCCACATAACTTCTCATCTTCAGATCACTATATTTGGCCTCTTCTCTTGCTGTTGCCTAAAGGATGCGGAAAACATGTATGAGAAATTAGCCCAAACACTAGTCTCCAGGAACAACAAACCTAATGATGTGGTGTCACACCAAGCTGATAGGCAAAGCTCCGTCTTCATCCTCCCTGGAGTCAGCAAGACTAAAACTCTGAGAATACATTGTAATTCAGTACCAACATCCTACTAATGTTGGAAGGTCCCTGTGTGCTGTGACTGGAGTCACACAAATTCTGTCTTTCCTCCAAAAGCTATTTCATTAGCTTGCTAAGTTTCTTGAAATTCTCTGGAGTTTCTTCTTTAGTTTAATAGATATCTGTCAGAGACCTTGTTAAATTGCAATACGTTATCTTGTAGTGCTCAAACCTTAATGCAGGCCCACTTGTTGAGTGTATTAGAATAGATTTGTTTACCAGTTTATGAGAGAACTTTACTTTCAAGAAATAGTACACAGGAAAGGAAAATTTTGCGGGGTGGGGAGGGAAATTTGGTAAAGATTCCAGGAAGGGTCTGGAAAATGGGAGGGCACTGTGTAGATTAGAATAAGGTAGGTTCGTGTAACAGATAGATCCCCAAAGCTTTGTGGCATTAGAACAAAGGTCATTTCTTGTTTACAGAACAGTCCACGTTGTTCCACATGGTCTTCGAGGGACTAGGGCTGACGGTGGCAATGCCATCTTCAACACAGAACTTAAAAGATCACTCTGAGGGTTGTATCCAAATCAGGCATAAAGGCAAAATAGCATGGGGGAGCACAATTGGGAAGTTTTATGAGCCAGGTTTTGAGTTACGCTCCACTGGCCAGAACCTAATCACATGGCCTACCTATCCTCCAGCGAGGCTGGAGGATATAGTCTAGCTGTGTGCACTGGAAGTTGAGGAAAGTAGATTTTAGTGAACAATAAGAATCCATGAGAGCACAAGGACTGTATGGATCTTGGCCTTCAAGTTTAGGAATTTTTGAGGCAACTAGAAATCAGATGGGAGATGAAGTTCAACATTAACTATCTACTGCTATGTAACAAATTACTACAAAACTTAATACATTAAAATAACACAATTTGTTTTTTGTTTCTGTGAGTCAGGAGTTCTGGCCTCACTCGGCTAGGCAGTTCTGGCACAGAGTATCCCATGAGGTTACTTCAGATAGTGGCTGGGGTGGTATTCAACTGAATGTTGGACAGATCTTGAAGGATCCACTTCCAAGGTGGCTCACGTGGCTGAGAAACTGGTACTGGCTGTTGGACCAATTCTTCCTCATATGGATCTTTCCCTAGGGCCTCTTTTGTGCCTTCATGACATAGTTATGGGCTTCTTCCAAAAAAACTGAACTAAGAGAACAAGGTAGAATCTTCATTGTCCTTTATGACCTAGCCTAGGAAGTCACCTCTGCCGTAATCTATTGGTCACACAGACCAGCCATGTTTCAGTGTGAGTGGATACTACATAAAGGCATGAATACCAAGAAGCAAAGATCAGAGGGGACCATCTTAGAGGCTGGCAAGGTAGGATTTCAAAGATCAACTAGAACTAACCTGCAATCAGCTGTTCTATCCGTTATTTTACTGCTTCATTGATGAACTGAATAAATTAGCTGTACACACTACAGGCAAACTAAGTCAATCTGTTCAAAGCCCATGTATCCACCTTTCTTGGGCATAAATCACTTGACACCTGAAATAAGTCACTCAATAATCTTTGAAGTAAGCATCAGGAAATATCTCCTTACTCTGATTTAAGTTCTTATTCTCCTCCAGTGAGCTCACTCCACCAGCATCCCTGACCAACCTGCCCAAGAAAGCACTTCTTAGATTTTAATCTGAGCGCCTCATACTTGTCATTCCCAGCATTCTTCTCCTTGTAATGCCCATATCTCACTAAGGACTTCAAATAGGAAATAAAACAGAAATGAGCCTTCTTCCTGTTTTCTCTCCAGAGTTTTTATTATGAATAGTCTGGAGTTTCTAAGAGGAAAACTGACACTTGAGGAGCCTGGCTATGATCAGGTGCTAGATTTCCTAAGAATGTGGCTGGTGTCGTGTGTAGTGTTTGTTACCCTTCTTGCATAGAGGATAGTTAACTAGGAATCAAAAAGCTCCAAATCGGCACGATGCCCAGTGGTGATAACTCTGAATCTCACACCATATAGGATATATCCAGTCACAGGCAAGGTCCAAAACAGTCTGCCCAGAAAACCAGACCAAACCAAAACAGCTTTATGCATCTAAAAGTACTAATCTGTAGCTGATAATCTGAACTTTCTGAAACGTTGATGCTTTGAAACTCTTTTTTAATCTTGGAATACTTTTATACCTTGACCTACATGTGAAGGTGCTATAAAACTAAGGTTACCTGGATGTTTCAATAAGGCAGGAAATTTTTTTATGCTCTATCCACCAAATGATCCACCTTAGCAAGCTGGTGTCTCCCATAATTCAGTAGGATGAAGCCACAGAAGTATAATTCTCAGACAACAGAAGAGCAGTGCTCAATAAACAGAACATGGACTGTGACAGAAACCACTGTCACACCAAACCTGACAGGTCCAGCTGCCAGGCGGACCATGGACGGCTTCCTGGACTTTTCTGCTCCTTTCTGGATGGGGATGTGGACATGAATGTCTTTGGGTGGCATCTCCTGAGAGTTATTCAGATATCTGGTAGGAGCACATTATTTTCATCGCCATAGTATCAACTTCACAATGGAGAATACTATCGGTGTTATTTATATTGCTTGGGTAGAAAAAAAGGGAATACTTCAGAAACTTTTCTGAAACTGTGATGGCCACGCAACATGACAGTGATGAATGCACAGTGCAGAAAGAGATGCTTCTCTCGGAGGGCTCTGCAGCCTGGGCTTCAGAAATTGGAAGCTGCCTAAAAAGAAACTCAGATTGTCGGTATTTATTTATTTATGTATTTCTTCCGATAAGAAGAAAAATACTCATCAAATGTGGATCAAATTAAAGTTGTTGCTTCTTCAAATAAAACACTGAGTAAATATATTTAGGTCTCCCTTCTGAATTTAGGATTATTTGCTGAGAATAATGTCTTCATCGTAGTCTTTCCTCCATGAGTAAAAATGCTTCCTGAAGACTACACGTTCTTTTCTCTTGCACTTACCTCTGGCACAATTTACTTTTCTAGCCATTTCTTAATAAACAGTACTCAAATACATATTTGTTCAGAATTTCCTAGCATTTTTCATACAAATATATGTAAATTGGATGTATATGCTCTCTAAAATATATTTAGCAGATGGTAAGGAAAACCAAATTTAGAGATATTAGGTTCCTCCTCACATTTAAGATTGAGACTTAGATTCCCTTGACTAACTGGTCTATAGCAATGCTTAACTGTTCAGCTGTCACTATTACATAATTCTAGCAACTTCTCTAGAAAAATTTCTTTAGAATTTCTCTGTACATTTGAAAAATGGCAGAGTGGACAACAATAAATGTAGCTTCGATACTCTCCTTGCGAAGTATTTTTTTAACCCCAACATTTAGCGACCGATATCCTGTAAACTGGTTAAAAGAAATGCTGGAATAATTCCACATTCCAGGGTAATTGCAGGATGTTAGATTCCTTCTGGTCCTTAACTATCAGGATCGGAGAATGGGAATAGTCTCCTTGATGTCCTCAGGATAAAGTGCCAAACCAAAAGGCAATGGAATCTGTCAGAAACCATTGGCTCTTTACCCCCGTGGACTAGAAAAGCTGCTGAAAGCAGACTTTACACACCAAGATTTCCCCTACTTCTCCGAACATGCCACCCCAGTTGGAAACTTTCTAATCTTCTCTTTCGCATGTTCCTTCCCTTGCCTAGACCACAGAGGCCCCTGATAGTTTCCATGGCAAGTCACTGCTCATCCTGGCAAACAAGATTGTATCTCTCCAGAGCAATCTGTGGAAGTCTTACACTTGGCACGTCGTGTATCAAAAGCCTGCTTTATGACCATTGTCCTTTGGGGTGTTGTTTGTTTACATGATGGTCTTCCCTACTAGACTGTAAAGTCATTGAGGGCAGGGACTGTCAGCAGTGAACTCTTTCAGTGCCCAAGCTCAACTCAGCACGGCATGTAGCATATACTCAATAACTATTTGATAAAGAAATAAACAGGGGCACCTGGGTGGGTCAGTTGATTAGGTGTCCGACTCTTGATTTCAGGTCAGATCATAATCTCACAGTTCATAAGTTTGAGCCCCGCCATCAGTCAGCATAGAGCCTGCTTGGGATTCTCTCTCTCCCTCTCTCTACCACTCCACTGCTCATGCTCTTGCTTGTGCTCTCACTCTCTCCTGCTTTCTCTCTCTCTTTCTCAAAATAAGTAAACTTAAACACATTGTTTAAAGAAATAAACAAATTTTATATTCTTCAAGTGTGCTTCATATCCTTTATTAGGTTACCTCTTTTAAGATAAAAGACCTTGTTTTAGAATTTTGTACAAGTTTCTTCATTTCTATGGGAAATTTTGCTCTTGCCAAAGTTGGATGTCTTAATTTCCTTTCTATCAAAATTTCAAATTATGTACTTTTTTTCAAGTTCCATACTTTTTAACCTGTTATAAAGTGCAGCCACCAGTCTAAAATATTTAGGGATGCACCAGATATTTCAGTTCAACCACATGGCACACAAATACATCATGTAGCTGTACATAACAATGATAAATAGTATTATCTCACTGAAAGGTGGGGTCTATGCCCTTCTCTGTAATCTGAGTGGGCTTGTAACTACTTCAAAAAAAAGAAAAGAAACAAAATGAATCTTAAGTTGAAACATTATACTAGAAGCAAATGTAAGTGCTAACAATAGAACTTCTACAAGAAAACACAGGAGAGGGGAACTAGGGTGGCTCAGTTGATGGGACTTTGGCTCAGATCATGATCTCGTGGTTCGTGAGTCCAGGCCCCATATCAGGCCCTCAGCTGTCAGCACGGAGCCTGCTTTCGACACTCTGACCCCCTCTCTCTCTGCCCCTCTCCCGCTTGCTGGCACCCTCTCTCTTTCTTTCGCTGTCTTAACAAATAAATAAACTTTAAAAAAAATAAAAGAAAACTTATGAGAAAAATATTTAGAACTTGGCAATAAGACATGACGAGCAGGAACTATAAAAGAAAAAATTGGTAAGATGAACTTCATCAGAATTTAAAACCTTTGCTCTTCCAAAGGTAGTTAAGAAAATGAAACATAAGTTACAGACTGGGAGAAAATATTTGCAATATATGTTTGATAAAAGACTTGTATTCAGAATGTATAAGAATCCCGACAACTCAAAAATAAGAAATCAACCAATCTAATTTTGAAAGGAGAGGGTGGTGGTGCAAAAGACTTAAATAGATATTACGCAAGAGAAGATACACAAATGGCAGACGAGCACACACGAAGGCGTGTCAGGCAGCAGGAAAATGCAAACGAAAACAACCAAGAGATGCCTCTCGTCACATCTATGACTGTAACGAAAAGGTGTGACAATGCCAAATACTGGCAAAGGGGTGGAGTAACTAGAACTCTCAGACCTTAGATGTAAAATATAAAATGTTTGGCAATTTCTTAAATATACACCTACCTCATGACCCAGTATTTCTACTGCTAGGTATTTGCCCAAGATAAAGAAACATGTTTGTTCCCCAAAAGACTTGTTTATAGCAGCTTTGTTCATAATAGCCAAATCTGGAAATGGTCTAAATGTTCAACAGGAAAATGGAAAAACCAATGGTAGCATATCAATACAATAGAATAGCACACATTAAAAAGAAATGAACTACTCACACACACCACATGGATGAAATTCAAAAACATTACGTTTAGTGAAAGAGGTCAGGCAAAAAAGAGAACAGATCTTATAATTCCTTACATGCGAAGTTTAGGATTAACCAAAACTAACTCACAGTGATAAATATCTCCACCAGCCATTGCCTCTGGTGGGGTTGAGAATCGACATAAGGGAACTTTCTCAAGGTGATGGAAATATTCTTCTGGTAGATATGGAGATATGCTCCCTATTCAAGGCCTCGTTGCCCCAGCAGCTGGGGGTGTTGTCTACGAAGAGCAGTCATCTGTCAGCCTGTTCTGCACACATTCAAATTCCCTATTTTCAGGCCCTGCGTGATCAGACTCTAAACCTCTAAGAGTGAACCTCATGTTGTTCTCCTCTTTGCTTGTTAGAAAATAGCCAGCCTGGCTGGCCTGATGTTTTCAACTCTGGTTCCTTCCTTCCCTTTTCTGGACACTTCTGGCTTCTTCAGCTCAAATATCATCCTTGTGCGGCCATCTCTGACCACTCTGTATCAGTAACCTCCCTGCACATTCACCATCTCTGCATATGTCTTCCAAGCACTTCTCTTTACAGAATGACTAACTTTATATCTTGTCTGTCTCCGTCACTGCGCTGTGAGCTCTAACCAGGGACTAGTTTGCACACGACTCTGTTCCCAGCCTCTGGCGTGATGACTACTGCTTACATGTACTCATTGTATTTGGTCCAATGCGATGTACAGATTGCAAAGCTGTGACCATAACTGTAGTGTCTTTGATATGGCACACGTCCTCATTTTTTAAAAATCACATTAAACTCAACCTTAAGCCTGGGTTCTGCATGGATGGTGGGAAAATAATGTTAATTAGCACTGACTCTTGGAGTGAGGAGACGGTACGCCCACTACCCTTCACCACCCCTGAGTCCTCAGCTGGTGGTCGCCCAGCTCACTACTTGTGACCCCACTCCACTCTCATGTGAGGTCTTCCACATCCTGTGGCCCCAGCCAACCCCGAGCCTGAGGCTTGCAGGCACCACATCCCTTCCCTTCCACTCCAGGACTCCTAAGATCATCTCTTCAATGATAAGAAATTTTTGCAAAAGAGCAAAAACATTCACTTCAAATTCTGTTCAGAGGCAAAGGAGGTTACCCTATGGAAGTGGCGATGGAGAAAGAAATGTAGGAGGGCAAAACACAAATCAGTATCTCAATGAACTGGTTTTCCACAGAGAAAGATAAAATGACTAAATGAATGAATAAGGGTCTCCAGGTCATGAAAGCTTATTATTTACTATTATTGCAGCCACTGGTTATCTCAGCCACCATTACATTGGCATAGCCACTTGTGACATGACCTTTCAAAGGCTTACCATTGCTCTTAGTATAAAGACCAAAAGCCTTCAGAAGGCATGCAAGGTTCTAACAGGGTCTAATCCCAGCCTTTTTCTCTGGCCACACTCCCCCTAACTCTAAGGCAGTAGTTCTGAATTTTCACTATGCAGTAGAATCACCTGGGGACCTTAAAACAAACAAAGAAAAAAAGACAAAAACCAAAAAAGAAAGGTCAATCCCATCTCAGAATGATTATAGCCAGATCTCTGTAGATGGGGCTCAGGACCTGATATTTTTTAAAGTCCCCCAGTGTAGTCAGGGTTGGGGAACTGTTCCTTCAAAGTCTTTAGCTCCTATGGCCGTTTTTACTATTTACTACAAAGCAGAATGATTCTTCCCAGTTTTTCAAACTAGGTCAACAAACTGGCATTCAGTTCTAGCTTTATCCATTGTGAATGACCAGTAACCTTCATGCCTGAGTCTGGCTATCCTCCTCAGAGAAGTCTTCCCTGAGCCACCGAACAAGATCAGGTCCCCTTTTCATACACCCGACGTACCCAGTGCATCTTCTTTAATTTAATTTCTTTAAAAAAATGTTTGTTTATTTGTTTTGAGAGAGAGAGCGAGTGAGAGCATGAATGGGGGTGGGGCAGAGAGAGAGGGGGAGAGAGAATCCAAAGCAGGCTCCACACTCAGCATGGAGTCTGACATGGGGCTTGATATCACAACTGTGAGATCATGACCT
This sequence comes from Lynx canadensis, assembly GCF_007474595.2. Lineage (NCBI taxonomy): Eukaryota > Metazoa > Chordata > Mammalia > Carnivora > Felidae > Lynx > Lynx canadensis. Next base: position 82,330,237 of record NC_044308.2, read on the forward strand.
GAGCAGAAATCACAAGTTGGATGCTTAACCAACCGGGCCACCCATGCACCCCAGGACATCTTCTTTAGATCACTTGTCATGGTTTGCAATTATTCTCTGGTGTGACTTTTTAAAAATTATTGTCTGTCTTTCATATTAGATTGTAAGCCCCACAAGGGCAAGAAGTATTGTGGAATTTGTACATACTTATATCCAGAGTTTAGGGCCTTATAGGGAAACAACAAGAATTTGTAGAATGAGCACTTAAATAAACAAATGAAAGAACGGATGAATGTGGGAACCTATAACATTGTACTTGGAGTATACAAGTATATCAAGTATATAATACATTATGTAGTATATGATAAAGGTAAGAAATAATACTTTTTTTAAATGAAGTTTGAAAGACCTTGAAAACACTTTCATAGATGGTAAGTTAACAAACGTAGTTTTCAAATATTTGTGATTTTAACATTTATACCACATAGCATCCATGAATATTTGATATTTTAATTATTTAAATTTAATTTTCCACCTTGAACAAAGAAAACAGTCTTATAGAAAAAGAAAATCTTGGCTTGTCATTGAATGAAGAAACAAATAACTTCCAAAGCCTTACAGACTACAATATTTTTATCTAGGCACAAAAGTCATCCCTACAAACACCAAAAACATGTCAAACAAAATTAGAGTATCCTCTCCAGAAATTTTTTAGGAGATAGAAACAGTTTCTGGATTCTATAACACAGTGTTTTGATCATTTCTTTACTCAAAAACAAATTCTCAGTTCAGATGAACTGTGGGTTTTCAGTGAAGTCCTGCTAAATTTAAAGTATTTCTTTGAGAATTTTACAGACTTGTCCAACAAAACTCTTTATAAAAAAACCTACAGAATTTTACTCGAGTATCTTTTTCTTCTTTCTTTAAAATGTGCTAGTATTAAAGGGTGGTAGTTCATCATTTAAACTCTAAGTATGAAAAATAGTTCTCTTTCCCAACAAGTCAAAGTTTAAGAAACCGCCTAGATGATGAAATTACAATTTATAGGTTGAGCCATTATTTAGTTCTTAGGGTGTTTTTTTATAATTAGCCTTATAATTGCTTTCACATATGACTTCCCTAATTGTAATGTCTATGGTCCCCATGTTAGAATGTGTAAGATACTAATTTTGTTTCTTTTAAAGATTACGTCCGGGTGTCTCTATTCTATACTTTGCAGATACGAGTATACATATCGGTATTTCACATTTAAGGAGACGTGATAGTTGCAAAGTCCTTGAGCAGCTGTTTCTAATGTTCTGCGCTTTGCGTTTCGTTGACGAGGGGCACGTGGCAGGGGGATCGCACCCTGTTCAGAGGGCGGCAGTCAGAGGCTCTCCCTGAGCCCGGGAACGCTTGTCTCAAACAACGAGGTTCGCTGATGACATTTCCTAAACTACTCCGATGGCTTTTCCGCCCTGAGTTGACCATCGGAATGGTGGACGTATTTGTATTTATAGAGGACGTTCTACGCAATATTTATGAAGCAAACATGACTGGGAATCTTTCGTGTGCCAGGCACCAAGTGGAGCCCCGGAAAGACAAAGGTAAATGCAGTTTCTATTCTTTTTTGTCAAGCCGTTTGTCTTTACGGACCTGACATCTTTTTGGTAGAAGGAAGATAACATTTGTCGGCCACCTGTTAAGTGGCAGGTATTTATTTTCATACACGTTAACAAATCCAAGTCTATGCCTCAAAACAACCCTCTGGGATAAGAAATGTTTTAGTCTCATTTTGCAGATGGGAAAACTGAGGCTCAGGAAGCTTGTTCACTCGCCTACGAGCGAGTGGCAGACTGACACCATGCTCCCTGGGGAAAAGTCCCCGGAAAGTAAGAACTCCGAAGAAATGGCAGAAGGTGGGGCCACCCTGCTCTTGCGGAAGCATTGCTCCTTAGCGGATCCAAGCAAACTCTCACTAAGAATATTAGGGGGAGGGAGGTTGGAACCGTGGCACAAGGGGAGAAATAGATGCTTTTGAAAATGGCAGAAGGGTCAGCCTGAAAACGAGAATGGCTTTCCAAGTGCTCGACGTTAATAAATTGCTCACCACTCTTCGCAGTGAGCCTGTGAGTTTTAACACGAGCACTTCTTTTGTATTACAAGCATGACACCCATTTTTCTGCTACTCGTACGGAGTCACTTAACAATGAAACGATGCAAATATTTGTCTCCGGGTGCTAGGCACACTGTATTTCATTCAGTCTGAGCCCTGCGAGTAGTAGCTTATGAGCCACCTCTAATGGTACCGAGCATCTTTCCTCAATCTATATTCACATCAGTTCCATTTTCAAATGAGTCAAATGGGAAGCTGAAGTTAGCCAGTCAGAGCTTAACACCTCTGATTTATGGTCAGAAGTATCTTAATAGGATCATTCATTTTCCTTCGCTCGTTCAGAACATCTGATGTTACAAGTTTCTAGAAATGTTCGTGTATCCTCTGGTTCTGCAAAAATATAATCTTTATCTCCAAAAGTGACCTTCAAATGAGCAGGAAATGAAAGCCGGCCGTTCTTTCTCAGTCACCTTGCCTTGCTTTATTGATGTGTCATAATGGAAATCTTGAGAGCCAGAAATCTCAGAATTATTATGATATTTTAATCTTTTTAGGTTAAGTGTAAAAGTGAAGGTGTAGGGCAAAAAGCATTAGTTTAGGCCTGGCTTTATGAAGTATCTCTTTCTTGCCCTTTTTCTCCTTGCTCAGTGGCTTCAGAGAGGATGTCTCTTCCACAAATCTGCAATTTCTGGGCTTTTGTGAACTTGGTCTTCTACTTCGTATACTTTTATAAGTCACTTGATTTATGAAATTGGTGGGACTACTCTAAGCACCCACGCACCCACCCCCACGCCCCTCCCCTTTCCCTCACCCGAGCACCTCAGCGCTAGGTCCTTTGTTTCTACAACATATTTTAATTTTTTTTAATGTTTATTTATTTTTGAGAGAGAGAAACAGACACAGCATGAGCCAGGGCAGGGGACAGAGAGAGAGGGAGACACAGAACCCGAAGCAGGCTCCAGGCTCTGAGATATCAGCACAGACCCTGTCGCAGGGCTTGAACCCAGGAAATGTGAGATCATGACCTGAGCCGAAGTCAAACACTTAACCGACTGAGCCACCCCAGGCACCCCTCTACAACATATTTTTAAACCATTTGCAAGCAAACCTAACTGCAATCTGGCTATGATCTCCATTCTCATAAAAAAATATGTCTGTTTAACCGCATGCTTTGATCCGTTTGAGATGCACCTGACAGGGTGCAGAGTTCTCTGCCCAGAGCATTCCAACCTTCTAAGTAGCGTAAGATTGCCAATGATGTCACTCACAAGCTAAAAACTTGCTGTTATTCTACTTTTTGAGCATAAATTCCCATTTCCAAATCATCATAGTATATATTTATAACACGCAACCCTAGAATTGATACTCTAAAATTTTTTTTGTTGTTGGGATGAACTCTCAGCAATGGATCGATTGCTTACCTGGAATGATCATTTATTCTCCCCAAAGAAGAAATAATTGCTGACTACTTGATTCTAAATGCATCTCAAGGGCAATAAAAAATTAGGGTGAATTAGTGAATTTACAGATCTGCTGTAGTAAATATTAAAATGACCCTTCTAAATGTCATGATGTCTGTTTAGCCTCAGAATCACCCCCAAAACAATTGATCTTAACTGTGCACTGAAACTGTCTGAGACTACCAGCTACTTTTTTTTAAATGTCTCCTATCACTTTATACATACTTTAGAAAAAAGGTTGTATTGACTTTATTTTTAATCACTAAATTTCACTAATAAATTCTCATTGAAAAAAAATCAAATGCAGTAATGGACAAAATGAAAAGCAAAAGCTGACTCTTAACAATCTAAGTGTCCATAGATAACCACTTAAGACTTTAATTTGTATCCTTCCAGGCCTTTGTGTAAAAGTAGATGAATAGATATGATGTTCAAATACATTTAATATGGAACGACAGAGTATTTTTATCTTACTATTTGTATTATGTCCTCAGCTTTACAGTTTCCATCTTTTTCTGAAGGCTGTAGACTGTGACAAATAACACCAGAAGGACTGTCTTGAAATTGGGGGGTGACGTCTCAGATCTGCACTTGGGCCATACTGAATGGATTGAACATCTGACGCATTACATTTTAAGGTCTCAAGGAGATATTTTATGATCAGATTTAACAGACCACATACTCTTTCCTTTAGGGAGGCCATAAAATTCCCAGATTATGGGAGTAGATCTTGTGCTCAAATATTCAATTCCCTATTTTAAGCCTGATTTTTCTCTTATTAAGATCTGTCAGTGGCACTTTGGTTAAGTTCCCTTCTGTGGCCAAAGACTCCTTTTCTGCATATTTGTTTTTATAATTGTGTGGTTTTCAAGAAGATGTACTTCCCATCTAAGAAAATGTAATAAGGAGCATTCTTTTGTTACTGAAAAGATCTACCTGAGTTAATGAGGTTGTTAATATAAGTCTATGAGGCCAAAATGTGATAGCTCAACTGTAGTCGTAAAACCGAAGAGAAGTTTCCAGAGTAGAAAAGTACCTTTTCTAACTTACAATAAACTGAAAAAAGAAGAGTCTGGTTTAAGGTCCTTTTTATTGACAAGGAAAGAAGGTAGAGGAGGTGGGATTGCTCACACATTAATATGGTGTAAAAAGCAGAAGAGGCAAAACCTGGGTTTTTTCTTCAGATAAGTTTCACCAACTGAAGGACAAGCCACGAATAAAAGCGTGTTTGAGTTTTATTTTCTGCTGGTAGCCACCATAGGATGGATGTTTTGTTCCACCAAGCAGAATTTCAAAGTCTTTGTTGCTGTGAGTATACAGCTGCCCCGGCCAGCTCTCTCTCAGTCCGTTTTGGTGGTCAGAGACCTTCAGTGCAAAGTAGCCACATGACAGCTTGTTTTTTTTATTGTCTCTTTTCCATTTTATTTCTATTGACTGTAATCTTAAGGCATCTGAATCAGTTGCTTGCCTTCTCTTTGTTAATGTCCACTGGAATCAGTCAAGTTTCCCACTTTCCCATAAATAGGGACATAACGAGAATCGGTCTGGTTTCGCTTTCTCTTCTCTCGTCTCTTCAAAATCAGAGTCAATAGTCAGCAGTTTGTGCTCACATAAATCTTGTTATTGTTTATACCGACTCACCCTTTCTCATGCTATTAGAACCATGGTGGCCACAGACCCCAGAGATTTGTTCATCTGAAAGCTCTGAAACTGCACCACTTTTATGACAACAGTAAAGCCTTGAGCTGTCACTTTCCCCCTACGACTGTTATTCACCGTGATTACTGGCATTTCTTTCTGGCTCATTCTCTCTTGCTCCCATCCCCCATTTGATCGTTTGAAAAAAAATATTTGGAACAAATAAGGTAAAGGACTAACAATTAGCAATTCTTAGTTAAGGCTGCATAAAATTCTGTGGCTGTCTCCACAGAATCTGCATCCTATTTAATATATCTCCCATCCTGAGAACTCATCCCAGCATTCTGGTGGGCTTTAAGGGAGTCCCGAAAACAAGAAGGATTAAAAAAAAACAAAAACAAACAAACAAACAAACAAAAAAAAAAACCGGGGCCCTCTCCCTGATGGGGAACCGGCTGTGTCCAGCCATGATGCTTTGTGGCAGTCCTAGGTTCAGGGCAGAAGTCTGCCTCTTCCTTGATGTGAGACTCAGGGAATATGTTAGCTTCTTCTTCCTTGAGGTTTCTCACCAAGAACACCACATCTGCCTTACAGGGCTGCTGGGAGGATCAAACAAAATGATGTTTGTGGAAGGGTATTATTAACCGGTGATCACCTTCTAAATATTAGAATTTAACAAACGTGTGGATTAGAGAAATGGGAAAAAAAGGTTGAGATGTGCAAAGGAAATAGAACTCATCTGCTCAGGTATTTAAAAGTCATAGTCACGTGGTCCAGTGGGTTTTGAAATTTAAAGACTGATATTTTAGAGTGTACCTCTACAAAACTGGAACTTTAAATTTTGTTTTTAGTTTTCATGGTGTTGTAGAATAAGAAGGTATTGTTATTCTCATTTTACAAATGAGGAGAATGGTATAAAAAAATTATGTCCCTTGCCCCAGGCCCCTTATTACTCGGAATCAAAAGCTTTCCAATTTTGACAGCCTAGATATTTGTCTCACAGCCTTCAGAGAAAGGAGAGGATTTATGTGGGAAGTTCATCCTGGGAAAGGTTACACGTTCTCTGACGTATGTTCATTTCACATTAACACTTTGCTCTATCCCAGAATTGTGTTAACTGTGTCTTAAAATTTATTCTGCATTTCCCTATTAAAATAAACCTGTTTTTAAAAATCTTATTGTAAAAATGCATCGAGAAGCTGGGTTGATAAATAGAGAAAATAGGGCAGAGAGACTTGCCTAAATCAGCAATACATATTCAGGTTGAAAGATCCCCTTTCCCCGTTTCTTTTTCTTCTCTACCTTAACAGGTATAAAACATGCAAAACATAATTTTTAAAATGAGGTTAATTTCAACACTGTGGGACGGTGAAGGTGATATTAGAACTGATTCTTTCTAGGAGCACCTGGGTGGCTCAGTCGGTTGAGCATCTGACTCTTGATTTCGGCTCAGGTCATCATCCCAGGATCATTGGGACCAAGCCCCACATCGGGCTCTTCACTGAGTGTAAAGACTACTTAAGATTGTCTTTCTCTTTCTCCCTCTCACCCTCTGTCCCTTTCCCTCACTCTCTCTCTCTAAAATAATAATAATAATAATAATAATAACAAAATAACAAATAAAACAAATAAAAACAAAATAACAACGTGCAGGTTGAATGAGATAAATAATGTGTAGAGTAGACCTGTCTGGGAATTTCCAGTCATTTCAGTCTCTGAATCTTTTGAGGAAATTACTTAGCCTAACGTCACCGAATACAGCAAATCATTGACCTCGGAAGAATAATCCCAGAAGCTCCCAATTTATGAGTGGATTCTAAGAGTGAGTAGAAAAGTCAATTGAATGAAATTTGCAACTTATTTTTTCTCTGGAAGTATTTTTTAAAATGCAGTCTGGTTCCCCAGCTAGTCTGTGAAAACTTCATCCATCGTGAATCAGGAACTTTGATGGTATTCCAGCAGAAATAAGCACTCCAACTTCTCACCCGTCTCTCGGCCCTGGGGGCATCAGCAATACAGGGTACAGATTCAGAGGACAATGGCTCCACCAAAGAGCAGGTGGATAGGTATTTCTGAGGTCTCGTGACTTCTCTCTCATGCGTTTGTCAAAGTATTCTTCTAAATAACTTACTTCCCACAGTTATTTATTTCCCACGAGATAACTTTAGTATTCCCTAAATAACTTGCTCCCAGTATTGCTATGGAGCAAAGGGATGGTGCTTATAAGAACTGTGGGTTTGGGGTCTGCTTCCTCCACTAAATGTTTCTGCACACAGATTGTTCTTTGGTCAGGCATTTATTATTTGGGGAATCATTGACAGGGTGCCTAATTCCTATGCACAAAGGGCATGTGTATGCAAGTGAATGTGTTGGAAGACGGACCTACACAAAACCAGAGTTTTGGAGGTTTTGTCTCGCACCAAGTTATTATTTTCAAAACACATGTAATGTCTTAAAACTTTAAAAATGGCCATTGAAAAATCTGTTTGTAATCTAGACAACCAAAAAAGTGTCAAATTTGAGTTGAGGAATGCACTTTATCCTTTCATTTTAGATAGAAAAATGATATCATCGAGTATCTTATAGAAACTTCTTTATGCATAAAGAAAATATATTCACAATTTAACTTAGATGCTATGAAAATTTACTCTCAGCAGATGGTTTTGAAAAGAAGACAAATTAAAATGGACTGGTCTCCAGGGGTGCCTGGGTGGCGCAGTCGGTTGAGCGTCCGACTTCAGCCAGGTCACGATCTCGCGGACCGTGAGTTCGAGCCCCGCGTCGGGCTCTGGGCCGATGGCTCAGAGCCTGGAGCCTGTTTCCGATTCTGTGTCTCCCTCTCTCTCTGCCCCTCCCCCGTTCATGCTCTGTCTCTCTCTGTCCCAAAAATAAATAAACGTTGAAAAAAAAAATTTTTAAATGGACTGGTCTCCAAATGGATATAGTAAAGTTAACCATTAGTTTTATGTAACCTTTTGGGAAAAAAGACAAAAACTAAAACTTGAAGGATTAACCCAAATATTTGAGTGGAAATCAAGCCTTACATTCGATCCCAACAGCCAGTCTTTATCAAGGGTGATGTATGTGATATCCTAAAGTAAAAACAAACAAACAAAAAAATGGATTTCTTTGGCCACAATAGCAGAATAAGTGAATCTTATGATTGGATGATTATCCTATGCTAGATTCGGAATATATGCCTTTATAGCCACGTTCTCTTCCCTCTTTGTCTGCCAGCTTGTGCAAGCCGGGTTCTTCTCATTCTCTGGGATGACTTCCAAAGGGGGTGGGAGAGGTAGGGCGCATGGCCCCACATGAAGCAGTATTATCCCAACATTCGGATCTTTGTGTTTCAGAGTATTAACCAGATTACGGGTCATAATCTGTAAAAGCTCCCCTGCTAGTGCCCTGCTTGACTTCTTTCCAGATGAAATCTCTTCAAACAAATCCTGGATCACAAAGATTCTCCGTTTTGTGTCTGGAGCCAAAGAGAAAAAAAAATATGCATAAAGAAAGACAAGTATCCGCCAAGGGTAAAGAGCTAGATTGATGAGGTTCTGCGTTTATCACCTCTGGAAAAAAAATTGTTCCTGTAAAAGAAGCCAATTGCAACATTTAGGATGAAGTAATTCATCTAGTGATTCTTCTTCCATTTGAACTTTTCATTTCCTTGTGCTTTTTTATGGATGCCCAGTTTGAATGTGTCTAGATAAGGACATGACTTATTTATTGGCACTAAGAGCTTTTTATAAATTTAATGTAATTTATGGATTTTTAATAATCCCTCTAATAGTTTCTTTACATGAGTTACCACTTTTTTTTAAAAGCCAAATTTCATTTGCTTTATGGCAGCAAATGAGTAAAAGAGAAAATTAGGGTTTCAATAGAAAGTTATCCCACTTGGCAGCCCAAACCTATCCTTTGGCTCATAAAACACTACTGATGGGGGCACCCTATTATTTTTAAGGGGTTCATGAAATGGACAAAATTCAATTGTTCCCATTTGTTCCCTCAGCAGGCAGACAGGATATTTATAGGAAAGCACTCTCAAAAAAATTAAAAAAAAAAAAAAAAAAAAACCAACACATCCTTCCACGCTCAACGGAAAGGTCTGAGGTAAAGTGGTTGTAATCAAGCTTGCTTGCTAAATGCGCTCAATTTTTCAGAAGCAATTCCTTATTTTTCACAAAGCTTTTTTTTTTTCCCCTCCAGAGGGTAACTTTCTAATTCAATGGATACTTACTAGTATCCTTTAGTTTTACACTTGTAAATTGTTTAGAACTTGTGCCTTGGACAAATACCCAGGGGATATCTTTAAATAATTCCAAGGGGACTATCCTGCAACAAAAGGTCACTGATCTCTGGATGAATGTCCTCTAGACTAGGAGGTGTTCTTTTCCTTCCCAGTGCGTCTGTCAGCGGCACACCACTGGGATGAGTCTCTGTGTGTTACTCTCATCTATTACAGCCCTTCTTGGCCCATGCCTCCTATGCTGATATGCTCTTATCAGTGAACTCATTCAAAAGGCCTCGTTCTTTCCATGATTACTATTTAGGTAGAGCTATGAGCCTCCTGTGGCTCTGATCACTTGTGGCCCTGAATCCAGTAGGTGACGTAAACAAGAGTGGGTGAGGGAGCTGCCACTTTAGAATAAGAGACTCCCTCCCCTTCCCATTAGATCTCCAAAGTCCTTTCTTTGCTGGGACCTCCAGGCCATGGGCAATCTTCCCAGACTTCAACCCATGCCTCCCTAGAACTGCTCTTTATGTCCTACTTAGCCTGTTCTGATAAAATCTGTTCCCATTCTATGTAAAGTTTACTTTTTACTAATAGCTTTAGTGAGGTATATTTACATACAATATACACTCATTTGAGATATACACCTTGTTAAATTTTTGTAATTATATGCAGTAATGTAACCTCAGCCACAAGCAAGATAATAGAGCAATTCCATTCCTCTGAAAAATTCTCTTGAGCCTCATTGTAATAGAAGCCTTCTGATTCCCCAGTCTAGGCAACCATTGACTACTTTCATGGTAGTTTTGTCTTTTCTAGAATTTCATATAGGAGTCATACAATATGCACTCTATTTGTATTTGAATTATTTCACTTAGCCTAATGTTTTTAGGTTCATCAGTAAATCAAGTGTATTAATATTTCTTTCCGTGTTTTTTGCTGAGTGTATACCACAATATGTTTATCAGTTGATTAGATAACAGATTCATATTGATTTTTTCCACATCTTCCATGTCTTTTGAAACTAATTTGGCACTGGGGGTTGTATGGAAACCAATTTGACAATACATTTCATATTTATATACATATATATATATGCAAAATAAAAAAAAAGAAACTGAATTGGAAGTGAATCTCTTAAGTCTCAAGGTGTCTGCTTTAAAAAACTTAACTAATTAAACATATGTGCATTTTAATGTCATGGAAAAGGTCCAATGAAGCAGAGGGCTCCATAGGGTCCTTACAAATAAACCACATTCCAGTGAACTAATGCTCTCTGGGAAATGTGGAATTATTCAAGAGAGGGAATTAATGCCATATTGGAGAGGTGTAAAGTTCATTCAACATCTGACAGAACAGAGACAATGAATAGTCTGGTCTCTGCAGTGGTCCCTCCTGTATCTCTTTAAGGTGAAGTTGCTTAATTTCTCCCTCCTACCTTATCTGTTTCTTTTAATGGCCACATAGATTACAGGCAAAATGTAGTGAACTTCTGCAGTCATTTAAACATGTAAGTCCTGTGACAGTTCCTTCACACGTGCCCTTAAGTATTTGCTTTTTTTCCCCTATCTACATCAGTGCTGACATTTAACAATCTGATGATCAATTATTGAAAAGAATTTCCATTTGACTGAACTCACTAGTCAATTCGATAAAAACTGGTTGATCTGTGCTGATATAATGTAATGTTATGACTTCAATAGTGTTTTTCAAAATTTAATGTGCATAAAATGACCAGAGGGAGATTGACAAACATGAGGATCCTAAGCCTTCCCTTTATAGATTTTGATTAAGAAGTTTGAAATACGGTCTAAGAATCTGCATTTTATAAGCATTCTAGGAGATTCTGAAGCAAATGGCATGTATATCCCACCATGACAAATGTTGGAATACAAAAGATATATTATAAAATTCTGGTCAAGGGGTCCCTGGCTGGCTTCGTCGGTAGAGCATGCATTCTTGATCTCAGGATCATAAGTTCAAGCACCACATTGGGTATAGAGATTATAGAAAGGAAAGGGAAGGGAAGGGAAGGGAAGGGAAGGGAAGGGAAGGGAAGGGAAGGGAAGGGAAGGAAGAAGAAAAAAGTCTGATCAAACTGGTTATTTGTCAAACTACATACATTAATAAGGACCTTTCAGTGTCAGGTAACAGAAACCCAAATCAAACGGACTTAAAGCAAATATATATTAACTCATGTAATTGGAAATATAGGATCAGAACTGACCAGTAAAAAAAAATCTGACGATCTGTTGGCTTTCAAAGGATATCATCCAGACTTTATTTCTCACTCCATCTTTTGGATTTGTTTTCCTCTATGTTGGTTCCTTCAGGAAGACTCTTTGTAAAAGTTGGCAAGTTGGCAAGTTGGCCACCAACATTTCTATGCTCATATGCCATCTTCTCAGCAACTTCATTGGAAAGACAAAAGTCCTAGGACTGAGCCTAATTAGACTGAGTTTTATCATATTCTGATCCCTAAAACATTCAGAATGCTCTGAATGGCCAGGCCAGAGTCATCTGCCCAGTTGTCCCCTTCCACCTCCGAAATGAGTGAGTGTGTGTGTGTGTATGTGTGTGTGGATGTGTATAAACATATGTTTGTGTGTGTTGGGAGACAGAGGGAATGGATCTAACTAAACTCCACAGATTAACCATTGGGTAGAAGTAAATCTCTCCTCCACAACAACAAAAAATCAATGTGTTAGTTATGGAAAACAGTCCAAGTCTACTATATAACACATTTCACATCAATAGATGCTAGTAAAATGCTACATTTTCCTCCACCTAGCTGTGTATGTGGATGATCTTAGATTTCAAATTCCTAGTGACAGAGAACTAGGAATTTGTTTCATAGAGGGTTTAGTAAGCACCTGCCAATGCATGCTTAATAAATTCAATTTAATCTTGATCATTAGTATTGCTATGACCAAGTAGCTTTTGGAGTGATTACTCAAGAAAGGAAGGGTGGTACCCAATAAGACTGTTTCTGTGGATTAGAGTCTGTTGGATGGTGAGGATTATGTTTTTTTGAATTGTGCTTCTAAATCCATAACTTAAACTGCCATCACTAACTATGATGATGGGGTGATGAATTATACTGAAGAAAAAAAATCAGCTTAAACTACCTCATCATTGAGAAGTGAGAGGTAAACTAGGAGGAATTAAAAAAACAAATAGCAGAAATAATTGAAAGAGCCTGAACAAAGAAGATGAAGTCTACAAACTGTGTGTAGGACTTTTTCAGTCAGGATGATGGGAGTAAGATGATCCTGATGTGAGCAGGTAAGAGGAGAGTGTGATGGAATTGGGCAATCAGCACTTTGCTGTGCGTTAGAAAGACCAAATCCAGAACTGCTGGGGGCACAAGACCTACAAGTGTAAAGCAGTTTTATCGACAATATTACACACAATAACATTATTATGAAATTTAATTTCATAAAGGGTCATCAGTGAAGAAATTTAAGGCCAAAGGGAACAGTGCATAAAACAAAAAATAGAACAGGGCATAAAAGACTGGCAGGAAGTGGGGTGCCCATGACCTGAAAGGTTTCTTTTGATCTCAGTTTTCTATGATTCCAAAATAAATGTGTTTCCTCTGTGAATTCTTTCTAAGCAACAATAATTCGAGGTTCACTTGAATGTCACATGTGTCGGGCCTTCTCCCAGGCCTGCTGTATGGTACAGGTCTGGTAAGTGTTCATGGCTTATGACTCAGCAGGTTCAGAAAGTAACAAAAGATGTCTTTGCTCTGTTTGTTTTAACTCCTGACTGATGCTTCTTATAACTTAAAATTTGAAACCAAAAGTGTCTAAAAGTGGCAAACTTCAGCTCAAAATAGACTCAAAATATTTCATGACTTATTGGTTCAAATTTCAAAAGTTCAAGGAATATGGCAGAGTTTGGTGGTGACATTACAAAAGATTTCTCTGCGAATTAGTGATCTGACAGAATTATATGCTTTTATGTATATATTTTTAAATTACTGTGTGCATACATATTTTTAAAACTTTCTCTGGTGATCACCACATGGTATCATCGTGTATACATATGGTTTGTTTCCTGACATTTTCTCTTAGCTGAATTGACCACATCTCCTACTTAGGGAAAAGCAAGTTCAACGAAGCTACAGTAAATTAGATACCAAGAAAAAGACAAAAGATGTGAATGTGAATTGAAATGACTTTAAGGGCTGGATATGGGATGACATCAGCATGTTGGCAAGAAATAGAAATCTACAGCAGGCTAGACTGTCTGATGTTCTGTCCAGGGTGGAACAAATGAAGATAAAGGCAAATGCAAAGCTATAGCAATAAATACAATTGTCTAAAACGTGACCTTCATGGTTATTAGCATATTTATTTTCTAGCATGAAGGAAGTTATTTAACATATATGATTCATATTTCACCTCCCTCTTTTTTCCTCCAAGCTTTCATCTCTATCAGCTCTGCTCTAGCTCTGATCTGTCACCCATCCGTTCACCCAGAGGATCCTTTAGAAACTTACCTTCTGTAATAACTTCTCTTCTTTCAGGGTTCCTTCCTCCTCAACCTAACTGAAAGTTGACCTTTACTTGACCATGAAACCTTCTATATTGCTCACTTGATGGCTTCTACTTACAGATAAGGATCCTAGATTCCTCCAACAAAGCAGGTCTGCCACAAAGGCTTGCATTGAGTTGGTATAATTTTAAGAAGCAATCCCAGGGAATAGAGTGGGAAACTTGGAGGGATGACCCCAGGAAGGAGGGAAAGCCAATACAAAGATGCCTTATGAAACTGATCACTGCCATGGACAACGGGAGAACAATCTATGTGGGACACCCCTTAGTAGCCTTACAGACAGCACCTCAGAATTGTTTGCCCAGTAGATGGAAGAGGGGAGCATGTATCCACCACCTAAATGTTGGACAAATATTGTCCTAATTGGTGTCAACTCCCTCTATGTTAGATGGCCTTTAGAAAGGCAGAGGTAGAAGTCAACAGCCGAGTGATATGCTTGAGCTGGGGTGCTGTCAGGTTACATCTGTGTGAAGTTGGTGGTTGTAGCAGTTTCTAAAGTTATCCATGGCTGAAGGGAATATGAAGAGAGGCACAGGGAATGTTCTAAGTAAGGGACAACCACTTCCTTAATCATTGCTGCACCCGGCATACTGTTCTAACTTTACTCAGTCACTAATTTTGGGGGGTACATGACATCTTCCTAAACTACTCTTTCCCTCACTTCCACTTTCCCTCATATCCACCAGGATGCTGTTCCAACATCCTCAATGGCATTACAATCTCATCTTCTTCTCTGGGTCTGTCACCATTTTCCCTGGCTTCAGTACTGATGAGGATGACTCTATTACTTTCTCGTCTCAAAACTCCTCATCTTCAGGCGTCACTCAACTTCATTTAGCCCTGCCATAGCCACACATGTGGCTACACTCCCACCTGGGCCTTCCATACTTGTACATCTTTTTTTCAATTTTTATTTAGTTTTGAGAGGGAGAGAGACAGAGCAGGAGCAGGAGAAGGGCAGAGAGAGAGAGAAGGAGACCCAGAATCCAAAGCAGGCTCCAGGCTCCGAGCTTTCAGCACAGCGCCCGACGTGAGGCTCGAACTCACCAACTGTGAGATCATGACTTGAGCTGAAGTCAGACACTTACCCGAGTGAGACACCCAGGCACCCCTCCACACTAGTATATCTTGAACACAGGAATTTTGTTTGATTTTGGTACATAATCTATTCACTTCCTCATTCCTTTTGCTCTTCACTTTGTTCTCCCTATGCCCTCAATACTTCCCTTTTTCCCAGCTCATATCCATGCAATTTTGATTTTATTTGCTTCCTTACCTAGGCTGGACTCTTGAAATGAGCAATCATGTTAATAACCTATGAGATGCCCTATTAAAATCTTAGGACTCTTTTACCTACTGTCTACTCTCTTGTTTCTGTATCCTTGGTTCTTATCAAGGATGCTGGAGAAAAATCTCAAAGCCATGATATCATTCTCAGCTACAAATTCATACTATCTCATCTGTTGAAATGGCATTCTTATTTTATTGTGTATTTTTCAATTTCTGGATGAGTGTATTCCTTTCATGCCTCTTCCACATTCCCCATGCTTCTACCCTAACCTTATGACTCATTTTCAGTAGATGGCCTTGCTTCCTACTTCACTGGAGGAAAAAAGAGAGAGAGAAAGAGAGAGGGAACCAGAGACTGATGTTACAACCTAAGGTCTCTAAATTTCTCTTATTTCCACCCCCAAATTGGTACCTTTAGCCAATCCCTTTCTTTGGTTTTATCTCTGAATAAAAACTAGCCCACCTTTAGGCTGTAGGCTAATTCCACCCTTTCAGGAAATAATACCAAAAGAAATACAACAGGCTCTAATCTGAGTTCATTCAACTGTTTCTGTCAGCACACCACCATGCTCAAAGTCCTCCAGGTTTTCAATAGCATGTCTCTTTGATTTGTCACCATCTTGCTATACCAATCCATGGTCAACTGAATGCATTCATCTTTGGAAACAAATTGTAGTTTCCTTTCTTTTGCCTCCTGTGATAGTCCTCTTCACACCCCACCTAGATCAGAGCACTAACGTCCTGGCTGGTCTTCAGGATGCTCTCACAATCATTACCTCATACAATCTCTTTCATCGATAACTGATGGAATGCTTAAAGTTTCAACCTTGAGTAGTGTTAAGGACCTCCACGATCAAGCTTCTCACATACCCACATATGCCTCAAACTTTTTTTTAATGTAGGAGGATGTTCTTAGCACATACTGTGTCTGTTACCTAGAATATCTCTCTCCTCCTTTGGGCTGTTCACATTCTACTTATTCTCCACAAATTACATCAGTGTGTATGAATCTTTCCCTTCCTCAAATGTCTACTGTGTATTGTAGTCTGTATTATATTTGTTTATACATTGATTTTATTATATTTATTTATTTCTTCTGTTTAGGACTTGACTTTCAAGAGGGAATATGTTCCTTAGGAGCAAGGACCTTATCTTATACATCTTTTGTCCTCACAATATTGGCCACTCATTAAGTACTTACTACAAATACCCGTTGACTTCATTTCAATGAGTCAGAGCTTTTCATTTGAAAAAGGAACCTATGAATGGGCACCTGAATATCAAATAGTATAAACCAGCTCTTGAAAATTCATGATTGGAATGAATTGGCATAATGAGGATCATCTTCTTGTTTTTTTCTGAATATTGGTTGTGAATGACCTACCTTCATGGGAATCTTGGACCACAGGAATCATCCCGAAATTTACAGTTTCAACTAAGCACAGTGCCTAGGTGTTGATCCAAAACTAAGTTGATAACATAAAGTAGCCTGCATACATCATAAACACTCAAATTAAAATATGAAAATATAAAAATCTGGAAACACAAAGGTTTGGCTGGGTTTTTTGTTAAGTTTTTATAGAGATGTTGACAGCAATAATTTTGGAATTTAAATATTTGTTTGGGATTTATACAAATCTGAGATAAAACATAAGAATTTAGCTCACAAATTTTATGTTTGTGGATACTTGAGTCATTAGAATAAAGCTAATTTAAGCAAACACTACAAATCTCTTTTCTTTTAAAAAGAAATTTGATAAATACTGGTGTAGCCTAATTGAAGCCCCATATAACCATCCTCACTGTAACATTCATCTCAACCTGTTTCAGTAGCTCTGCTTTCCATGATAGGAAGCTTAACATCTCTTTTTTCTTTTTTTTTTTAATTTTTTTTTCAACGTTTATTTATTTTTGGGACAGAGAGACAGAGCATGAAGGGGGGAGGGGCAGAGAGAGAGGGAGACACAGAATCGGAAACAGGCTCCAGGCTCTGAGCCATCAGCCCAGAGCCTGACGCGGGGCTCGAACTCACGGACCGCGAGATCGTGACCTGGCTGAAGTCGGACGTTTAACCGACTGTGCCACCCAGGCGCCCCAGGAAGCTTAACATCTCTTAAGGCAACCCATGACATTTGGGGACAGATTCTGTTTTTAAAGAATTTCTTTATCATTTTATTTTACAGGAGTTACATAAGTTCAAATATCTGTATGTACATGAGTACAGCAGGCCAGGTGTGATTCAACAGGGTGTGGTGGGGACTGTGGGGACTGGAAGGTGCTACTCTGTTCCAGCTGAATACCTCCAGAGGAGTGAGGGGCCAATGTGGCCAAGCCTTCCTGTGACTCAAGAGATGCCAAAAATCTAGATATAGCTGTGAAATCTGTGGCTTTTCAACATGATAATTAATTCAAACTGTTAGATAAAACACTGTGGATGAGGTTGGTAGATTAAATACACATATCTGTGGGTTAAACCTGGCTGTAGCCCTTCAGTTTTTTAATTTTGGAGTTAAATGCTGCCTCACCTTTTCACCTGTGGGGGGGGTAAAAAACATGTATTAAATTTATATTTTACTCAAAAAAGGGGACAAAAGTCAAATATTTAAGGACAACTATTGTTCTCCATATTTACCCCAGTCTTCTTCAAATTCCTTGAGTCGTTTGAACCCAAAGTACATTTAGGTTCTAAAATCATTTATGCAGATCAATATTGGGATAGTCACGATTTAGAGAGTTTCTTAATGTACAAGAGCGATTTCTGTTTGGATTGTTTTGCTTAGTTTTAGCCTATGGTGAAATTTTCACTTGGAAACAAGGCCTAGTATCTTCCTGGCCTCCCGACTTGACATCATGAGCAAATTTCACAAGCATAGCTTCTGTGTCCTCGTTCAGATCACTGTTTGAAACTAAACTGGGCTTTCCTGGACCAGATAACTGTCCAATGGTAGGCCACTAGTATGGCTGCAATGGTCCCCAACCAGCTGGCATATTTCAGTCAATGATCTTTAAATTTCTGGAAAAATCAACTAACCTTTTTGAATTACTCTCTTGGTATCTCAACTTTATTTCTCTTTCTTCATAGGAAGGTATCAATGTGGAGTTTATGAAAAACTCTGTCAAAATATGGGGTGCCTGGGTGCCTCAGTTGGTTAAGCATCTCTCGTTTTTTGACTCAGGTCATGGTCTCATGGTGGTGAGATTGAGCCCCACCTCTGGCTGGGCATGAAACCTGCTTAAATTCTCACCCACTCTGCCACTCCTGTGTGTGCACTCTCCCTCAATAAATAAACAAACAAATAAATAAATAATAAATAAATAAAATCTGACAAAATAGAAATACATTATGTAAATTATTTTCCTTTTTTACCAATGAAAAGGAGTTTGGCTCAATACCATTGTGTGGCACACCTCAGGGGGCTTCATTCATGTTGTCTTTTGCTCACAAGTCAACCCCTCAGCATAACTCATAGAACACAATGTAGCTAGTGCCCCCTGGAGTTGTGCATCCACCACAGCCCTGAATGAGGTTTATTTGCAATAATACTCTTGAGGCATTTATGCACATATGGTAGCTCCTGGTGATCATGTTCATAGGCTAGGCTTAAAAAAGATAACAAAAACAAAACAAAACCCTGATTCAACAATTTGCTGGCATCAGGCATACTTCAGAATACATTTCTTTGATAAATATTTTGGTGCCGTTTGAATTTATACAAGAAATTATAACTTGGTTATATAATCAATTTTTAACTTTGGTAAATGCTATGTAACCCCAGAGAAAAATCTGAATATTTCTGGCATTCCATACGTATTACTCACGCTTAATGAACGTTATCTTTCGTGGTTAGGATGATCTATTTGAGCAAGGATTGATGAATATTTTTTAAAGGGCCAGATAGTAAATACTTCAGGATTTGCAGGACACATATGGTCTTTGTCACATACTCTTTGTATTTTTTTTTTCCTAGCAGTTCCCAATGTTTCAATGGCTGGTAATTTAATAAACAGCAAATATTGTTTCACTTTTATATTCTGGTTTTTTCTCTTGATTTTTGGGACTACATCCACACACCATCCTGAGTAGTTTTTGGTATTTAGCCGTGTTGAGATGCTCACAGTAACCCGGGAAATAGGTTGTCTTATTGTTCCTGTGCCTTAGCCTGGAGAATGAAAGCATAGCAGGGGTTAAACAAGTTGCTCAAGTCTTCTTGATGATTTTGCTCTTACCAAGAATGTCTAAAAATTGTATCTTATGTACATTAAAGGGTGAAAATAAGTGCAAAGTGGATGCAGGGAATTGTTATTTGTTTCTATATAAGGTAAAATGGCCTTAGCCTTTTCCATTTTTTTCCTTTATACCACAGAGTGCAACTGCAGATGTGTGTGTTTTCACTGTATTTTGAAATGATAAACTGATATGAAAATATTTTAAATAGCATGCCAAAAATGTCTTCACTGAGCACAAAATGGACAAAGTCCAAATGTTAGTTTAAATTTCATATTATCTACCAATCTTCCCAGCAGAATCTGAAAGATGTTATTGTTTGAGTCACGTAGTTCTTCTGAATAATCTTTTCTTTGTAAACAGTTGGCAATCCAAACTCTGGATTTTTCCATTTAATGTTCGAAAGAAACTCATTTTTAAGATCATTTTTAATCAGCATATCTGTCACCTTCTTTTTTAACCTTTTTTTTTTTTTTTTGGCTTTTACTTTTTGGTACTGGTGAATTTTTGACTTGCAACTTTAAACTGGTGTTCATTTTCTTCTTTAACACTGCAATTTCCAATTCACCCAGGCTTGTATTCCCCAGTTTCTTCTAAAACTGAAAATTAGTGGTCGTTTTTCCAAAAGCTGTAATTTTTACATTAACCTTGTTTCTTCTTTTAATTGGCGTTTTTCTGTCAGACAATGGTAGGGGGCTGGTGACGCGTGTTATTTATTTTGAGAATCCTGTTTCAGTGGGGCTGGTTGTGAAATAAAGGCTGGAGAGGAAAATACTCCTTAAGGCTGCTGCCTGTGGGGTGAAGAGGAAGGAAGGGGAAGGGAAAGGGCTAGTCTTAGGGGAGGTAGCAGGAGTGGGCACTGGAATGTTCTCGTCATTTCAGAAATTAGAGCCCAGTCAGAAACCGTAGCCAAAGGGTTTCTTCCAGTTTAAATATGAAGCCATGTCTAGGTCCCCATAAATCCAAGTTGCTAAAAATGTCCCCCTCCCCACAAACCGTGACCAGCCCCCTCTGGCCACTGAACGTGAGGACAGCTAAATAACAGAATTTTCTTTCAACACGTGCGTGATACACATTCAAGATGAAAACCCATGGCTAAGAGAAAGTGACTGTATTAAAATACCTTTTAGACAAATGAGTAAGTATTTGCGTTTCTTCTCTTTTGTTGGTTTCCCCCTCTGTGGGCTACTGTGCGGCTCCTTCCTGTCAGCATTGTCTCTTGTTTTGTTTTGTTTTGTTTTGTTTTGTTTTCACCCATTATAGTTAAATGGTTTGTCTCCTGCAAGAAACTTAAAGCTGTTGAGGAGGGTTCCCCTCAACTAGAGATGGTTTGTAAATATAAACTAGTATAAAGAAATAAATCATATGGGATTTCAAAGTAAAATCCTTTTTATTTTAATTTGGACAAAGAAAACGGGCTAGAGAATGAGAAGATTTAGGTACTGTTATATTTGATCCACAAATTATAATTTGCTTAACAAATTTTGAGCATTGTTTCAAGTCGGACAAATAATTGTTCCAATCTTCATTTTCTTATTTTACACAGACAGTTGAAAGAAAATATGCAAAATTTCTCTGAAAGTTTCAATTAAAAAAAAAAGTGCCTGGATTTTTCTTACACCATCACAAATATTCATTATTTGAAACTCATAGTTTTTTCAGCCTTTTTGCCCCAGTTTCCATGGCTTTAAAGCTCTGACGGTGTTACATTTAAATATTACCTAATTTTAAGTATTGGTTTTCCTGTCTCAGTATTTTAATTAACGAAACTGTGTGTTATTTTTAGCATGGTAATCCAATCAATAGGACATACTTGTACCAGATTACAATAATTAGAAGGCATTGTTTACAGTAAAATCAGCATAGGTCTATCTAGAAGTAAATATTTATATAGAGAGATGCTAATAATTGTTAGATACGAGGACGAGTTTTTAAACTTTTATTGAAATGTAACATACATGCAAAAATTGTAGGTGTAGAACTCCGTGAATTTTACAAACGATACTTACATAATCAGCACCCAGATCACAATGCAGAATATTCTAAGCATTCCTAAAGCTACTCATTCTTCCACCTCAAGGGGTATCCCCTTCCTATCTTCCAACAACAGGGAATAATTTTGCCTGTTTTGGAACTTGCTATAATTTGAAACATTCTGTGTGTACTATTTTGTGTCTGACTTCTTTTGCTCTACCTTTGTTGGTGAGATTTAGTCATGTTGTATACAACTGTTCTTTCTTTGTCATTTTATCTTGAATATGCTTTGATTTATTTATCCATTCTCTTGTTGATGAATTTGGGGGAAATTTCCAGTTTGTAGTTCTGTTTTGTCAAAAACCTAGAGTTCTCCCCCTGTGTCTTTCTCTCTTACTTTCACAGAGGACACTTCACTTCTGGTCCCCACACATGTGGGATTTTTCCCTGCACCAAGCACTTTGGTGACACCAGCTGGATGCCCTACAATTTAACTCAGTTCTGACACTATCTACTTGGAGGTAGCATCAGATACCACAGGTTAAGGGCTGTCTCATGAGGCTGCCCCTCCCCCACACTTTAGATGCCAATCACAGATAGTAGGTCCCCAGGTTGTGTCCAAAGTGGCTCCACATTTTGGAGGTTGCCATGACTGCCTCCCCTGTGGATTTGATTATTTGCTAGGACAGTCGTGGAACTCAGGGGAACACTTACATTTACCAGTATATTAAAGAATGTGACAAAGGATACAGATGAACAGCCAGATACAGAGATACATAGGGTCAGCTCTGGGAGGGTCCCAAGCAGAGGAACTTCTGGGTGCATCACCCTTCTGGTATGTGGATGTGTTCACCAACCTGGAAGCTCTCCAAACCCTGTACTTTGGGGATTTTACGGAGGCTTTACTATGTAGGCCTAATCAGTCATTTACCTCTGTTTTCAGCCAGCTTTCTAAAGAAGTTCAGCAGAGGCAGAGCTGAAAAGTTCAAGCTTCTAATCAAGGCCTAGTTGTTTGTGGTGATCAGCTCCCATTCAGAAGCCAGGTGCCCACCCAGAGTTGCTTCACTAGAACAATAGATACTCAGGGCAGCTGGGTGGCTCAGTTGGTGAAGTGTCCAGCTCTGAATTTTGGCCCAGGTCATGATGTTGCTGCTTCGTGGATTTGAGCCCCACATCAGGATCTTTGCTGACAGTGCAGAGCCTTCTTGGGGATTCTCTCTCTCTCTCCCTCTCTTTATCTCTCTCTCTGCCCTTCCCCTACTAGTGCTGTTTGTGTATCTCTCTCAAAAAAAAAAAAAAAAAAAACTCAAAAAAAAAAGAATAATAGATACTCCCTGTGCTCCTATCACTTAGGAATTTATAAAGGTTTTAGGAGCCTATATCACAGTTTGGGGACATGGACCAAGGATTACAAGACATGCTCCTAGCACTCTTATCATTTAGGAAATTACAAGGTTTTTCAGAGCATTATTCCAGGAGTGAGGGGCAGAGATCTCCCAACATGTATTTTTTCTATAACCCCACAGGTTCATGCAAATAGTGTTACATGAACATTCTTGTGTAGGACCTCTGGTTAATAGATTTACGTGTTTCTGTTGGGTACTTTAAGGAGAAGATGCTGGGTCACAAGGTATGCATGCTGTTTGGATATTAGACAGTGCTGGTTTTCTAACATGGTTGTACTGATCTACAGTCCCACAGGCAGTGACTGAGAGTGACTCCACATAGCTTCCGGTACATGGTCTTTTCTGTGCTTTCCATTTGAGGCATTCTAGAAAATTTGTAGTGGCATCATACTGTTTTAATGTGCATTTTCCTAAAGACCACTGTGATAAATAGAAAAGCACACTGCCACATTGATCACATCCTCCTAGCAATTTGTACTAATGACAAAACTGGGCTCCAGTGGATTTGTGATTTACTCAAATTCACTCAGCTTGGATGTGGTAAACCAGAGTTAGGTTTTACTCTTTAATGTGGCACATGATAATGATATTTTTGAGTCAAAAGGGATTTTGGAGGCCATGCCATTTAAAAGTTTCTCCCAGATGAAGAAGTTAAGGCCCAGAGAATTGGATGTGTTAATTACTTCAGACATCGCATTTCTTTTGGTTTTGTCGGATGAAATACAATGGCCTAGAGGTCTGGACTTCATTCTGGATTCTACCACCTACCAGCTGTTTGGCTGAGTCAAGTCACCTGCTTTCTCTGAACATCTATTCTTTAATGAAAGCTGTATGAGCTCAAACATGTTTTCTTGTGTGTTGATAGCCATCCAGGAGACAATTAAGATAAAAACAGCAACTTTCTGTGTTTATAGCTGCGAAAGACTTGATTGATCTTCAATGGCCTGTCTTCCCTCTGTGCCATGAGTGCCCGTGTTCAGCGAGGCTCAGCAGCAGGAAGCTATCCTCAGTTTTTGACTCATATTCCAAGGTAGCTGGGTAGTTCTACCTCAGTACCTGCAGGCACCTCAGCTTAACATGTTCTAATCCCAACATGGCTTTCCTCTCCACTGCAACATGTCTCCTACCTTAGTTAGTATCACTGACCTTTATCCTTTGTCTAAGCTACATTCCTGTCTCCTCTACTCCACGACATTACCCCAAGTCAAGCATTTATCACCACACCACTTTCTACTGAAATAGTTTTCTAAGAGGGTCCATGGCTCCAGTGTCTTTCTCCACTAATCCATCCTGTGAAATCTGGTAGACTTTATCTTTCTATATTATGATAAGATCATGCCATAATCTTGATAAAATAAAACATCTTTCATAACTTTCCATGGACAGTGAGATGAAATTCAGATGCCATAGCTTGGGACTCAAGGTCTTTAATATCTGACACCTGCCCATCTTGCGCACCTGAATTTATTTCCCGTTGTGCATTTTGCTTTGCTGCTTCACCTCCGTGTCCCACCACAGACCCTGCCTACTCTCTAACCACATTCCACCCCCTGCAGAAGACATACATACTCTCATTCATCTGCTTGAAACCGCTGTGTTGTTCTTCTACACCTGTTAAGTTCCTACTGATTTCCTCATTCATGACGGCTTCCCCATCCTCCCTTCTGTTTGTCTAGGTCCACTTCACTTTTCAGCTCCACTTCCCCGTCCATCATCACAAAGTTGTACTGCAACCTTTCTCACGTGGCACTCTAGTCATTTGTTCGTGTGTCTATCTTCCCTGCTGCTTGAAGCTCCTCAGGCATCAGGATTGGATCCATCCATCTCCATAACTCCTGTGCTAAATGAACATAGATGCTCCATGTGTATTCCTTGGATGTATAAATGGATTTATTGAATCTGAGGAGGCAAACAAATCAAGCTTTCCTTAATAGCAAAATACCAAGATACAACTTCTCTCCTTCCTTATTGATATACTCAAGTTTTATTTCTTTCCTTTTCTTATCAATCCATATTTTTTTAACTAGATGTTTGCAGTGATGGCAATTTACATACAATTTAAGTGCATCTAATTGCAATTACGGCCTCTTGAATCTAAAGATCTGTGTGGGACTACTTGAGGCTTTAAGTCGAATATTGTAGATGAATTTCCTGGTATCAAATTTATCTTTAAAAAATAGAAGGCCAGAGAGTTACCAAGTGGGGTGTGTATCATAGGGTATACCTTTTTTGTTGCCTTGCTCAGTCTTGGTCTGTTTCTCTCCGTTTCCATTTTGCAGTGCGTAAACCTGATGTACTAGGCTAATTATATAACAGTCAGCATGTGATTGATCATAATGTTGCTTTTAGAAAAACCTGGAAAATATTTTTAAAATCCAGCTTATGAAAAAATCCAAATACGTTTTAAAATTAAAATAATATAATGCCTGGGTGAAACAAATGAAAACCTACAAATAAATCTTCTCTGAAATAGAAACCCTCAGCTGGTTTATGAGCCCTTTTCTAGAAAATAAAAAATTATAAAAGAATCAATTACTCATAAATGTATAAATGTTTCACCTTTTCCTTAAGGTATTTTATGTGGACACACTCATCATTCAAAAATTTAGCTTTTAATTTAACCTTTAAAACCTAAGCTTGCTGATTTCTAAAAAATACTGCCATAAGAATACATTATAACAACAAGGGACAGGGACTCTCAAACCAGCAAAGTCTCTTTGACGTTCCTTATAATAATTAAGTAAATAACACTGCACTAGAAAAAGTTCCTGTTAATTTTCCAAAATGGTTTTCATCTTACAACATTCCAGATTTTACACAGAAGACCTAAAGAATAGAAATGTGCTGAACAAAGAAAAGGAACATTTTGAGGCAAGTCACAAAAAGAAAAATTAGTAAGGATTAAACCTGCTCCACACTTTGTTCAAAAGTGCATATTTTGATTTTGTTCTCACTTAAGTAATGCTAAATTACAGTATGAAGCCCACGTTAGTAACTACTCTTCAATAGCCACATTATCCAGGATTACCGGCATTAAATACTAAATTAGCATTAGCTGACTGCTATTGTTTATAAATTAATTTTTTTCCTGTTTCTGCGAGTTCTATGAATTACATCGTGTAATCTCCTGTCTCTCTAGGGATGGAGTGTTACAGTGAAAATTACTGTGGCCTAGAAACTGAAGACTCAGAATCAAAATGTGATTTGCCACCAAGTGGCTCTGTGACCTTAGATAAGTCACTCAACTTGTCAACTTGTGCTGCTGCTTCCCTTTTTTTTTGTTTGTTTATTTTATTTTTGAGCGAACACTAGCAGAGAGAGAGACAGAGACAGAGACAGAGACAGAGATGGAGAATTTGAAGCAGGCTCAGAGCTGGCAGTGCAGAGCCTGACGAGGAGCTAGAATTCACAAAGCGTGAGATCATGACCTAAGCCAGAGTCAGACACCTAACCAACTGAGCCGCTCAGATGCCCCTGTACTGCTTCTCTTTTAAAGGCGCTGGGTTGCAACTGGATGCTCTGTGAGTTCTGTTCTAAGTCTAACATTAAGTACTCTTTTTAAGCCCATATTAAGGAGTATTATGGCTTATACCACTGTCCAGTCCTTTCTCTAACATTTCTGTAGTAAGACTCTTCTAGTTGAAAGGGACTGAATCTATCTCAAACAGCCCAAAGCCAAAAAGACACTTGACTGGCTCCTGAAACCCAAAAGTCCAGGAGTCTCGAAGTCTGGAGGGATCCAAGGGTTCCAGATATATCATCAGAATCCAGTTTCTCACATTCTTTTTCTCAGCTCTGCTTTCCTCTGTCTTGGCTTCATTCATAGGCAGGCTCTCTTCAGGTGGCATTCCCTGGTAAGTCCAGGTTACCTCGTCTTTCCAGTCAGCGACACTGGTGGGGAACAAAAACTTAATTCTAACAACAGTCCTGACTGGCCAGGTCTTGGTGGTGTTAGGGCTGAGTGAAGACGGGGGTGTAGGGCATTTCCACGTGAACAGAGAGTGGTGATTCCTCAAAGGAAAACTGAGGTACAGTTTTCCGAACAGGGGACATGGATGCTGAATGGACAAAATTCTCAGGTGTCCCCCTGCAACTTGGCAATTGTCTCATCTGAAAGCTTTCCCTGTCAAATAATGCTTTCTTCCCTTTTACCTTTCAAAAGTGTTAGCTCTCCCAATAAATCTTGTTCATTCTTAACTTTGTCTCAGCATCTGCCTCCTGGAGGACCAAACGGATAATAAGATGGGGTTTGGGCCTAGATTATTCAGCATTTACCTGGCAAGTACTTGGATGGTAGGCAGGGTACACATAGTCCTTGGCACAGGTGGTGACTCCATTACTGAGCCTTCACAGAGGGGTGACCTGGGACAATGTTGCAGTGGAGGGGAACATCCTGACTGCAACAGTGATTCAGGACTTTGAAAATGTCGAGTATGAGATGGGTGGGGAAAAACGTATATAAGGACAATACATTTGGCTTGCTGTTATAAGGCTGAATTGAAACTCTAGAGAAAAATAATGACAAGCTGAGGGTAATTACCAAATTGAAAAGTAAAGGAGAAGTCCAGGGGACCTCTTTGGCGCTTCAAAAGTAGCCTTTACCTTCTGTGGAAGGAAAGCAGGAAAAGTAAAAAAAGAAACTCTAGAGTTAGAATCACTGAGCTTCAGATGATTAAATGCTCAGCAGAGGCAAATCTCATGATCAAGGCACTTTTTGGGAAAATTGGCAAGCTTGACATATGGTGTGGGGGCATTAGAGTAGATACCCCTAAAGATTTTGGTTCCCCAACCCTCTGAACATTCAGAGTTTGCAGAGGGGTCTGCCCATCCCTACCAAGAGCTAGAAGTCTCTCCATATGGGAAGACACCGCAGTCTTCTTCCTAGCAAGATCCCCTTAAGATCTGCCTCCAGAACTTCCGACTTTCATGCTGGTAACTATGATCAACTCTCAGCATAATCCAGCTAGAGATGTGCTGAACCTGGCAATAGATAAAGCAATCATATCCTAAATATGCTACAAAAACTAGTAAGCATATTCCAGCAGAAGCTGGGGAAGGACCCCTGGTATTAGATTTTGAGGGTGCTGGACAAAGGGAGCCAGAAAATAAGACTGGATATTGGGGACTTAATTGACGTAGGAGTGCCATCTTGGAAGACAGGATTTCACTTTAGTGAGAACCTCAAGACATGATATACAGCTTTTGATTTGGCAAATGTTTATTACTTTCTATCCTAATCAAGAAAGATGAACAGAAATAGTTCACCTTGGTCCACATGGTATGGTCAACAATATATATTGACAGTTTTGCCACAGGGCTATGGGAACTATGTTATAGTTCTAAGAGATCTAGACCACCCAATATCTTTGAGAATATCACTTTATCCATTGCATTGATTATATTATGCAGATCAGGCAGGTTGAGTAAGAGGTGGCTAACATCCTGAAAGTCTTGGTAAGGCATATGTACTCCAGAGTACAAGAAATAACCACGAGAAGATTCAGAGGCCCATAATATCAGTAAAATTTTCAGGACTCAGCAGCCAGAGACATGCTAGGACATTCCTTGCTAAGTAGGAAAAGAAATACCAGCGACTACAACAAAGAAAGAAGCATAATTGTATAATGGTGTTTCTTTGGGTTCTGGAAGAAATACATTTCGTACTTGGGAACACTACTTCAGCCCAAATGCCAGGGGGCAGGGCTCTAGAGCAGGACTCTATATTTCAAAGATGTCAGTAGTGGAAAAGATGCAGTGGGGTTGATGGCAAACCCCAGCCAGAGAATCTCACTGCAGGACCCTGAGGTTCTAAAGTCCAAGCTATCTGCAGCAGATAAATAGACACTTCTGAAAAACCATCAAGACCATAGAAGTGATGACTGAGGGCAAGGAGAACTTAGAATGAAGAGTACAGAAAGGCAATGACAAATAGCAGTTGCAAAAAGGATTACAGTTTTGTCGTAGGAAGAGAGACACACAGGAATCCTGAAGGACTGCTAAATACATGGAGAAGTGGATCCATATGGCATGAGGGTGACCTGTGACCACCATAGAAGTGTATTGCTTGGATCTTCCTTCAGGAAAAATCTTTCCACCCAACTTCAAGGAATTCAGACAGTTGGCAGCCTCCAGTGACAGTGCTTTGGGAATATGTCACAACTTTTGAACCAAGGCTATCCTCTTCCCTGGTGGTCCTCAATGACTGAGCAATATGGGGGTACCAGAACCTGACCACTTTTTCCCAGTGTGGGATTCTTCTGACACATGGTCTAACTCTCCATGTTTCACAGTGTAAGACTCTCCCTGACCAATTCTCCCCTCCCCCTCCACTTTCCTTTCACACATCTCAGATTTATATCCTGGTCTACATCTTGGCTTTATCCAGATTTATATCCCAACTTTCCTTGCCAGATCCTGTTTCCTGTCTCTTTATTTTTCATGGGCATTATTACCATCCCCTTCCCACACACCTTAGAGCCTCTTGGACTCCTATCTTCACCTTAGCATTTAAATCTCAGTGAGTAATAACTGACGAAATAATCTGGTAAAATTCTGATTTGGGCTAAATTCTACATTGCCTACCTGCTTCAAGATCAGTCAATTCTCCTCCAGTTTAGTTCACAGAACTTGTTGGCCAGTGCCTGGTGAAACTAACACTAGAGCCTTTGCTTCAATGATGTTCACTTTAGCCTCATTTTTCAAAACTGTAGTGCAAGTCAAAGCTCTGTGGCAAACAGACTGGGGTGATAATTTCAGCTTCAGAAATCCTTTCTTTACTACTTTTTCTGTTTGTATGAAAATACAATTTAGTCTCCTTTGCTTCCTTTCTCTTACAGTTTGCAACAGGTCTCTGCCCAAGGAGTTGCTGATGAAATAGAGGGAAGGGCATCCCTACCACAGAAGGGCAAGTGTGCGTGTGGGAACTATGGCCACTTTGAATGTGAAACGTTATTTTGGATCCTTTATGTCATGTTTCCCAACTTATTCTGAAGTTAAAGTCTCCAAATATTATTTTGAATGATTTTTTTTTTTTTTTTAGTTTTTCCCTCTGTGTCAACAGTATTTCTGCAAGAGCTTCGAAGGTGTTTTCTTGCATGGATACTGAGAAGGAACACTGATTTTAAGAGGGATCTGGTTTCCTTTCCTTACCCTCTCATTTTTACCCACTCATTTTAGACTTTTCTGTAACTTTTATTAAGCTATCTTTGAGTTCAGAAGGCTGAGAGAATTTTTCTTTTAAGAAAGAAAGCTTGCCCACCAGCCAGTTTTATATTTTTCCCCAAGCACTCAACAGTCTAATCTTTTTCCCATTTAAAATGAGAAAGAGTTTTGCAAGAAATTGACTTGATGTTAGGACAGGAGCTTCGGGAAGCTCTAATCTCAGTGACAGCTTTAACAAACCAATCCGGCTCTCTGGCCTCCTACATATTGAACAGGAACTGCTCCTTCTGGCCCTCCAGGTAGGAAAGTAAGTCTCTAAAGCACATTTGTGAGGGCTCTGTATTCTCCCATTCTGTTGGTTTTCTCTTCGGTGCTTTCAGGATCTTAAGTCTTTGCAAAATATTCTCCACTCTTTTGGAAGCAGAAGAATTTAGGAAGGGAATCAGTCTTTAGTTCCCTTTGAAACATTTGCTACAGTTTTACGACCAGCGCAGCTTCCAAATGGGTGATATTTGGAACTGTTTTGAAATTGGGAGTTTATAAAAGAACGTCTTGGCTTCCGCTTTCTCTTTGCATGGGAGGAAACTAAGGACATACATTTTTTAGGCAAAGAAGAGAGATTCTTGCCTCAGAAAAAAGTAGTATTATAATTGTCCTTAACACTGTTTGTTGGTCACTAGTAGTAATCTTCAGACTTTAGGGCACATTGAAATAATCTGGAGGATGTTAAAACACAGTTTGCCAGGCCCCCTATCAGAGGACTGCATTCAATAGGTGGGGCTTGAGAATTTGCATTTCTAACAAGTTTCTATGATGATAATAAAGATTGGGAACACTCCTAGAGAACTGTTGATCTATACCATTATTATATTCCTTAATAGGAAAAAACTCCTAAAATCTCTGTGAGCTTTCCTAATTGAATGAAAGTGTTATAACTGTTTTGTATTATAACTAATTGAACTTAACAGGAAAAGAAAATAAAAACCCTGATTTATTTTAGGACAATTACTTAAGATATAAAACCTGTCATTTATCTTCTCAGTCTCATTGGTGGCACTACATTCCTTTGTTTCTTACAGGAAAAGTACTTGTGGCCAATTATTTGTAAAACGATAACTGGAAACTAAAAAAACATAAATGATTTTAGTTGTCTTTTTCTTTAGTTGTGTCAAATATTTACGTGAATTTGTTGAAATTTAGAAAGTTTTCCCATCTGGAACATGGGGCTAAAAATAGGTACTTTATAGGATTGTTAGAAGGCTTAAAAGAAAGTGTATCAAATGCCAAACATAGTGCCTGACTAGCAGCAGATAATCAAGAAATATTAATTTTCCATCTTCATTTCTTTGCCCATTTTAACACCATTAGTTTTATTCAGTATTTTAAAAATATATGTATTTATTATTTATTATATATAATGGCATATAATATATATTATGTTATATATTATATATATTTATTATTATTTATTATTTTTACTCTGAAAAATCAGAGAAATAAGAAAAAAAGGGTATAAATCATTTTAATGTGGGATTATTTTTTATTAGATATTGCAGAAATTTTTTTTAATCAAGTAGAAATTAGATAATAGGGGGACACCTGGGTGGCTCAGTTGGTTAAGCCCCTGACTTTGGCTCAGGTCATGATCTCACGGCTTGTGAGTTCAAGCCCCACATTGGGCTCTGTGTTAACAGATCAGAGCCTGGAGCCTGCTTTAGATTCTGTGTCTCCCTCTCTCTCTGCCCCTCCCCTGCTTGCGCTGTCTCTTGGTCCTTCAAAAATTTCAAAAAAAATTTTTTTAGATAATAGGTCTTCAATGCAGACCAGGCATGTTATTTTAGATGATTATTGCAAAATTGAATTTTTTGATTCATACTGTTCCCAAATCCATGTAATATCAACAATAGATAATAGATAGGAGTATGTGTACATGTCAGGAACTAGGCTAAACTTCATTGCTTGCCTTAATTCATCCTTATAACAACCCTATGAAGTTGTCTTTTCTTACTGTTACAGATATTTGTTTATTGCTATCTCCTCTTCCTACAGTGAAAGCTCCATTAGCAACAGCGTTGTTTTATATCCTTCTGTAGACCCACTGCTCAGAAGAATACTTGGCATATAGTAGGTAGATGCTCAAAGAGTGTTGAAATAAATTTATGCATCAATGAAAGGAAATGAATGAAAGCAACTCTTCCCTGAGAAGTTAAGAAATTTGCCTCAAGTCCTTGGCCATGTTAAAGTCCGGGTGCTCTGACTCAAGTTTTTCTTCTCCTGACTCTTAACATATACTTTAGAATCTGGACTATTCTAAGCTATTAAAATATCTGAGTTTGCCTGTAACTTTCAAATGGTAACAGTTAAAAAGAAACTTGGAATTTAGATAAAAGTTCAAAATAAGCTTGAGTTGAAAGTTAGAGAGTCTTTAGTAGGGAATGGCTGGAATCAGCAAGTTATTCAATAGCTGTATCTTGCCTTTGTGCAGAAACAGATGTTAAGGACATCTGAGATTACCAAAAGCAAGTTCTCTCAATCTCAAACTGTTGAATGCCTGCAGCCGTTTCCTCAATGAAAGGTGTGCGTGAGTCTTCCTAGTGTCCTTGGAACAATAGTTGACCACATTATTATTGAATAAATAATATTTGCACATTTGTCTGGGTTTTATTTAGTCATAAATCAAATGAAAATTACACAGCACAATATAACATTTCTTATTACACTGAAACTTAAAAGTTTGTCAACTTCTTCCCTTTAAAAAAAGAAAAAAATGTAATCACACTTTATTCCTATATCCCTTTCTCTTTGGCTTAAGTTGCAATCAGAATGCATTTCAGTTTCATTGGTGAATACCTCAGAATGTGGTTATTAGATTTCAAATAAATACTGTTTGAAACTACACTTTGTAAACTTCAATGAAGAGTCACTTATCTGGATTTATTTCTCTCCTAATTTCAAGTGGATTTCTGGGTTGGACTGGCTCCTTCTTCTACAATAATGGAACTCTTGATTTGTATCTGGCCACATGACTTTATAACAGAGACTTCATTTCCCAGCTTATCTTGCAGCCATTCGTGACCATGTGACTAAATTTTGCTAACTGAGATGTAAGGGTGGTATGTGTCACTTCTAAAGCATGTTCTTAAGAGGAAGATCCGTGCCCTTCTCTTCCTTACTCCTGGTACTTCTATCCTGCTGCCTACAAGGTGAATATGGTAGCTGATCATCTGGGACTATGTGGATTAGTTCAACGGTTGGTATGATGGAGAAACAAGGTAGAAGTCCAGGCCCCTGCGTGATAATCCAGGTACATCTGTTTTGTACTACCTTCCAAATGTTTACATAAGAAATACTTCTATCTGATGTAAGCAATTATTATTTTGGGTTTTTGTTATACACAGCTGAAGTGATTTCATATACAATATATTTTATTTCTGTAATGTTCAATTTTTTTTTAGAAAAAGTGAAAGATGAGGAAATCATAATAAGCAAGATCTTTGACAACAAGGCACTTGCAGAGTGAAAATACTTGGTATCATTCTCCAAAATAAAACTAAATAAAATTGGCAAAATTTTGAAGTGGAAAAGTTGTTTAGATGTTTTCCCTCATATAATTCTTAATGAATCTCAAGTTTGTAGTTTTCTTTGGCTTTGACCACACAAATCACTTTTTTAGCAGGGATCATTTCTCTCAGTCAAAATAAGTAAAATTAAAGCAGAGTTTTAAGTGTCTTTGCTTTGGGTAGACTTACACAGATACCGTTTCTCTGATGACATTCTTTCTTGGCTCCCCTGAGATATAACCACTGGAGAGTTGTCTCTGTAAATAAGTTAGCCAAGAAGCTGCGTCTTTTGGAACTTTAATCAATATGTATCTGATAGTTGAGATACAACTCTTGAACAAGATTATTTTAAATGATATATTAAATGATTAATTCTTTGGTAATTCATCATCTCTTTGAGATAAGTCTTTGATTATGAATCACTAAGAACAAGTAGTGTTCTTTAATTTCAAAAGGTTCAGTTACCTCTTCCTACTTGGTCTGTATCTTGAGCAGCTGTCCAGGGTACTTAAAATTAATTACTGTAAATACTTAAATTACAGATTTTTTCCTTTTTTTTCTTGGGTTGCGGGTTTTGAGAAAATGCAGCTGCTTTTTACAATAATTTAGTTTTTCCATTTTGAACAAGACTTTGAATAATGATAAAGAATAATGGTAATAAATAAAATATTTGTGATTGCCTATGTAAATCATATTAGAAAGATTGTACAACACTTTGAAAACAATGTTATGATGTTTGGCTTATGGTATAGAGATAATATAAATTAAAGATTATGTGTGTAAACGTTATGAACTTAAGGGACATTGACCCTAACCGACCCCTAGTGAAACATTTCTTCATTGGAATTCCTAGAAGGTAGTCATCTTGTTCTGCTAAAATACCTCCAAGTAAGGGATGCTCAGCACCTCCAGAGGTGGTCCTCCTTAGTTTCTGTATAATGGAAAACTTCTTTCTGCTCTGGAACTTAATCTAGCTCCTTATGTGTTTCATCATTCCATCCTTCTGGAGCAGCGTTCTAATTTTTGTATTCTCATCCTTTTTTTGTGGAGAATGAAGGGAAAACTAATTTCCTGTTCCCAGAGCTTCAATGTTAAGTATTTGAATTGCTTTGCTCCAAACTATGCCCACTTCCTGAGTGACCATATAAGACAACAAAGCACCTATTTCTGAGTTCTGTTCAAAATCAAAATCCTAATATGTTCATAATAACCCATTCATGATTTGATAGCAAAGCAGTACATAATTACAAAGTGTACAGGAAATGAAGACTTTAAACTTCTCTTGTTTATTGGTTGTAATAACTTGAGACTTGCTTACTATTCAGATGGTTGTTCTCAAAGTGTAGGCTGAGGAGTTTATCAGGGTATCACTATTTTACAATAATACCAAGACACTACAGTATTTGCTTTCTTTGTTGTGGATGTCTGAACTGATGATTCAAAAGCACTGGGAAGTAAAACAGCATTAGAGTGAATCAAGCTGTACTGGTAGTCACTGTATTCTCCCCTGCCACATATTCACAGTAAAGAGTTGCCTGTATCATTTAAGAATATCCTTGATGAAGCAGTAAGAATTATTAACTTTATTCAATCTGGACCTTTAAACACATATCTTCCAAATATTCTTTCTGCTGAAGTGGGAAGTACACATAAAGTACTCTTATTGCAAATTTCTAACTCTGTCTCTAAAAAAAAGTACTTGTGCTATTGGAACAAAAAAATACTTGTGCCATTTCTTGAATTATGAGCTGAGCTAGCCATGTTTTTTTTTTTTTTCCCATGGAACATTGTTTATACTTGAAAGTATAACTGACACACTATGGTTATTCAGATATGGGTATTTGGCAGACATTTTCTTGAAAATGAATACAATGCATCTATGACTTTGAAGATACAACTGACAGAGTTCGGTTGCCAATAATAATATTTGAGATTCCAAGTGAAAATTAGTATTTAAGAAGCTTGTATTTGCTATTGTCAGCTTGACAGCTTCCCAATATGTAAAGACTTTACTGATCAGATGGGTAGTGATCTTAATAAATGTGATTTTCTGATATTGTGCAATGAAATGTGTTAACATTTGGAAGATTTGCAGAATACAGTCAAAGTGTTTTAAAAATATTCACTGCTTGATAATACAAAGTCATGCATCAACCAAAAAACAATCTATAGTTCAATGGATTTCAATGATTAGAATATAACAAATTTCTTATTATAATTCCAGATTCTACAGTGCAGCTAAGTTTTAAGAAATCACTACTGTGTTGTGTGAAAGGTTAGCACTCCCCTTGACAAGGATGGAAGAGGCTCTTGGGCCTGACAACATAACCACATGTGTATGGTAAAGAAATTACTACTTAATGAGTGTTGGTGTAATAACAAAGAATAATATCCAGTTATTAATTCTTTAGTATTTACACATATCTCTGTGTGAAGTGAATTTTCTTCACATACTTAAACCAAAACAACATACTATAACAGGTTGAATGCAGAAAAGATAATGGGAGTCTGGCTGTCTTATACAGAGCCAGGTATTTGAGAAAACCAAAAATATAAAACAATATCACTCTTCTGGTTTTTTTGTTTGGAGAAAAATAGTTAATTTTTAATTGAAAATGTTATTTATGTTAACATGTAATGAGTTCATCATTTTTTATCATTTTTAAATGACCTTGATGAATAAGACATTTCTACATGTATTTAAATTTTGACCGCATTAAATATTGATAAATGTGATATGTATCATCCTAAGCTCTTTGAGTGGCCCGAAAACATTTAAGAGTTAGAGGGGACTTGAGACAAAAACAGTTGTGAATGACTCCACTAGGGATATTCTGGTCAAAGTTTACAGCAAGTCACACCCTCCTTCATTCCAAAAGATTGGCAAACAAACAAACAAAAAAAAACAAAAAACAAAAAACAGAACCAATGTCTTCATTCTAATAACCAATAGTATTTTATTTACATTTTGTTAAGCTATTTTATTTTATGCCTCTACACATCTTGCACACAGTTAATGCCAGAATTTTACTGCCCTTCGTGTAAACTAGAACTTGAAGCCTTTTAAAAAGTGTACCAAACTCCATGGAACACTTGCAGTATTTTTATCTGTTACCTTTCTTGATTTTGATAAAAAAAAGTCATTCATAACTGCAGGTATAATGTCCTGGAATTTATTTTTTTTTAATTTTTTTTAACGTTTTTGTTTATTTTTGAGACAGAGAGAGAGACAGAGCATGAACGGGGGAGGGTCAGAGAGAGGGAGACACAGAATCTGAAACAGGCTCCAGGCTCTGAGCTGTCAGCACAGAGCCTGATGCGGGGCTCGAACTCACAAACCGTGAGATCATGACCTGAGCTGAAGTCGGCCGCCCAACCGACTGAGCCACCCAGGTGCCCCATGTCCTGGAATTTAAAATAAATAACTGCTTGGAATTTTCTCTCTCTGCACACCCCTGCTCATGCTTGCTCTCTTTCTCTGTTTCTTGCAAAATAAATAAATAAACTTTAAGGTGAAAAAGGGCACCTGGGTGGCTCAGTCAGTTAAGCATCCAATCTTGGTTTCGGCTAAGGTCATGATCTCATGGTTAATGAGATTGAGCCCCATGTCAGGCTCTGCAGTGACTTGGGATTCTCTCTCCCCTCTCTCTCTCTGCCCCTCCCCCACCTTCTCTCAACATAAATAAATAAACATTTAAAACAAAAGGTATTTCCCAGTTGACTGTCCTCTCGTGTCTATCAATAACTAGTATCATTTTGGAGACTTTTTCACTGTAATAGAAATGAGATGTACCTGAAAAAGTTTAAACTGATAAAAAAATAACTAATGAAATTAATGGGATAATTAAATATTTCTGTGCTCTCAGAGTTTAAAAAGGAAGAAAAAAACAGAAGTAGTCAAAAATGAGAGTAAGTCATTCTAAAGGTGACTCTGAAATTCTCTCTGATCTAGTTTTAAACGCCTCAAAGATGGAAAATAAAAAAGGACAGTGGAGAAAAGAAAACTCGCTGCCAATCCACCACCTATAGATGACCACTATAAACAATTGAGGTATGTCTTTTGGGGTGCCTGGTTATCTCAGTCACTTAAGCAACCCATTCATGATTTCAACTCTGGTCATGACCTCACAGTTCGTGAGTTGGAGCTCTGCATCAGGCTCTGCACTAACAGTGTGGAGCCTGCTTGGGATTCTCTCTCACCCTCTCTTTCTGCCCCTCCCCTTTTCATTCTCTCTCGCTCTCTCAAAATAAATAAATAAACTTTAAAATAAAAAAGGGCACCTGGGTGGCTTAGTCAGTTAAGCATCAGACTTTTGACTTCCACTCAAGTCATATCACGGTGGTGGGATGGAGCCCCAGGTTGGTTCCCACTGAGCATGGAGCCTGTTTGGGATTCTCTCTCCATCCCTCTCTCTCACTCTCTGTCCCTCCCCCACTCACACTGTACGCTCTCTGTCTCTGTTTTTAAATAAACATTTAAAATTTTTAAAAATTTAAAAAAAGAAAAGAAAATTTTTAAAAATTAAAAAATAAATAACTCTTTAGACTTGTAGACATTCATAAATAGAGCATGTCAATATTGCATAACTTATCTGGGTAATTATCAAGATCTGTCCCATCTCCAAGGAAGAGATCTTAGAAGATAATTTAGAGATTGTTGTCATGTCTATGACTACTTTTCACTGAGTAATTAACATGAGTCAGGAACTGTCCTAAGTACTTTATATACTTACCTTGTTTCTCAAGAACAGTGAAAGGTAGAACTGTATTCAAACCCAGAGTGCTGTGATTGTCACCCCAAGCTGCTGACCATGTTTTGTTACTTTTCATTTGGTTGGACTCCTAACCTCCCCCACTTGCCACTTTTGTGCTCTACACATGAATCTATTGTTGCCCTTAGGATACTTTGTTGCAATTCATTTCTTTATGTATTTGCCTCTGCTAATCAACTTCTTGCTCCCTGAAGGAAGGAACTGTGTCTGAATTCCCACCGCACAGGAAAATCCATTTTTGCTGGGCTGAATTAATACCATGTTAGGCTATAGAAGCTGAATGAGTTTAAATAGCTTTCCCACTCAATCGGTGTGTATTGTCAGGATCTGAATCTAGGCCTCCCATCCTAACCTTCTGTGGTAAACATTGCAGGTAAGTGCTTCTCAAATATGGTGCATGGACCAACTATATCAGTATCACCTAGGAATTTGTTAGAAATGCAAATTATTAGCATCCTCCCCTCACCACCATCTTGGATAATCTTGGATAAGATTCTGTAAAGGTAAGGCCCGGAAATCTGTATTTTAATATGTTTTTATTGTGATTGTGATGCACACGAAAGTTCCAGAATCACTCTTCTAAGTGAAGAAACCTAGCAGTTTAATAGAAACAGAATGGTTGACTCAGCATGGAGCATAATAAAACCATTCCTTTGATTTGCTGTGTGATTAGGTGTATAAAATATCCTATAGAAAATGAAAAATTCAAGCAAAAACTCATCTAGCATGGTTGTTTTTATTTTGAAAAAAAAAATTAATCCAAAACAATAGCCACTCCTTTAAACAACCCGTCACTGAATTAATAATGATTAAATTCACTCAAAAATTCAGTGAAGAAAAGAGTCCATTGGCTAAATAAATATGCCTACCTGGAGGAACCAAAGCAAACAAATGAAATTTCCAGTTAGCACTAGGTATAATTTTCACTGAAATACAAAGGTGCATGGCCTCTGGACCTGTGGTGCAAGTACCAACCCACACACACTTAGGGGCTCTGTGCAAATTCTAATCATGCTGACAGAAGAAACAACTAGAACCAACATTTGTGATTCCTTTATAATGACAGGTAGATTTTAAATATTCCCCTCCAAAATTACAAATATTAGATTCAATTGATTTGCAGACATTTTGGAATAATATGTGCTACAATGTGAATATTATAACTAAAAAAAAAAAGCATAAGGATTTGAGACCATTTCCTACTCACTAATTTTTTAAAACAATTCCTCCTCCTTTACTGTCTGCTGCTGAATTTAGAAAATAGCTAAAGGATTTCCTCTCTTAACTAAATCTCTTCTCTTTCTAGCTATATATTTATAAAGTCCTCTGAGAATTAGTTTAGCATAATAGCTTGAGATATTCAGTATTTGATATAGGTAGTATTAATATGAAAAATTCTCAGTACTCTCCTTATATATTATATATGAACATACATATATTATAAATAATGATTTATTAGATATTCTCTCTTAATTCCTTAGTTTCTCTTCTGGAATATCCAGAAAGTGTATATTGCTAAGTTTATGTTACTTTTTTTCCTCCCCTGACATTATAGTCTTGCTTTTGAACAGACTAGAGGACATATTAATAGCATGGCAAATTTAGCAGTAAGAGCTTGAATTCAGTTTGGATTGAGGAGCAAAGACGGAAAATTGTTTAAATCAAATATTTAACCCCTCTACAGAATGTAAGATCTCCTTCCCCTGGTATGGAGGGATCTTCATTTTAACTCATGGCTCTTCCTACAATGAAGACTCATCTCACAGACTGTAGTAAATGATCACAGGAGGTTTTGTTTTTGTTTTGTCTTTTTTTAAATAGAAAAAGAAAATCTCTCTTTGCATTGTGATCACTTTGCTAAAACACTCAACATTTCAGAGTAAAACATCTCTTACCTTATTCATGACATACTATATTTTCTTTCTATTCATTTTGTTTTGCTTTATATTATCCTAATCTCTATGTACTGTTTTATTTTCCTCTTAAATATCTGACCAAAGTAACACAAACATTAGATACAATCAAGCCGTATAGCCCCTCTTTCCTTGGTAGCTTCTGACAGGCAGTAGTAAAAATTCAAAGTCAAACCATTTAACTCTAAGTACATGGAAATGAATTTCCAGAGAATAGGTATTTTTATCACATGAGAAAAAGGCGTAGCTTTACAGTGACAACAAGGATGAAGATGTAAATATGTAATTGTGATAGCTGTGTATATATCATATGTACGTACTGAGGGTTAAAAGATCGTAAAAGTCTTTCTAGATCTCTACATACACTAATATGTAGATTTCAGGGGGGGGGAGGAGAATATAAAATGAGAAAGTATCCAGTTTAATGTTAACTGGAGCCCTTTTAGTTGGATGAGTGCCAAAACAACTTTCAAAATATTTCAAAACAGCTGCCAGCATGTAAAGATTTTAACTGAAAGAATACAGTAATGAAATCTGAATTACTAATGAGTGAATAAACTTATATTTTGCTTAAGGTCCTTAATGAACATGGAGATAAGCAGGTCCAATAAGAAATTTGTCTCTCACACATGCAAACCAAACTTCTGGACTTACACATTTAAAGACAAAATATTGAAAACAGATTTATATGCATTCTAAGGTAACCTACTGTGCAAGTCTTCTTCAAGTATTCTGTGTATTTCTATTTTAGAAAAGAAAGTTTCTGGAGGGCAGGAGATATATTCTCTTAAATATGGCATTGACAGCTTGGAACTTTGAAGTTGAATGTACTCATTAAACTTGCTTTTAATAATATAAAGTAGAATTGAAGTGAGCTTCAGCAAGTCTAGTCTTAAATGTCTAACAACAGATCTCACACATTCTTTCTATTGGGACACTTTTGCCCTTTAGGCTTTCAAGAAAAACTTGCCTTCCAGAAGGGAAGTGAAGCAGGACCACAAATTTCCAGACCAGCTATTCGGTAAAATAAGTAGTCCATAAAATATAATCACTGGTTTTTTTCCGTTCATAGAATTGTACTGAAACAAAGAAGAACTGGGATATTGTTTATAAATATAACTCACTGTTGGTTGTGCAGAAAGACTTTAAAAGGGAAAGTAATCTAAAAATTCTGCTCTTTTGGCCAACGAGGGTTTCCCCCCTTTGGCATCATTTGGCACATTGGGAATGCCTCTGGATCAATGGGATCTAGCTTGGAATATTGCATTATGCTACTGGAGTCAAAGCACACATGGAAGCTGGACCTGCTTGCTGGAAGCCTCCATCAACTGGCTGACCTAGATGTCAGGTGGCAGGCACAGCATCACCCCACAATGGGCCAATAATTCAGACAAATTCTATTTTATAGAAAGCCACGGCCTGGATCTGTGTTCATTTTTAGCCTGATTCCTCAGCCATTTTACTTGGCTTCCTTTGGTCTACAGTACCGCTGGCCGGCCTTGACCTCTGCAGTCAGAGGAGAACTTTTCCCAACCCCTGAAACATTCTTGACCTCTCTAGAATTGCAATGAACTCCCATTTCTTTCAACTGGAAAGCCAGCTTGGAGTCAAGGGATGCTTTTTGAGATTTCTCGCTTAAGATCCGGCCCTGAGGATGAGAGATGGAGAGGAGAGGGCTCAGAAACCAAGTCAATCAGCATCTCCTGGCCGCGGTGCTCCTACAGGGACCCACATCTGTGACCAGATCCTTACAAGGCAGCTTTCCATGTACTCAGACCATCCACTCTCTCAACACCCACCCCCACTCCGTTCAATGACCTTGAGTTTAGCCTCTGAAAAGCAAGTATCTCCGAATGAAATGCCGTTAAACTAGAGAATGACCTCTTTCCAGGAAGGAAGGAGTCAGGACCTGGGTTAGGTCTTCAACTAACTCGTGGGATCCTTAGCACACGCCACAGATGCTCATTACGATTCTTTTTACGTGCAACATGTGGGGGACGAAGCAGTTTCATATCTCTTGGTATTATCTGCCGTCCAAAGCATTTTCTTTGAGAGGAAAATGGAAACGCAGCTGCGCCGTGGGCCCGGCCAGCGAGAGCTGGGGCTCCCTCCCTCTGTCTCCCTGTGGCTGCCGGGCGCGGGAGGCTCCTCCGGAAACTGACTCGGGTTAGGGGAGTGCAGAGATTGCCTAGGCAGGCGCGGGACGCTGCTGGGGCGCGGACGGGCCTTTGTGCCGCTCTGTGCTTCCCGAGAGCCGCGAGGGTGGAAGGGGACGTCCAGCTCTACAGCTAGGGCAGGCGTCTGGCCCCTAGCCCGTGTGCGGGAATGCTGGGCTGGGCAGGCTGCCGCCCTCGGCCTTGGCAACTTCTGGCCAATCCGCCCTGCCCCTCTGGGTCCCGGCCGGCCGGTTGCGCCCCAGGCTCAAAGGGTTAAGCAGGTGTCTCGCCCGGCGAGGCGCTATTGGCCGAGAGCCGGGGCGGCGCGGCCGCGGTCACCATGCTCCGCCGAGCCCAACTTGGGTTCGTGCGGCGGGCGCGGCGGCCGCTCGCACCCCGGCTGCCGGCCGGAGCTTCCGCGCGCGGGGAGAGGAGAAAACGAGATGGGGAAAACCACAGCACCAGCAAAGTGGGTCGCGGGTGGGTGCGTGCAAGAGGAAGGGAGCCCTACAGAGCCCCGCGTCCCGCAAGGGACGCGCCCCTCTGCCCCGCAACTCCGGTCCCGGCTTTCAAGCCGGAAGAAAGAGGGAGGAAGTGGGGCAACAGGGGGTCCTGGGCAGGGGGTGGGGAAACGATCCACTCCCACTGCCCCCACCTACTAATCGGGCCCGAAGAAGTGCAAGTTGTCATTAAAAAGGCGCGCCGAAATCACTAGCATCCCTCCTCACCCCCTAAGAAATACCGATGTAACAATGCAGAGAAGTAACTGGGAGACACGAGGAAATAAATGCACGTGTTTTCTCTTTTTGTTTCCCTGGTGGTTGGAATTTGCAGAGTTCGCCTCAGTTGTGGCTGCTAATTTATTCGTTTCAACGTTTGAAAAGGGCGTGTAGAGATGGGTCATCGGGAGCACACCCGGATCCCTCTAGCTGGACCTACACTCCCCAGCTCACAAGTTTGTCCAAGACTAACCTGCCCGCCCACCAAGGAGCAAGCAGAGTCCCTTTTGATAAAGGGAACAAACTCTCCATTGCACAAAAGCGGCTTCTCCGCCCGCCCCCCTTTTCCTTTGCACACCATCCCTCCTCGATAAGCAAGTTCTCCAGTAGTCCAACTTGCAATTGGCAACCCCCGCGCCGCCTGGTGTGCAGAAGACTGGCAGAGAGGGGTCCCGGGTGGGAGGGGAAGGTCTGCGCCCCCATTCCTGCACACGCGGGCTGAAGTCCAGGTTGCTGGAAGCTGCGGGAGGCGCGAGCCTGCTTGGATGGTGGTTATTTCTCTAGAGAAAAGAGGGGAGAGAGCGCACCTCAGTCTTGCACTTTGGGTCGGAAGTGCGCTTTGGTGTGTGTGTGTGTGTGTGTGTGTGTGTGTGTGTGTGTGTGTGTAGAGGGGGCGGGAAAGAAAGACACCCTCCGCTGCCCGTCATTCCCTTGCACCGGCCAAGTCCTCGCCAAGCCTCCCGGTGCATCCTTCCTCCGCCACCCCTCCCCTTCTTCCCTCAGCTGGGCTCGCGCCGCGCAGCCGGAGCAGCCAGTGAGAGCAACATCCTGGAAAGAGGGGGGAGCACCACCGCCCCCCCAAAAGGGAAAAAAAGGCCCCACCCTGACACGTTTTGCTGTTTGCAAGTCCCTCGCACGCCCCCCCGCACCTCCTCCTAGTGCTCGCGGCCCCCCCACCCCAGCCCGCTGCGCGCACATCAAAGCGCCTCTCCGCCGCGCACAGTGGCCGCGGCT
Organism: Lynx canadensis; assembly: GCF_007474595.2. NCBI lineage: Eukaryota > Metazoa > Chordata > Mammalia > Carnivora > Felidae > Lynx > Lynx canadensis. The sequence goes on from NC_044308.2 coordinate 82,374,399, forward strand.
CACTAATGGGATTGCAGGCTGGTGCCTGGCTCCGCTGCTGCTGCCGCCGCCGCTGCTCGCCCTGCTGCTGCTGCCGCCGCCGGAGCCCAAACCAGAGCCCCCGCCAGCTCTCGCCCAGAGCCGCCGCGCCCGGGGGCCGAAGCCGCGGCGATGATCCGAATCTTTCCGGATTTCAGCGTGCAGGTGACGGCCGCGGCGGCCGGCGGGGCGGCCGCGGGGGTGCCGGCGGGCGCGGGCATGGGGAGGGCCGGCGCCGCGGCCAACGGCACCCCGCAGAACGTCCAGGGCATCACCTCCTACCAGCAGCGGTGAGTAGTCCCGCCTGGGCTGGGTTAGTGCCCCCGCCCCGGGGTGCTGGGGTGGGACTCACTTTGCCTCCTGTTTTATGCGTTACAACACACATGCACATCGTCAGGGCTCACTTCGCTTGCTCCTCGTTCTACAGATGAGAAAGAAAAAATTAATTCACAATTCGGATTGAAAGGCACTCCAGTTTACTGGCGAAGTGAAATCATCCTTTGCCCTCTGCCTGGCCCCAAATCCAGAACGCCAGCCCCGCGTAGCCTAGGAGTTGCAGCGAAGTCTTAGACACAAGCACAAGGTGCTTTTGCAAAGTTTGGGATCCCTGTCCCCTTCCGCGGAATTTTCTCACTGCCTCTGCCGGGTGCGGACCCGCGCTGACCGGCAGCCAGGAGGGCAATTGATCACGGGAGACTGATTGATCATTTGTTTCCAAACAGAATAGGAACGATTTTCACGTGTAGCTGTAGACTCGCAATTCTACATAATAGTGTTATCATGTCACCTGTTACTACAGGGAAATACAGCATGAAATCCGAGTCTCCTCGGCGCTGTTAAGTATTCATCTTAAATGCATTATAATGCAAATGCGTCAGATTCAGAGATGCGAGTTAGGAAGCAAATTTTACAAAGTTAGGCTAGGTGGGTGAGAAAGAAGTTTTAAAGTATTACTTGTTTGCATTTCTCCCAAACATTTATAGATATTTAATAAAATAGAGTTGTGACATTGAATTAGTAAACATTCTTTGATGCAATTAGGAAAGGAAGTGTGTGTGTGGGGGGGGATATACTACCACCAACAGCTCTAGAACCCTAAAGTTTTTCCTTAAGAACAAGTTGTAATCTTCCAATATTTTATCAAAAATGTAATCCACAAAAATGTGTTGAGAAAAACTAACAATGTAGTATGAAAGGTAAGCTTCCCATTTGTGGGGCTCGGTTTTAGAGAAGAAGAAAAAACACGTGAAAGTGTGAAATTAAATATTTGTGTTTCCCAGATTGCACACGATTAAATATCTGAGAGATTTGCCAATGGCATTTAACTTAAAATATACACAATGCATAATTCAAATAACAGTTCCTATTTTTACCTTGTATTTCAAACTTCATTGATTTGAGAACCTTTGATTTGAACCAACAGTGTTTAAACTGAAAAGGTTAAGATAATCTATCACTGCCATATTTTGTGCTTTCTAACCAATGGCCCAGCGACCAGAGCAGATTTTGCATAACACACTGAGTGTTTTCCAAGTTGATGCCCAGGACTGCAAATATTCTGTAGAAGACTTCATTACATGCTCTGGGTACTGTCAGAAGTTTTAAAAAGAGAGTCTTGAGAAAATAACTCAAAAAACAGGCTATTTCTGGTCAAAGGATTTTTTTTAATTTAAATTATTTTAGTCTTGTTTTACTTCAGTGATTACAAGAACCTTTAATACAAAAGATCTGGGAATCTTTCAAACATAAAGGACTAGACAAGAATTAGATTTTTCCTTTTCATGGTTCAGGTAAGGTTTTTTGGTCACTCACAAAACATTTAAATGACAATATAATCTGGTGGTCACTTTACCTAGGAGGTGCAGGCAATAGTCACAATACTATGGTTGTGACCTAGGGAGTCAAGGGCCAGAAATGTCAGATGGCCTTTGGACAATTTCAGAGACCTCCAACTAATCCATGAGATATAAATGGAACATAAGAGGTGGTCGTGAATTTTCAGCCTTTAGGTTTGCCCTCAGAGTTTTGATGTCCTTCACCACAAAGATCTTCCCAGGGCCAATTTTCCCAATAAGCCAGGAGCCTCCAGGGGGAATCCTCTATAGCCTCCCACCCTGAAAAGCCAACTGATGCCTTCCACCTTCATCTTTGAATCTGGGCTACTTTATCAAGTCTTTGAATCCCACTGTGGTTCTAAAGACTAGAGCTTTAAAAATAATCAACTTTAGCCTTTGGGTGTATAATTTCCTTCCTCCTTTTTTATGTTCAGTCATAATGACTGAAGAGAAGGTGCTAGCTGTGGGAAATGGACCTTTCTTTGGTTTCATTAGTCAGATGACACCTGTTACTGCCTTTAATTTTTGTTAATTTGGGGACAGGAGAGTGAGCCAAATGTTTAAGGGAGGATTTGAGTCATGAGTCCCCCGTCCTCTGGCACTTCTTCATCGGACCACCAGCATGATAGGCTTCAGAGGCTTTGAGGGGCAGACTTAGTTTTCACTTTAAGAGCTGGATATGTTTGCTAAAGTGAATGGTGACACATCATTCTATCAAAATGTATTTCTGCATTAAGTGCTTTTGGGGAGTCTGATGAGGGAGTGACAGTAGTAGGGGGCTTTTCCAGCAAGAGTGGCCTGTTGGGAGAACAGAACTTCTCTCATTTGTCATCTTTGGGCAGCAACACCCTAGGCTGGCTGTCCTGGAGCCAAAACTTCCAACCGGCAACTTTTCCCCCTCCCTGCCAGCCCGTGTATATCTTGTACTCAATATCTTGTACTCTCCACTTCAGTTCATTTTTCAATCACTCTCATCTTCTACCTGTAGAGTGTACTCCAAAGAGAACTCAAACACCATCATGCAGATTAAACGCCTCTGCAACGAAAAACACTTGTGTTTTCAAAGTTTCCAACTCCCAGCCACACTTTACTGCACCGGTAGGACCGAATGGGACCCCTTTCAGGTCTTTTTTTTTTTTTTTCTTTTCTTTTCTTAAGTTTAAAGTAAAATGCAAAGCCTCGCATAGGAGTGATGTTTTCCGTGTGGCTCTCTCATTTATTCAAAGTGGAAATACATTGGGAGTCCTTTCTGCTTTCCTGGTTGACACATGACTGACCCAAGTCTCTGCCTAAAAAGCTGCCCACACCCGGCAGAGTAAGGTTTAGTGGAGGGGACCCTCTGACCAGGGTCTACCCAGGTAATAGGATGCCAGCACTGGCCCTTCATTGAGTGGCCCTTTCTCTAGGCCTCGCTGAGCTGTAAACTGGGGAAACCACAGAGAGATGTCCGTAGTCCGGTCCGGTCTTAGGTGCCAGGAACCGAGTGGGGACAGGCATTTGTATCTAACTGCGTTGAAACTCCTGGGGGTTCACCTGTGAACCCCTGGGTCTGCAGACATGTATGCGGGTGAATAATGCAGATGCTCCGGTCAGGAAATGTTGGCGAGAGCGCCGGAGCCATAAGGTGCCTGTGCAGCCGCTGCGCTAGCCCACAGGGTTCTCGTGGTTCCTGGTCTTGGTCAGCGCACGCCCACCCGCGTTTATTTCCACGGTCTCGGAAGGAGCTCCCGGGACGGTGTCCTGTCCGAGGCCGCTTCCGTGGCCTCCCAGTTCCTCTCCGCCTCTTTCTCCCGGGCTGACATACTCCCGAGAAGGGAAGTGTTCGCAACTGCAACTGAGTGGCGTTGTTGCGCTGGCAGCCGAGCTTCCCAGTCCCCCAACGAGAGAGAGCGAGCGAGCGAGAGAGAGGGAGAGAGAGGGGAGAGAGACGGAGAGAGAGAGACGGGGAGTGAGAGAGTGTCGGGAGAGAGAAGGGGGGGTGTGTCTGCGTGCGAGAGAGCGCTCTGGAGCAAAGCAGCTGGAAAATGCCCAGAAATACTTTCACAGCGGTCAAGCTGGGAACCCCCGCGTGTCCTCCCCCTCCCCGCCCCTCCCGGCCTAGGCCCCGACCGCCCCCCGCCGCGAGAGTGTGTGCCCCACCTGCCACCAGGCCAGCTCCGGGTGGCGGCGGTGGGGGACGACAGTGGGGGGGCGGGGGAGGTGTGGCGGCGCGCGAGGGTGAGAACCCGGAGGCGGCGGGGCCCTGGGCCGGGCTGCCCGCGGGGCCGCGCGGCGGCCTCCCCCCCGCCGCCTTCTCCTCCCCCTCCTCCTCCGCCGCCGCCGCCGGTCGCCAGTCTCCGCGCTGGGCATGTCTCGGAGCCGGAGCGGCCCGGGCCGCGGGGGCTCTGCGGCGCATGGACGGCGGCGGCGCCGGGCGAGCAGGGGGAGGAGAAGGCGCAGGCGGCGGAGGAGGCGGCGACCTGCGGCGAGAGGCACCGGCGGCGCGAGGGGACGGCCGGCCGCCGGCGAGGCTCCGGCCCCACTACTTTTCCGTAGCCTCCCAGCCTCAGCAGCACGGCCGCCGCCGCCGCCGCCGCCGCCGCCACGGCCACGGCCACGGCCAGGGCCACGGCCGCCGCCCGCCGGGCCGCCGCTGAGCGCCGCGCACGCCCGCACTCACTCCCGCCACCCCACGCACACGCACACCCCCCGCCCTCCCCACGCCCCCCACCCCGGGAGGGGGGAGAGAGGCAAAAAGTAAGAGAGGAAAAAAAATAGCAGGAAGATGGCGCCCACCAAGCCCAGCTTTCAGCAGGATCCTTCCAGGCGAGAACGGTAACACTTTTCTGTTTATTGAACCTGCCGCCGGGGCGGCTGCTCCTGCCGCCGCCGCCGCCTCCGCCGCCGAGGTGGCGGGGCCCGCTCCGCAGTCCGCCTCCTGGGCCGCGAGCCCACGGGGACCTCGTCTGCGGGCTTGCGGCTCCGCGCTCGCCCGCGGTCCCCGCGCGCATTGTCCGCCCGCGGCGGCTGCGGCAGCGAGCGGGCTCCGGCGGCAGCGGCGGTGGCGGCGCCAGGCTCGCTGAGCAGTCGCACCTCCTCGGCTCGGCGAATGGAGTGACTCGCTGACAAAAAAAAAAGAAAAAAAAGAAAAAAAAAGAAAAAGAAAAAAAAAAGAAAAGAAAAAAAAAGAAAGTAAAGAAAAGAAAAAAAAAAGAAAGAAAAAGAGAGAAACAAACAAAAAGAGAAGGGGGCTGCAGTGTGACGGGGAGCAGCAGTGAGGGTGGGGGCCGGGGGATCCCCGGGGGCCGCCGCAGGTCCCTTGGCAGCTGCTCTCTAGGAAGGAATGAGGCTGGGGAGGGGGAGGGAAGGCAGGCGAGAAGCGGGAGGAGGAGGAGGAGGAGGAGAGGAGGAGGAGGAGGAGGCCGGGGGCGGGGAGCGGAGCTCGCGCCAGGCCCGGAATGTGTCGCGGAGGGGCTGTCTCCGCGCGGAGCAGCTAGGCCGGGCCGGGCGGAGAGAGGCGCGCGGCCGCCGCCTCCCCGCCGCCCAGGCTGCGCCCCTAGCCTTGGCAACTTGTGGGTCTCCAGCTTTGCCCTGCTGTGCTCTCATCTTGCCCTCCTTTCCACTCCTCCGGTCCCCAAAGGAAAAAAAAAAGAAAAAGAAAAAGGAAGAAGAAAACCCTCAAATCCAAATTAGCAAGTAAACAGCGAGATTCAAAATGTGCCAACAGTTGGAACATCTATGCCCCGTTAGTTACTGTTTGGGGATCTGTGTTTTAAAAAGTTCCTGGTGAGAATTGCATATCCAGGCAAGGGGCTCAGCCGGCATGTCTGTTTGAAGTTAGTTAAACTAAAGCCAAAGGAAAAGGGAGTTTGTATTCAAAATATCCTTAACCGTCTTACGTGAATGGCATTGTTAGGTTTCAGAGTAACTAAGCACCCCCCACCCCCACCACCCCACGTGGTTTTCCCTCCTGCTGTCCACCCAGCCTACTTTGTTTGGAATCCTATTTGCTATTAATTGGCAGCGTTAATGACATTAATTGCATATAGCATATTGGTTTGAGCAAAGTATCTTTTTCTGTCTCCGAAGAGGAAATGCTCAGTAGGAAGTATGAAATGTCAGGCTTTGCTTCTTGAGGAAAACAAATGTTGTTAGATACATTGCCCCCCACCCCGCCCGCCCCCGCACTTTCCTCATAGGCATAAGTGAACTTGAGAAAAAAGATGAGGGAAATCCGTAGTAGTTGCAAGATTTAATTATTATTACATGAGCAGTTTTATATTTGATACAACTTAGCATTTAACCTATAGCTTACATCAAGAGAGGGTAGAGAGGTATTTAAACAAGCTATTCATTAGAAAGCTTCAATTGCTCTGTTGCTTGTTTCCTTCATACAGTGGGGACAGAAGAATTGTCAGGATTAAGGAAATAATTTTGTTAAGTAGGTACATAAGTGACTAATTCTAAACTCTGGATAATTTCTGTATAAATTATATACCTGAGAGTAAATCACGCATAATCCAGTTTTTAAAGATGTTGAATGTGTATAGCATTAACTGTCTGACAATTCATACTAGCTAAAAGGAATACTCAGTGGTTTATGAAGAATTCACATATTAAGTACTTTGCTCTTTTCTATCTTGTAGATAGAAAAGAATTTTCAGAGTATTGTGCAGGTCTCATCATCATTATTATTTTTTAATTTAACATTTAACAATTTCAGATCAGAAGTTTGTAACTGGTTTCCTTCCTCCCTTTCACCCTTCCTCCTTCCCCAGTCTGTTGGTAGTAAATGTATTTACTGGGATGGCCCCAGTAATCTCTCTAGCAGAGGCCTATTTGTGTGCCATTTTGGGAATTTTTCTGAGATAGGAATCTTGAAGATAGAATTAATTTCTAGAGGAAACTTCATAGCCTGTGCATGAGCGCGTTCTTTATCACCTGTCTCCATTTGGCATTCGAAGAAGGTAAATCAAAGTGCGCGATTTGTTATTCTGCTCCACTTGAGAGCTGAACTAAATAACACTTGGTCTGAAATTCTGATTGAAGTTGTAGGAGGATATACTGTATTTAATTTAATGCCCTTTAATAGCATCTTCTTGTTCAGCTCGGATGCTGTCATTTTAAAGGTTGGATCTGAGAAGGTTTAACCTGTAGAGAGAGGGAGGAGTAATAATGAGGTAGGGGGCAGAAGGAACAGTATAGAGGAAAGAAGGAGTTATAAACTAAATGTTTCAAACAGTAATAACCTCAAACTTGGCCCGTTATCCAAACAGTTGTTTTATACCCCGAGGGTTCACTTTGTTATTAGGGCTTTAAATGCTCTTAACACTTTTAAGTGTAAACATTACACATGTTAGTTGATTTGGTTTTGTAATGAGAAATGGAAAGTCAGATGGTTTGTTCAGGAGGGGGGTGTTTTTCATAGTTATTTGCTTCAACTAAGTAGAGTCATTTCACCTATATGTTCACTTTGTGCCTGAAACTTGTTGGTTAGTAGTAGTATTTCTGTCTAATGGTTGAACACAAGTATGTTTATAAAAGATGACTTCCTGTGGACATGCTTTAAGGGACATCCTGACATTTATTTAAAAAAATGGTTTCCAAATAATCAATTTCATAAAGGCATTTATAGACACTACTCTTTACTGCTTTTCAAATACACTAGTAATCGAAACTTTTATAGAAAAAAAATATATCTTTTGAATTGTCTTGTTGATTTATAAAATACCTGACCTGAGTTTAGTCATACAGAACAAAGTCATTTCCTTCCAATAGTGTTCACAGAGTAATTTTGGAAAAGAAGCTTCTTATTATTAATGTTTTTGGTTACTATTTAGTACTGTTGAAATTTCTGTGGCTCTTACACACAGAAAGTGGCTTTTTAGAGCCTGAGAGAAGGAGTTGAAAACCTTGTATATTTAAATTTGCTTGATTTTTCTTTAAACTCCAATAGGCTGCATAGGCTGCAAATTATATAGCACTGCCACAGAGTTTTTCCACTATGTGGATGTATAACCAAGAAGATTAGACAGATAGAAGTGTCAAGCATGTGATGTGCCCAGGCTGGTTTGCAAAGCATATTCCAACAGCACGGGGCTTTTGGTTTAAAAAGTCGAAGGTAGTGGTGGAGACTTTTTTTTTGGAGGTATTTCTTTTTACATTGTAAGCTTAAACACAGAGTGATAAATGATGATATGCGTTGTCTAACACTTGCTTATATATAAATAGCTCCACAAGATTGCTTAAATGATAATCGAAAATATGAAATAGGATGGCCTTCATATCACAAGGCCAAGGGTCTACAAATGGAAAAACTGAAATAATGAAATATTTCCAAGGCAACAGGCTGTCAACAAGAACTGTAATGCATGGGCATATCATAGAACCACCAGAGAGGATATTAGATAGTATAGCTCTGGAGCAGGAGTTATAATGACCTTTATAGTAGGACCCTCCCCATTGCAACATCTTTCCATATTCCCAATTTCTGATTTATGAATTGAGAGACAAATTGCTATTCCAAATTCTGCATGTTCTGTAATAATGCAGTTACTAGGTTTGATTTGTTACGAGGAGCAAACTTGACTTCAACATTACTTGATGCTTTGGGTTAAAAAAAAAAAAGTTACATGGGGTATTTCAGCACCAAGTGGTATTATGAGTACAGTTTTTGGTTCCCGTATCTTTGCATATTCTTAAAAAGATGACTTTCATTTTACTAAAAGTTATATGAAAATTAAGATCTCAGCAATGAATTGGTAAGAACTGCATTGTAATTTAAATATAATCTACATCTTGCAACAGTTGATATTTTTAGTGACAAGAAGTTTGATTTCCCCTGAAATTCTACACAATGGTTGCCCCTACAATGGAGCTATTTTATGGGAATGCCAGAGTTTCCATGAACCCCTTAATAATTTTGCTCTGTCCCAGATCTTAGCATGGATGGAATCCAGTGGCACATTAAAATTGCATCTGTTTGAAATGGGTCCTGATGTCCAGGATCCCCTGCTCTGTGCTGAGGTTTTCTTTGACAAGATGTATAGATGCATGCTTTGGTAAAGCAGCACTTTTGGGGGAGGATTTAGACAGTGTAGCTTTCATTTAGTTATGTTTAAAGCTGTAGAGCTTTATATTTCGGGAGATATTTGTGGGGAATATGTCACAAATATTTCTAAATCACTCCTAGTAATGTTTTCCCTTATAAACTTTCTTAAGTGCTTCCCTATTAATAAAGACCCCAGTGTAAACCTTAGATGGTCTATTTTTGTTTTCTTGTTTTTCCTGTATTCCTGTGATCCTCTTTTCCTCTGTAGAATGCCTCTTGCTAATTTAAAGAAAACTCAGCACGCAGGAGAGCAGAAGTAGCCCCTCATGTTAAGTTTACATGGCCACTCTTTCTACAGTGTAACATTTCATCATTTGAGTTACATTTTTAAAAACTTTGTGTTTCTCTTGGCTTAAAATCTAACTTCAGGTGTTTTATTAGACATTCCTTAATTGTTTACACTAGATAACTTAGTAGGAGAGTTGGTATGTGGAAAATTTACCTTGATTAGTTGACTAAACATTAGTTTTAAAATTTAAATGCTATCAAAGTTGCACATAATGGAATTATGTTGAAACTTTAAATATTTAAACTCTGTACTGTGATATATACCAATATTAAATCTGTACTAAGAACTTCTAGGATTTATGGGAAAATTCAGTTATATTGCTGTGGGTTTAATGATGTTAGTATTTTCACAGTAAATAGTGCCCCTCCCCCCCCCCTTTTTTTCCTCATTGGGCAGTGTAATAAACCAACTTTAACTGAATGGTATTTTTACTGCTCTGGGCCCATTAGTGTGAATAGGAGTTTGCACTATTAAGTTTGATGAGAACCTACATAGTTAGAATAATTTGTAGTAATATTAGTAATACTACAGTGCATAAGCAGGACATAGCTTAGTATCAGTAAAATGATTACTACTATATCTAAAATGACTAGGGCGGTGACAAGATTAAACAACACTTGAAGTTGTTGTCTGGATACGTTTTTAGAGCGTAATGTTTTGGTAAATTAATTGGAATATTTGTAGTCTTGTGTACAAAATCATGAGACACAAGATGAAAATCGCGTATCGCTATGGCCCAAATTGCTCGTGGCCTTTGACTATGATTAGTGATTGTTCATTCACTCAGCCTTATTTATTGAACCTCTACTATGGACCATCATGACTTGTGCCAGAGTTGATAGTAAATAATACTCAGTAAGAGCAGTTGCTCTGGTCATAGACTTGCCCTTATACTGGACATGCAAATATTATCAAAAGTGAGAAAACATCCTTTTCTGCAAGAGGAGGAAGAGCAGAATTCATAGAAATATAAATAAGGCCCTCTATCTCTTTTGACTTGTGTTAGTTTAGTGTTCAGGGCAGAGGGGGGCAGCTATTGAGATTGTAAAATATTGTAACTAATGACTATGAAATGGTTAGAGGTTCTTGGAGGTGAGAAAGAAAAGATGCCATATAAATGCAAGTGCAATCATAGCAAATTTTTAAAATGTTCTCTGATGGGATTAAAAAATAAAAATAGATCACGTATGACAATAGTAAACATTTAATATTGACCACCATGTTTCGGGCTCTGTATTAAACACTTGACAAGAAATTTCTCAGTGCCCTGTGAGAGAAGTGCTAATATCCCTACTTATGGTCAAGAAAACAGAAGCTAATCCAACCAACAAAGGGAGTAGAGTTAGAGACTGAATGCAGGTTTGTCTCTGTAGGAATGCACCTTAACAGCCGTGTGCAGGGCCTCCCTTTCTGGACTTTCCTGGAGCCAGGGATTTCTACACTGATGCCAGACAGCTCTTGGGGCAGGAAGACCCTGTACACTCTGGATAGTGAGCTAGATCTCCGCTTCTTGGTCCTTCGTCAGCGGTTTGGAGAAATTCAGAAATGCGGCGATTATAAAGTTAGAAGAATAATTAATATTTAAATTATTTTCCCTCTACCCCTTAACATTCCAGCAGTTTTGTGGGCAAGCGCCCCAGCTCTGTCTACTGCAGGGCAGATTTTCTAAAAAATGGTTTTAGAATCGGTTTGCCACGTACACTCACCTTTTTGGTCATAGACTGTGAAATATTCCAGGGCCTCTTCCACACACGTTTTCCATCCTCAGAGTGGGCCACAGTTTGCCTAAAGATTACAGTGGAGACATTTTTATTTTGTAATAGTTTTGCCACTGAATGGGTTGAAACAGCCTCATCGACGTTCTGAATAACAACTTTCATACTTAACTGTATTGCTGGTATTGTCTTTTGAAATATATAAGGACTCCTACAAGTTGGCTTCCTGCCAAATTATCTGGCATTAGAATACTGACAGCAAGCATTTATATAGCACTATGTGACAGGTACTAGTCTAAGGGCTTTACATATATTAATTAACTCATTTAATTAAAAACTTGTTTAAAATGGACGACAATAAATACATAAATGATAAGTTCTCATTATTTAGTCCCCCTTCCCCCGTGGGCACACACAGACACTTGTGGAATCTTCAAGAAGGTGGTCTTTGGTAACATTTTAATTTCTCTGATGTCAGGAATCAGAGGACTGGGTCTGCTACGTAACAGTTCTTTGACAAAAGCTACACTTTGGGAAACTTTTATAACATCTGACTCCATTACTGCTCATTGTTGAATGTCAGCTAGATTTGAGGTAGTAGACAGGCATGCCACATTTATCTCTACGTTTTTGGATGTAATACTGTCAACCGAATAGCTCTTTAAAAAAAAAAAAAGGTATAGTAGGGATTTCAGACCTTGAAAGGACTAGATAAGCAGTGCTTGAGTATTTGTGGTTGAAAGAACTGAATATTTTGCTTGTGTATATTCCTAAAATATTCACTTTTACATTCAGAAAATCTCTTGTTTACATAAAGAATAGGTTGCCTTATAAAATGTTGGAAAGGGTTCATTTAGAGAGATGTTTTACTAAAATATTGAAGATAAAAAGCAGCAGTCAATAGGAAGTATGAGTGAAAATAGGCTACAAAATTTAAAATAGCATTCAGATCATCTTAAAAGAAATTACTTCTGATTACAGTATTTTATTATCATCAGTATGCTAATGCAGAATTAAAGGGCTCTGACTTGGTACCTAGGTTATATATAACATTAAAGCTTAAATCTTTATCACATATTTTTGGAAGTGGTGCCACATAGCATTTTAAGACCACTTTATAGAATCATAGGTCATTTCCGTGATATCCCATTACTTCTGATAGACGGGGGCTTTTTCACTTGTACGATTTATAAGAAGAATTTTATTGTAAAGAAAAATGTAATATTGGATTAAGGGTCATCTTTATGTGGATGTAGCTCAAATCGACACCCTCTTACCCTCCGATCTACGAATTTTCCTTTCTGCCGTGGTAACACTACAGAAAGGGATACTGGTCCTAAACTTCAGCCAGAAGCACTTTACTTAGAAAGACTGGTATTTTGGTAGGGGCAAATGGGATAACTGAAACTGTTTCCAGAACCTTTATTTCTCTGGTCTTAGAGAATGGAGACATCAAAGAATAAGGGTATTTTAATAGCTAAAATGTGTTGCACTGATTGAGGTAGCATTTTTTCTACACAAATAATTTATTCCTCAGGATCTATTTCTGGAAAACATAAGCATTCTATTCATATATGAACGGGGTTTTTTTATTGTTCAAGATTCTATATATACTGTGCATGGTTCATATGTGAGACGTATCTATAGATAGATAGATAGATGGATAGATTGTTTACAACATAACATACATAAAATATAAACCAGATCTAGCATGTTTATATATATCTACTAAAATGCAGAAGTGTTACAAAGATATCTTGAACATATTATAAATGTCTTACTTCAGATCGAGTTAAATTTAAATATATGCAGTGAATTGGTGACTTTTTGTTTTCCTAATGCTGTAAGGAAAAGTAGGCTCATCATTTTTTTTTTACACATTTTTATTGTTCTGTGTAAATGTAATTTGTTAATCCTGTGAAATTTGTCATAGATAAATTTGCTTGGATTATCTTGTCACCACCGTATCTGCATTCTTTTGTTCATTGCTTATTCATAATTTAACAGTCTGGCAGTGAGCCTTTTTGGGATGCTCACAAAAGATATATGACCTCTACCAGCTGCTACTATAACCTGCAGAATGCACAGCAAGACATTAGAAACGTGAGGATTCCTCTACTGATTAAAGTGCTCTTCATTTAAACAGTCTGTTCATAAGAATCTCAGGAATCTCTTGCTACCAGCAGTTTTGATTTTTTTTCTCTTCCTAACAAAATTAACTCTAACAATTGAATCTTCATTTGATATATTTTTTAGATGATCCAAAGGAAATTAATTTCTTGAATGCTGTTGCTTCTTTATAACCAAATACTCAAAAATCTTATCCTTGGGAGTGTTAAAGTTATCCAGAAATAGTTTTATTGGACAAGGAAGGATAGAGAGTAGAGTGACAATATCACATCCTAATCTTAGAAGAAATGGTTGGTTTAATCCTACTCGAATCCAAGCACTTTACAGTTTATATTCTAAACACCCCATATTTTGCGGTATGTGGCAGACGTTAAAAATAGAATGTTACTTGAAGTGTAACCACATCTTTAGGTTTTCATTATTCTGAATTAGTTTAGCATATGAATTTATTCTCATCCCCCCTCCACCCCCGCCTCTCTCAAGAAATCAGCAGATCAGTTTATGAGTAATGGCTAGTTTTTGCCTCTCTTCTGTGCAGGCATATGATTACGGTTCAAAATAATTCATTGCTAATCCATGCAGTATTGGTTCATCTCCATCACTCTGTTCTGTGATTAGAGCCTCAGGCCTGCTGCCTTGCTTTCTGCCCTGATTTTCTTTAACTGCAACCCTTGTTTTAATAAAGTTCTGTAGTCACCAGTGTCCTGCTAGCCCCTCTCCATCCCTCATATATATCGATTGCAGTAGATTAATATTTATTTGAAGCTATTTTTCAGACTTTGTGAAAAATGTATTCATTTCTTACTGGGAATCTTCATCTAAAGGGAGGGGGAGAGGGAAGATGTAGGACTCAGGTATGCAACTCTTCTTATAAAGTCAAGCTACTGCTTTTCCAGCCTTCTTCATTCTTCGCCGCAGTCACTGTTTGTTCTTTGTACACAAATCAGGAAGTTTAATTTCCTTGAAAAAAAATTTTAGATAGATTAAACTACGATGTTAACAGTTTAACTCTTGTTTATAACAGTTCGAAAATGGATTTCTGTGTTTTCTAAGTACATACTGTAGTCAGTGCAATCACCATAATATACATTGATCAGCTTGCATCGAATATTTCCAGACAGGGACACAAAGCTATCATTTTCCTTAACATCAAAATTTGCCAATTTCACCAGAAGGTCATCTAACAGATTTTTTTTAAAGACTTTGTTTCAGATCTCAGTAGTCCAGTGTTCCTTTTAATAATTACTTTCGTCTCATTGTAGCCGTGTGTTTGAAAGTGTAGGTCAATGAGGATGATTGCATTCAGAATTTCATGATCTGTGTAGTGGAACAAATTGAAAGCAAAGCCTGTATCAATCACTGTGAAGGGAGGGTTAATTGTTACCGCTTCTCAAGCCTCTGGACAGATAAACCAGTAATGAAATACTTATTGCTCTGATATGTGAATGCTAAAGGATGAAACAATGGAAACAGAAGCAGTCTTCAGAGATAACCAAAGAGGCAAAGAGAAAAAAAATAAACCGGATGAAAGTATGAAACTATGTGCTGCATTAACTCTCTTAAAAGTAATATTGTTTTTAGTTTCCTACCCATCTTTTTCTGGCAGGTTAGGGCAATATCATAGATCAGGTTGCTAAAGCCAAATACGAATATAAATGGAAAACTCTCTTTCTGTAAAAATAAAAGAACCAAAACAAGTACAGTCCTATGCTTTATATGAACTCTGTATATTTTGTAAAAACATGTGAGTTACTGTTTAAGGTTTTCTCTTTTAAAAAACTAGTGATACATACATTAAATATTACATATGCATATATGGCTTAACTTCCAGAATATTTTAAAGGACTGTTTTGTTATCTTTAAAGAGATTTTGGAATTTTTGGTCCATTATAGACCAAAGCAGAGAGGAAATTATGAAATACATAAAGAAATTGTAAAATAAGAATTAGTGTTGCGAAGAAATCATGAGATTAGAGTAAACACATTTAACCATTTCTTCCATATGAACTTAACATTTAAACATCTGTTAGTTACTTATATGTTGAAATATATGCAAAAATATTTAGCCAAATTGAAGTCTTAGGCCCATGACAATCATCTCAACACAGTGGGTAGTTCTGAAAATTAATGAGAATGATAATACTGTAAAGACTGTTCCAGAGTTTGCCCAAATTCATTATCTAAGACTCTTGTTAAGAACATCTCAAAGAATTTTAACCAGGAAAATATATTAATGGTTCAAAAGCATTTTCAAAACCCTGAATTATAAAAGTATAATGGAATTATATATGCAAGAGTTATAGTTAGCAACACAGATAGCAGAAGACATTAATGATGGCATATTTTCCCACAACCTATACTCCTTTTGTACATGGTTTCATCCGTAGGGTTTAATCTCATGCATTATTTTCTTGTTTTTAGGGCAAGAAAATCAGGATCATTCCTTCCCATTAATGTAGGGAAGCCGCTATCTGTAAAAAGTTAGATGTGTTTTTTGGCAGTCATTCTGGATTTGATACAGACAACTACTAACAAGCTAGAACATTTTTAGCAAAAAGAAAGAACTGTCCCACATCCTTTTAATTTGTCTTCAGAAATTAAGAATTTCCCAAGGTCTGTTTCTGCATGGTGTTGGTGTAGCTGAATAGAAACTTAAACAAATGATTGGGGCATAGCCTTTTTTATGACAGTAGCACCATCCTGCAGCTAAGGTGGTTTGTATATTGTAAAAATTAGCCATAATAGTAGTACTGTAACATCCCGGGGCCAGGATATTTAGAGTCAGTAGCCCTAACGTACAGCTTTACCAAAGGGTATCAAGTGTGGTATACTACAAATGGCAGGCAAAAAGCAAAGAGAATTCCATTACTCAATAACAGATACATACTTAACACAAGGCCTATGCATATCTAGATTGTCATGGCAATACATTATGAATTACCATTGGTTGCTTGCGTGTTGGGTATTAGTAGAACAGCAGGTAATGGCCTAAATCCCAGTGACCCGTTTCGGTCTTTCATTATCTTTATAGGAAGTTGTACTCTACCAGGTCCTTTAACCATTTAGAGCCTTAGTTTCTTCATTAGCATATTCAGTTGCTAACATTTCCTTCCAGCTACAAAAAATCTATGACTACATGATTTGAATGATTGGGACGTATGATACAAAATAATGAGTTGAGGTCTGTGGTGTTTTTTTTTTCCTTTTTTTCCTAATGGTATTACAAATATTCTTTACTTCTAAGCTATTAAGTGAAATTTTTAGATCAAATGCAATGCTTGTCATGCAGGTTTCAATCAACAAAATATTGTATATTTAAATATTTCTCTTCCATGAAAACACCTTTGAGCAGAAACTTTTTATTGCAAAAATGTCCAGAGAGACATTGCAGTGGAAGCTATAGGCTATATTAAGTTATATTTTAAAGTGACATATTATGCACATGACTGAAGGTAGCACTAAAGGAAAACACTAAAAGTGTTTAGCGATAAATACATTTCTTGGTTAAATTCAATTGAGATGGTAGAATAACTCTGGAAATATTTGAAAACCAGATGATATACCACAAAGAAGGAAGTTAACAATGTAATGTTTGATCGACAGGCGAACACTTAGGGGAATAACTAATCTCTGAAAATTTTGTGTGTTCCTAAAACATTTATAAAGGAATAAATTTCTGTAGTGAGTTATTGGCCCAAACTACAACAATTATTTCTTTCTTTCTAACCTTGTTTTTTTGAAGGAGCTTTCTTCTAATTTTTCTACCTTACTTGTAAAGGTGAACTGATTTAGTGTTTATGGCATAGACAGATTTAAATATTTATGATTGGATAAGATTTCTTCTAATAGGTTAATGACTTTTTAGAATAGATAGATCATTTAATCACTTATTTATTGTTTCCTTTGAAAGTTTCCAGTTAGTGGATGCTACAAGTAATTCTAAGAAATAATGACTTTTTTTGCCTAATTTCTCTATCTATGTAGATTATTTATACCTTGTTTTATATGTTATCTGTAGATTTAAGAGTATTTATCCCCTAAATCTATTTTAGGCTTAATTGTCTGTGGTCATTAGCAGCACTGTTAAAAATATTTTTTCCTAAAGCACTGTCCTCACAGGATAATTTCCATTTTTTCTCTTATGAAAATATGCAGGGGGAAAAAAAAACACATCACAGTGTAGGACTGGACCTTCTGTAACTCCTTTCTTTCCCTCTTCACTCATCAAACTCCTACTTTCTCAAAACTAACATTGGCTGAGTGTTAGGAGATAATCTGATTAGACCAATTACATTTTGGAATGAGGCTATTTCATTTTTTAAAGGAGCCCATAATACCAAACAGATTTTCAAATTATTAGAACATGGAAAGTCTTTAGTATGCCCTTGCCTGTCTCTCCAAATCACACATAAATACTCCTTCCCAAAGATACATTAGTCTAACTTTGAAATACCTCTTCTGAAAATTGACTATCTCATAGTGATATTGTGTTAGAAATTATACATTATTTTTTTTACATTATTGAATATAAACAGGGTGAATATATGAGCGGGGTTAACACACGTGCTGTACATATTTCATTTGTAACATTAAAAAAAATCTAGTTTAAAAGCCTCTCACTGTGGTAAAAAAGATACCAGCAAGTGAAGAAATTCAGAATGGGTGATATGTTGTGACCCTAAGGTGGCAGGGTCTGCTCAGTGCTGAAGTAGAAATTTAAATGTGGCACTTATAGGTAGCTATAGAGTTCTTGGTAGAAAGGAATCCACAGCAAGTGTTTAAGAGTTGGGTTGAACCAAACCACAATAGACTTCATGATACCTGTCCCTGTGCCCCTTCTGCAGTCAGGTTCACTTACCAAGTCCTGTTCCAAGGGCATACGTTACCATCTAACTGTGTTTTGCTGTTATCATTGCCAGCAGCATCTGTTCCTTACGTGATCACAAAGGCTTTTGATAAACTCTGAGAGTGTAGCCTTCCGACCTACACAGGGATTTTAACCTGTGTCCATCACCTTATAGCAGTCGGTAAATGGGCTTCAGGGGATCTGAGAGTCTCCTGAAATGGCATATCATACATTTTTATCAGTTACTTAGGGGATATATTTTCCCTGAAAATCTGTGTCTAGAATTGTGAAGAACCTGAGATTTTACCCTACTTTCAAGCTAGTAAGTTAGCCTTCCACAATTTAATGGATGCTGAGAGAAGATGTGATATCCTTGGACTGGAGACGAAGTTTATTACAGCATTAGCAGTAGTGAGAGTATCAGAATTTAAGGCAATTCTCTGATCTCCAGTTCCTGAAAAGGGGGCCACATAATACCTGTGTGTGCAGTAGGTTGTGTTACAAGAGGAGCTCTGAATTTAGGGAACCTGAATTTTTTAGCATGGACAGTAAATATGTCTTCTCTTTGCTCTGGAGGGAGAAACACTAGCTCTGTCCTGCAAGGCTGTTCTCTGTGCACATAAACTGGAATAGATAGTATGACACAAAGGGTAGTTAGTGCCTTCTCTGTTAGATGTGCAGAAATGCAAGAGACCCATAGAAACTTGTCTCTCAGCAGTCTGAACCACTGTTAACAGTGATTATTTAGAAGGCTAAGAGGATGTAGTGGTGTAATTGTCCTATAGTTTAGAGTTTCTTTGAGCTTAATGCAACCTAAACTCAACTATTTGAGAAGAAATGACCAAAGATTGCAGATATGTGAAAGGCTCCCAAAATTGCATATGATGTAGTACATCAAACTTATATAGGTTTTAGTTGATTCAGTAGTGGATAGGTCCTTATGATGTTAATATATGAACACTCTCATGACTATATTTATCACAGTTGATTTTTGTCCCAGTTTGCAATTATGCTCTCTTTATCATAATTTTAGCTTGTTGAGAGTTCACTTTGTCCTTTGCATTATATCCTTGAAGTTTCTCCATAGCTCAGTAAGATAGGTTCTGTCAGTATCTCCACTTTATAGTTAAGGTCACGGTTAGTAAAGATTTGGAACTGGGCTCTAGCCTCAGTCTATTGTCTTACTATATGATAGAACTGACATCCTTTGACCATACCAGCTTCCTTCTGACTCTTAGAGAATTGTGTTCTATTTTCACTCTTTCTTCTGGGGCTGCTCCATTTTCCCACATCATTTTCCTACTCATAATGTTTTTTCCCTTACCTATACCCTAGCCCCACCCCATATGGGCCCTGACTGATGCTATAGGTCCCTTCTTACATATTGACTTTTAGTACCTGCCACACTTGTAGGTATTGAATCATTTTGCAGCCTCAGATTATACTAAGTCATCACCTTATCATCTGATTTCATAGTAACTGTCTCTATAAAGCTAATGATTACAGTTACAACATAAACAAATCAACCCAAGGTTTGCAGATCACACGTAGTCCTGTGGTAAGGTGGTACATTAGAGATTGTTATAAAGAAATTATGATCTTGTTTGTAAGTTATAACCTGTAGTTCTATCTTCTCCATAGTTTCTATAACACTCAGTTGTGAATAGATTTACATGTTGTGTGTTTTGGTGGCATGGGTCACAATGTATCCCTATCTTTTTCATAGTAGCATTGCACTTTTGTTTATACCATAATTTGTTGATATAGCTCACTTAAAAGCCTTGGTTAAAATGACCGTGGCTTCTGGTCGATTCTGATTGAGTTATAAATTATAAGTGCACCTCCAGTCAATGCCCAGTGACTTGGCACTTTGCTTTCCCATTTTCTAGTCTTTCAGCCTAATGTTTATCCTATAGGGCTTAACAATACCATACTACTATAATTTAATGAAAATTAATTATCAAAACATGATCTAATAGCTCACAAGACCACTCTTGCCCAAATATTCCCTATTAGATACATTCCATAATTGTTCTCTGCAATGAGGATGTTTACATAAATATCAATGAAATATCTGAAGATCATGATAAATTATCAAACCGAAAGATGCTCTTGAGGAAGTGACACTGGAATATAGAAATCATCTCTCCGTTGAGAGCAGATTCATCATCAGAATCTATTGCTAAGATTCTAAATATCCATAACCAGTATAGAGTACCGTTAACCAAAATTATGGATGATGAAGAAATAAATTATAGTTTCTTGTGTTCTTGTCTTTCTACATAGACTGTGATCTCTTTGGAAGGGAAGAAATCATTTTGCATGCCCAGTGGTGAAAACATTCTTGGAACAGAGTTAATGAAGAAGGAATGAATGACTTCCAATTCTAATTATGCCTATTTCATATTTACATTTCATCCCTGGAAATCCCCATATCTGCCAAAAGTCTACAACTAAGATTTGCATACCTCGTGATCTCTGATCTAAAAAGGAAATTAATAGGGAAAATAAGTGTTTTATAATTATAATTATGAATATTTTACCAAGGCTTAGAAATTTCTAGTGTATTCTGTGTTTCAAAGCTGAATTATTTACATTATCTGTTCTGATTCCCTGAAGATTACACCTCTATAACTCTGTAGAGAATAGTTTTAACTTTAAGGTGTGTTACAACTCTCCATTTGCCAAGGAACCAAGAAATTTTAATTAGAACCAAATATACCTTTGGTAGTTTTCTTCACCTCCAAATGATACTACCAAATAGGTGAATTCTGGAGCAGTGGAATATTTCCAATTAGAATAGTATAAACCCATTTTATAGTTAATTATAGTTCCATAAAATTTGAATTCCATTAATTCTACATTTCACAAAATTGTACCCATAATAATTTAAGTTGATTAGACCAAAATTTAAAAGTTCAATCATGTAAAATAGAACAGGTTACAAAGAGAACTGACATTTAGGGAGCTCTCCTCTAATAGCCTGGTTCAGTCATCAAGTGGCCTTGTGTACATAGTATCTGTAACAAAAATCTTTGCGTGGAAAATATCATGTAAGGATATGCTGAATAACAATGATTAACTTAGCTCTTTGCCATGATTAATAGTAGTGAACACTGTTACTTTCATACAAACCAGTAGAGGGATAAAACTTGATAAACTTGCTTGAACTTGATATATATAAAGAAATGAAATAATTAATGACTCTAGGGAAAGCAGGGATCAGTAGTTCAAATATACTTATTCCTTTCTCTCTTTACTCTGAACATTGCTCACTTTCTCCAAAGTTTATTATCTGTAGACACTAAATTTTTTCTTCAGTGCATATTATCCATCTCAGATACACTGATGTATGTCTTGAAGAATTTTTGAAATAAAATTTAACTACAGATTTATTAACGTACAGGTAAGGAAACACATCCAATTCTCTGAAACCAAAATAACATCTGTCATGTTGGATGTATACACTTAAATACGTCCAAACACGCACACACATGTGCCATGCATGCACACGCACACCCTATACAAATAGAAATGGAGCTCTACCCTATAACACGTTTAGAAATTCTATTCGGTGTTAATATTGAAAACTCAGTGTAATGGGCAAAAGCTTTCTCTTTGCCCAAAGAGAGCACTGAGTTGCAGAAAAGAATATAACCATGCATGGATATTTGGTATGGTATCCTGGCATGATGCTGATTTTATTTATTTTATCCAGATCCACTCTGGCTTCCCTGCTCCAAATGAAAGTGGTCTTCTGTATGCAATATCTATTTGGGAAGACTGCTCTTTTCTGAAAAACACAGGCTATCTCTGGATTATGTTTTCTTCCCGGAAAATTTGAGCAACTACACACTTATGCAACTATGTCTTAGAATTTCAACAGTAATATTTTAATAACTGCTGTTTATTGCATTTTTATGTGTCAGACACAGATAAGCTCTCTAACGCATTATCTTAATTTCCAAAATGTATGAATTTGTTACTTTGTTGATTTCATCTTTGATATCTTTAAGTGTTGCTCATTATAAGCATTTATTTTCTATTCCAAGTATTTATATTGCATTTTCATCTTGTAGAAATTTTGAGCGGTGCAGAAATTTCAATTTTGTTTAACCAAGTCCCTCCCTCATCCTTTGGACTGACCTTGTCTGTCAGTTCGGGGAATGTGCACTTCTTTTTTATTTTTTTTTAAACTTTTTTGAATGTTTTATTTATTTTTTGAGAGACAGACAGAGTCCAAGCAGGGGAGGGGCAGAGAGAGAGGGAGACACGGGATCTGAAGCAGGCTCCAGGCTCTGCGCTGTCAGCACAGAGCCCGATTTGGGGCTCGAACCCACATTTGTGAGATCATGACCTGAGCCAAAGTCAGACGCTTAACTGACTGAGCCACCCAGGCACCTGGGGTCTGTGCACTTCTTAATTCTGAACATGGTGGTATCATCACGGTAAGCATTATACGCTTAGGAGAGTTCTCGTGTTCTCTGATTTTATAGGTTAGGACATTTTGTAGCCTACACGTCATACCTCTAGCTTCTGAATCATAGTGATTACCCTCCTGCTCCCCACCCCAGCTCAGCATAAGGAAAGTGCAGTTCAGTTGTCACATTCTGACCCCGCTTCTTGCTACACTCTTTTATCTCTGGTGCACTCAGCATTTCTTTAAACATTCCTCAGTTCCCTTAAAGTTGAGCCTTTCCATTTTCAAGTTTGTTTCAGTTTTCAGAGGTTTATTTCTCTTTTTGAAAAAAAGCCTGTGACCCCTATTCTCTAGTTTGATTTCTATTTCTTGTTATCTTATAAATTCTTAAAAAGGACAGTTCTCCTCCCCTCCAATAAGTGAATGCTTCCAGAAGTGTTAACACATTCTTCCTTACCCTACAAAGCTACCATTACCTTTGCCAACTATATTCAGCTTCCTTGTATACCTTCAAACCTGAGGTGACCTTCGACCAACAGACACTTTCAGTCTTTATCTCCATAATCTCTTGACAACATTTGACACTACTGGGCACCCCTTCCTTTGGGAGATACCCTGTTCCCCTGACTTCTGTGAGACCATGGTTGTCTGGTATTCTTCCCAGCTCTCCGTTTGTTGTTCAGGGTTCTGGCCTGGTTTTCTACTCCCCTCATCCTGTACTCCCTACAGGAATCTTCCATACATTCCCATGGCCTCATAAAAGGAAACAGAGATGCTGACAACACGACAGTTATTAATTTTCAACCAGGATCTCTCCTGATCTCTACACCCATATGTGCAACTGTATATTGGTCGTAGCCATTTGTTCCTGCTTGGGCACCTCAAGGTCAAAGAGACCTGAAACTTAACTGTACGATGCTTGGCATTTAGTATGTGTTTGGTATATGAGTGAGTGGTAAATAAATAAATATGTGGACAGGAAATGTAGCCCCAGAACAGGCTCATGCCAACAGGTTGATGGTGATACTGCTATCTTGATCTGTCAAACTATTGACTCATATACTCTTGACTGTCTTGACCATTGAAATTTGTCCTGAGTGTCTAAACTTTCTTTTGACCTTCCAGTTTCCAGACACACTATTTATTTGACTGATTCTTGAACACCTCGTGGTTTTATATTCCTAAACTTTTGCTTCTTATGTCCCAGAAACTACAAATTATTTATTCCTGAACCTGGCCTGATTTTTGAGAGTGGTTGCATGCTATTTAATAGGCATGTTTGTGTGCGTGCGTGCACATGGGCACACATGCATGCTTTAACTGTAGTTCAAATCAAGACTCCAAAAATGAACAATGACCTTGAGTCTAGTGTTAAGGTTGGACAATTGCAATATTCCAGCCCTTTAGAAAACTGTGTTTACATTTACATGAGCATTTTGCCATTTTTAGACCTCTTTTCTTTCATGAAATCTGTAGTTGGAATCATGTTCAAATTTTTGGTAGACACAGACTTAATTATGATTGTGACAGCCAAAGGGCAAACCCATTCAGGGAGAGCCCTGTGAAGACGTGTGTAGTGCTGGTTTTAGAAGCACATGCTTCAATCCCTCAATGACAGCATCACTTCTTTGCGTTGAAATTCCTGAATATTTTCAGGTCTACTGAGAAGATCCTATTTCCTGAATTTATCAAGTAGTAAGTATAATGCAGTGCTATTACTATAGTCTTTTTAAAGTCAGGTATACTCCACAAAAGGGGGTATGCCGACTGAAGTCAGGTAGCTTGTGGAAACCAGAATAAGCATTTTATGGACTTAAGGGACATGCCATGTATGATGTTTTATGTGAGTTTCATTTACTTTTTTTGTGAGTAATGGTTAATTGCTAGATTAGGCAGAATCTGTAGCTTTTCCTATCCTTTTAAGTATGTATTAGAGGACTCTGGAAAAAAAGAGGATATATTGATTGTAAGATAGGCATCAAACACACGGAAGAACTTTGTTTAAAAATTTTTTTTTAATGTTTATTCATTTTTGAGAGACAGAGAGAGACAGAGCATGAGTGGGGAAGGGGCAGAGAGAGGGAGACACAGAATCCGAGGCAGGTTCCAGGCTCTGAGCGATCAGCACAGAGCCTGACGCGGGGCTCCAACTCACAGACTGCAAGATCATGACCTGAGCTAAAGTCGGTCACTCAACCCACTGAGCCACCCAGGCGCCCCCACATGGAAGAATTTTAAAAGGAAGATCATCCAAGAAGGTTTCCTTACTTCCATACTTTCTTTGTATTTATATAGTTCTTTTTCAATGACTTAAATATTCTTTATTGTCATTTTTTGGGAAAGAAGCATGAAAGAATTTATTACGGTAGCTAGCCATGGAGAAACCATCCCTTATTATGTGTTTATAGCCTTGTATATTTCTTGGAACAGGAGAAAAGTAAAAGTAAAATTCTGCACTAATAAAAAAACAATCAGTTCAAATACAAATGGAAACCAAAGAGACCTAACTCTTCTTGCGCCCTAATGGTGTCCGGCTGAGAGATCTTCTCAGACAAATCACCAGGAACGCCACAATGGAATGTCAAGTTATAGACTTTTTTTTTTTTTTTTTGGAGGGGGGAGGCAGTTACTCTATTCACTATTATAGCTTTTATTAATTCCAAAATAGCAAAAATGGATTTTCCTCATTACTCTATCAGGGAGCCAAGTATCATACATTGTTTGGGTCTTAAAACATTATTTGGGTCCCTTACCATAGAATAAAATTTTTTCTCATCTATAAATTTTATTCATTCAACATGTATCCTTATGTGTTAAATGTGGAATTAGGAAAAAGGAAAGTTCCATAGAACTTAATAATGATTCTGAAAGACATAGTAGGAGAGGAAAACCTGCAGTAAGACAGCTTCATTTAATCCTAAGAACCACAATTACAGTGTCTTGTGTTTTGGTTTATTGGGTTTTGCCAGCATATGTGTTTAAACATATTCACCAACCTCTGGAATTATTTAGAGAAATGTTTGTGCTGCTTAATTCCCCACGTAAATGGTAATTTCATGGAAGTTCTTGAAATAAACATTTTTAAACTTGAAAATATTTTGTGTCTATTTCCATTACAGAAACAAATATTTAAGACCCAAAGTAATATTTTACCAGTAATTTGAAACCTAATAACATTTCTCTGAAAAATGCGAATTCATATCTGATTGTAGTGCTGCCATCTTATATTGGTTCTGCTCTCTTTCATACTTAATCTGAATAACATGTTGTGATAAATTGCTCCGTATCTCAAGTTGAGGATGCTTTTCAGTTATTCACAGTGGGAGTATTGTCTGATGTCTTATGTGGCCACACCCTCCATTTTCATCATCATTATCATCATCATCATCATCATGGTGAAGGCACATGCTTTGAACTCTTTCTATATCTCAGGCAATGTGCTAAGAGTTTTACACATGTTATCTCATCTAATTCCCACTGAAACTCTCTGGAGAAGAGGTCATACATCCATTTTATGGATGACGAACCAAGTCTTCTCTGCTACTCAGTCGTGGTCTTATTTAAATTATTTTAGAAAGCTACATTTCAGTGGACAATAAAAAGTAAGAGTTGAGAGTGGTTCAGAAGTTCAAGTACAGAACAGCATATGATATTCAGTTGCCCAAATAGAACATAAGCTAAAATCCTTTGAAGTAAATAATCAAACACAAATATTAAACCCTTCAAATAATTTTTGTTTATAGTTATGGAGTCAAAAGAAGCAATTTTTTTTTTTAACTTTAGTAAAAAAAAAACCTTTTTTTTTTTTGTTTACTTTGGAGAGAGAGAGAGTGCAAGCAGGAAAGAGGGGCAGAGGGAGAGAGAGAGAGAGAATCTTAAGCAGTCTCTATGCTCAGCGTGGGGCCTGACATGGGGCTCGACCCCAAGACCCTAGGATCACAACCTGAGCTGAAATTAAGAGTTGGATGCTCAACTGACTGACCCACCCAGGCGCCCCACATTTTTCTTTTTCTTTTTCTTTTTCTTTTTCTTTTTTTTTTCTTTTTCTTTTTCTTTTTCTTTTTCTTTTCTCTTTTTCTTTTTCTTTTTTTCTTTCTTTCTTTCTTTCTTTCTTTCTTTCTTTCTTTCTTTCTTTCTTTCTTTCTTTCAGACAGATATTTTGGGAGAGGGGTATGCTGCTTCTTGATGTCAGTGAGAAACTGTGTGTGACTATCTGAGTTTAGGGCCTTAACTGGATTGAAGGGAGGAGAGGCCATTATGGTGAGGAGGTGTTTTGAAGAGTGTCCTTCTACCTATAGAGGATGCTGAAAATAGTGAGTTCATTGATCAATATTAGTTTGAATTGAAAAATACAAAGGCTGGATTTTTGTTGTTTGAGTTATTAAAACTGGATTTTGAAACTATTAGACCCTACCTGGTTTATTTCAGACTGCAAATAATGACATCGTCTTAAAGGTAGACCTAGGCAAACAATGTAACAAATCACTGATAAATGATGAAAATGTTATCTTAGTAAGAGTTTGTGCTTATAAATGGAACTGTTTTAAGTGTGATCATTAACAAGAAAGAGATTATTAACATTATAGGAAATCTAAGAATATACTAAAGTTTAGGAATTTATACCACAGTTTTAAAGCTCATATTTCTTTCTAATTCAAGACCCCTTTATGTGCTTACGTTTTGAAAGCTATTTATTGTTTAAATAGGTACTAAGCAGTGACTTTTGTCATTGTTAGTGGTGATAGATGACGATCCTGAAGAAAGTCTAGATAGATTTTAATGATAAAAATGACACTTTCTGGGCCAAAGGAGTTGCTTTAAAAACACAAGCAGTTCCGAATGCAAATAAATAATGGCAAAACAGGTCTTTTCTCTTTGCTGTAATAAGCCCCATATTAGCTCTGTTCCAGATTTTAAATACAGAGTAGCATTTGATAAGAGAGCTTTGCCAAGTGGAAAGAAGACAGCAGATAAGGGCGTTAAATTGAAATAATGAGCAGCTAAAAAAGATAATGCATAAGGCTGCTTCCAAAACAATTTGTGGGGGGCGGAGGAGAAGAAACTTTGTAACTGGGTTCTCCAACTTTTTAAAGAATGCTCTCCTCTTACCTCAACACAATATGTGGGCGGAAAGGAGGGAGGGCATGAAGTGGGTGTAAATGACATCGTTGGCCCTGAGGAAGGTGTACTGAATCTCTACTTATTGACTGGAATCATACTTGTTGACTTGGTGTCCCACAGCTTCCAGCCAGCCCATCTCTTTCTTCCCCTGGGAGAATCATTTAAGAGACCGAAGCAGCCATTAGTACTAGGAGCAACCTTGAAGTTAGACAGAATTGGGCTCCCCATTTTACTGTTTAAATTAATTTTACATTTGAAATTAATATTCAGTTTCCACTAGAACTTAGTGTACATGATTCAGTGGGATAATGCATGGGAAAATGCTTTATAGATTCTAAAGTTCTCTATAAATACCAAGTAATATGACAATTGCATGGCATAAATAATTCTGATGCTCAGTATTTAGGACTTTTGTTATTATAGAAAAAAATAGACTGGGGAGAAGCTATGGTTTGTGAGGTCTGAGATGCCATTAATTAACAGAAGATTCCATTTTTCGCTGTCTGTTCTTCCTTGATACACCTGAAAATTATATTCATAGAATAATTACTTTGCCTTCACTAAAATGCAAATTCCGAAGTGATCACACTTATAAAAATAATGATTGAATGTGGACTAAATGACAGATAATATCCAAAACAATATTGCCCCCAACTGGGACATTTTCTGCAGCTCTTCCTTTCACTTTTTACCACACGAAAACGTGAAAAACATTTACTGATTTAGTGCTTGCTCTATGCAAGACTCGGGCTAAGAACATATTATACATTATTCATTCCCTATTCAACCCAGTGGGATAGGTGTTACTGTTGCCATTTTATGAATGAGGATGCAACAGTACAGAGAGGTTAAGTGAATTGCCTAAGGTCACACAGCTAGTAAATTTTATAGTCAGGATTCCAGCCCAGGTCTCCTGCACTCCAGATCCCAGGTTCCTATCTGATATACCGTATACATTATGGCAAATGGGCTGAATTTTTCCTATTATTCTGAGCGTTTCTTTAAGTTAAAAAAAATTATGTTGTTACATATGTACGTGTAGTATGCTGTATACAGTAGTGAAAAAAGTATCTCAGTGTCAGTGAATTTACCAGTCTTCTACTTGAAATATAATTATGGATTACTTGTTCCTAAATCCAATGATAAAGCTTAATAATGGTACATTTTCAAGTTTAAATCACATAACTTTTCATACCCAGTGCACTGTATGATACTGTTTATTATCAAACACTTTTCTGAGGGGCATGAATCCTGGAGTTCCTTCCCATGGGTGATTTGGACTCAGGGTCTCTCCTGAGATTGCAGTCGAGTGCTGAGGCTGGAGTATAGCTTCCAAGATGGCTCAGCTCACATGACTATTGGCAGGTCTCAGTTTTTCACTGGCTGTTGGCTGGAAGTCTCCTTTCCTCACCTCAGACTTCTCCCTAGGCTGCCTAAGTGTCCTTACAGTGGCAGCTGGCTTAGGGTGAGTGATGGGAGGGAGGGAGGAAATAAAGGAAGGAGGGGGAGGAAATGAGGAGGGGAGGTAGAGAGGAAGGTAAGTGAGGGAGAGGGAGGCGAGGGAGGAAGGGAGGGAGAAGAGAGACAGTAAATGGAAGCTGCAGTCTTTTAGAACCTTAGAAGTGTCCTACCGTATTCTCTTGGACACAGACACCAGTCTTTCAGTGTGGATGGGAACTATGCAAGGGTGTGAAATACTAGGAGGTGGAGAGTTAGTGGGAACCATTGCGGAGGCTGATTACAAGTATTTTATTAGGAAAAAAAAATGTACCAGTAATGCCCCAAAGTTTTTAGGAGGGGATATTGCCCATATTGTGTCGCAAAAATTGTAGTTTAAAAAAAGTATGAACCCAATCCTGTCCCAACCTTGGCATTGCTTGGTGATTTTGTTGCATTGAATTTGTGGGTTTAGATGGAATTTGTTATAGCAGACTAAAAAGCCATTTTTTATCATGGAAGAACTATGGTTGTTGGATTTGGATGTCTGCTGCCACTTCTGAATCTCAGCTTTCTTACCTGTGAGATAAGAGTAATATTAGCTTTTTAGACTTGTCAGATCCTAGTTGTTAAAATCCTAGTCTGGTGATGAAAAATAAATGGTAGATAGTGGAGCTAGTAGACGGGGAGACAAAAATATATTTATTTTCAGAAACATTTTTTAAAGCAAAGATGCCTTACAATTAATTAATTTTGAGTGCTCTGCCATAATTCAGAAAAGAACATCAGGTGGGATTTCCTCTTACAACTACATAAGTAAAAAGAAATCCTTATTTCTAATAACTTAATATAATGAGGCTAATTGAGAAGAGCAAAGAGACACAAACATGTGGGTTGGATGGAAGATGAAATTGGAACTGGGGTTTTTGGAGCATTTGCAACAGTGGGGACTAAAATTTTAAAACACATGGAGGTAACTGGCATTAATAAACATAATTATAGAAACTTGGAAGGAAGTTTCCAAGGAGAGGATGAAAGGAATCAAAGGTCATTAATGCAGAGCACCTGAAGTTCATTTTTCCTCTTTTTCTATCAGTTGATCCTAGGCTGGAGGTAGATTGAATTGACGTGTAAAACTTCTCAGTCTTTGAGGGAAGGCGAAACCTTACAGTTTCCCTGGGGTTGTCTTTACTTGCTTCTGTTACTCTCACGCTCCAGGAGTTCATCACTTTCACAAGCCAGAGTCCTAATGTAATATGTCCATTTTGATTCCTGTGCAGTTTCATGGCCTTTTCTTACCTATCTAAAGGAATGGGTCTTCTTGGAAAACCTATATTCAGAAAAGTCCACATACAGCATATGTATGCCATTTTTAAATAATTATAAAAATAATTACTTTAGTGTATTCATCTTCTAGGGCTATTGTAACCAAGCTCCACAAACTGGGTGGTTTGAACAACAGGGCTTTATTGTCTCACCATGACAGAGGGTTCAAGTCCAAGGTGTTGGCAGGATCGGTTCCTTCTTAGGGTTATGAGGGAGAATCCGTTCCAGGCCCCTCTCATAGCTTCTGGTGGTTTGCTAAAAATCTCAGGCATTCCTTGGCTTCTCTGTGTAACTCCCCAGTCTCTTCCTTCATCTTTATAGGACGTTTTTCCCAGTTTTTCTTTTTTATAAGTACACTGGTCACACTGGGTTGGAGCCCACCCTAAGGACCTTAACTACATTGGCAAAGACCCTGTTTCCAAGTAAGGCTATGTTCTGAGGTACAGGGGGTTGGGACTTCAACATAGCACCTACTCTGGGTAAGATAGATACTACCCATCCCAGAAATGGCCACCTGGAGGTGTGCACTCCCTCTCCTCCCTGTGGTAACCTCGCTTTGGACTTTTGTGAAAACGATTTCCATGTTTTTCTTTATAGTTTTACAATTTGTGCATCATCTCTAACGGAAATAAAGCTTTTATTTAAGACTTCATTTATGAGATGGATAAGTTTTAAAAAGCAGAACTGGGAATTATATGCCAGGTATAATGTTATCTTCAGTTCCCTGGGGCAATATTTGTTAAAAATGCTTACTTTTAAGGCTAAAAGTAAGTAACTTAAAAAATAATACTTATAACTTTCAGGAGGCAAAATAGAAGTAATATTTTGTGAGCTTCAGTTCGGGTCACATTTTAATTTTTCTATACAGGCTGCCTGCTCAGTTGATGACAAACACCTTCTGTGAAATATATTGTATTTCTCTGAAACTTCTCTGAAATATATTGTATTTCCCCAATTTGTTCATATTGTAATGAAATCCATGATCATGGTTTCCAAGCTTTTAATTACTAAGGGTCAAATTATTATGTTCCCTCTAGACCCATTCTGAAATACCTTCATCTTGTAAATAGCACTTATTAAGATCTATTCAGGTCTTTTTTTTTCTTCGTTTCTTAAATTCCACATGTGAGTGAAATCATGTGGTATTTGTCTTTGTCTGACTTATTTTATTGGGCATTATACCCTGTAGGTTCATCAGAAAAACAGATGCTTACATACAGAAAACAAACTAGTGGTTGCAGAGGGGAGGCGGGGTGGGGACGAGCAAAATAGATAAAGCTGATTAAGAACACATGTGTGATGAGCACTGAGTTATGCATCGAATCGGTCAATCATTATACCGTACACCAAAACTTGTATAACACTACATGTTAATTATATTTCCTTTAAAAAATCTGTATATACTTAAAAGATATGTTCAGGTATTACCATTCTTTATTAGCTAGTGATAGATGTCTACCAGTGGGACCGTTGGTCAGCCTGAGATACCCTGTGTAGTAAAACACTGCCAGGATCATACTAGTTAAAAATCAAAGAAAGTTGATGTTTTAGTCAAACCTTATTTAGGAACAGATATAAGACTTCTTTTAGCTTTAAAAAAATACTGAAAACAGTTCATGCCTGCTGCTTCCTTTGAAGATTCCTAAAGATCAAGGTTGCTCAGTCTCACAAACGCACGTGCACATACACACGCCTGCACGCACATGCAGCCTTTGCTGAAGTCTGCAGCGTGAAAGCACACTTAAATTAAATTCCTTGTAATCATGTTTTTGTTTTAATTAAAGCCTTCAACCCCATAAGTACAGATGGTTGGCAAATTTCAAATGACCCATAATAAATCCGGCAGGTTGCCCTGTTCTCCCCTTCCTCTCTTCCTTGCTAAAATCCCTGCTGTGTCTACGGTAGGGAAAGGGGTAAAAAAACAACACTTTGCCACATAGCAGATCCTCCTTATTTCTTGGTTGAACAAAATTTTAGAATGGCCGCTGAAAACTGTGAGTTGTTGAGAACTGTGAGTTCAATTAGAAGGATTGATAGAGGGATTAGGATAAGGTAGCTTACCATCAAAGTTTACTCATTTCAACCTTGTTTTCTCACAGGAAATCCTTCCCTATACATGGAGAGCTGCTGCTCTGCTTTACCTGAAATGCTCACCTCACCTTGATGGGAGGGGAACTCAGCAGCTAGATACATTAGGGTTAACACACATTCTCTTTTTACAAGGGAGATACTTCCAGAGAGCAGGATCACATTGCCTTCCTTCTTATACTTGAGGTAAAGGTGGGCAAGGGAGTGGTCTTGGTGGTGGTGGGGGGCTTCTGTGATATAGGAAGGGGTGCGGTTATTAATATTTGAATGAAGGCACTTGGGGCTAAGTATCTGGGAAAGAGAAGTCTCAAAAGGAAGGAAAAATTATAAGAACACATTCATCTGTTTGAAGTGTTTGCCTTGAACTAACTCCAGAACTGAACAAGGAGTGGTATAGAGTGGAGTTGATTTAATTTTTTTTAATTTCTTTTTTCACTGACTTAGTGTTCGTGCTGGGACTACTGGGCCCATAATTCTGCCACATTAAGGTTAAACAGTCGTCAGGGGCTGATTAAATACCTGACCATAATCCAAAAGGGGTTATTTTTTTGGAAAGTTTTCTAAGTTTACAATAAAAATATATTTCTAGAAATTCATTTGTTTGTAAGTTTGGAATTGCTTGTAAATGAAAATCTGTTTATAGTTCAACAAGTGTATTTTGAACTTGGAATATCATTTCTACAGCAGGGATACCTAGATTAGGTAACCCTTTCAAGTACTGATGTCTGAAATAGGCCATAGGGCATAACTTAAGGTGAATATATTTTTATTTTTTACAATAAATTACTTTATTTGAAGTCAAGAACTATATCAAATGGATTTCTCTTCCTTTGACACATAGCATATTGCCTTACACATAGATTAATAAATTAATGTTAAGGTTTGAATGAGTGAATGGTTATATAGAGATAGAGTGTATGTGTAGAATCTACAACAGGAGCCATTCACATGAGGACATGCATGAGTTTAATTATTATTTTCTAAGTGACAAAGGAGGTTATCCTTTATTATCAGTAAATTCTTTCAATAAATATTAAACTGAGCACTTATGGTTGCTAGTAACTGTGCTAAGTGCTTTTGGGTGAGCCAAGATGAACGAAACAGGACCTCAGCCCTCAGTTTGCAGTGGGGAAATAGTCACAGTAATAATACATAGAAACAGTGTGAGGGCCACAGCTATACTATACAGATAAATTGCTTTATTTAGTATTTCAGAAAAGTAAGAATAATTCAGGTGTTTGGTGACACCGGATTTTGGAAATGTGATGAAGAAAAAGAAGGTACACATCAGTAAAGGGATATTTTCTACTGCAGACAAGAGAAAAATCGGCTAGCGGTGGTTTAAACAAAGATTAGTCATTTTTTTTTAACATAATGAGAACTACGAGGTGGGTGATCATTATTGTTGGTTTAACCACCAAACAAAGACAGAGCTGGAGTCTCCTTTCCTTTTCTTGGCTTCTTCTCTATGGTTAGTAGGTAAGTGCTCCAGCTACTGCTCCAGAAAGGGTGATGACTAATGGAGGGACAGCCACTTTCGTGCTTTTTATCAGAAAAGCAAAGACTTTCCCAGAAGTTCCATGCTGACTTCTGTCTACATAACATTGGTCAGATCAGTGCTACGTGGCCACCCTTCATTATCGTCATACCATCCACACTATACCAGAGAGATATATATAAAAAAAAGGAAAACCAAACAAAAACTCACACAAAAGAACAAACTAAAGAAGGTTTTAAAGAAGGTTTCTTTAGTGTTACTAATGAGAATAAATATAGAAAGACATCTGATCAATACAGTAATCTGTCAGAATTTGCTTAGGCAATCAATCATGATCTCTAGATTTGTTGGTAGAGTAGTTTTTTGCTGTACCATACTAGCAGAAATATGGCATAAAAGTCTGCACTAAGCACTTGAATGATGAAATGATGGAGTATTTGAATAAAGAATCTTTTGCCTTCGGACCAAGTCTTTTAATACTCCCAGCTTGGAGAACTTGTATTAACAGCTGAGTGATTCCTTATCTTCTTTTGAGAAAATATGGTTGTTGTTGTTGTTGTTTTTTCTTTTCGGTTTCTAGAAGAGTCTTGTTTCCATTATTTCTTTCAAATGGTCACGAGCACATTTGTTGAGGTTGTCGACAGAGGAGATTTATTAAAGAAGCCTCTTTTGCTATCTTTAAATCACTGGACCAGTGGGATGGTGCAAACGGTGTTCACCATTTCTTATATTAGTATCATAGCAGTTTTTTTTTAATTTTTGGATTTTTATATTCTTTTTTGTAGAAGAATGTGAAGTCCTTTGTAGGAAAGGAAGACTAAAAATGCAACAGATCACGGAGGATTTATAGCTCCTGTAATTAACAGAACAAAATGACAGCACACAGCTATGCATTTTTGACAGCGTCTCTACCTCTTACAGGTGATTTTCTTCCCTGGAGGTTTTTGCTGCTGTTGTTATGGTTGTGATGGTAGTGGTGTGTGTTGCTCAAATCCCTCTAAGCTTAGACTTCTTCTGGCTTCCGTGAAGACCACAGTGAAGAAGAAGAGGAAATCAGTATCTGGTCATTGGTGTACATCAGTGCCTTTCGAACATTAGTATGCCTAAGAATTCTGGGGGGAGCTTGGTAAGGCTTACAGGGCTACTGATTGAGTCGGCAGGAATGGAGCCTGGGAACCTATAGGTACTTCAGGCAATTCTGATGGAGGTGACCCCTGGACTCGGGTTGAAGAAACATTCACGTAGACAGTCAGTGAGGTGGTAGGATCTGTTCAGAAGACAACTCTCACATTAGGGCTTCATGGGTCTTACCTGCTCTGGATCTTTAAAATCAGGGGTCTTCAGAATAGGATGTGTGTAGTCCAGGTGGTTTGTAGGAAGACCCATTTTGTTTCAGGAAGGAAATAATGAAACTTCTGCTTATATTCAGTTGTTTAACTTTTCCTTTTAAAATGTATTTCTTATTTGTATTTTGTAATGTCCATGCTGTATTTGCACAGTTGTACCTATTCATAATTTAGAAATGGATAGGTTTGTGTGTATTAAACACCTCTTCTAGAAAATGTTTTATTGATAGGCGAAATCAAAGAAGTTTGGAGATGACTCTTTTAAATGATTTACAAGGCCCAAATCCATACTTCTTTCCTGCTCTTTATAAGACTTTATGGTTCCTTAATTGTTTTTCATTTAGACATCGATATTAGTCATTGCTTCTTTCATTAGCATGTGCATAAACACAGTGCATACCAGAAGAACGAGAGGAGGAAAGGGCTTTGCAATTTATGTCAGGTGGAAATATCTGTCTACTAAGGTTAATTGTCAGATCTAACACCTTCATGAAAACAAACCCCTACTGAAGAATCAAGAAAAGAGTCAAAGTAACTCCAACCTATCAGGTTATGGATCACTTCCACAATTTGCAGAGCTTAGTGTCTCATCACAGCACGCCTGGTGACTCAAGAGTGGGTATGTTCAAATGTGGATTTTCTAGAGACAGCTCATTCTTTGTCTTTAAACCTTGAGTTAGCTCCTTCTCTCCAGTGCTCAGAGGACTCTTTCCTATCAAGTGTATCTCTTCAAGTTTAAAAAAGAGGCATTGTTTTCATTCCATAAAATTATATTTTTAAAGCTATTTTTTAGATTGCAACAGCTAAAAACACCCAGTGTCACCATATTTATGAATATAATTCATTCGGTAAAACTTTCATTTCCCTTATTTGGAACTTGCTACACAATTTGCCTCCTCATATTTTCTGTGCTTAATAGATAGTAGGACCCAAAAATGCCATGATTTTCTATCCCAGGTTCTTCTAATTGGTGTTTCTAGACCAACTAGTAATAAGGTGTTTTTAGACCAACTAGTAATAAGGCTATTACTACTTTTTACAAGTTTTCACACACACACACACACACACACACACACACACACGCCTCTAATCTGTCTATTCAACTGAACTGTCAGTAGTGGAGAAAACACACACGCGTGCGTACACACACACACACACACACACACACAAACACACACATGAAATTGCTGGCTTGAGAAGTTTCTGCAGCGTCTGTCAATATTGTCATTCTTTTAGTAGCCACACAACATGCGTAGTGTCTAAAGATCTGAAATCTATTTTAGAGTCTCACTTAAACTTTTTTTCAATTTTCATTTAAAAATGTTCTCTCTTCTTTCAGTGCTACTTTTTCCTGGTGTTTCTCAGAAGTATTATTGGATGGATCTGGCTAAATTGGAGAGGAATAGAACATTGGAGCTGAAATGATAATGAATATAAGTAACCACTCTTGAGCCCGCATGTGCCAGACATTGTTGGGTGCTTTATTATCTCACTGGATCTTTCCAATAACCATATGAGTTGGGTGCTAGTGTTATCCTGTTTACAGATGAGGAAATGGAGACTTGGGGAGGTGACAAAAGTTGCCAAGAGTCATTCGGCTAGTGTGTTGAAGAGGCTGGATTCCAGATGGGCAAGAGTCTATTGTTCAGCAGGGTACATGTATTCTGCTTTTGTCCCTTTTGTAAGATTTGGAGTTGGGTTGGGGAAAGACCACTATGGGGAAAACAAACACATCCTATCCTACCCCCAAGGAAAAGCCCAAATACACATCAGGGAGCAGGGCCATGCCTTGTCCAACTCACAGAGCATGATTTCTGTTGTACTTGAAGTGAATGGTGTCCCCTAGAGTTGTGCAAAGTGCTTGTACTGGCTGGGAGCTTCTGTCTCAGGCACAGGAGGTTGAAAGAAGGTAATGGAGTATATGTATATAAATCTTTTTTCATGTATTTCTTTTAGGATTTATTTGGCGGGGTGTGTGTGTGTGTGTGTGTGTGTGTGTGTGTGTGTGTGTGTAAATCTTAATAGCTGTGTCCAGATCTGGCTGGTAGGATGCTAGGTGGATGGAAGGCCCCCTAGACTCCTCATGGGGGAAACTGGCCTCTGGCATTGGAGGGCCTCACTAGGTGTCTGAGTTCCAATCCCTAGGAAATGTTCTAATTGCATTTTTAAAACCTGTTTTTAATCCGTAGATCCAAGATTATGCATACTTCTGTATTACTCCTCTGTAAGATGGAGATGACCAATGTTTTATGTACTAGAGAAATGAGAAATGTTGCATGGATTAGTGAGAAGAGGTTGTCAAGTGGTTGGTTATTTTTTCCCCACAAAATGTCAGCTAATGACCATATTCAGTTTTAGATTGGTATTTTACTCAGTCCCTAAGGTGACAACTTTTTAAGATTGTCTAGGTGTGATTTTTGTAGAAATGAGAGGCCAGGAGTCCTGTCTCTCCTCTCATGTTTATATTGCCCATGCCTAGAATGTTATAAGAATTTAATAAGTAATTGCTGAGTGACTTAAAATTGTTTAGCTATTGTGAGCCTCAGTTTCCCCTTATCTATGAAATGGGGATAATAGTCTGAATCTCTTAGGGTCTTTAGGAAGATTACATTGATTAACGTCTTAAAAAACTTCCTATGGTACACGATGAATGTTTGCTATTATTATTATTATTATTATTATTATTATTCTCCTCATTGCTGGTTGTTCCTAAAACATCATTCCTGCCTTTGCCACTTAAAACTTGTGTGCCCTTGAACAAACTAGTTGAACTATCAGGCTCCCAGTTTTTTATTCTGTAAAATGGGAATATAATACCCACTTCACTGATTGCCTCAATGTTTAAATAAGATTCAGAACAGTTTATTTACTGCCTATTATGTTCACCACCGAATCAGGCATATTTTCTTATTTAACACTTCCCCAAATCTCTTGAGATAGGCACCGTTGTTTTTAGTTTACAATTTAGAACTGTAGGGCTCAGGGAGCCAAGGTTTCAGTTGAAGGTCACAGAAGTAGTACGTAGACAGTGTCTGATGCCACTGTCCTGTACTTTACAATCTCCAAAGCCACTTAAAAGGACCATAAGGATTTCTGGGCAATTATTTGCGACATCTTTCTTTGGGCCTGTGGGTTGCAATATAGTAAGGCACCCTCGCATAATTTGCTCTTTTTAGGTATTTAAATATATCATGGTGGAATGAACATCTCAGGGAATCACATTTTCCCAAAAATTCTCTTCATTTTTAAAATTTTCAGACTTTTTTCCAGTCTAAAAAATACTGGATCCTGGATTTTTCAGGTCAAGAAAGAATAAAACTATATAACCACTGTTTGGAATGGGGTCCTTTTTGCGTTACATTGCCTATTTTGTGGGCTTTGAAGTGGTTATTAAAGAAAAGCAACTTCTAAAGTAGGTGCGTTTAGTTTTAAAATCATGCCGATTGACTTGTCAGAAAGTTTTTTTTAAAGAAAAGAAATGGTATATTATTATGTCAATTTTAAGCAGCGAGATAGAGTTTCTGTGAGTGTTAAAATTATGCCAGAGGATCCTGGTTTTGAACATATCACATATCCAGAGACCTGGAAGCTAAGACTAACTACTTCATCACTCCGTTTTTCCCTGGGGTGTCTTAATTAAAAACCAATTTGAGAAACAAGAAGAATCCATTCCTAGCTTGAAATATTGTTTCTCTGACAGATCTTTCCTTGCTGGAAGTCATCCCAAAGTTGTTTGGAGTGTCAGGTTCAGAGTTAATTGGGTTTTCCTATCCAGTGAGAAGAGGTGACTCTTTTATTTTGGTCTGTTGTTCCCATGGTTGTGAGCTTTGGAAAGGTTTGACTCAGAAACCATGAGATACTAACACAAGCACTACATTTTTTGAATTAGTGTTGATTGACAGGTCTCTATTCAATGTAAACAGCTTGAAGGGCAAACTGCAGGTATAGAAATGGAATTTGCATTTAAGAACATTCTCTTGTAGGACATAATGATTAAGTTTCACATTAATCAAAATAACAAAAAGGGAGATATTAATTTTTTTCTTGTAGTGTGTTGAAATGAGAATACTGAGCTGAGAATAAAATGTGTTTTTGTTTAGGTTTTTCTTCTCAGATGCTACCATTTCAAAAGAGCACTGTTCACGTGAAAGTCTGAATAAAATTCACGGAGTAGCATCAAGGACCTCTGAGCCCAGGAAACTGAGTTTGGCAGTGCTAATTTGTATTAAAGTTGTTGTTGCATGACAGCCGGAAAAAGATTTAATGCTTGCCACCTGAATCAAGGCACGGAACATTGGTTTCTATAACTGCCATGAATTTGAATCGAGGCCAGTATCTCTAAATTTGAAATAAACTGATACTCTGTCTTGAAAGAAGATACAGGCCACTTATGTTGTGGAAGGTATTTAGAAAATAGTATTTCAATTTAATTTTTTTTTAGCAATAAACACACACACGCGCACACACACACACACACGCACGCACGCACACACACGCGTTTTTTTCAGATTGTTAGGCTTCTCAGCCCTGTGGCCTGTAGTGGTTCTTGCTGTCAGAGGTTCACGCAGGAGAACTAAGAAATGCTTGCAGCCATTTATTACCCACTTCCAGCCAGGAGTTAGCAGTGAGTTTGCACCCCGTTCCAGGTTTGGCGTTTCTCCTCTTACCACAGAGGAGCTGCTCACTTCATCAGAAAGTCATTATCCCCCTTGAATGTCACTATGGTTCAAAGTATTACAGTATTGCTTTAGGAATTTAGATTTTAACCCAGCCACCCTGCTGTGGTAAAACCTTGGAGCCACCAGATGCAAAATCCATTCACATGCCTCGCACAATAAAAATGATGATGATGACAATAATTCATATTTTGCATTTGCAAAAACATCTTTCATCTGAAGAGCTTTTGTAAACGGAACATGCATCTTGAGACTACTTTATAGAAAGTGATCTTTGAGTCCAATATGGAAATGAATCCTCCTCTGAGGTGAAATGTGGCAGCCATTTAATTATTTTTAACGGGGTACGTATGAAGTGCAGTCCTATCTCGATGCAGTAAATGTTTTGCTGAGAAACTATATAAATTATATGTTGCATTAAAAGTTTCTGACTTTATTTTTACTCTTACTGAAAAATAACATGTTCTTTTGATTAGAAAAATTCTCAGGAAGTTTACTATTTAAATAATAAATCTCTACTGAGCTCTTTTTTTCAATCCATGGAGCATCCCTTGAGGGTGTCACAGAGTGTCTCTCAGGTGTTCTCATTGCACCACATCTCTTATTTCACCTTCGTGGGTGGAGTTGTAGTAAGAGGTTCAACAGCATGCCATGTTGATGGGCACGACCCAGAACATCCAGCTCTTCCTTGCATAGATGCAGATAATCCCAGGCCAGTATCTTCCCTGGGTGATCTCACCCAACCCTACCTAGGGTGTCAAATAGCAGCTCTAGCTGATGGCCCCCTTATGTTTCATCTCTGCTTCCTGTGGCTCGCCTCAGTTTCTTTCTACCCTCTCAAGGTATCAACCCAGCACCGCAAATTCCAAAGTAAGATACCCCTTAAAATAATGTCTCTGTCTGTATGAACTCCTTAGCTATTAACAATTTAATTGATTATTTTTTATTTAATTAATCTCGCTTCATGTTTTTACTTCTGTTATATATGCTCAATACTTGGCAGTATTGGAGACAACCTCCTCCTTCCCAAGTCCAGTAGCTTCTGAATTCTATGTACTTGGTTCCTTACGTCTATGCACTCCTTTATCTGAACCAGTCAATGGGCTATTACTGTTCACTGTAGGATAAAGGACAAGAAAGAAAGTGAAACCAAAATCACTCTGTTTCCCACCTGCTAATATCACTCAGATGGTAGAGGCAGGGTTAAAACTATTGGCTGAAATAAAGCTGGGGGTAACGTGCAGCTTTGAGTTATTGTGCTATAGTGACAGGACAAATGTAAAAGTTTGAGGCTGTGCCAGAAATGATGTGTGTCTGGTTTGGCCGTTTGCAACCGATTGCAGCATGGTACATAGTTATAAATTATCTTAAATGAAGGTGAAAGGGCGGTTGTTTTTTTAGGTGTAATGAAAGAAGAAAAACAAATTCCAACATATAGAACTGTACATGTTTGAATAGCACATTGCCATTACACACAAGTATTTTCACTGTCTTCAACTAATAATTGTAGTGAATGTACTCTCCATTAACGATGAAGAAGTTCCTCAAGTTCTGTGCTTTCTTAGAGTATTTTGTAGGGCTTACAAATTTGAAAAAAATTTGCTTTGTGAAATTTTTATATTTTTCTTTAGACTAGAAATTCTCGCCTTACTTCACCAAGTTTGTGTGTGTGCTTTATATTGACAGAATTATTTATTAAATTAAATGTATGCGTTCCCGGTGTATTCAGGGAGTGGGACACTCGCTTGTATTAAATCACTATTTTTTGAGATGAACACTTTCATGTCTGGCCTTGTAGGTTTTCACTTAATTTTATTCCTCCAACGATCTCAAATGCAAAATTTCCCTTTATAAGTGAAAAAATATATACACCAGTATTCATTACAAAAGTCCTTGCCAAACACGATAAATTTAAATCTTTGGCTGAACCCCTGTGCTACATTTTGGGTTTCCTCCTCCAATAATGGCTGTAAATTAGGGAGGCTGTACTATATTTATGTAATGTATCAGAGCTTATCAAATGAAATAGTATTATTAGGTGTAGTACAGAAAAACTCATTCAGAAGAAAGATTGTTTGATACAATGTGGTTTAAAATGAAACCTAACTGGCTAGATTCAATGATTCAGTATATATTGTACACATTGTATGTTGCCCGTGTTCTGAAAGTGAGTTGGGAATTGTTTAGATGTAACCCTGATCTGGGTTATAAGGGCTCAGTCTTAGTTTTGTTTGAGTTTAATCCCTGCTCTATCTTAGAATTTTACATGGAGTTAGAAGGAGAGTGAAGATTCTTCCCAAGATCTTCAGAGATCTTCTACTTGGATTGAGTCAGTGATGCCCTTATGTAAAACATGCCAATTTTTAGTACTTACGTAAGGTGAAAATGCTCAAAAAGGCTAAATATAAAAGAGGAAAGAGATAAAGTATGACAGAGATCTGGTGTTTTTTTAGCAACATTTTGCCGTAACCCTTCTTTGGAGATGTGGCCATGTAAGTTGAATACCTAAGTACTTATGTTCCAATTTTCTGTAAGTCTTTCTTGTGCTGAATTTTGAACGGAAATAATATTTGAAGCATGTTTTAATTTTTTTTGTAACATTTAGAAAATTTATTCTAACATTATCAGCAAAGTGGGTAAGTTGGGCTAGCTGGAATACTCTTGTGTTTGCATGTAATTTTTAGAGATAGGAACTGCTTCGAAAAAAAAACAATGGAACCAAAATAATGTGTTTATTGTTCATTCTTAACAGAAGCTCTATTTTCTCTTGTAG
Organism: Lynx canadensis; assembly: GCF_007474595.2. Classification (NCBI taxonomy): domain Eukaryota; kingdom Metazoa; phylum Chordata; class Mammalia; order Carnivora; family Felidae; genus Lynx; species Lynx canadensis. Next base: position 82,417,007 of record NC_044308.2, read on the forward strand.
GGTGGAAATGGTTGACGTTAATTATCCTTAGTCATGTGAATATTCTGTGAATTTTTGCTCTGTCTTCTAAAAGAGTTTCTGGAGGATTGGCCACCAAGTCTGCAGCTTTGGTTTAGTCATTCCTGTGTCCTAAAAGCACAATATCTGGTTTAATTGTTAAGGACAATTGCATCAAGGCAGGTTTTCTGACTTGACGTCTACCTTGGCAACCAACTAAGTCCTGGGTGCAATGTACGTAAAGCTGTAAGGAATTTGAGGGCCAAATTGTATCTATTCTCTCATAAAGGGAGTTCTTTAAATTATGGTAATGATTATTACTTGATATTTATGAGGGCCATCTGGGCATGACATTCCAGAATACTGTCTCAGCAAGATATGCTTATAATCAGACTTAGACAAACAAGCAAATAATATGTATTGATAAAGAAATGGAGAACCAAGAAAGGAATCCTGTGTGTGTGCTTCGTCACAGTGGTTTTTAGATATGTCAATGTCTCAGTTTTTACTTAGGGAAGCTTCAGTGATGTGTCTTGGAGGAGAGAGGTACAGCTACATGATCTAGAGGCTACTGAACATTTTTGAAAAGTCAGAAATTTACACAAAAATATGCATCACACACATAACACAGTGAAGGGATCTTTGGTTATTAAAAGTCTACCTTGTTGATATTAGGCTGTTCCTATGCAAATTGGGATCTTTAGTGTTTCAAGAATTAGTGTTTATGCTTGTTTTTTTTTTGTGAAGAGTTTATCTAATGCCCCAAATGTATGCTATATTTAGTTAGGGAATTGAACTCTTTTGGAATTTTCAGTGTAGACTTCTGGGGAAGATGTTTTTTTTTTTTTTTTTTTTTTTTTTTGCATGTATGTCAGCTAGGGATTATGTCTGAAAAACAAACAAAACGAAACAAAATCCACAAACCCATAAGAAAGGACACATTTTTGGAAGGGAAAAGAAGGCAGAAAAAGAGATCTCGGGCCTATAGGAGTGCAAACAGTTGATTTCCGTGAGCATTTCACAAGGGTGTTTAGGATTCAGATTCTGAATGTGGATGGCAGCAGCTTGATTCTTCATAATGCACGGAAATAGCTTGGAAGAAGCTATAAAGTTCTATCATGTCATGGGTTGGTGAGCGAGGATGGATTTACACGATCAAGGATATAAATGGCTCTGAGTGAGTCGTTAGTCATAAGGTCCACGATTCTTCATAATTGACATGGCTTTCCCTTGTCATTCATACAGACAGCAGTAAGGATGCTGTCATTGTCACAGCAGCCCTGAGAGTCTGCATGGATGCCGCGGTGAGGATTCTGAACTCAGTACAGAACAGCATGCCTCTTGCACAATCTTTGTGTGGCTGTTTTCAGATGGTTTGCATCTTTTCAAAAATCATGGCTGAAACACCAGCTATGTACTGCCCCCTCTCATTTGTATTATTTAGAGAACACACTATGAGCAATGGGTTTTTTTTTCCTCCAAGTATGAATATATACCTGCATTTTGAGAATAAGATGGAAGTGTTCTCTTGCCATTCATTAGGGCTCAGCCTTGAAAGTGCATTCTAATGAAGAGTCAGGAAAGTGTATTCTCTTCAACTGAAAACATGTTGGATAGATTACTAGGTGTCTACCTTCCAAGGAGTCATGACTGTTTAGCACACTCTGAGAAGATTTGGATGCAGCTGGTTTCCTTTGGCCATCGGGGAAAGTATGGAGAAAGGAGAAAGGGAAACCTCCACGTGCATTGGTTTATGTGTGTTGACGTCAGTGGGGAGGATGAGGTTTTTGGTTCCATTACTGTATGTCAAGTATATTTTTAAATGTGACCTAAACCTAAAGGCGATGCTAACCACCAATCAAAGCCTTCTTCATTACCATGTTAACTTATTTTGGAGATGTTATTGGGCACCTCTAGCAGGGGCACAAGTTATAAAAATGATTTTGCAGGTTCCTGGCAGTTTAGAAAGTTAGCGGTCCCACTACCTAAGATTCAGTAAGAGCCGTATTGTAGCTTTGATTGAGCTGGGCTGTGGGAATCAGGTCTTTAGCTCAGGGTGGATATGATTTTACTTTATTATTTTTTTAAGGTGGAAAAATGAACGAGGCATGCATTCATGTTTTTCACCTAGGCCAAATGGAAGACTTTTCAGTGATGTAACCCATTAGGTTGGAGAAGCTTTTCTGTGGAGCTGCCCCGCGGTGCTGAGAATAAGTTATGAATGCTGCACTGTTTCAGCGCAGAGGGCCTTGCCGGGAAGAGAGCGGTGTGCCTGGGCCCCAGCTATTGAGAAGATGCCAGTCAGGGATGAAAACGTCTTTCATGAAACTATAGCTAACTTCCCTGTGACACATTACCATAAAGCCGAGAGTATTTTTAAAACCAATAGTGTGAAAATATGCGCAATACCTTACAAAAGTCAGAAGGCTTTATTTTAAAGTATGTGCGTTGAGTGACTAAAAATATACAGAATTCTTTTTAGTGAATTGGTCTAAGCAATTTCCCTCCTCTCTCCCTCTCTCCCTGTTCACAGCTCTGATTTCTTTTGCCTTTTGGTTACAACTACAAAAGATGTCTTCTGAGACAAGTGCTGGTGCATGACATCAGGACGAAGGAATGCTCAGCCCAGTCCAGCATGTTTAAAAGCATCAGCTGCTTGAAAAAAAATGTTACATTTTTCAGGATGGGTTAAAAAAATTAAGATGATCCCCGAGAGGGGGAAGTTAGGTGGCAGAGTTTTACAGAAGTATTTTGTTATTATTTCCAGGGATCAGAGACATACTAAAATTGGAATTGGATTTTGAACATTAGTAACATAGTGTTTTTCCTCAAACAGAAGATGTCCTGTGGTCATTATAAAACAGGTGATAGTAATAACAGCAATAAGACAGTATAAAGTTGTAAATTTTGTAAAGAGTGCAAACTTATAATTGCAGATTTTAAGCACTGAATCTTTGATTTTAGACAGTATCGTTTTATGGCTTTGTAAGATTAATTATTAAATGATTGTCAAGTAATTTTAATTTTTTTTGTTCTTAGGAATTACTGTGACTTAATTCAGAGGATTTTCATAAAATTTCCAATACTTAGGTAGAGTGTATATTAATTAAAATACAAACATTTTGTCACAGCTCAACATATGAAAGAAACAGTTTTCTTTTTTACAAAAACTATCAATGTCCTCATAAAGTTAATATTATTATTAATTTCCACTTTTAGTTCTGTCTACATGGGTAGAAGAAAATGGAAGTTTTGGAAAAATTTGTAGCGAGTACGGTTTCACTAAAACATATCAAAATGCCAGTATGTAAAATATTCAAATCAGACTGAAAAGTCGTTGTTTTGGTGATTTAGTGTCTGCGTATTTAAGAATTATAATCTATTATAAGAAAAGATTGTAAATCTTTTCTAAATTATGGCTTAAAGTAGTAATCATGTGAAAGGTAAACTGAGTCACATTAAAGTTTTTCAAGAGTTTATTTGAGCATACATCGATTCCAGTTGGGCAGCACCGAACTGAAGGTGGTTAGGAGTGCACCACCAAGGGAGCTAGGGGCAAGGGTTTCGGAGCGGAGACACAGAAGCAAAGCAAAGCAATTATTTGAATGGCTACAGCTTAAGCTGGCGCCTTATTTGGGAAAGCTGAGTTGGCCCTTTGTGGTTGGTTGTTCTTAAGTTTCATTTTATTGGATTCTAGAGCGTTAACTCTGGCTTAGGTTTTGGTTTGCTTAGGTAGCTACCAAGGCTTTAGAGCCACCCTAGGCTAATGGCCTCCTTGTCTAATTACTTTAACAACCATTAAGTAATAGATGGTAAAGCTGTTTACACCAAGGAAAGTATTCATGGATCAAATGATTTCTGCCTGCAGGGAGAGGGAAAACAAACAGTAAGGAAAGGAAAAACTGGGGACCAGATGGACTGGGTCATGTAGGTTTAACACAGCAAGGCCAGTGAGTGCCTAACTGTATCGTATGGCGGTTCTAAATGTGCCTCCCTCTTGAACAGGAAAGGGGAGTTTGTGGGGAGAGTCCGCTCACTTAACTAGGCATTGAAGACTCCAAGTTGACTGAGGCTGGCAAAAGGCAACGTCTGTCTACTTTTTATGTGTGCTTTCTGGAAGTGGAAAGTACTAGAAGCGACAAAGAAATGATGAGACTGGACAGACCTTTCATTTACGCTTCATATCTTGGCCATATGTTTGCCGATGGTTTTTTTCTTGGGGGCAAGAACATAGAGGCTTTCATATGAGAACAAAATGAGGGAAAGATTATACATACAGAAGATAAAGCAAATCATTTTGATATACTCCAAAATAACTTTTCCAGTTGAACTATGAATTGAAGACATTTACTCCTCAATAGTCACGGCCTCTTTGACTTTCCTTCTAATAGGTTTTCAACTAATTAATTTCTCTACAATAAGTAGCTACAGTTGGCCCTCGAATAACATGGATTTGAACTGCATAGGTCCACTTAGACTTTTTTTTTGGGTAAATGCAGTACAGTTCTGTATTTTCCTTATGATTTTCTTAATCATGTTTTCTTTTCTCTAGCTTGCTTTATTGTGAGAACAGTATATATTATTATGTGTATATGTAAATATGTATGTTAATGGACCATTTACATTATCGGTAAGGCTTGCAGTCAGTAGTAGACCATTAGTAGTTAAGATTTTGGGGAGTCAAAAGCTATACTCAGGTTTCTAACAGTGGGGGGTCAGCATCCCCACTTTTGTGTTGCTCAAGCATTCAACTGTACTTGCAGTTTTTGTAGGTACATTATAAACCATGTGAAGATTTTATAGCATTCAGGATAATTTGGGCAACAGAAAAAATTCCTAGCTGAGCATTTGGCTTAGTTAATCTGGTGATCATGTAACTGAAAAAATGATTTTTTAAAATTCTATAAGGCTGCCTTTTCCATGTGCCCATAGCAGACCGTTGTCAAAGAAAGGAGTCAATATGATAGCTTTCTTTTAATCTTTCATCTTCTCAGTTAAAAAAAAGTTGAAAAAGGTAATTCCTTCTGGTTTATGTCAGTAGTATAGAAACAGACACATTGATATGTTAACAGTGATTAAGATATAATAATGGATAACAACCTGACTACCCCACACACCGATTTAGGATTCAGGCTTTTGACTGGTCTGGTACTATATGAGAAGAATTAGAAAATTTTATATAATATCTTTCTTATGAGGACCCCAGAGGTTGTTGTCTATCATCTAGGGTCCCCCAATCCCCTGTGAAGAGTGGCAGGAGTGGAGGCAGATGTGTGCAAAACATCAGTTACAACTGTTGTATGCTGTGAAAGAGGGAGGTATGGAATGTTCTGGTACCATAGAATTGGGACACCAGACCCATGGTAGAGGCTCAGGAGTGGATGTCAAGAGCATGGAAACCCTTCAAATCTTGAAGGATAAGAACTAGGCAAGTAGATAAAATGGAGAAGGACGTTCTAGGCACAGGGACAGAAAAGCCATAGGGAAATCTACGTAGGTTGTTGTGACTGGTCACATTTGGTGATAGGACAGGAAACAAGGCTAGAAAGCTCTAGTTTGGGAAATCATTAAAATCTGTATTTTGTGCAATGAATTTTGAAGTTTATATTTCCTATCACAGTGCCCGTGGTTTGAATTAAACAGAAAGCTGCAAAGGGTAAGCTTGAGAGTGAGCTGGTTAGACGTGAATTTTAGAAGACTAGCTCTGGTGGTGATGTGGAGGAGAGAGGAGGGAGGTGAGACCAGAGGAAAGAGGTGCTAGTGTGAGGCGATGTGGTCCTCCCAGCAAGAGATGGCATCCTGATCAATGCCGTGTGAATAGGGATGGGCTTGATAACTTATGGGAGGCAGAAGCTGTAGAAATTAATTGCTGGATAGATGTGAGGAGTGAGGGAGAAGGAGAGTCACGATAAGCAAAGGGTTCTGAGTCATGAGATTGTGTTCGTATTCCCTGAAACAGGGAATGTAGGGAAAGGATCATCTTTTGTGTCAGAAGATGATGAGTCCTTTTTGGACGTTTTGCGGTGGAGGATTTCCATTAAAAAGTGAAATGGCAGAAACTCAAATATTTGCAGACAATCCAGACTATGAAAATAATTGAATGTATTTGATAAGTGAATGCTTGTTGAATGACTGAAAGGATGTGTAGATTAGTCATCAATTCATTACATTTTAAATGACTATTATTGACTTGCTGTAATTATTTTAAAACCATACAGCACAATAGAAAGCATTCTAATTATTATAAAAGCAAAAGGAGAAGTAACCAAAACAATTTTTTTTGTTGCACACACTTTTCCAAATAGGTTACTGTGACCATACATAACCCTTCACTTAAAGTTGATTAGTCTCACTGCTGCCATTTTGCTCTTCCCTGATTGCCTGGTTTCTTACATTTCTTAATTACAATGGAAGGCAACTTGTGGGTGAACCCAGTAGGTAAGAAGAATAAACTTGAGAAGTGACCGATAAAACACTTGAAAACTACGGAGGAGTGTAGTTTTTTTCTAAGTTGTTGGAGGATTAATCCATTTGGGTTCAAGATTTGTTCTTGGTGAGATTTAATACTGGAGGCTTGTCAGGATCAGTGAGAGGGAACAGGATGGTCATAAATGGCCCTGTAGAGGTATATTTGTGATCATTTTGTGATAAGGATTGATATTCTTCATGTTTGCCCTGGAAAGCCAGCCTGATTAATGGGGCTGTAATTCTAGAGGAATCAAGGCCCACATAAGAAATAATCTGGACACCAGGGGTAAATTCCCTTTCTGAGACTACCTTGGAGGCTTTCCCTCTGGGAGAATCAAGATCCTTAGGTTTCACAAACATAGCCTTGGTTTCTAGCCATCTGTCCGTCTGCCACAAGTTTTCAACAACACCTGTAGCATTGCCCTTTGAAGCTGTACGAGGTACTGGTTTATATTTTTGCAAGGGCAGTAGAGACTGAATGTGAGTAGAATTCTTCCCCGTGGCCCTCCATAAAATAACACACATCATTCATTTAATGACTACATGACAAAAAATTTCGATGATAATTACTTTTCATCTCTTAATTTGCATCATTCAGATCATAACCCATGACTAGTTCAAAGCAATTTGATTGAATTGTAAGTGCTATCTCTTATATTCAACATTACAAAATATCACTCAGGGTTAGTTAAAAAATACTTACTTTTGTGTCTCCCTTTGAGCCTCACAGTAAGACGTTCATTGCCTCGGTGGTTGATCAGTGGCACAAGGTCTGTCACACAAGTTGAGCCAGTGTGGAAGTCTGATATTGTCAGCACTTAGAGGGCAGGTCCAGCTCTTCCGTCTGGACTCAGATTAACCACATTCATGAGGCTAATAAACCCAGAATGCCGAATTATTCATTTACAATGAGACATACAATCACACAGATGGAATGCTTGTCTTAGCAAGACCCTGACATTCTTTTCTGACAGGGAGAGCAGATCCCACTGAGAAGGGGCCTGGTGGGCATGGAATCAGAATGGGGTAGTAGGATGGGTCAGACTAACAGCCTGGTGCTGCCTGCTGGCTATAGATGGGCAGGGAGACAGGACTCTTCAAAGCCTGTTAACTGAGGCAGCTCCTTCATGGATAGCATGTGGAAGGGCACACTTGGCATTTGCCTCTTTTGCTCTCATGTTCTAAGTAGTGTCTGTGCTTAAGGCATCCCTTTCCGAGTGTCGTATTCTTTCTTTAGGTCATCAGGTCATAATCACATCTTGATTAGAAGTCATTCTGTTTCTTTACAGTGACTTTGCTTTTTTTGTTGTTGTTCTCATTTATTAGTTACTATGGTAGAGGTTTTGTAGATCACGTTAATTTCCAGATGTTTAGACAGTGCCACTGATTAGCCACCAGGTACAGGCATTGTCTAGAACATAGTCAGCAAAGGCTGACTCACTGCCTGTCGCTGGCCTTGGAGCCACATCTGCCACAGAGCCTGACACGAGGCTGTCTGGCAGGTGAGTTGCTGTGGTTATTGTTTTAGAAGTACAGGAGAAAGTAGGGAGTCAGAGAGTGTGGGGACCACATTTTCTGAGCCCAGTATCAAGATACAAGTTATTTTATACCTTCAAATAAAGGCACTAGACATTAATGAGTTCTCTTTATTGAGAAAAATTATATGAAATCTTCATAATGTCATGGTTAAATTCAGGATGAAGAAGGATGAGGCAAAGATGACTCCAAAGTTTTGCGTGACTAGAAGAATGGCAGTATCAATGATCAACATAGGTAGACTGAGATACAGAGATAATTTGGCAAAGAAAAATGATTCCCTTGGGACTATGTTGCTCATGAATTGTGTGAGAGGATAGGGATGTGGATGTAGCTTAGTGAGTGACTGCTTTTAGAGGTTTGCCGGTAGTAAGAACGGAGAGACTCCAAAGGAAATTAAAAAAAAAACAAAAACAAACAACAAACTTTGAAGGACGTGGCTCAAGAGTAGGGTCAGGGAATGCAAGGGGGTGAGAAACTGTAGAGGAAAATGTAATCAAACACAATCAACGTCCCCATTTTGTGTAGGGTCAGGGGATCTAGAGGATAAGAAATATTAGAGGAAATTATAAGCAAATGCACAAAAGGGAAAGATGATAGTGGACTTAGAACTGGCCAGTGAATTTGATAACAATAGCACATATGACAAAAGTTCCATTTATTAGCCAATTTGCACTTTTTATTCATTCAACAATGGGTTCTTTTCCACTTGACAGGCGGAAGTGCTGCACTTCACTGGCAGTTTGTGGTCTTTATCTCCCACTGTAAAATAATTATTCTCTCCAATTAATTTTCGACGAACTTGATTTCAATTTTGAATGAGGATGAAGTTAGTTTTTCAAAAAAGAAATAAAAGCATTAGAAAATTAAATATTGTTACCTTTTTAAAGACTGATGTATCTTCACGGCTTCATAGATATAGTCAAATTTTGATTAGTAAAATGGTGGCATGAGACTCTTTTTTAGTTCTTTCTGATATTATCAGACACTCTGTTTAATTAAGCACTTTTGTTTACATAAACAGGATCTTAGGTTATCAGAGCGCAGAAGGAATTTGAAGAGGAGGAGTTTTAAGTCAAATTAATTACCTTCTGCCCCAGGGAAAGGGAACCAGCAAGTTTGCAGATACCCTCCTTTGAGTTTTCTAAGTTAAAGAGATGATAGAGACACTGGGTGTCCTCTCTGTGGGGGTGGGGGTTGGGGGTGGGAGGAGGTATGGGTGATGGCCTGAGGTAGTTAGTTATTATTTTGTTTGAAATATGATACTATGGGTTCCATGAACACCACAAATATGCAAGTACTAATATTTGTATTTGAAGTACTTATATTTGTATTCGAATGCACTGTATTGAGGAAAAGTGTATATTGGGATTTCATGACACTTTGCTGTTCATCTTTTACAATAGATTCTTGTAAACTGACTCCCAGGAAATTGAATTAATATATTGTCAACAAAGAGTTAAGATTGGTTAATACTGCTCATACCTCTCCTTTAGCAAAAGATAAAAATAATAAATCAAAACTACAATAACTAAATATACAACACTTTGTAAATTATGGATTAGAGAACAAAATGTTTTTCCTCCATGAATAAATGTAATTTGGTTAAAGCTTTCCTCCCTCCCTCTTCCTTCCTTCCTCCCTCCCTCCACCTTTCTTCCTTCCTCCATCTTTCTTTCTTTCTTTCTTTCTTTCTTTCTTTCTTTCTTTCTTTCTTTCTTTCTTTCTTTCTTTTCCTTCCTTCCTTCCTTCCTTCCTTCCTTCCTTCCTTCCTTCCTTCCTTCTCTTGTAGGCTCCATGCCCAATGTGGGGGCTTGAACTCACAACCCTGAGATCAAGAGTTGCATGCTTTACTGACTGAGCCAGCCAAGTGCCCCAAAATGTAATTTAAATGAATAACAATGATTTCATGTAAAATAATCTACTTTTTGATGAAGTTTGCAAGATAACTACCCAGCAATAGCACTGCTAGGAATTTATCCAAGGGATACAGGAGTACTGATGCATAGGGGCACTTGTACCCCAATGTTCATAGCAGCACTCTCAACAATAGCCAAATTATGGAAAGAGCCTAAATGTCCATCAACTGATGAATGGATAAAGAAATTGTGGTATATATACACAATGGAGTACTATGTGGCAATGAGAAAAAAGGAAATATGGCCTTTTGTAGCAACGTGGATGGAACTGGAGAGTGTAATGCTAAGTGAAATAAGCCATACAGAGAAAGACAGATACCACATGGTTTCACTCTTATGTGGATCCTGAGAAACTTAACAGGAACCCATGGGGGAGGGGAAGGAAAAAAAAAAAAAAAAAAAAAAAGAGGTTAGAGTGGGAGAGAGCCAAAGCATAAGAGACTCTTAAAAACTGAGAACAGGGGCGCCTGGGTGGCGCAGTCGGTTAAGCGTCCGACTTCAGCCAGGTCACGATCTCGCGGTCCGTGAGTTCGAGCCCCGCATCAGGCTCTGGGCTGATGGCTCGGAGCCTGGAGCCTGTTTCCGATTCTGTGTCTCCCTCTCTCTCTGCCCCTCCCCCGTTCATGCTCTGTCTCTCTCTGTCCCAAAATAAATAAATAAAAAAAAACAAAACAAAAAAAAAACAAACTGAGAACAAACTGAGGGTTGATGGGGGGTGGGAGGGAGGGGAGGGTGGGTGATGGGTATTGAGGAGGGCACCTTTTGGGATGAGCACTGGGTGTTGTATGGAAACCAATTTGTCAATAAATTTCATATATATATATAAAAAAAAAGATAACTATTTGTTATTGGGACCTGAAAATTAAAAAAAAAGTTGAGTAGCCATTCTAGTATTTATGTTTTAAATATTTAAGCACTTTGAGTTCCTTAAATTCAGATTGTCTACTTGAAGCAATTGTCATTTTACCAAGGAAGCAAGTAACTCTTGGGAAAATGTTATAAAGACAAGAAGGAAAGAGAACTGTTTTAAGAGGAAATTGAAGTCAGGGCAGCTCAGCACAGTAGAAAGAGTATAGTTTCAAACCCTGGTTGTGACAGTAGCTGTGTGGTTTTGGGAAAATTATGTAACCTTTCAAGCCTCAGGTTATTTACAGATCGGCAAAAATGCCCATACAGGGCTTCTGTAGAATACAACAGGATGATATACGTAAATATGTCAGGCACAGGAGGCCTTCAGTACCTGATGATTCTGAATAGGAGGAATCCTGCTGAGCATTTTCTCTCTTGAAAAACCCAACCATGAACTAGGAACTAACCTTTCTATAGTAGATAACAACAAGGAACTTTTACATCTTGTCTGGCTCTTATCATTTCAGCTGTCCATTGTTTTTCTTCTTCTGCTTCCTTTTCACTCTCACAGTCTTGGGTCATCTTGCATTCTAATGTCTTTTCCAAACTGATTTCCTTGGCCCTCTTTTCTCCTTGTTCTAAATCTCTCCTGGAATTCCCTCGTTCTGTATATCTCCTTCATCTATCTTCTGTCTTAATCAGTGCTGAACTTACAGTAAAACTCAACATCATCATTTGACCAGAATTCCTCACGACCCTTAGAACGTCTTTGGTAGATCTTTGGCTCTTGTAAATCAGCCCTTCCAACTCTGTGCCTTCACTAAGGGCTTTCTCCCTCTTGTTCTGTAACTTAGTTAATGGTTGAACCATTCATTCAGTTACTCAAGATAGAAACCTAAGAGACATTATTGATTCTTCCTTATGTAACTTCCTATTTGCTCTTAATTCTGTCTACTGATGTTTCCCTCACTGTGGTCCTAGCTCTGGCACTGCCATGTTTCAACTAGGTAACTGAGTAGCCTCTTAACTGCCTTTGTTCTATGTCATGGCCTGTTTAAAACCTTTCACTGATGGGATTATATCAGCCATCATGGAAAACAGTTTGACAGTTTGTCACCAAGTTACCCAGCAATTACAGGTATCTACTGGAAAGATTTGAAAACAGGTACATAAAACAATTACAAGTACACATATGTTCCTAGCAGCAGTATTTGCAATAGCCAAAAGGTGGAAACGGCCTAAGTGCCAATCAACAGATAAATGGGTAAGGAAATTGTGGTTTATGCATTAAAATGGAATATTGCTCAGCCGTAAAAGGAATGAAGTAATGATACATTTACCGATGTGGATGAAGCTCAAAAACATTGTGCCAAATGAAAGAAGTCAGACACAGAAGGTCACATACTGTATGATTCCATTTATGTGAAGAGGTAAATCTGTAGAGACAGAACATGGATTGTAGGTGGCCCGGGCATAAGGGAAGCATGGAATGGGGAGCAGCTGCTTACTGAGTATGGGGTTTCTTTTTGTGGTGATGAAAATATTTGGCAACTAGATAGAGGTGGTGATTGCATACCTCGTTTGTAAATACTATTGAAGTGTTGACTTTAAAATGATTAATTTTAGGGGTGCCTGGGTGGTTCAGTCGGTTAAGCGGCCAAATTGATTTTGGCTCAGGTCGTGATCTCACGGTTCGTGGGATCGAGCCCCATGCCAGGCTCTGGGCTGACAGTGCAGAGCCCGCTTGGGATTGCTTCTCTCTCTACCTCTGTCTCTACCCCTCCCCTGCTCATGCTCGCTTGCACTCTCTCTCAAAAAAAATAAACATAAAAAAGTTAAAAAAAAATAAAATGATTAATTTTATTTTGTTTGCATTTCACCTCAACAACAACAACAAAAAACCCCAACAAACTTTCACTGGCTCCCCCTTATGTACAGACTGAAATTCTCTTTCCCATCTGTATGGGGGTAGGTGGTATTCCCTAAACACTGTGTTTTCTCACCATTCTGGACTTTGGTTTACACTATTCTCCCCTGGTAAAACACCACTGCATCCTTTGAGGAAGAACAGAAATACCAGAATTTCCTCTGTGAAATATTCCCTGCTCTTGCCGGTTAACCAGACTGTTCTCCTTCCTGCTCCTTACTGTCCTAAGACCTGATCACAGCTTGCATCGTGCAATATCTGGGTTAGTGGCATTCCTGCCTCTTTTCCATTATTAGCCTATGCTCCTAGGAGGCTGACACTTCATTTGTTCATGTTTGTATTTCATGCCTAGTACAGTGCAAGGAACACAGAATGTACTCAAAGTTGGCTCCCAGGTTTTATTTTTAAAGGGTAATATTTGCTTCTTAAGTTTCAATTGCTGACCATGGTTTAAAAAATTCCAGTTGAACTTCTATCCCTTGATTTTTAAGAGGAATACTGTGAGGAATGAGGTGGGGATTATTATAAATGATATATTTCTTGTCAGATATAGTTGCATTTTGTAAATGATTATACAGTGTAAATCTCCATCCTGAACTATTTTTATTTCTAGTGATTGGAGGTATATTTAAAAAATTATTTTCTTTGGGGCACCTGGGTGGCTCAGTTGGTTGAGCGTCCAAGCCTTGATTTCAGCTCAGGTCATGATCTTGAAGCTTGTGGGTTTGAGGCCCACTTTGGGCTCTGTGCTGATGGTGCGGAACCTGCTTGAGATTCTGTCTCTCTCACTCTGCAGGTCCCCAGCTCAAGCTCTCTCCTCTTTGTCTCTCTCTGTCTCTCACAATAGTATAAACATTTAAAAATTATTTTCTTTGATATTCTGGAGAAGAAACAATTTTAAGCTTCTTACCTTTGCTAATGGTGCTTCAAAAAATTACATACTGGAGGGAAGAAGATCTGTTAGTGATGTATTTTCCTAGGCCAGTTATTCTTATGTTCCTTGGTTTCTTTTTTTTCCTTAAGCTTATTTAGATTGAGTTTCTGTTGCTTGTAGTAAAAAATATCCTGAATAATGTAACTTAGCATGCCACGCGCTCTACCCTGGCTCTGGGGTTGTGATTCGGAGTAAGATTCTGTCCTTTGTCCCAAAGTGTTTGCAGTGGGCTCGGTGAAGCAGACAGGAGAGCCCACAGTTACCACCCAGAGTGATGAATGCTATAATTGACATGTATACAGAATGACCCAGTCTCACGCAGGAGGAAGACCCTCAGTCTGCTGGGGGGCGGGGAGCAGAGGAGGCAGCACAGGTGCCATTACAGAGTTGAGTTTCAAAGAGTGAGTTGTGGCAGAAGGGTCTGATGGTGATGGCGTCTGGAGAGATGCTGTCTGTCAACAGCCTCTGACTTAAAATATTTTTACCAGTTGTTGTCCAGGTCAGACATGTGTAAACCAGTTTTGATCAATTTGAACTTATTTGCTCCCAAATACGTAGTAGAGAATTACTTATTTTTTTGTTGAATCTCATTTTGTTTTGTCCCCCATTGTCCTATATATGTTTTTATTTGAGTATAGTTGACACACAACATTACAAGAGTTTCAGGTGTACAACTTACTGACTTGACAAGTTTACACGTTATGCTGTGTTCGTCACAAGTGTAGCTGCCCTCTGCCTGTTATATCACTATGACCGTATCATTGACTGTATTTTAATGACTGTTGAAAAATGGCGACTTACCAGAGAGCACATTAGGCTCAGATGCCCGCTCACTGTGCTATGTTGTTTAGCCTCTCTGTTCCTCCGTGCTGCGTTATGTTTGACTGCCAGGTTTCCCTCTGTGGACCAGTTCATTCCCTGATGACGCTGGATAAACGAGGGTGCCCACTGCAAGACTGTGCGTGTATTTATGTTATAGACACAGATTTTGTGAGTTGTTACACATCTGGTGCAAGTATATGAGTAGAAGTTCGAACTTCAATTAGTTGAGTTTATGAAGCACTGACAGTGTAGGGCAATATATGAGGCATGTAGGAAATTACAAAGGAAATAGGAAACACAATCTTTGTTCATATTGAGTTTATAATCTAATGGAACAAATATAAATGGAGATACATGATAACAGATAAAATAAACATAAAAACATAGTCATAACCAGTTACAGATGGATAGAGATATTTGCACAAGTGCTGTGGGGTTGGGAAAATGATTGCAGTGACTACTGTCAGCTGGGGTAAGTCAGGAATTGTTTTAATACAGGATGTAAAACTTAGGCAAAAATATTAAGGACAGGAAGGACAAGGATTAGGGTGGGGGAAATCATTCTAGGAAGTATGAATGAAAATGAATAAAATAAATGAAAACAGAGGGAGTAGGCAGGCTTTTGGTAGATGGCAGTAAGGTTTGTTTGAACAGCTGAGGTTTTATAGGAATCAGATTTATTTTTGGAAAACCTTAGCGTAGACTGACTGCTGTAACAAACACTCCCAAACATCAGTGACTTAATGCAATCAAAGGTTACTTCTTACATCAGATCCAGTGGGAATCTGCATGTGTGTGGGGTCTCTATTCTGTGCATTTATTCAGGGTTCCAGGCTCCTTTCAGCTAAATTCTAGGTTCTGGGAGTCTTCTTCTAGGTATACATCATTCAGGTGGTGAGAGGGACAAAAAAAGGAGGCGAGCCTATAGGAAGCATGTGTGGGCCCAGCTGGGAAGTAACCCTACACATAGTTTGCTGACCAGAAAGCAGGCATGAGGCATGTGGCCACACCGCTAAGCACGAGGCTGGGAAAGGTAATCTAGGTGGGTGCCCAGGAGGAAAAGGCATGAGTTTGGGGAAATACATAGTAGTCTTTTGCTATCATTTTTATGCTAGTGTCCTCTGAATCTAGATCACATCCTTATTTTCCATCTAAAGTTTGCTTTGTTCTCTTTATTTTTATTTTTTAAAAATGTTTATTCATTTTTGAGACAGAGGGGGGGTGGTGGGCAGAGAGAAAGGGTAACAGAGGGTCTGAATTGGGCTCTGTGCTGACAGCAGTGAGCCTGACGCGGGGCTCAAACTCGCTAGCCGTGAGGTCATGACCTGAGGTGAAGTCAGACACGTGACCAACTGAGCCAAAGGTGCCTCCACTTTGTTCTCTTGAATTTGCCTGGTGAGTTCAGATGCTCTGCCATTATCTAACTCACCACCCCCTTCTCTCCTAGCTTTTTTATTCATTATTTTTTAATCAACCGTGTCTTCATTCTTTTATTACCTTAGCATGATATTTTGGACTCACTGGTAACCTCTTTTTCTTCTTTACTTTGTATGTTTAACAGTGTTCCTTCAGAATGTGCCTGTTCAGGATGTTCTTTTTTCCTTCATCCATCGTCTGCACACTCTTGTCAGAGACCCCATCTCCTTGTGATGGGACTGGCATGGTAGTTTCAGAACTAGCATTCCACCCTGAATGTTGCTGCTACATGAGCAATTACTTTCATCTTTTTCTCTTCACCTAGTAATCCTTTTTCCCCTCCCTTTGGTGTGAGGATAAATCCCACATTCCTCAGTTATACTTGAAGAATCACTGTTATCCTGCCTCTACCTCCCTTCCAGCCTCATTTCTGAATACTGAGCACAAGAAGGCTCTACTCCAGGCAGGCTGGTCACACTAGTGTCTGAATTTAGAGGATGCTAATTCCCACCCTGGAGATAATGAGCTTACCCTGGAGAAGGTGCTATTCTGTACCTTTTTGGAACCAGCTCCAGCTCACATCATATGTAAGTCGTGAAGCCTTGGGCAAACACATTGGCTCTTAGTAATCTTTGACTTGCGTGTTCTACTCACTCCTACGGGCCCTTAGTCACATATGCCTTGTGTTGCTATAAAAATGTTTAATGTGTGCATGTTTTGTCTTTCTACATTGATTGTTAAGATCCCTAGGGGAAGGGATTATGTCATATATCTTATAATTTCCTACAGGGCCTAACATACAACTAGGCACAAAGTGATTACTCAATACCTCCTTGCTGAATAAATGCATTGAATGGAAATGGAGGTACTTAGGTGTGAAGATAATCATTCGGATAGGCGTTTTCATTTGATTCAAGAGGCAGTTGGGAGCCATTGATGCCTTGTGAGAACAGGAATCAAAAGTTACTCAGGGAAGAGGATTCTTCTGGTTGGATGTAGGATCCTGTCAAGGTGAAAATAGACAAAAACAAAATATTGGAGATAGAGTTAAAGCAAAGAGCTGCATTGTTCCTGTAAATGATGGAAGGGCTCTGTTCCCTGCAGGATTGGACAAAGCAGACCTCTGAAGATTCCTAGTAAGTACTGTAGCTGTGGGACAGAGGACATAAAAGTAAGCGATGGGACTCACTGACACCCGGAGAGCAGAGGAAAGATGGCTCCCAAAAAATCTGATAGCAGCGGAATACTGATGGGAACAAATTGGGAATGAGTGATAATTTGAATATAATGCTGATTTAATACAAGTTCATTTTCAAGTTGCAACAGGACTGTCAGGTGCAGATGTTCTGCAGACATTGTCTGGATCATATGCTTAAAAGAGCTCTGCCTGTAGAATTAGGAGATCAATGATCTAGTCCTGAGTTTGTTGTCATTGGGGTTTGTGACCTTGTGCAAAGCATTTAAACTTTTTATATAGTATAAGTAGAACATTTTCATGGGGCAGATCCATTGGCAAAAGTTTCCATAGTCAATCTATTTTGGAAATTCTGTATATTTTTCAATATTTTTAAAGAAATTTTTAAATTTGTTTTGAGAGAGAAAGTGCGTGAGTGCCTGGGGCAGGGGCAGAGAAAGAAGGAGAGAGAATCCCAAGCAGGCTCCACGCTGTCAACATGGAGCCCAATGTGGGGCTCGATCTCACAAACTGTCAGATCATGGCCTGAGCTGAAATAAAGAGTCCGATGCTTAACTGACTGAGCCACCCAGGTGCCCCTCTTTTTCGACATTTTTAATGAGAGTTTCAAACATAGAGAATAGTTGAAAGACTTTTACAGTAGATATCCATATAGCCATCACTTAGATTTGACAATAATATACTTGCCTTATTCTATATCTGGCCATCTGGCCATTCCTTTATCCAGTCGTCATTTGTTGTTCTCCTTCTTCTTCTCCTTCCTCCCCTCCTCCTGCCTTCTCCTCTTTCTAAAATCATTGTTATTATTATTAGTATTATTATTAATGCTGGTCAAAAAGAGAAAACATAGTAGTAATGAACTGTAGGGTTACAAATGTTCTGAATACTTGTAAGAATTTAGATTGCTTAGATATGAATCCTTG
Organism: Lynx canadensis; assembly: GCF_007474595.2. NCBI lineage: Eukaryota > Metazoa > Chordata > Mammalia > Carnivora > Felidae > Lynx > Lynx canadensis. The sequence goes on from NC_044308.2 coordinate 82,434,993, forward strand.
GAGTCACCTTTAAACATTGTTTTTTATCCCACATCTAGTCCATCAGCTTTCTTTTGTTTTTAAAGTTTTTTTAATGTTTGTCTATTTTTGAGAGAGACAGAGTGTGAGTGGAGGAGAGGCAGAGAGATAGGGAGACACAGATTCCGAAGCAGGCTCCAGGCTCCAAGCTTTCAGCACAGAGCCTGACGTGGGGCTCGAACCCACAAGCTTGAGATCATGACCTGAGCCATAGTCAGCTGTTTAACCAGCTGAGCCACCCAGGCACCCCAGTCCGCTTTATTCTTGAATCATCTATTTTATACTCCACATTCATCTCATCTCTTCAACTCTGCTTTCAAAATATATCCCAAATCTGCTTATTTCTCACCAATGTAACTAAAACTGTCTTAAGCTACTATTTTCCCCCACTGGATGCCTCATCCTCTACTTTCACTTTCATTCGCCTGCTGTTCATGAAGAAACAATTAATCTTTCAAAATAAAAATCAGTGCAAGTTACTCTTTTGCTCAAAATCTTCTAGTAATATTAATGTGGCCTGCTAGGCCATGTAGCTTTTATTCCCTTGCTCGCTCTTTGGTGGCATTTTCTACCACCCCTTTTCTTACTTATTCAACTGTGTCTACATGTTCCTACCTCATGACCTTTGCACTTGCCTGGAATACTCTTTACCCAGATAATTCGTGACTCCCATCCTAAAGTTCTTTTGGTTTCTGCTCTAATGTCACCTTATAATGAGGGCTTTCTTGATCACTCTATCTAAAATATTTTTTTTGTCACCCTGCATTTCCTCATCTTATTTTTTTTTCAGTGCACATATATTTATTCATTTTTTTCCCATGGGGGCAGGTATGATCACTGTCTATTCTAGGGATATAGAACAATAATTGGCCCATTGTAGATGCTTAATATATGTTTGTTGAATATGCAAATGAATTGAAAATAACATAGACATAGAGTACATAGAAGATAAATGGCAGAGACATTGCACTGGGGTGGTGACTTTTAAAATTGATGCAAGTAAAGTCGCTGACTTTATAACACAAAGTGATGTTTCTAAAATAGCAGAGTTTCCAGGCATGACATGGTAGTGAATTTGCGAAATGCTACTGAAGTTGTGCATGGCTTTTCTCACTTGTATTCAACTGTGAGCAAGAAGATGGCGTAGGGAAAACCTTGGTACAGTGTGTTAGAAGACCACATGATGGTGAAAGTTGAGATGAAGTGCGCTGATCCTCAGCTCTGAGAGTTGAGAAGCATAGTAAGAAGAGAATTAAAATCTGGAAGAAAAAAAACCCCATATTTTTCTGAGTTACCACTTGACTGTTTGCATTCCAAATAATTTTAGTATGTTTTTGTTAAGTGAAGCCATTTTGCATTGGGATATTGACTTGACTGAACATAGATGCAAGAGTTAAACTGTATAGGCATATGTCTATTATAGCAACTTGGGAATTCTAATAAAAATAATAATTTTATTCCTAATTTTTGTTTCATTTCTTTGCTCTATTTAAGACATCAAAATTTCCTTCCTTTTTTTTGCTATAAATATATTTCAGTATTAGCTCTTTTTAATCCTTTTCAACCACATCCACAAAATAAATACTTATCAGTTACTGAGAAATTGGAATGTAAGCTCAATTATGTTAAAAACTAATGGGTAACACTAACGCATAGTAACAGCTTCTTTTGCAATATTTAGTCTCTTGGTGATAAAAAAAAAATAAGCCCAACAGCCCATTGCTGCAGAAAGAATTTAGCTACAAGTTTATCAATTTGAGCAGGCCAACTGCACAACTAAATGCATGTGAAACTTAACAAATCCCTTGGGGAAGCTGACTGTAAGAATTTTCTAGTCTGTGTCGAGTTACTGAGGTGCGACATGGTGGATTGGACTTAATGCCTTAGGCAAGCACAATCAAATAGAGACAGTTTAAGATTTTTCCGTGTCCATGAAGGGATCTCTGGTAGGTGTCTAAATGAAGCTTTCAGAAAGGAATATAACACCATCATGAGCTCTCTTCCCTGAATATTTTGGCGGTTATTTTGGTTTAGAAGAAATCCAAGTAAGATTTACACAGGGTAAGCTTTGTAACAGTTGAAGGATTTAAGATTATGATTTGCTTTATAGGAATATGGGAAAATCCGAAGCATTTCCCCTTCCATTTTAATTTTAATTTTCAAGGAGAAAATTCAAGAATAGTGTATGTGATTTACTGGAGTCACTTTGGGTTATGGCAGTTTAATTTTGTGTTCTTGTGAAGTTGCCTGCCTACCCCAGAATTTCAGAAGAGTTTCGTGTAAGAGAATTACTGTAGCCAAGTAGTTGAGTGGGTAGGGTGTGGAGCCTGATTACCTTGGTTCGAATCCCAGTTATACCACCTATTAACATGTGACTCAGGGCAAATTAGTTAACCTCAGTTTTCTAATCTGTAAAATGGGTATAGTATCATCTGTTTTAGGGTTGTATGAAAATTAAATGAATTAATAAATATGAAGCATTTAGAGCTTGACACATTACACTCAGTAAGGGTTAGCTAATTTTTGTATTGCTAGTGCCATTTCTCAGGAGTCTGAATGATGTAGCATCACAGTTCCTCAGCTGCACAATACTTAGCTGATGACATCTGTATGACAGGTAGGTTTGAAAGGATGGTCCCCAGATGCTGAGAAAGTTGGAATCCCTACCAGACAATGTTTTCCAACTAGGAGAGACACTCCTGAAGAGGAAATTCACTCTGACATAACCTGTGTCAGAAACTAGAAAGAACCTTTTAATCTAAAGAAGAGAAACAACAGACTGGGGTTGTAGGGGAAGTTGTTCTAGCTTTAAAGACAATGGGAATCTTCTCAATATTGTTAAAGCAACCACTCCTTGAACATGACCTGGCTATTGGGTCTTTAGGATTTCAGAGAGATTCTCCCCTTTTTTTTCCAACATCAGCATTCACAACAGCACTGGGGAGCCTTCGCAGTCACTTTAGTCCTTTGATCAGGTGTTTCCAGCATTTTCCTGTAAACTGTCCTCATGGGCAGTCTTCCCACAGAAACCTTGGCCCTGACGCTTAAGTCTGCAGCCTAGACAGCCAACCTTGTAAGCATGTCATTCCCTCCCTGTGACCTGGTTGACTGAGAAGGTGGGGAGCCGTTGACATTGACCTCAGACTTCCCCTGGACCCTGTACCATCTACTGCTTCCTTCATCCCTTCTTGCCCTCTGGATTTCAGGGGCCATGCTGTTGCCAGCTTTCCCCATTGTTTTTTCTAATCCTATGCTTCCTCTTTCTCCTTTCAGAATTTTCCTAATCAGGAGACTGTCAAAAAAAGAGATGAAAAAGAGACTCTGGGGGAGACTGTGGCTATGGTTTAGCCATGAATGTTTGGAGGGGAAAGAGGGAGTTATTAATAACTGTACCAGGACAGCCTGTGTAAACTTGGTTGCCCTGGGTTTGCTCTGTGTGGTATTTCCCCTTTTCCCCATGCTTTTTTAGTGTTTTTATTCATTCATTCATTCATTCATTCAGTTTTTAATGTTTATTTATTTTTGAGCAAGAGAGAGGGAGACAGAGCATGAGCAGGGGAGGGCCAGAGAGAGGGAGACACAGAATCTGAAACAGGCTCCAGGCTCTGAGCTGTCAGCACAGACCCTGATGTGGGGCCTGAACTCATGAGCCATGAGATCACGACCTGAGCTGAAGTCGGACACTGGATGCTCAACTGACTGAACCACCCAGACACCCCTCCCATTCTTTATTCTTTCCACTCAACAAGAGTACCACCAACAAATGAATGTACTGACTTGTTGTTGAGTGGTTGCTGGGGAGGAGCAGTTTTTGGCTACCACAACCTGGTCATCTGAGGGACTAAGCAATCAGGTCATCCAAAAGAGGTCTCTAAAATGTCTTCCAACTGTCAGTCAGCAAATAATTGAGAACTCATTATTATTACTAATAGTTTTGATCAAACAGAATGCGTAGACAGATTTCTCCATTATTTTCTCTGCGTAGGGAAGAACAAAATGGGAATTCAATCCTTTGTATAATTATTGGGACCTTCTTTATAGTTTCTATAAAATTTTGAAATGAGGAACACTGAAAATACTTCTAAGTTTACAACACTGGAGAGTGGTTGAAAGCATGATTCCCTTTTTCCAGAAGTATGGCACAGTCTGGAAAGTTGAGTTGAAAATAAAACATTCTTATTTCTCATAAGAGCAAAGTCATCTGTGCATGCTTTGGGCCTCCTCATATTGTTTAAATAAGTGGTGGATTCTATTAGTAAATAGCTTTGTAAACACCAGTTCATTGTAGGTGAGCAAAGAGTAAATAAACTAAGACTTTTTGTTGTTGTTGTTGTTAGGACCTGTTTTCCAACTTTAACCTAAATCTTATGGTGAGCAACAACATAGAGTAATACATTATGTCAACATAGAGAATGTTGTAGTGATTTTAAGTATTAAGTCTATGGAGTTCCTATTATAAGTACCTCCTTTTAAGTATGAATTGCAGGGGCCACAGAATGTGAGCATGGGGAAGGATATTGATATCACCTAATGCAACCACCCCAGATGCCAGAGGGTATGGGGAAGCCCAGGACCATATGTCACTTGGCTTGAATCACTAGCAGCTTCACTCTATAATTTTGTTCCACATCACAAATATTTAGTAAATACTACTAGGCTATAGTAGGCAAATCATTAAAAAAATTTATATTTTGCTTCAAAATGGCAACCTAAATCATCAGCAAGCTTAGGGACATCTGCTATTTTAATTGGAATCCCTAATTTAATTCATTTACTCCTTATCTTCAAAAGTGATTGAAGGACCAGAAGCAGAAATGACTTCATATTGCATATTTTCAGTTGTGAAATTCAAAAGAGACATTGTTTTGTTCAGCAGATGTGGGCTATGTCTTTCAGTAGCAAGTGCCGCTACAATTGTCTTAAAACATCAAGAAACTGACCCTTTAATTTGCACTTTGCATAAATAGAAAAAGCTTTCCAGAGGAAAGACATTTCCTATTCTAGCATAAGGGTCAGCAAACTTTTTGGTAAAGGGAAAGAGAGCAAATATTTCTACATCTGTCACGACAATTCAGGTCTACTGTTGGAGTGCACTTTGTGTGTGACAGACAATGTGTGAGAGAATGAGCATGGCTGTGTTTCATTAAAACTTTATTTACGAAAGTAGGCCGTGGATGAGACTGACCTATGGGCTGTAGCTTACTGACTCCTGTTCTTTTGTAATGATATGATACTAAGTTAAATATTACCATAGATGAAAGCTGGATTTTAAATTTCTTCTAGGTAAGTAAAAAACAAAAACAAAAAGAAAACCTTGTATTGTATCGTTTATTGAGGAATGACGTATGATTAGGATGTGTGCTTAATTAAAATAATTTCTAATAAAATGTCACAGAGAACAATACATAAGTACTAGCAAGGAATATCACTGCAACATTATTCATAATAGCAAAAAGGGGAGACAACCCAATGTTCATCGATACAGAACTGAGTGAACAAATGTGGAAATCTGTACAGTTAAGAAAAGAATGAACTACAAGTATTTTTACTGACAAGGAAATTTCTCCCCAACACCATTATCTCAAAGGATAAAAAAAGCAAGTTATAGAATGGTGTGTGCAATATGACCCCATTTATGCTAAACAAACAAGTCACAAAAGGATACTGCACATTCTCTCTGGATACAGATGTATGTCAATTTATAGACAAAAGCTCTGGAGGAATACATACCAACTCGGTAACAGTGATTGCCTCTGGGGAGGAGCTGGGTTTAGGGGTGTGAGAATATGAAACCACAAATTTTAAGATGACATTAGAGAAGGGCATGTAAAAAATGTTAGACGGACATTTATGTTTTAAAACAGTGTAAAGAATGAGGATTTTTAAATGCAAAATTTTTGAGTTTAAAATTATAGCACATAAAATTTATGGCCTTTATAATTCTGAGGGTTCTATGGGAAATGAATGCTAGGCTAAGAATTCTACTTCCAGGGGAATGGGCATGGGTTTATTTATTGCGTAGGCCTTGGATCTACAGAAGATCTTTGAACATTATGAAATTGGAGAAACTCGGTAACCGCGCAAAGCTAGCAGACGGACCACCAGAGTGGTCAGCAATTTACGAGCTCTGTGTCCGTGTTACGGTCAGTCTGGCCTTAGGAATTTACACCTCTGCGAGTGTCACGCTTTAATAGGGACAGTTATTTTGCAACATGCCACCTTCTCAACTGAAATCTGTGAGGATCTGATGCCAGGGTACCTCAATTTAGCACAGTCGTGTTGTTTTAAAATGTGGCTGCTGTGAACTAATATAATATGTGAGCCTAGACACAGGATGGATGATATAAAGCAAAAAGATGCTTATTTATGGCTGAGAAGAGGCTGTATTTTTAATGTAGCAAGTATTTGTTGCAGACCTATTATGAACTCCTCACTGTATTAGAAAAGTAGGTGATATATAAAAAAAAAAGTGAATGGCAGCCTCTTTCCTGACGAAGCAAACCACCTCACAGAGGAGTAAGAAAAAGTAGGTAACATCAACAGACATCACGTTTCAAGCACCCACCTGAGAATCCAGTAATATAGACAGCAGATCAGGGGACCGATGTGGGCAGGAACAGTTGAGGGCCAGCTTCTTAAGAGTTGTGTCTTGATTTGGGCCTCAGTGTAAAGCTTGGATAGATAGGGGAGGTAGAAAGGCATATATTAAGAAGGAGGGAGCTTGTGAGCAATGACACTGAGTCAGAGAGCGACTTCAGGCATCCCTTCTGAATCGGAGCACGGTGTGGTAATGATGATGATGGCAGCAACAAGGACGCTAAGCTGCCGCTGCTTGCCATGGAAGTATTGATGGCATTAATAAGAGTAGTAATAATACTAGGATCACGATTTTTGACCAGGAGTTTTATGCCAGGTAAGATACTAAGATACTAAGTGTTTCATAGCATTTTTTTTTAATCCTCACTAAGCCCAAGGCTATGATAGAACTCTTTTCCCCCATCACACAGGTGAGGAATCAAAGCTTAGAGGAGTAACATAACTTCTCCAAGAACATTTAGCTGGTGAATGTCGAAGCCAGTCTGTAAAATACTGCTTATCTGACTTCAAAGCCCCAAACCTCCAAAGCCAAGCTGATGCAGAGGACAACCATAGTCTACTGCTGCTTTTGACACTGAGTAGCCCCCGACTCACTTTCTTCCATCATAAAATAAGGGTACTGGACAACACAACCCCTCAGATTTATTATGATCATCCTATGGTTTAGTGACCTCATCGGAAAATGGGACTAATAATTGTACTGTGCAGATTAGATGAAACAGTGAGGGGATGCATAGAACACTCAATAACATTTTAGAGTCCAATAAATAAAATATTGTTATCACTTGCCATCAAACAGGCAGTCTAGATAATTGCTTCAACGTTTGTTCTGGTGGATATATTCTAAATGGGGATGAGGGAGATCTTGCAGGGTTGACATGAAAGTATTTACATTCAGGGTGGAGAACTGCCCCGAAGATGTGGGTCATAACCAAGTGAGAGAGCTTATGTGAGCCCCTCTTAAATTCACTGCCATCTAACTGTGTATATATTGTATTTTGCTAAGTGGCTGTGGTTTTCTAAAAGAAATAACGCCCGTAACATGTTGGGAGTCAAAGGGAGAAGTGTGCAAGCCAGTTCTCCTTCAGACTAACTTTGAACCAATTTATGTAAGAGGATGTGTGTCTATGAATTACAAGAAACCAGAGTTTGCCTTTTCCTACTTGTTTTTCCAGAAGTCTTTAAATCTTTGTAGCCCACTGATGCATAGGAAATAATTGAATTAGGCCATTTATGCGCTCTTTTTTTCCTTTCTGTTTTCTTTTTTTGGTATCTTTTCTTCACTTTAATGTTACTTTTATTGCATGCCATGACACTTGAGGCAGCCTGTCCGAGGTTCACTCCTGGTTCATGGCAGGGATGAATCAAGGCTTCAAGTTTCTAGGTTAGAAAGGCCTGGGGTCATATGCATTTTTTCCCTAGTGTTTTTCTTTTTGTTCTTTTTTTCTTCTCCCCTTCCCCCCCTAACCACCCTCCCCCCCCCCGCCCACACCAAGAAATAGGCTGATTTCTTCAAATAAACTTATGCAGGAGCCCAGTGTGTACAACAGAAAGGGGAGATGTGGCTCAGGTTTGGCGGGAGCCTAGGGCCATGCCTGCTTTTCCCTCCTGTTTTCTTCCATCCCATCTCCATCCACCATCCAGGCCTCTGCCCAGGAAAATTACATCATGGTCATTGATGCAGAGGCACTGTGAGTTTTCTCACCTGAGAGGTTCCTCAGTTAGTGACTTCAGTAGGAGTGTGCAGTGGAGGAGAACCAAGATCTCCTCTTGCATTGAACAGCCTTTAGTGGCTACCCACTGTAAATATTTATTTTCTAATGTTGCATCATTATTTCCATAAAGGCATGCTATATTGGTGGAATATAACTCAAGTTTAGTGAGAATTAATAACATCAAATGCTAGGGGGTACCTGGGTGGCTCAGTCAGTTGAGTGTCTGACTTTGGCTCAGGTCATGATCTCATGGTCTGTGGGTTCGAGCCCCGCGTCGGGCTCTGTGCTGACAGCTCAGAGCCTGGAGCCTCCTTCGGATTCTGTGTCTCCCTCTCTCTCTCTCTGCCCCTCCCCCACTCATGCTCTGTCTCTGTCAAAAATAAACATTAAAAAATTTTTAAAAAATAACATTAAATATTAGGATTGTATTTTGTAGAAGAGGATATGGATCAATCTTTTAAGTGAGAGTTTCACTTTTTAGATTTAGACCTTATGAAAATCTTCAGACTAAACTCTATCAGGAAAAAGGTATGATATTTCATCCTCAAAGCCATATCTTTTGATCAGCATAAATAGTGGCAAAGCATGACAGAACTTGACTTGTTGATTAGTCATAAGTGATGGTATCCATCTAACTGTTCTTGGAGACCAAGAAAGTGGTGGGGATGAATGGTTTTCTGACTTAGAATGTTCAGGACCCTTGAGGGGTGGCAGATTCTAACAGTCTACTTACTCCACTGGACTTCTGTCCTCTTGCTGATTAGCTACACTGATAAAATGAGGAAAAGAAGTTAGAAAAAGCATTGTATTCTTCAGTCACATTGTCCATATTTAACGAGTGCATGCAAATCAGATGAGATGGTTTCTTTATACAATAAGTGGAATTATTTGCTCTTATATCATAAATACTTGGATCTCTTTATCCCTCATGGTTGTCTTGTATATTTCTCTAGATATTAAATGTTTATAGTAAGTTCCTTATAAATGTCTTAAGTCAGCTAGACTTGGTATTCTTTTTTTTAATGTTTATTTCTTCATTTGGAGTGGGGAGCAGTGGGAGAGAATCCCAAGCAGACTCCGGCTGTTCAGCGGAGAGCCCAACGCAGGGCTCCATCTCATGAACCTGTGAGCTCAAGACCTGAGCCAAAATCAAAAGTTAGACACTTAAACTACTGAGCCACCCAGGCATCTCCAGACTTGGTATTCTCATGGAAAAAATGTTTCAAATGGAATTCAGGATCATGTGTATTTGGCTCATTTAGTTGGTTTAGATTTAAGATAATGATTTTAGAGATTTTATATTCTGGGTACTTTTACCCAGAATATATTTTGGGTTTATATTCTGCCCTCCTTTTTTGATTATAGGTATAAAGCATGCTTATTCTTTGCCATACAATGCCCAGACATATAAAGACAAAGCTATTTGTGATCTCACCTAGCAGAAATACAACCATTTAAAATTTTTGGTAGTCATTTGTAGACTTTTATTGCATTTATAGGTACACATTTTTACAAATTGTATTTTACCGTTACATATGGATCTTAACCTGTATTTTAAATTAATATATTATGTGCAATATAACTCCATATCATCATTTTCTATACTGGCACATATTTAATTGCATAGTATTTTATGTAAGAAATTCCTTATTAATGGGTGTTTAAGCTGATTTCAGTATTTTGTTTTTATTAACAATTTTGTGGATTTCTTTGCGTTTATGTGTGTATTTGTTCAATTGCAGTAAAACCTTGGTTTGTGAGCATAATTTGTTCTGGAAACATGCTTGTAATCTGAAGCACTTGTATATCAAAGCAAATTTCAAGAACCATTGGCTCGGTTGTGATCATGTGACTTTTGGCGTCATGGACCTCTCATATTGCAAGACATTGCTTGCTTATTAAGTTAAAACTTATTAGAAATGTTTGCTCATTTTGCGGAACACTTGCAGAACAAGTTACTCGCAATCCAAGGTTTTAAGAACTAGATTTGCTTAGGGTAAGTTCAGAAAAATAGAATATGCATTTAAGTTTTGATAAGTATTGTCAAACTGTCTTCTATAATTTTGGTTGTTTTTTTTTTTTTTGTCATAGTAGTAATAACATGGAGATGTCACAAAAAGCTGAAATAAGAAATAAAACCATTTTCATTTTCTAGATACATTCAAGTGAAACATACACACAAAATCAATGTGAAACATCTTCAGTACAGGATAAGTGGAGTTGATCTTACTGCTTATTTCCTGTAAGCCGTTACTCAAATCAGAAAAGCAAATGTTAAAAAAAATACCCCCATAATTTTGTTTACAGTAGGAAAAAAAGGGAAAATGTTAATTTTTGCATAATATTAAAAGGCACATTGTCATGTTATTTTTGCAAGGATATGATTATACATTTTATGGCACAGACACAGATAAGGGACAGAGGGACTAATACTGCTTATTTCTAGAGTAGGTTATTTAAGGACTGTGGTTCATAACATCATGATTTTCGTATTAAAAAAAGATGGGTGGGTATCTATGTGGCTCAGCTGGTGAAGCTTCTGACTTTTGTGTTTGGCTCAGGTCTTGATCTCACAGTTCATGGGATAGAGCCCCACGTCAGGCTCTGCACTGACAGTGCTGAGCCTGCTTGGGATTCTTTCTCTCTCTCTGCCCCTCCCCTGCTTGTGCTCTCTCTCTCTCTCTCTCAAAATAGATAAATAAACTAAAAAAAAAAAACCTTTATAAAAAAAGATATAAAGAATAGTTGTAGAGATATATATGTTTGCTTTTTGTTCCTGTTAAGGTTATAGAGATATGTTTGTAATTAGTATCCTCAGTTTAAAATAAACTACTCACAGGCACCTGGGTGACTCAGTTAAGTATCTGACTCTTGATTTCAGTTTGCTTAAGGTTCTCTTTCTCCCTCTACCCTTCTCTTGCTTACACACTTTCTCTCTCTCTCTTTTAAAAAAAAGAATTAAATAAAACTATAGTCTCTTTAATGTGATAGGTAACATATATTAAATGACTAACTGATGTACAGTTACAGCTTAGTATGTTAAAATAAAAAATTATCTTTGTTCTTTTTAGTGAATAACTTGTTGGATTCTGGAGAAAAGATTTTGTGTTTCAGATACCTGGGTGATAATATTCATTCTTAGATTATTTTTTGATTAGGGCAAATTGAAGAAATGAGAATCAGAGAGCAGTTGTAATCCAACATTGAGAGGTTGGTGAGTGTAGAAATTTGATTCCCCCCCTAGAAGAGAGGAGACTGTCCTGTCCCTTCAGAGCTGTTCAGCAGATGTGAGATATTCTCCTGGACCATGAAGTGGGGCCTTCTGAAGAAGCATTGCTCTGTCCTGTGCTGGACAGTGAGCAGTGTTCACAGAGAAATCCCATAGAGTGATTCCAGATATGGTCACTCTTGAGAAGTGGAAAGAGATCGTAGGTACACCTGAAATGACTTCATCAGAGGTCCATCACATTCTGGAGTTGAGAATATTAGAATTGATGGCTGGTCTGTTAAATCTCATTGAACCTGGGGATTGATGAATGCATGTCAAGGAGAGATGATTATAAGGGCCTGAGAATGTGTCTTCAGAGTTCTGGAACAGACTTACAAGGCTTGAAATATAGGTAGTATCTTTATCTCTTTTTCCACTTTTCAGGACTGGGAAGGATGGGCTGGACAAGGGATTCGTTGTTAGGGCCCAAAGGGCTTTACGTTGAGATTTGAGGCTGGTAAAGAGAGAAGAGACAAAATAAGCAAAAAATACAATTAATATTTGATTAATGAAATAGAGTGAATGAAGACCCTGGAAATTCTCTGGAAGCCATAGCAGGACATGATAATGGGGATGAGGTCAATATGGCCAGAAATCTATATGCTGGGCATAGATTTTTAGGATGAAAATTAATTATGGCATAAAGGCTGTGAACAAATCTTAGGCCAGGGTCTAAGGGTAAGGTCTGACAATGGAAAGACTTTCCCACTGCAAGAAACAGATTAAAAAAATGTTTTTAAGTTTAAACAGATTTATTTAAGAAATAATACAGAGAGGATTCACTGTATATCACATAGGTAATACAAACAGTACACACATGTACACACAGAAGATATATGTGCCTACATAGACACATATGTGTGCATTCTAGTACATATCTACATATATTCAGGGAGGAAATATAGCAAAAAATATTAAAGAAAATACTCCCAGGCACTAACATTTTAAATAATTCTTTTTTTCTGCTTTTGTTTATTTTCACGTTTCAATAGTAACCATCTATTGCTTTGAAAATGAAAATAGTACTTATTATTAAGTACTACTTTTAAACACCAGAAGCAGCAAAACATACATTTCCATAGAAAACATTTGGGTGTGAATGAAATAATTAGACAGAAGTAGTTGCTGACCTTTCAAAATGGATGATAGAGACTCTGCTTTAATTATTGAGATTATAAAACCGCCATTGAGATGGGCATAGCCATGCTGGGTACTTTCATCTCTATAAATGATCTGCCAAGATTCTGAAAAAAATATTATTTGTCTTTTAAAAAATCCCTCCAATAATTGAGGGAACAGTGGAGTAATTGGCTTGTGAAGACTGTACATAGAACGGTAATCTGAGACTTCAGGGAGCAGATCTTTGAAAATCTAACTAACGATTTTAGTTCCTTTAATTAAGGTGGTCTTGCATCACTTGACCCATAGTAAAGAATCTAAAAACATTATAGGTGGGGACATTTGGGTGGTTCAGTCGGTTAAGTGTCCGACTCTTGATTTTGGCTCAGGTCATGATCTCATAGTTTGTAAGATCGAGCCCTGCATCAGGCTCTGCGCTGACAGCACAGAACCTACTTGGGATTATCTGTCTCCCTCTGCCTCTCCCTGCTCACATTGCATATGTGTGATTCAGTGACTCTGGACACTGAAGGAATTTCTGGTATTTGGTAGACCCAGTAAATTTCTGTAACTAGTGAAGAATTGAACGAATCAAAGAGTGATTGAGTGAAGATGAGCCATTGGTATGGGAAGTCCTAATAATAACATTCTGACAATAATAGATGACTCCAAAGAAGAGAATGGTCACCCAAAAAATATCACACATGAGTTTTCAAAGTACACATGTAAAATATAGGATTATGAAAAAAGACTTAGTTATGTTTGGAAACATAAAAAGAGGGAAAATAAAAGTTCTAGCTCATTGTTTAGTTGTGGGATCCCATACAGCTTGTTTGCTGTCCTATGTGTTCAGTTCTCTTTGCATTATACTTGACCATGTCTCCCTCTCTGACTTTCCTTCCACATTTTTTAAGTATACTGTGTCATTTTTGTGTTCCTTTCATTCTCATCAAATATATTTGCACATTCTAGGTGCTCCGTAAATATTTGCCGATTTGCATTGTTTGGAACAGATGGTATAATGTTGAAAGACAACAAAAGAGAAACACTGGTAAATTGTATTTAATTTCTGTTTTCTCTGTAAAGGATAATGATTCTTCAAAGTGTAAATGGCAGCACAACCATAACTAAAAGGAACCTGGAAACCTGAAGTAGGTGTAGAGATTCTAGTTTAAAAGCTGTTTGAAAATGGTACAGATTCATCTGTTGCATTAAAGGAATTTTCTGTTGGTATTGTGGAACTACTTTTGAAAATGTTTGGAAAAACCAAGAAAGGAAGAAATGAATCAATATCCTGATATTCTGAATAAAGTGGATGCCTAAACTTAAACCCATTCCAGGATAGGAACTTCTAAATGGATGAGTTAACAGCACTTGGGAAAAGACAGTAGTCATTAGATGACAGCCAGGATGCTAAGCTCACCTCACATTCTTCGTAAAAAATATGATTACTGAATCTGTTGATGAGTGAAATTCCCAAGGCGTGGTTTAACTTAGTTTGCATAAGTCTTTGAGAGTGTATCTTATGTCATAATTGTGGTCTTTTTGTGGATACATACATTGTGTGGTGAGGATTTTTGAATAAATGGTCTCCATAAGATAAATGAATCAAACTGGAGGGTGATATATAGACACTTTTTAAAAATTTTTTTAATGTTTATTTATTTTTGAGAGAGACAGAGACAGAATGCGAATGGGCTAGGGGCAGAGAGAGAGGGAGACACAGAATGGGAAGCAGGCTCCAGGCTCTGAGCGGTCAGCACAGAGCCCAACATGGGGCTCGAACTCACGAGCCATGAGATCATGACCCAAGCCAAAGTCAGATGCTCAACTGACTGAGCCACCCAGGCGCCCCTGTAGACACTGTTTTAATCTTGTTCTATTCAACAATTTTATCACAGGTCCATTTATTGATGCTTTACCAGTTATAAAATTAAGAAAAATGGTCACTGATAGCATGGTTGTAGGGATGGCCTAAAGTCAAACCTGGCTCTGTCACTAGTTGAGTGACCTTGAGCAAATTATTGAACTTCTCTGTGCCTTTGGTTTGCATTTGTGCAATGGAAGCAATATTACCTGTTTGTGTGTGGTGCACACAGGGCCCTTAGCACTGTACCTGGTGCTTGACAAATACTTAATAAGTGGTAGCTAGTGCGTGTTTAGAATTTGCTGTGCTGAGCATCTTGTACACAAGGAAACTAAGGATTGGAGAGATTTAAGGAGTGGGTTTCTCCAGGGTTAGTAATGGACTAAGAAAATGAAATCTAAGAGCAATGGATGTAAAGTTCATTAAACTTATACTTTTGTTAAAAATCATTTGTATAACATTGACCTAGAGGTTTTAGTTGCCTATGAGGTAAATATGGTCCATGCTTCTATCATGGCTTTAGAAATAGGGACAGGAAAGAAATTGGTCCTACTACACTTGGGTTATTTGACGGCATCTGGTATATATTATTTTGTTTTTCCTCCTAACATGTGTTAAGGCGGAAAGATTGTGGAGGATAGACACAAAGGCACATTGGGACTAGCTGGAAGAACCTAGAGTTAATAAGTTGGGAAAAATGGAAGCTTTGTAGGAGGCATGATAGCTGTCTTAAAATATTTAGAAGGGATCGCTTGGAAGAGGGACTGATTGATTCTGTGATACTCTAGAATGGGTTATAGGGGTAGAAGTCATAGGAAGGCCAGTCTGGCCTTTAGATTTTTACTGACCTTCAGAAGTGGGATAATCTGCATTTCGAGGTGGTAAACCTCTCTTCTCCAAGTCTTGGAAAAGGCAGGATTCTCTGAGAGATATTGTGGAGGGAATTTCCAAGTTAGATGGGGGGGTAGATGACCTCCATTCTCTTCCAATATCAGCATTTATCATTCTGTGAGAGATTGAATCTTTCAGAATAATGCATTTCCTAACGATGAATGTTACCAGTTTAAGGCATATCTTCTCCTTTAACTTTATGAATTTAATTGATTTTTTAGAACATAAACAAGTTGCAAATATAAGAAATATATTTCTCCTTTTGGAAAAAGATGACCATTTCAGTGTTATTGGGAAAACCATAACTTTAGTTACTAAAATTCAAAGCACTGAATTCATTACAAGAAAAGCAATTTCCTCTTCACGATTAATTGTAAGACATTTCTGCCATTATTGAAGAGAAATCGTCTGTGTTTAAAGAGCACTTATGTTGAGTTAAGAAGGTGACATTTCTTTGACGTTTGTGTGTACATAAAGGTAGCTTGTAGAGAAATGTAAGAACACAAGAAGTGCAAACTTATAAAAAATAAGTTTCACATGAAAAGCCATTTGATATGTTTCAAGTATACTCTTAGACTTCATATGGCTATTCATTTTGGAACTCGGATTTTCCTTCTTTAAAAAAAAAATCTGTTAAGATTACTGGTTGCAGTAGTATCTTGCCCAGATTAATAACGTTGCGTTAGAATTTTGCTGAATACAAATGAGTCTGATTTTAGTAGTGAAGTGTGTGTGAGTCATACCCTCCCCTCCCCACCCAGGTGTCAGGCCAGCCCAAGCTGTTCAGCACAATGAAAGTTCTTGTTTGACCATAACTGCACATCTCACTCCACAGGCAATCAGCATTGTAATTAGTGATTCAAAGAAAAGTCATTGTCGTCTCGTTGCTTTATCATAATTGCCAAATAATTTTCCATTGAATAAATAAATAATGTAAAGGAGAAACCTCCCCTCATAATGCTGCCATTAAGGCTTCATTTTTTTACCCCCTCATTTGTATTTGTATTAACACAGCCCACTTGAAAAGGAGTAATTATAATGGCTTTCTGATGGTAGCCGGTAGCCTATGCTTTTTAACAACTGGGGATGGTTCCCTTTTCTATCACCCTTTTGCACTGCATGGCTTACTTTAAGGTTTAGATAAAGGAAGCTCATGGTAGCTGGTGTCTCTTCAAAGGTGTGTGAAAGTGAGGGATTGATCTGCTGCGTGCCTCACTGGGACTAGGTGACTTGCGTTATGACTCTGATGTTCTGTGTAATTGATGCAAGTCCTCTCGTAGCAATTCTGAGATTGAAATCAATATTCATTTGGAGTGCAACAACTGTAATAAACTGCATTCCCTTTGTAAGCAGTGGTCTGAGGCTTTGTAAAGGATCAGTTAGGAGTGACAGATTAACATTTTGGTCGGGCTGGGGTCTATTTGAATAGATATGAACAATGTCTTCAAAACAACCCTGTTTAAAACAGCTGGTTTCACGAAATTAACTTTTCATTTTGTTGTACAGAAACTTCTTTTGCTTTTCCTTTATCCGAGTCTCTCTTCTGTCTGATTACAAATCTGGTCCCAAGGAAAAAAAGGAGTAATCATTATTTTCATTAATAAGGTGATTTTCATGAATAACTTCACGGATGTTATTTGCATATCTTGACAGATTTTTCAGGTGTCTTGTCGGTAACATTATCCCTTGCAAAATATCAACGATTGACAATTGGATTTGCATTCTTTGTTAAAAATGGATATGCCTTGACAATATCTAGTATAGAGTAAAACTTCAGATACCAAAGAGATGCATTCTGAAGAATAAAAAAAATCAATATCAATTAATTTTTATAACCAGACAGCAAATTTATCATGTTAAGCATAGCCATGTGAGAGCTGTGGCATAGTTTAGAGGCCACACGTGCTGGGTCTTGGATCAGACAAATCCGAGTTCAAATCCTAGCCCCACTGCTGACCAGCTGTATGATGTTGGGCATGGGATGTAAATTTTAGCTTCGGTTTACTCATCTGCAAAATGCAAATGATAACGACCCACCCCAGAATAATGCTGGGATAATTAAATGAAATACTTAGATTCAAAACCAACACACTTCTTGGCATATTTTAAGCACTTGATAAGTGTTGGTGAACTATACGGCCAATGACAATAAATCATGCTTCCCCCCCCCCCTTTTTGGGTCAGAAGTATTTTCTCTCCACCCCACATCTACCACCTGGAAAGTGCCCTTAAGCCCGGCATTGCCTGCATGAGAATCTCTTCCTATTTTGCTTCCCAACTACCCTGCTCCTGCCAGACCAACCCTTTATAAATAGTGGTCATTCCCAAATCACAGTGAGTACTTTAACAAGTCCAGTGTTTTTCTATTCAGTTCTTTCCACCCCACCGCCTCCAGTATGTCACCCTGTGAGTTGCAGGGTTAATGTTAGGAGTAGATGATGCCATGAAAGGAGAGTACATCACATGGGGCCTGGTACTACATTACTGTTTTCATCACCAAAGCCAAAGCCAATGTTTGAGTGCTAGTCCTAGTCTTAGGCAATGTTCTAAGTGCTTTCCCTGAATTAAGAACTATTAAGTGAACAAAGAAAGATACAAATAAACCAAAAACCAGACTGTTAAATACAGGGAACAAATTGATGGTTGCCAGATCAGAAGTGGGTGCGAGGATGGATATAACAGATAAAAAGTATTAAGAGGTACAGACCTCTAGTTATAAAATAAGTAAGTCATGGAGATGAAAAGTACAGCATGGGGGGATCTGGTCAATAATATTGCAGTAATATCCTATGGTGACAGATGGTGACTACACTTACCGTAGTGAGCACTCAGGAACGTATAGAACTGTTGAATCAATATGTTGTACATCTAAATCTAATATAATATTGTATGTTAATTCTACTTCAATTAAAAAAAAACTATTACCGCCATTTTATAGAAGAGGAAATTGAGACACAGAGGGTAATTGGCACAGAGCAGTTGCTCAGAAAGAGGTAGTTATTTTTACTATTACCCTCACCTGAGTGAGTGGTTCTCTGGTTTTCTCCATATATGCATATTTCTTGTGTGTCAGGAGTCACAAATGGCCCAAGGGGTCAAAACCAGCCTCCAGACATAGGTACAGGGTTTTAGTATCCAGGGATTTTTCACACCTGTGCCCCCGCTCTTCCAGCCTTCCAGTCTTCCTAGTCCCTATCTGGTTTTTAAAACAAAGACTGTGTCCTTTCTCACTGAAGTTCTCGCTGATATTTTCAGTCTCATGTTATTGTCTCTTCTCTGAGTTCCCCCAGTACTTTAGACTTTACGCATAATTTATTCTTTGATATAATAAGTATAATAAAATATGTAGTATTTTATGACAGTGACTGTATCACATGCGTTGGCCACTTAGGTTCTTGTCATAGGAATGATAGAATCATAGGAGGGGGAGGGGTAATACACCATAGTTGTTACCACTTATTAAGAACACGTATTTTATGCATATAAAGAGCTGTCCGTGAAATTACACATCAAGGTAGGTATCATCATGTCCGGTGCCCTGATGAGGACTGAGTGAAGACTTGCAGAAGTTCAGTAATATGTCCAAAGTCACAGAAAGCTGAACTGACATTCAAACCAGTGGTGTGTCAGACCCTGACCCCATACTTTTTCTACCTCATTTATCTAGCTGCCTCTTTTCTGTAGCCTCCTGCTCGCTTGCCAAATTTTAAGCATGTCAGAGGAATTACCTTTAATAGGTATAGTTTGGGGGCACCTGGGTGGCTCAGTCAGTTAAATGTTCACCTTTGGCTCAGGTCATGATCTCATGGTAAGTGAGTTTGAGCCCGGCGTTGGGCTCTGTGCTGACAGGTGGGAGCCTGGAGCCTGCTTCGTACTCTGTGCCTCCCTCTCTCTCTGCCCCTCCCTCAGTTGCGCTCTATCTCTTTCTCTCTCAAAAATAAATACGCATTAAAAAAAATAAAAAATAGGCATAGTTTGGCCTTTAATAGGAATATTTATATTAGGTTACAAAATATAAGGCATAAATTTTCTCACGTCTATAGGAAAATAATGAAGATGGAGATTAGGATTCAGTACAAAATATTAGAATGCATGGCAGCATATTCTTTGAAGATGAAACAAAAGTATATGTAAGCCTCTTGAATATCCTCCAAGGCATTTCCACTAAAGTTGTCAGAAATATCACATTTTTAGAGATTTTTAAAATATTACTTTTGTATAAGAAAACGCTCTTCATAGTCTAATCACTGCATATCAATAAACCTTGCAATGCCTTCCTTCCCATAATTACCAGTTTTTAAAGGACTAAAGAATATATTTTAGGGGCACCTGGATGGCTCAGTCGGTTGAGCTCCCGCCTGACTTTGGCTCAGGTCATGATCTCACAGCTCATGAGTTCAGGCCCCGCATCAGGCTCTGTGCTGACAGCTCAGAGCCTGGAGCCTACTTCAGATTCTGTGTCTCCCTCTCTCTGCCCCTCCCCTGCTCATGCTCTGTCTCACTCTCTCAAAAATAAATAAACATTTAAAAAACCCCTGCTATTCTTCCTGAAATATATATATATATATATAATTATTATAATATAATTAATATATTTTATTATATATTTATTATTTATATAATAATGCATTATTTATATAATGTATATTATTTATGTAATAAATATGTTATTATATATATTATTTATATAATAATATATCACTTATATAATATATATTATTTGTATAATAAATAGTATATATTTAATATTGTATATTAATATAAGTAATATAATAGAATTATTATTACTGTTGATCAAAATATATTTCCTATGATAGCTTATTTTATTTGCCAGTGTCATACTCAAAATCTTTTTTGTCTGGGGTTGCTTTACAGTAAGTTACCATGTTTTAGTAAAGAGTTGACTCTGCTTTTCTGAGTGCTAACAGAATCTATTGCCTTTAAATTTTTAATCCAAGACTGTTAACAATTTTGTAAAAAAGGAAGCAGTTCTATCCAAGAGCTGCCCTCAGTGACATCTGTACTCTTCCAGGCACACATAATAAAAGTAGTGGCAAACACAAGTTTACAAAAAAAAAAAAAAAAAAAAAAAAAAAGAAGCCACACTAAAACCCTTTTCAGTCCTGTCTTCTGGATTGTCACCGTCAAATATGGCTACCGGTTAAGATCACATTTCACATCTCTGACACAGACGGTTTGACAAGAAGCAATCTGAAGGCTTTCAGAAAGAAATCTGTCTGGGGTAGTTTTTGTGTGATGTAAATATTACAAGGTCAAATTCATTTTTTTCCAGTGAGACAAAATGTTAACCTTACACTTGGATTCAAAGCTGACCCATGACATCACTTTTGGAATGAATATTTCTTTTCACTGGAAGGTGTGACCTAATCTCCATATTTCTTCTATGTATCTTATTTCCTAATTTGACTTTGAGTCAGAATCACCTTTTTTCATACATATGTTGATGCTTTCTGCTGCTGGAAATAGATCTGTAGGCTGTTAACAATTATTGTCATTCCTATTACATTCTAAACATGCATTCTAAAGGTGGATTGATTCTGTAGTTTTATAATAACCTGAGTGTGGCCCTGGTAGAGTGGGTGGGAAGAATATTCGGAATACATCCTTTTCATATTAGACATTTAAATCCTTCAGTGGTTTTGGGGTTTTAAGGGAGACGTATTTTCCTGATCTTAATATGAATTATTGACACATATGAGCTTTTTGTCTTGAATATTACTTTGTGTTTGTTTACAGTATTTATGTTAAAGTTGAGAGGTTAGATTTGTTTGTTTATTATGCATATATTTATGTATTATAGGAAAATCCACCATGGGTAGCCTGGCCTTTATTACCCTGTGAGTCTCAGACAGACATTTGTTCAGATCAATTCAGCAAACATTTATTGAACACTTACTATGTGTCAGACACTAAAGCAGAGCTGAAAAGATGAATAAGACACTGTTTGGCTCTTACATATTCATGATGTGGAAAAATCTCAGGCAAAACATATTTTTAGAAGGAGAGTGACTAGGTACATCTTTAAGACAAGACAAAATGCTAGCACGTCCTTAAGTCCTTATAGTTAAATAGTCACATGCGGTTCATGACTACCATACTGGACAGCACACGTCTATAGGATAAGAATATCATTCATTCACTGAAAATCTAATTCTTGAATACTATGAGATGGTAGGGAAATACTTATCGTATAATATTAAATGAAAAAGAAAACCAGTTTCAAAACGTTATTCACAGTTTTGATCTTAGTTAAAAATTACATGCACATGTATTGATATATACACACACAGAAATATAGAAATACACCAAAATATTCACATGGACTAATTTTGAATGTTGAGATTATGATGATCTTTATTGGTTTATATTTATCTGTAGTTTTCAAACTCTTCATGATGAGCATGCATTACTTTTGTAAGCAGAAAAAAACAAATGTGGAGAAAATTAATCTTTTTAATATGATAGGATGCAGAACTCTTTTAATAAGTTTTTGAAATCTAAACGGTAAATGAGATATAGTTTTACCTTTAAAATATACCTTATAGCTGTGCTTTCAACACCATTTTATTCTTAACCTATTGATACATTTCTAAATTTACTAAGGTTCTGTTGAAATGGGTTGCCAGGCCCACTAATAAAAATACCATATGTGTCTTCATAGATTTTAAAATAAGAAGCTTAGCAGAAAAAAAGAGACAGAACACGGAGGGGGCTGCTACCTCTGCAGTGATTACTGACATTTTGCAGAGTAGAGCACAGTTAGCTTAATTGGTTTTGAGCATAAGTTTTTGGGAACAGACAAATCTGGGCTTGGATTATGGCTTTGACACTTAAACTGGTTTGCATAAAGGTCTTTGTGAGACCTTGAATAAAGCACTTTAAGTTTCTGAGTCTTGTTTTCTCATCTGAAAAATGAGAATATCGAGATCTTCCTTGCTAGGTTGTTGCCAGAATTCAATATATAGTACTTGTAATATATCAGGCATGAAGCACACAGTAGGTGATCAACAAATGTTACTTCTTCTGCCCAGCCTCCTTTACTTCCAGCCATACAGTCTAGGCATTGACTGAGTGATATCCCCTTGCAAGGAAAATTGGTTAGAGCGAGTCTGCCAAGCTAGGAGGCACCAGTGAATTCTTTCAGACTCTGAGTTTCCAAGTGGGTTCCACAAAAAATTGACAAAATACTGAAAAAAAGATACATAGAATTTGATTATTTAAAATAAGATATTTCAACCCTTTGTCCTGTCTTCACTGAAGACTTTCTTTGCTAATATCAGACTAGACTCTTGTCCACTCCAAACAAAAGATTTCAGCTCTCGTCTTGATTCTAGGTAGTTAGGTGTATATGCCAAATCAAAATAATTTGTTTTGTATCAGATGACTATTATTTAATGCAAACAGAGAGCATTTCCTTCCTGCTTGTCCTTTGGCTGGCTCCTATTCAGCTGTCAGGTCTCGGCCTTGATGATGCTCTCTGGGATATTTTCTCGGACACCTCAAGCTTAGATCTGACGCTTCTGTGTGCCTCTTATCTTGCTTAGTTTTAGGTATACAATAATCAACTGTCTTCCTTTGCAACTAGCATATAAGTTTTCAGAGGGCAAGGACTCTATGGTCCTTGCTGTATTCATCGTCTTCAACACAATTTTGACCAGTGGTAGCTATTCAGTTAACATCTGTTCATGTTACTTGTTTGGGCAGAATTCACTTGTATGTTAATGGAGGCTACATGCCAACAGTGGTCCAATTGATTTTTTTTCATTTTTTTTTATTTGTCTCTGTTCACAGTATTTGTTTGTTTTGTTTTGTTTGCTGTGTTTTCACATTTTTCTGAAGAGCTAAGGAGGAATGTAAATCTATAATCAGTCTCACCTGTCCCCATTTTAGTTCTTCCTCACAATGAACTTGTCCTTCTTTATACTCTTGCTTCCAGTTCACTCACATGTGCTTTAGAGTCTTCCTGTTAGCTATAGTATACTGATTCATTAAACAGCCAGTTTAAATATATGTTTAGTCTCTCTTCTACCTTTTTGATTGATTTTGTTAATTAACGTTTCATGTAGATCAAAATAGATTTGGCTTCTTGAATCCAGAACTCAGAGTTTCTCATCCTTTTCCTGTGACTTTTCTCCCTTTTCCCTCTGTACCACAGAGACTGTTCCTCTCATTATAGAGTCTAGCAAGGCTTAATCTTTAGCAGCTAAATTCCAGGCACTCTCTAGGACCTGCCAGCTCAAGGAAAGGAGTGGTGTTAAATGTGATGTGCTTCATGCCCTTCCTTCCTGCCTGTTAAGAGTATCATTTTCTCCAGTTGACCCAGCAAAGGAAGGTTAGCAAAATGCTTCTAAGTCCTAGGTCAGATCATAGCCTCCAGCCCAGACCACCAGCGTTGGCAGGGGATCTGGTCACTGCCAGACACGTGGAGATATGCACAAGGGCTCTATTTTTCTTGGGCTGAATTGAGTAGTCTTCCTGCTCCCTCCTCTCCTAGGAGTTTACATAGATGGAAAATAAGTTTTCTCTTTTGGCAAAATAGCAAGGAAGTTCAGAGAAAGACGTGTTTGGGCACCGAGTCAGGAGGAATAGGAATCATTGGCAAAGTTGGAGAAGTGGAGTGTATTTATTTTTTTCTCTGATTTTCCAGGATTTTTTTTTTCCTTTTGTAGGTTTCTCTCTCTCTCTCTCTCTCTCTCTCTCTCTCTCTCTCTCTTCCTGGAGATATGTATTGGTGTAATGAGTTTCAGGATTGTCAAAAAAAATTTTATCTTACAAAGCTCTCAAATATTGAATACCTGGTTAACTACTTATTCAGATTAGGTGAAGTTGGTCTCTCTCTTTCTCTCATTCTCTCTTTCTCTTTTTATTTCCTTGTCTTTGATATTCTAGTAGCCCAGCTTCCACTTAATTTTGGCAGCTTGGAGATCCATTTTATTTTATGAATGTTCATTGAAGAGAGGTAATATATATGCCCCCACCCTCCAAACCATCTACATTTGTTTTCTGTATTATATGATTTAGTGCTTGGCTATAAATGACTCTATTACAGATTCCTTTCCCTTCTATGCTACCCTTTAATATGTGAATTTACAAGGGGCAGTAGATCTCCCAGAAGCAATATACATATTTTTAACAGTACTTGGGGAGGCTGAACTAACTTGTGCTGAGAGTAATGGACTGGATATGAAGGAAATGGGGATTGGCACAAATAGCTGACCTCAGTTACAACCTTTTCCTGTGTCTTGTCTTCTGTACCACATGGTCCTGTCCAAAGTATAGTCAAATCTATAAAAGACAAAAAAAATGTCACATCTATGGTAGTGAGTTTTAAATCTAATACAACTTAGGCTTCTTTCAGCCAATGCTTGGTTGCTTATAAAATGTCACTTGTTCTTTTACAAATTTAAGAAGTTTATTAGGGGTAAACATCAGTGGCTCATGCTTTGGACCTTGATGTAGGTCACGCTTCAGTCTCTGTAGTGAAACTTAGTGGTTTTTTTTTTTTTTTTTTTTTTTTTGACACTTAGTTTTTACCTCCAAGGGGAAAAATACACTTATACCTCAGAAACATGAGTTTTGCCTTTAAGAATAACTTGTAGTTTTGAAAAATATTGGCTATTTTCTGCAGTTCAACATCAAATCCATTGACATTTTTATTTCATCATTTTTGGGGTGTGTTTTGTGACTAGACCCCAGCTAGTCCCTATTTATAAACTGTGATAAATGGATTTTGATAATTCTACTTTATAAGGCAAAAGCTTGCACATTGGTAGGAGTAATACAATAAAAAAGAACAAGTGAGTGAAACCAGAAAATGAACACAGAAGTGAACTTGTTACCAGAAATACCATTCTGCTGCTGTTTTTTTCTTCTTTTCATGCTGAACTTTCAATGTGAGACAAGTTTCGTTATTTGGGATAAGGTTGGACTCTGTGGTTTTATTTTGTTCCCATCAGAACCTCGTATCTTTGGCAGTTGACATAGGCAGATAGATAGAGAAATAACTAAAATGTCACTTATACATTGTGACCTGGAGTTGTTGTGTGCAGGTACTGTGGGAACACCAAGCAAGGAATAAATACATTTACCTAGGAAAATTGAAGATGACTTCATGCAGGAGGTTAAGGGGAGATCTTCTGCAGAAATAAGAGTTTGACTCCACGGAAATGATCAGAAAATATGAGCCAGGGAGTACCACATGTGCAAAGGCCATGTTGCAGAAAGGCCTGGAGAGACAGAAGACTAGGGAACTGTTTGACGGGGCTGGACGGAGGAGTTGCTACGCCTGACGGGGCAACAAGAGCTTAGCAAAGCAGTGCTTCAAATGCTGGTATGCCGGGTGAAGTTACTGGACTTTCTCCACTGTGCAAGGGGGAGCATTGACATTTTAAGCAGAGAAGATGACAGAGTCGGTTTCTTAGAATAACATCGATTTTAATATTTAAAAATGAAGGGTGAAGAGAGTCTTTTAAAGTGAAAATGACAGGAGACCTTGATCAAAAGTGAAGGAGATCATCTAATATTCTGGAGAAAAGTGTTTGTTACATAGGTTCCAGTTTCTCAGGAGAGCTCTTGAATCTCCATAAAGAATAATTGTTTTTACCAGCCCTGTGTTTCCATGAATGGTTGTCTTTTATTAAGGAGACATGCATTCTGAAGGATTTTTAAAATATGGTATATCACTGACTATCATAGTATAAAATATGGGTTGGATGGGTAGCATTTCTAGCCTTTGGTTCGGACTCTCTGATATTGTGGTCCCAGATGGAATTGAGGACCATAAGCCTCCAGATGAAATGGAGTTGGGTCATTGCATTTCTGCTGCTGGGAAAGCCCACTCCAAGCTGTGAGTGAGCGTTACTTGGCGTAAGCATGGTGTGAAAATAGTGCTAACACCAAAATGAGAAGGACTGAGCACTGCCCATTAAGAAACCACCCCGATGATTAATTGTACCGAAAAAAAAGACATCCTTTAAATATTTGCCCTCCAAATGGATTATGCCAATTTATACATTATGTATTTGTTGATACCGTCAGTATAATGGTGGTGGAATTACAACTTTGAATCAGACTTCCCCAATTAAACTGATGATTCAAGTGGTCTTAACTGTCTCAGTGAGTTCTACCTCCCTTTGGCAAGGCTTAATAAATGCAAATCTGAAATACCAGCCTTGTAGCTTTAAAAATATGCATATTTTCTGGCTGTTGAGAAAGGCAAAGAGTAAACCTGAACACTTGGATTTCAACCATTGAAGCAAAGACGGAGAGATGATTGAATTCAGTCTTAAATTTTATAGAACTAAATTTAATGGTGAGCACAATCGCACTCTGTGGTGATTGTTTTCAGTGCTGCTTTATTAAGTTATGTAATGGCAGGAGTTCAAACTCAGTGATTGTCGAAATGGTAAATTTAAGGAGTGTTTGAGATTGCCTGCCAATATGCAAGTGTAAGGGGTTTCAAAGTGCAGAAAATATTATTTCCACCTTCCCATTTCTGTAGCTTATTATTCTTATTCAAACAGTTTTTAGGGATTATATTTAATACACTGCCTTAAAAATGTTTAAAAATCTCATTTTATTCCCCAAAGATTTGTTTTTTGCTGTTGCGATTAGATGATGACAGCTAGCTGGCTTTTAAAATTGATCAGGAAGTATTCTGGCAGTCATTCAGTGTTGTAATAGCACTTTAATGGATATGAGCTATTCACCCAGATCAGACTCAATGTCAAAACAGGCGAAAATACAGCTGTCACTCTGGACAACAAGATACTCATATGCAAGCAGCTGCTTAATACACAGTAGAAAGGCAGCCTTTTAGTAATATTTAAAAGGTGTGTCAATGCCAGTGTATGAGTGTCCTATAAAGTTGGGGTGTGCCATTTAGAAAAGAGGAGGATGAGGACGTGCATGCATTCTATCTGTACGCTTATTCAAGCGTATCCTTTGAAAACATCCATGTATGTACTGTGGATAAGCAGGGCGGCCTTAGACATTTCTTCTTTTTTAAAATACATACGAAAATGATTAAGCGTATGTGCACATACATGCATACACACAAATGCCCATTTGACTCTGTTGGCCGAAGCATGGTGTTAATGAGGTCAGAGTCCTTTATTCAGTCTCCATGTGAAGCTGGTAAACTCTGCTCTGAACTGAATTCAAAGGCTGATCCCTCTCCTCAACTAGTCAACGTCTCCATGCAGGCTTTGATTTTGAGAGCCGACGCTGAGGAAAGCACAGCCAGGACAGTTACTGGTAAAACTACTCCCAGTGTAGTCATCTCCGTCATCCACCTGAAGGACAGTACCTCACTGTGCTAACCCCACTAACTGGTGATGTTCTGTCAGTAAACAAATGTCAAACCAACTTCATTAATTTGTTTAATTCTTGAGTTTGTTATGGGACATGTGTGGCACAGGGTAGTTTGTTTGCCAGTTTTGTGGGTGAGGCAACCGAGTTGCAGAACAGCTGAGTGAAAACCAGTGTCACGTGCCTGGTTATGACTGCAGCTTAGGTGTCAGACTCTGGGGTCAGTTCTCTTTTCGTGGCACAATTCCTATTTTCATCATTCCAGAGCAACACATGCTTTATGAGAATTTATTGCATGCCGAGAATTCTCTAGATATGGTAGATGGTACCAGGTCAAGGTCAAGGTAGATGGTACCAGGTACAGATCAAGATCAATAAAGATCTTGATCTCATGGAGCTGAGAATATGGAGGGAGAATGACGACAGTTACTGCATATAAGTAGACACAATCCCAAACCCAGTAAATTCGAGAGTGGAGGAAGAAATTAGATGCTGTGAAAGTACACAAGGGGGCATGTGTAAGGAAAGCCCACATGAAGGACACTCCTCTTTTTATTTTTTATTTATTTATTTTTTATTGAAGTGTAGTTGACACAATGTTACATTGGCCTCAGGTATAAAACATAGCGATTCAACAAGTCTGTACATTATACAATGGTTACCATAAATGTAGCGACCGTCTGCCACCATAGATGACCTTAGTCATCTTTTGAAAAAGAATGTGATGAGGTCTAGACTTGCCCAGGTGAAGAGTAAGATACAGGCAAGGATAAAAATATATTCAGGTGAGTAGCAACTACTCACGTTGACCAGAATATAAGGTAAGTCCAGGAGCATAGCATATAATGTGACTGGAAAAAGAGAGACCGAAACATTTGCCTTAGTTCTGCAGACAAAGAGGACCAGGGAGGTTCTGAGCAAGGCAATGGCAGATTGGAACCACGTTTTAGAAAGATTGATTTGGCAGTGGTGCATAGGAGAGATTGAAGTGGAGAGAGGAGGTACATGAAGAGACCAGTTAGGAAGTGCCTACAACATTCCAGGCAAAAGGAAATGAAGGCCCCCACTAGGGTGGCAGCATGTCTTGTGGATTTCTAAGTGGAGCTTCTGAGTGCATTAGAATACCGTAACACACACCATTAGTGCCGACAACCTGATTTCCAATTGCCAGCATCCTCGCTCCAGGGATTTCTCTGGCTGTGGAAGCCCTTGCCAGGGCATTAACGTAGTGTCCGATGATCGAGAGAGATAATATGTAAGTACACCAGTTTCTTCACCATGTGGATGGGATGATCCTTGAGGTGCGGTTTACACTGGTTCCCAGAATTCCTTGGTGGGGTTAAGCTCTAGTGGCTCATAGTGGTAATAGTGATTTCGTATCCTTACTGACCGCTCTCCCTTTCCTCTGTCACTTCCCCAACACCCTTCCAATATTGCCTTCACCTCCAAACAAATCTTTATCTCATTTTATGCTTCTGGGGGGATCCTAAACAAAGTCAAGCTCAAGTTCCAATTTCATCTTGTGACTGACTCAGACACTTTCACTGGTACCAGGTTCGAACTGTGATTCAGACTAGAAATTATAATTTGTCTCATTTTTGATCGAGAAATAGTTTCAGCATATCTGTAATCTCTTGATGCGTACGTCATACTGTCAAATCAAATAGGAAATCTAAGGGTGATTTGGCCCAATTTCTTTGTGTATACAAACGTGTAGATTTGAAAACATTTCAATGGAAAGTGGAAATAAAATTAATCAGTTGTAGTATATTAATATCTTTATTTCATTCAAATAAATATGTAGACCTATTTGTTCGTGCATATGTACTACATATTGTATATGTCCTCGTTAAAATCTGTGAACCAGTTAATGTCCATTGCCTATTAGAAAATTAGTAGATCGTGCCCACAGTGTCACATCTATTCTCTGCCCAATGGTTCATTTGCTTAACTGATGACCACTCTGTCCCATTAAGAGCCATCATACATCATATAATAATGGTACCTTCCATATTTACAGTCCACAGCTATACCAGTTACCTCTCAGTCACATTCTAACACTGGCCAAATGTCAAGCCTTGATTATATTTATTCCTTTGTCCCCACAGTTGGTATATTGACATTCCTTTATTGTGTTAAGAGTATGTAGTATGTTCTTAAATTAAAAACCAAATTACCATTGTAGGCACAGTTATTCACTGACCCTTAGCTTTTGAACCTTATACATACTGTACAACCACATTTATTCAATGATATTTGGAGACATTATTTAAAAAAATAGCAAAAATTATGTATAATAAGTTGAAGTAATGATGGTTATATAAATCAGATAATTAGTCACTCAGGAAAAATACATATAACAGTTTTTTTTTTTGTTTTTTTTTTTTTTAATTTTTTTTTCAACGTTTATTTATTTTTGGGACAGAGAGAGACAGAGCATGAACGGGGGAGGGGCAGAGAGAGAGGGAGACACAGAATCGGAAACAGGCCCCAGGCTCTGAGCCATCAGCCCAGAGCCCGACGCGGGGCTCGAACCCGCGGAGCGCGAGATCGTGACCTGGCTGAAGTCGGACGCTTAACCGACTGCGCCACCCAGGCGCCCCCATATAACAGTTTTTAATCATACTTTTTGAGCTGGGTTTTTGGAATTATTTTCTTCTAATTTGAGCGAAGAGCTGTTTTTAATGGAGGCTTCAAGTTTATTTCTGATTTGGTTTTTTCACTTTAAGGACATTATTATAGAATTTAGTGATGAAAATACTATGCACTATTACATGAAATCAGTCAAATAACAATAGTATTTCTAAAATAGGATTACCAATTTGAATTTTAAAAACATTTATCTTAAATATTGCAAAAAAGGCCATGTAATGTTGTAAGTAAATCCTCGAGTCTTTTATGTTCATTCTACTAAAATGTGATTAACTTCGTCTATACTTGTTGGTACACTTGGTATATAGTCAGCTGGAAAATAAGATTAAAGATGATATTTTAATATGTAAAACTATGGAATTGCTAATATATAGCCGTTACTTTAGGCATTTAAAATGTTAATGTATTTGCCTACAGAATACATACGCATTTATTTTATATATTTAATTTTTTTTGAGAAAGTGAAAAGCACTACAAGGCATGGTATGGATATTTTGAAAGAAAGTTTCTGGCTATAAATATTAAAGTAATTATATTTAATTTGGTACACCAGATATTCTTTTTCTGGAGCAATTGCAGATTATAGGGTCCTCTGAAACATCTTACTCAATGATTTTATTTCATGAATGAGAAAGCTAAGGCAAGGATTAGATAAAGCATTACTAAGGAGGCCACAGGACCGATGATAGGCAACACTTTGGGACACTTTACTCATTGTCTTTTGAACCTAGCTCAGCAATTCTGATTTCTTGGGAAAGTTTTGTTAAAACGGTTATTTCCTTTTAAGATCATCTGTCAGTTTATAAGAAACCAATTTCATAGAAAAGTGAAAAAAAAGTTAGGCTGGTTGCTGTGTTTTCATCAATGCCAATCACATTGATTGGATGAATTTCTTTTACTTAATGACTGAACTGATCAGTTATTTTGATATTTTGCAGACACCTAATGAAAGAGCATCATTTGAAAAGTTAGTCTTAGTTTCTGAATGATTTAATGAATTTTGCATATAAATGAAGCCGACCAAACTATCTATTTAATACGTTCATAATATTCACTGTATGGGCGAGCAAAAATCAAGGGCCTTTTGAGGACATTTTTTACATTGGCAGTGATCTCTTTGACTTATTTTTATCTGCGTTATTATTACCTGAAGGCAGATTTTTGTCTGTTTTGATGGGGCTAGAACCTGCCTTGGGAGAATAACAGCCTTGCACCCTGAGATGGAAACACTCGCTGGTATTTTTTGACATTTCAAGTATTTTCATGTTGTGTTAGAGCTTAACCTCCACTGTGCACATGTCTGATCTTCCCAACTAAATTGTAAGCTCGGTCTTATACGTCTCCAAATCCCCTGAAGTCCCAGCAGAGTGCCTCATGGTTGCTGCTCAATAAATATTTGTTGTTTATTTCAGAACTAGTTTTAATCCTTGTTGCCATTCAGGGCTTTGAAAATATAAAACAGACATTAGGCAGAAACTTGAAATGCTTTTTATCAGTTGGTGCAGCATTTTCCAATTACTTTGCACAAGAGAGTGCCAAGGGACATTTTAGAATTGTCTGGGCTACCAATATGGCTTTAAGGGTAAACAGACTTCACTGACACGAGCTCTTGTCTTTGTACCATTTGTGCCTTACCCTCCTAAGCAGCATCCCTACACTCTTGGGCTTTGGGTAAATAGGACATTTTTACCTCTGTGGATGTCCCCAGTGCTTTTTGATCACTTCCTTGTGGATATCTGGTTTTCATAGAATTGTGATATGGGAGGCTAGTTTCTTGGTGTGAAGGAAGAACAGAGACATAGGATAACAAAGGCAAAAGCACTTTACGCTTTCCTAATTTATTTTGAAACTGCCCTGGGAGCCACTTCCTTTTTAATCCGTGGAGTTTATGCACAACCTATAGCTCTCTGGCTGGCCTTTACTGATGTCTGGGAGAAAAGGTCCCTGGCCTATGACACAACCATATTCTTCATCTTTTCCCAAGTCTGCTTCCAAGATAAGGAGCTCTGGAAAGCAGAGGCATCAGAATTCTGGGAGGTGAGAGTGAGGATGGGGAGGGCAGGGTACTATAATCCTTACTTAACTTTCTAGCGATGGCTTCAGTAATGATAGGGAGCTCCGGGGCCATGAGTTCTGGGCCAGCTCTCTGAAGAGGGAGAATTCATTTGTAGTCAAATATAACTAACAATAAGACTGTCTTTGAAGGATACAGAGAGCATGGATGTTTTCACGTACCTGAGCTGAAAAAATTACATGAGAATATGCAACTGACTTGCATTTCAGACCCATCCGGGGGCTACCTGCACACACACATACATAGGCATCTTACTCAAGGCATCTTTATTATTGTGTTGCAGAAAAGCCATATCCATCTTAGGAACTGGAGATACACTTTAAAACTGTACTTCCGACTAAACATCATCTTTTTAGCTCGAGAGTTTTTGGTATGGAGATTGAAGTGCTGTGCTTTTATGTAGAATGCACTTTGATACTATAGTTCTTGATTGAAAGCATATATAGAGTAGGGAGCATTCAACACAGAAGCTAAGAATGATCATCTCAGGAATGCATATGAGAACTAGCTACCTCAATTAGGTTCAAAAACATTAACAATATATTTGTGAGTTAGAATACATATTGGAATAACATGAATCCTCTCTAAATTCATATTATTGTATATTAAGATTGGTGGTTGGGAGTTTGCCAAACTTCTGAAAATTACTTTGTTAGCCAAAATATTTGTTGGAGGAAGGAATCGGACTGTATATATTCAAGATTCTCAAAAGATCTATTTCCAATAACAAAAGTTTCTGTGCAATGCCTAGAAAAGTTGGATTGATGCCTTGAAACCATTCAGAAAAATGGTGACATGGCAGCCAAATTGCAGAAACACTTTAACGGGAACTTTCTGTATTACTCTTTACTGTATGTGTTTTACCCTATTGAATTGATCTTTCTAGATGACTTATTGGATTGATTATCCTTATGAATTCATGTGGACTTTTTTGTTTGATGTTTGGACTTTTTTGATACTTTGGATTCAAATTAGAGGAAATTTGGTCTAGGGAAGCAACATGTCACTTGATTTCCGTCTAACTTTCCCCTACCCCTGTGTACTTTCTTCTTCTTTGTCAGTTTCACCTAAGGGGTGTGGGGTGGGGAATCTATTTCTCTCTCTTCTCTGTTTTAATATTTCTCCCTATCTGAGCTTTTTAGTTTTCCTTAGTAGGATAGAAACGGAGTGTGTTAATTCCCTCTTAAGTTTTTAAACCCGTTAAAGGAGGCTTGGGAACGAATGAAATGATTTAAAAAATATATCAAGATATATGCTTTAATTGCCATATCTTTATTTCTGTGGCAGATAGCAAATTGATCCTCACTTATAAAATAACAAACAAGAGGCATGCAGGAAGAAGAGACAGGGAAAAGGCCTGCATTAATGCCTGGTATCAGTTTAACAGAAATAATGATTAGGTAGAGAAATGATATAAATAATTTAAGAGGATGTCCCTGTGCTCTTTCTAATAAAATCTTGGTTCCCTGAAAAGAGAAAATATTTATTCCTGTTTCTAAACAGGAAAAACAAGTGTTCCAAAAATAATATATAGTATGTATATACTATGCATAGCAAGGTTAGTATTTTTTAAAGGGATAATGCCACTATCATTACAAGAAAATTATTTTCCACCCCAGCTGGTTGCACCTGGGTTAGCTGTACTCTGCGTTGAGTTCATACATGGGAAAATCAGTTCTCTCCAATGAGAAGACAATAACAAGGATGCCCTGTTTCCAGTTGTTTAGAATCATAAACATCCAGCAGCTAGTTTATTTTCCTAAGCTCACCCAAATGATCTAAATGTTGAAGGTGGAAAAATGCTGATGCTCACAGTAAAGGCAGAATACAGGGTCGTTGTGGCAAATTAATGGTATTTATTGGAAACGGTTTACTAGTTATCTTAGGACAACTTGAAGCAGGATGAAGTTTGGTATACATTGATTCCTGGGTCTTATTGAGTATGAATGGCTTTTCAGAGGTGAGGAACAAGGAAAGTCCATGTGCAGCGTGGGAACATGGAGTGACATTTTAGGATGCCATCAGCATCCTATGTTTGACATCAAAGATTTACCCTTGAGGCCATGACCAAGAATTCTTTTTTGAGAGGTTTGTTTCCATTAATCGACTTCTCTCACTGAGTGGTCTGTAGCATCGTTTTGACTACCTAAATGCTGCTCGTTGTGAGGTCATTCTGCAGAGCTTGTCACTTGTATTCATCTTATGCTTTTGCATCCATGTCTGCTTTTATTACATTTTAATAAACAGAGGAAATGAACCTCTCACAACATGGTTACCTTTTTTTAAGGTACATCCTTGCTACCAATGGAAGCCTAATTTCCATTATATTCACTCTGCTACAGAAATACTTATTGCCAGGAAGAAGATATTTACTGGAATCCACGAGTCCAGAATTCATCATGATTCAGTGTGAAATCCACTGCCCTTTGCTCCCCACCCCCTCTCGGACTGGAATGAAATGTGCCTTAAACTGAAGTGAAATACATCACATGCAGCAACAGTGGGCCCTCGCTTTGCCTCTATTCCTGGTGTGAAATCGATACACTATCTTTCCTCCTGACCTGTTCCGTGACCTCCATTGCAGCTTTCATGCTGAACAGCAATTGCTTTGAACAGTCTGGGTCTGCCACAGCTCACAAATGATTCTCGGCTTCTGTCTAAAACTGGTGCTGATAACAAAGGCTTGATTTTAAATAATGCAGCTGTAGTCGTCTCCTAATTATGAATTACATGAAAGTACAAGCTCCTCTATTATTAAACACTTTCAATAGCAGGCACGGTACATGTGCAGGGTACACACAGGGGCCTGGGGCCTGGGAGTCAGGCCTGCACGTTTCTCTGGCTGAGTTTGGACTGATAGAGAAAGAAGAGATCCAAGGTATATTTACACGTTTCATTCATTTTCTCGATAGAATTCCATTTGGTGATACGTTAATTTTTTCCATGGAAGGCTCTATTTTTTTTTTCCTAAAGAAATATTTTTGAATACTAGAGTATAAGATCTTGCACAAGGAATGACTAGTTGACAAATATTTGCTTTTTTGATGAAGTGGATTTTACTAATGAAATTCCAGGTTTAGGCTGTTAAAATTCTGACTTACTGGAAGGAGTGGCAGTCACCTGCAGGGATATTTCTCCATTTGATCACTCTGTGATTGAATTGGGGGAAGTAGAAGTATCTTATGACGGCATTCTAGCCATTTTCAGGAGGCTATTGAATGGAGGAATTTATCGTATCAAGCAAATCATGGACATTTTTACATGTGCTAAGAAAGTGAATATATAATTAGCTGAATTGCTTTACTTGGCTTTGCCAGACTAGAAATCAAAGGGATGAATGAAGAGCTGGGTAGGATTGGAATTTTTCCAAATAACTTGGTATGAAATAAGGGTAACAATGGATTTGGTGTACTTTGTAAAACCATCGTATATAAAATGAGTCATTCTTATGTGTATTTGTTCAGTGCTGTTGAAATGAAATTTGTTTAATAATAAAGGACACATACTCTCCACAGAATAGTCCATATAATGGCAATTGCATCATCAGTGGTGCTTTCATAGCACACACACATACACAGACACCCACATCTACATACAAGGAGGCATTACCACATACATGCTTTTATTACTTCACTCCATGAGTGGAGTAGGCTCATGGAAAGAACATTAGAGTTACAAAGTAGTATTCTTAATACAATCTACTTCCAATACAGTGTGCTTTACCAAAGTCTTCTAATCTTTCATCATTTTGGTTTTCTCCTCTGTAAAATGTGGTTAGTGAACAAGATTATCCTTAAAATCTTTTCCAGTTGCAGATTTAGGTAATTATAACACTAATAGCAACCCTTCGCATTTGCACAGAACTTAGATTTTCCAGTGATTTTCCCCCATGCTTCTGACCTTTTGAAGCACACTGGTAGGCAGCCAGGACTTGCTACCGTCCCCAATTTCCTGAACAGGAAACCAAGACACAAAATTGTTTGTCAAGGCCGCACGGGTAGTGAGTAGCAGAATTGAACTAGAAACAAGTCAGCTGAGTGCTAGTCCAGAGCTGCTTGTGGCGCGTTAGGGGGTGAGGATCTTTTATTACTGTTAGAACTTGAAAGGTAGGGACTAGTATCAGAGGCTCTTCATGGGTTTTTAATTGCTCAAATGAAGTCATTCCTTTAAAATTTACATACTGGACAGTCTAATGATTTGTTCATTGTTCTGTCTACATATCTAATGATTATAATGTGCTGTCTTGGGACAGCTCCAGGTCAGTTATATACAAGACAAATTATGCTTATAAATGCATGAACATATACACTTCGATGCAGAGAGTATTGAATGCAGGGAGATATTTATGAACGTAGTGACATACAACCAAACCTCGACTAAGGTTCTTCTAAGATGCAGTGATTTTGTGATGATGGTTATTTCTTCACAACAGGATGTAACTTGGATAGTTTGAATTAGCACATTGAAAGCCCTCAACAAACTGTCATCTTCCTTTTCTAAATATGTCACATTTTCTTCTCTTGTGCACATTAAACAGTGCTTTTTAAAGTGTAAATAAAGAGTGGCAGGATACCTGAGGAATACATCAGCCAAAAAGAAGGAAATAACAAACATAGAACAGGTACTATTATATCTTTCCACATCTTTAAAAGGAAAAGCTTGGGTCCTTTGTCCCCGGAAACTTTTGGCTACAGGGGCCTCCTACTATCCGTCCATGCAGGACGATTCCTGTTATATTAAGGCTTCATCCTGGCACCTATAGGGATATTCCAACTAGATGGATTGCTTAAGTAATTAGAAATCATGCATGGGAGGAAAAGAGAGTAGAGATGAAATGGATGTTTGTATCCTGGATGTAGAATTGTCTATTTAGAAACACCTGTGATGTCCTTCAATGATGAGAAGGACAAATATGTTCAAGTCCTACTTGCTCACCTACCAGGCACGTAAGGAATTTTTTCGTCATTTTGTGAAAATATTTTTAACATAACACTATCTATTCAAAGTGGTGTGGAAAATCCCTGCCAAAATAAAACCACCCTTTGCCAAAATATCAATAGAACTGAGACGTATTTCTTGTTCTCTACCCCATCCTATTTAATTATATGTATTATTAGCTTTACTCTCCAACATGCCCCTTCACTGAACTCATTGTGAACCTGGTCTCAGCATTAATATTATCCTTGATCACACTTCAGCATTTCAATTTTAAAGTCTGAATTTGAAGGTCTGCTATTCCTATTAAGAGTTTTTCCATGAAAAGAGTAAATCTTGGCTAGAATTCAGTGGTAATTCAGCTTAACCAAGTTAAGAAAAGCCTTTTATTCATAGTGGTTATTTTGAGACAGTGGAGTACAGAAATGTGGGTTCTAGAGACAGAAAAATACAAACTTTTATACAGAGCCATTTTTTTCCTTTAAAGAAGACAGTGCTAATAAATCTTGTTGAATCAAGACCTTGAAAGAAACTGAAAAATATGTACAGATCTCTAATATAACCAAGAAAAGTACTTTATATTACCTTGCTGCTGCTGCTTCATAATGTAGTTTTAGTTGAATGTAATCTCCTCCACTCAAATTTATTTTTGAGAAATTGCCACACTGAAAGTTGAAACCATTTTTGTCATTCAAAAGAAGTGGAGATCAATACTGAAGCTCTCCTATTAGTTGGTACAGTCTACTTTAGTGTTAAAAGATTTATGATAACACATTTCTAAATATATATTACATTCCAGTGGTGTGGTAAAACCTCAAAATAAAACTTTTTTTTTCAGGAGAAGGAGGTGGTCTATTTATTATTGAAATGCTGCACTAAACTATAATTCAGTGATATTTTATTCCAATTAAATTCTCCTTAGTAGTAATCCTTTTTTATGATAAGCAAAACTGAATAATACAGAGTATGTTCCCTCCAATGAATTGTTGTGTAACAAGACTTGATGGTAATTCTACCTTTTCCAAAATCTGATATCAGGCAATTTATCTTCTAAATAATACTCCTGAGTACCAAAGCTGAAATGTTTTGGCTTCAACCCAAATCAAACTTGAGGCAGCAGATTCTCCAGAGCATTTCCCTAACTCTGTAAATTTAATTGTTATAATGAATAGAATACATGTGTCAAGATTACTTGTGATTTTACCTGTTTACTTCTCTTCCTGAGACAGAAAAGAGCAACATGACAAAGGCTGTTAACTCTTACAGGAATGAGGAAAAAAAAGAGAAGCACTTCACGTAGCACATGATCCTTAAACATGAACTGATTTTAAAAGTCTATTTCCGGCACCTTTTGGGATGAGCACTGGGTGTTGTATGGAAACCAATTTGTCAATAAATTTCATATATATATATATAAAAAAAAAAAGTCTATTTCCAGTTAATTTCAGAATAGTTCAAAATTAAAAATCTGCTGTCATACCGTAATAAAATAGACTGATGGAACTTAAAAAAATCCATAAATATGTGTCTGTAAGGCACAAAATGTTCCGATAAAATATTTGCATATGCAAAGAAATATCTTCTAATCCTCTGCTTCATAGTATTTAGTCAAATTTCCTCATCTTCAATTTCCTTTCTTTCATATGTCTGCAAACATGATCTATTTCTTGTATTTGACTTTTGTGCAGTATTTTTTCATAGGCAGTGAAATCCAGAGTAGTACTTAGATCAAGCCAATATTGGTATCATTGGCATTCATGCCAGACATCAGACCGTGGTAGAGTTAGTATTCCTGCCATCAACTTCAAAAACGGGTTGGGGAGGAAGCCAGATTATGGCTATCATTACCATGGATAACCATATTAATTTTAGTAATAAAAATGATCAACATTAAATACCTACTGCTAATGTAACTTACAAAATTATTTTTTGCCATTTCTTTCCTCCATTCCATTGTAGTTATTTTAAAACCTTCATTTCTCCCATATGTTTGAACCATGATTTTTAGATGAGGCAACCATTATAAATATATTTCTAATAGAGAGAAAGGCCATGCCCCTAAGATGACTCCAACATTTCTTATAATGCTTAAGCAGCATGATTACTGTTGACTGTGAATTGACAAATGTGTATGTCAATAACTGTTATTTACTTTCAGTCATTAGGAAAGTCTGTGTGATTTCAACTTCATTTATTCATTTAGAACTCAGTAAGCTACAAACTTGTGCCACACATTGTGCAAAACACAGCATGTGATGAATTCTTGCCTTCGGGTCTCTAAGAGTTTGTTTTCTAGGGGAGGCTGAAGGGTAGGCAAACCATTGAAATAAATTGTGATGAGAGCTGTCATAAAGGTGAGAACAGAGGACTGTGGTGACTCAAAAGAGAGATAGATATGCTATGGGTGTCACAGAAACACTCCCCAGAAGAGCTAGTTTTTGAAGGATGAGGAGGAGTGGAAAAAGTTGGATAGATGTGCTTATTAGTTAGGTAAAGGCTAGAAGGTTGCAATAAAGAGACTATAAAATACAGTAGTGGAAAGAACTTTGAAGTTTTTTTTTTTTCTCTTTTATTTAATAGCCCAAGATGAGTGGTCCAGTTGAAGGGTTGGCTGTGTTCCACAGGATCATTCAGGGGTCCAGGGCACTTTTCTTTTGTTGATCTCAGTGTTATTCTTGTCTGCATGGTCAATGCTGGATTGTAGTTACTTCTATACAGCTTGAAGGAAGGGACGAGTACTGAGGAGCCCATATGCAGTATTTAAGATCTAGACCCGGAAGTGGTATGCATCACTTCCTCTCCAATTCTGTTAGTGAGAATACAGTCATATGGCCATACCCCACTGCAAAGGAGGTGAGGTATCTAGTTACTACTCTATAACTAAGGCTGTCAGTAGACTGAGGCCAGATCACCAAGGGCTCTATATGTCATCCTGAAGTAGGAAAAGGACTTCACAGATTGCTTTTTTTTCCCCATGGGAATCTTTATTTCTGAGATTAGCCAGACAAATCTTAGAAAGATTTGACAGAGTGTGAGCAAGGGAGGGGCAGAAAGAGAGAGAGAGAGAGAGAGAGAGAGAGAGAGAGAAAGACAGAATCCGAAACAGGCTCCAGGCTCTGAGCTGTCAGCACAGAGCCTGGCATGGGGCTGGAACTCACAGACCGTGTGATCATGACCTGAGCCAAAGTCAGATGCTTAACCAACTGAGCTACCCAGGCACCCCATCAACTTTTAAATCTTAAACTCTAAGTCATGAACTACTATGAACTGTTTTTGTTTCTGTTAATCTTTTCAGAGGACTTTATGTTTCTGATTTTATTTTTTGTCACTATCACAAATTGATTTAATTCATTTTGCAGGTGATCAAAAACCTAGATACTACATGCCCTTAACCATGCCAGGCAGCAAATAAATATTTCTGCTAATAGTAGGATATATACCATTACCCCAGGTTGTATCGATATCTTGTGTAGGTGAGGCTGATCCACTCTATTTGTGGGTTTTCATTTTTGTTATAGTCAAGAAAATTGTTAAGCTTAGTTCAGCTGGGCAAGGGGACTGCAGAGAAGGGTCCTATGAGCAGTTCTTATCTGAGTTGATGGATTTTTTTTTTTCATCTAAAAATAGTTTGGGGTAAGGCTCAACAAAGAGCCTGTAATTAGGACTTCAGGCTGTGTGGAGGAATTGCCTTACAAAGAGAAACATTCATTTCCAGAGCCTCGGCTACGTAAGAGGGAAGCTGGGCTGCCTGGAGCATGGATCTTCATAGCTTATAGACGTGGTTGGCCTTAATCCATTTGTGAACCTTTCCTGAGTAGTTCTAGATATAGAGGACATGGGCTATGAGGATATCAGCATGGAAGTACTTCTCTGTGTGTACCCAGTGGCCTTTTTGGCTTTACAACAATTTTTAGAATTGGAATTCTAAAATGTAAAGCTTATTTTTAACTAAAGTTCACGCTTTGGAACACAAAAAAACAAAATAACCAAAGCTTTCCTAGAGGAAATTTTGTATTGGATAAAGGGGCGCTTTGCTTCCGGATGCGAGCCAAGTTAAAGTCATGCACTGGGGTAGTCCTGACGGACACGTGGAAGTCCACAAGGGATGTAAGAGGCAAGGCCGCAGCAGGAGAGCACACGGCATGTGTATTGGCACGTAGACACATGCTTGGCGTGGAAGCCACAAGGGGTGTGCGGTAGTGATGAGCAAAGGGGTGAGGATGGGAGGCTGGTGATGGGTGGAGCTTCAGAGGCAGGCAGGGGTTGGGCCAAGGTGAGCCTTGTAGGCCACGCTGTCATGCGGGAGAGACAAGCAGCACAGTGATCCAATCAGTCTTGTATCTAGAAAGCCCTTTTCAGCCAGTGAGGCAGATGCAAGGAAGGTAGGTGAGTGTAGGCCAAGGTAACTTGGAGGAGGGTGCTGCAGTGATCTGGACGAGGTGACCTACCTGCTCTAAGAACAGAGCAGTGTGAACCAACTTTACAGACAGATGGAGGAGACAAGTGTGACAGGGCTGGTGACTCCCTGCAAATGGAGAAGGAAGGAAGGGAAGAATAAAGGGTGACTTCTGGATGTGATCCTGGGAGAAGGTGGGGGGCTGATCCCTGAGGTAATTCCAGCAGGGGGTGTAAGAGCCAGTTAGTGAAGAAAGGTGATGGTGTCTGTTTTTTAAAAGATCAAGTGCAAACTCCAAGTAGAAATGTCCAATAGTTAGATGAATATACAGGCCTTAGGTTTGGGATTAAGATGAGAGGTGAGGCTAGAGAATTGGGAGACATTAGCATGTAGGCCAAAGCTGAGGCCAAACATATATGGTAAAAATTGGCCCACATAAAGGTATAGTGGTTATCAGTTAAAACCATTCTTAAGTAACTCTCACAACATATTATCTTTCCACTAATACTTTAATAATTCCAGTAAGCCAGAAAATTTCATTGCTTAAAGCATTTCTTTAAGCATATGCAAGGTTAATCAGCAATGGTCAAAGTTGTCTGGTAATCAATAAGATAATTGAAATGTGACAGTCACCCCCTGCAACCCAAATCCCCATTGTGTATGCTACTGTCCTTTCTCACCCAGGACAAGGGCTGTGAAGAAATCAGACAGAAACCAGAGGCCCTCATATCAGGGGCTAGAATTTGGGTGAATTTTAATGTGTCCATTTGGAACTGTTCAATGATTTGTACCTATTTCTGGTGAGCCTTGGACACATAATTGTTCTCAAGATGGAGTGAAAAGTAGAAAGGGAAATGTTGGTAGATAGAAACACATACCTCTACCCATTTCAAAACAGATGCTGAAGAATGTAGCTAGGCCCCATGGAGGGTGCTCAGGAAAAGCAAACATGGATGCTGAGGTTCCTTAAGTGCTGAAAAGTTGTTTGTTTCTGTCGAAGGCTTTTTGGCAGTGTCATCAAATGTAAAGCATACCGCCCCGGAACTCACACAGTATCTGGTCCATATCTAGCTCCAGTACTGTTTCTCTGGGTACAATCTGGCATGCCTCTTGACCTTTCGGAGTCTCAGTTTCCTCCGTGACAGGGCAGGGTTGTGCTAGGTGTTTGTCCTAGCTCTGAAAGCTGTCCACTTGGGACTCGCTCTATTGGGTCCTCTTCTCTAATGAAAAAAAGAGGCTTATGAAGTCTGAATTAGATAATTTAGAGATGATTATTTGCTTTGCAGACAGACTGTCTTCTTTATAGCAGAATTTGCTGGCGGGAATAGTCCTTTCCAGAAAATTGGATGTTGTTTGGAGAAAGAAGTATTAAACTTGAGGTCAGAAGAGCTACTCTGGAAACCAGTCTCTACTTATTTATTAGTTATTTGGTGTAAATGTGTTAACTCTCAGTTTC
This sequence comes from Lynx canadensis, assembly GCF_007474595.2. NCBI lineage: Eukaryota > Metazoa > Chordata > Mammalia > Carnivora > Felidae > Lynx > Lynx canadensis. The sequence goes on from NC_044308.2 coordinate 82,478,311, forward strand.
CTCATTTTTAAATGAAAGTATTAATATAAATGCATGGCTATGATCCAGATCAGTTTGAAGACTGTAAGGTATTATGTAATGTAAGTGATTCTTGCCCAAGGAAGACTGGTCATTCTAACCTAATGTATACATATGTAATTCTTGTAACCTTAGGGACTGGTTGCTAGAAATAGGTTCCTGGTGGGATCAGCACCGTAGGGATCCATTGTGGTGTAGCCCTTAGGACAAAAGGTAGGCATTTTACGTTGAAAATTACTCTTCCCTTCTTCAGATCTCTGAATTCAGGTTGTGCCTTCAGGCATAGGTAGCCCCCACCCCCGACCACTGTACTTGCAACTGTTGGTCTAGCCTCTCGAGCTGCCTTGGCCTTGGGAGGACTCCTACCAACCCCGTTTTGCCTGCTGATCTTTTCCCATTTTTTCACCATGGTGAATGCGACAGTGCCTCAAGCCACGTGGAACTTGCATTTTAATGTCTTTTGTTTCTTTATCTAGTTCCAGGTATGGCACTGGCATAATTTTGCCAGCCATTATGTTGAGAACTGTTCCTAGAACCCCAAATTAGTGGAGAAAGTACAGTCACAGTGGTATGTTGCCCACTTTGCTGAGCAGACTCATCTCTGAATGGGACTGAGAACGTTCAGTAGCAAAGAGGTTTTGCAGTGTGATAGTCTAACACTTGCGGAGCGAACGTTCCAAGTGCCGGCCGGCACCCTTGCTCTTATTTGCCAGCAGTGTACGTAGCACTCAGTGTGAAGGGAGATGATGTGTGTGTAGACATGTTTGGGGAGAGAGGCTTTTGATGGAGGGGTTTCAGCTCCTCTCAAGGCACTGATCTATATAAAATGTGGATCAAAGGTGTTCTAGAGGTCACTTTTCTGTGATTACAAATCTCCTAGATCCTCTGAAGTTACAAATCATGGTCCCCTTTAGTAGTGATATCTGTGGATTTCATGGGTATCATATGCCTGTAAAGTTTAGACAGCACCTCTTGATACATTGGCACAAAGACTGATACAGATAACTCTCAGTAAATGTTTGTTGAATGAGTGAACTAATAGTTATAATGGCTCCTACCCTATATCTTGCTCCAGGCATCATGATAAATGCTTTATATCATCATCTCTAATTTGCATGAAATAAAATTTATCTTCATTACAGGTAAAGGAAGTGATGCTCAGAGAGGCAATCCTCCTTTTTTCTAGGCCACATAGCTAGTATGTGGAAGAATTCGAAGTTACTTTCAGGTCTGTCTGGTTCCGAAGCCTGGGCTCCTCACACTGTTTAGACAGGTCTCCCAACATTTAGACAAATGTGGGAATCCTCAAACATTAGGGAGATAAGAGGACGGAGGAATAGAAAGAGGAGCCTATCTAATTACTTCCCTTGTGTCTGATTCACTGGAGTATAATTGCACTAGATGTTCAGATACCTTCCAAGTTACCCTCTTAAGTTTTTTGCTTGTTTGTTTTACTTTTAAGATAAAAGCTTGTTAGCTTTCCAGAATTAGTAGGAACTCGAGGAACTGTTCATTTATTTATTATTATTTTTATTTTTTCAAGTAATCTCTATACCCAAGGTGAGGCTTGAGCTCATGACCTGGAGATTAAGAGTCGCACGCTCTACCAACTCAGCCAGCCAGGTGCCCCTGCAGTAGTCCTTCGGTTAGTGCTTAGAGATTTCTTTAGGTATCTTATGATCTAGGGAGAAAAGTCTAATTGGAGACAGACTCGCAGGATTGGTTGGAAGTCACCTACTCCAGTCATCAGTTTGGTGCTTTGTTCGCTTTGTTTCAGAACATGGCCAAGTGGGTGTCAGCACTGGTTCAAAGCACTATCAGTGACAGAGAACTCTCCAGTCCCAAACACAGCACATTTTGTCCCTGATTAGATTTGACCATTCAGAATGTTTCCTTATTTAAAAAAAATTTTTTTAATGTTTTATTCATTTTTGAGACAGAGAGAGAGACAGAGCATGAGTGGGGGGGTGGGAGGGGTGCAGAGAGAGAGGGAGACACAGAATCGGAAGTAGGCTCCAGGCTCTGAGCTGTCAGCACAGAGCCCGACACGGGGTTTGAACTCACGAACTGTGAGATCATGACCTGAGCCGAAGTCGGATGCTCAACCGACTGAGCCACCCAGGCACCCCATGTTTCCTTATTTTAAGCTGGAATCCATCTCCTTGTGTCTTCAATCCGTTGGACTCAAGCACTCTTGGTGGACCAGTAACAAACAGGTATCTTTTCCAGACCAACGTTTCAACTGTTTGAAACCCAGTGATCTTCCCTGTGTCTTCTTTCTGGAAGATACAGTTCCCTTGATGGCTTACATCTGCCCTGACTCCTACTCTCTCACTGCTTATCTCAGTTCCATAATTTTGCTCCATTTTATCTACATACCTCTTTACAACAGAAGGCCTGGAACTTAACATATTATTGCTAATGACAGAAAATTCATTTATTAAGCAAATGTTTTTTTAAATAAATGTTAGACTAATTGAATCACCATTAGAACCGATACATCAAGTCTATCAAGACAAGCTTAGCTACACGAAGATATAGGCAGCAGGATCAAAGTCTTAAAAGATCACAGTGTAAGAGACACTGAGAATGGATTCTGCAGTTTTCATTTTTCAGCCTGCACTTGGTAAAAATATTCGACCCTACAATGGGTTTGCTAACTTTGGCATTTAGGAGATGAATATTGTTATTATAACCTAATAGTACTGTTTTCTCTCTATGTACAAGTTCTGGACTAAGCACTTTATACAGTTATCTCTTTTGATTCTCCTAAGCATGCTGTGAATTTTTTAATTAAAAAAATAATTTTTTATTAAAAAATATTTTTATCATTCTCATTTTCATGTGACTAAACTGAGGTTTAAAGAGATTAAGTAAGTTGCCCAAATACTGCCTACTAAGTGGTGGATCTAGGATCCACCAGACTCAAATACTCTGATTACAGAGCTGGGATTCTTAGCCTAAATGCCATTTGG